>NC_138763.1:96825204-97425204 GCF_965113315.1 Podarcis vaucheri | reverse complement strand
GAGTGATGATGAGGTTCTGAAAGTGTTTTTTTGGAACAGATGGCTAGGAGAGTGCTGGGGAATGTGCCAGCAGAAAGCTGGGGGTGTGCCAAATCCTGCAGTGACTGAGTGCTTTGGGTTCCAGCTCGCGTGCCTTTCCCCTGCCCTCTGCCCTGAGTGGCGCCAGCAGGACTTCCCAACTAGCATTCTGAACATCTGGAGTCTGGGACTGCCAGGAGAGCAAGAGAGGCGGGGGGGGGGGGGGAGAGAAGGAGGGGGGTGGAAAACCCTTCCTGCTCCAGCTCAGCTTCCATCTACTCAACAGTGTTGCTCGCGCACAGAACAACTAAGAAGAACAAAAAAGGAGCACACATGTGGGTACACACACAACACACACACACACACACACACACACACACACACTTGAAAGTTAACCAGTGGCAGGTCAACAACCTCCCCCAACGGCTAGTCACTGTCACATTCAGAAAACTAAAGCAGCAAGCAATATTGCCTTTCCAGCACTGGAGTCAGAGTGGCTGGGTGCTACAGAGAAGGGAAAGGGCAGCCAAGAAACATCTAGCTTCTCTCTGATTGTGATGCACATGAGATACTTTCTGAGGATCACATTCTGCTCCTTTATTGCTCCATTTCACAAAGAAATTTGAACACAATTCTCAGAATGCTGCTGGGTTTTCAAAAAGGTGACACAAACCATATAATGTCAAAATGAACCTATTCTAGTAGCAGTTCCAGGCAGGAAGCTGTGTTGGTCTGCCATAGTGGAAACAAAATAAAAAAATTCCTTCCAGTAGCACCTTAAAGGTAAAGGGTAAAGGGACCCCTGACCGTTAGGTCCAGTCGTGGCCGACTCTGGGGTTGCAGCGTTCATCTTGCTTTATTGGCCGAGGGAGCCGGCATACAGCTTCCAGGTCATGTGGCCAGCATGACTAAGCCGCTTCTGGCGAACCAAAGCAGCACACAGAAACACCGTTTACCTCCGTGCCGGAGTGGTACCTATTTATCTACTTGCACTTTGACGTGCTTTCAAACTGCTAGATTGGCAGGAGCAGGGACCGAGCAACGGGAGCTCACCCCGTCGCGGGGCTTCGAAGCACCGACCTTCTGAACGGCAAGCCCCAGGCTCTGTGGTTTAACCCACAGTACCACCCGCATCCCATCCGCCACCCACGTTGTTGTATGAGCTTTCGTGTGCATGTACACGAAGAAGTGTGCATGCACACAAAATCTCATACCAATAACAAACTTAGTTGGTCTCTAAGGTGCTCCTGGAAGGAATTTTTTTATTTTGTTTCTATTCTAGTAGCCTTTGTGTCCTGTGTCCTGTTTGTTTGTTGTACACACAGAGTTGATATATGGCAATTTTTTTTAAAAAATGATATTTATTAAGGTTTCAAAGAAAAGAATTACAAGAATTAGAAAAAACGAGAAAAGAAAGACAAAAGAAAAAATAAAAGAAAAAATACAAAATACAAAAAAGATAAAAAATACTTAAAAAAATACATCAGTCTTTCCATACCTTACATTCATTTCCTTGTTTCCTTGACCTCCTCACACCTCCCTTTTTTGTATCCCAATTCAGTTAGTTAATTCAGCAATTTCTTTCCCTCTTTGTTTTTATCTTAGTCCTTTAACATAATATATTATAACTTTGGATTCTCACCTGTTAACAATCCATTTTTACATACACCTTTATAACATTGCTGCTTAAACCACTTAACTTCATTCTGACATCATTCTAACATTCATTAATTTTGCAATATTTCTGTAAATAGTCTTTAAATTTCTTCCAATCTTCTTCCACCGACTCTTCTCCCTGGTCTCAGATTCTGCCAGTCATTTCCGCCAATTCCATGTAGTCCATCACCTTCATCTGCCATTCTTCCAGAGTGGGTAGATCTTGTGTCTTCCAATACTTTGCAATAAGTATTCTTGCTGCTGTTGTAGCATACATAAAAAAAGTTCTGTCCTTCTTTGGCACCATTTGGCCGACCATGCCTAGGAGAAAGGCCTCTGGTTTCTTCAGAAAGGTATATTTAAATACCCTTTTCATTTCATTATAAATCATCTCCCAGAAAGCCTTAATCCTTGGGCACGTCCACCAAAGGTGAAAGAATGTACCTTCAGTTTCTTTACATTTCCAACATTTATTATCGGGCAAATAATAGATTTTTGCAAGCTTGACTGGTGTCATGTACCACCTGTATATCATTTTCATAATATTCTCTCTTAAGGCACTACATGCCGTGAATTTCATACCTGTGGTCCATAACTGTTCCCAGTTAGCCATCATTATGTTATGTCCAACATCTTGTGCCCATTTAATCATAGCAGATTTCACCGTTTCATCCTGTGTATTCCATTTCAACAGCAAGTTATACATCTTTGACAAAATCTTAGTTTTGGGTTCTAGCAGTTCTGTTTCTAATTTTGATTTTTCCACCTGGAAGCCAATTTTCTTGTCCATTATCTGATAATAATGAAGCCAGTATCGCACTTTGTTTTTTAATTTCTCAAAACTCTGCAATTTCAGTTCCCTCTTGTTCCAAAATTTCCCAATATTTCGGCCATTTGACCTCCATATTGAGCTTTTTCTGAGCTTTCGCTTCCATCGGTGACAGCCACCTTGGGGTTTTGTTTTCCAGTAGGTCCTTATATCTTATCCAAACATTAAACAATGCTTTCCTGACAATATGGTTTTTAAATGCTTTATGTGCTTTGACCTTATCATACCACAAGTATGCATGCCATTCAAACACATTATTAAAACCCTCTAAGTCCAAAATGTCTGTGTTTTCAAGAAGCAGCCATTCTTTCAACCAGCAAAAAGCTGCTGATTCATAATAAAGTTTAAGGTCTGGCAGGGCAAATCCACCTCTTTCCTTTGCATCTGTTAGTATTTTAAATTTTATTCTATGCTTCTTGCCCTGCCAGACAAATCTAGAGATATCTCTCTGCCACTTCTTGATGATATATGGCAAATCTTTGTACAGTGGTACCTCGAGTTACATACGCTTCAGGTTACAGACTCCGCCAACCCAGAAATAGTACCTCGGGTTAAGAACTTTGCTTCAGGATGAGAACAGAAATTGTGCTCCGGCAGCGCAGCAGCAGCGGGAGGCCCCATTAGCTAAAGTGGTGCTTCAGGTTAAGAATGGACCTCCAGAACGAATTAAGTACTTAACCTGAGGTAGCACTGTATTGCCAATTAAGGGTCTGAAGGAAGGCGTTGGGGCAGAATTAGATATCATGCATACAAAGGGCCCCTGGCAAATATCTAGGGCAAATATCTGAGAATCAGGGAACGATTAACCATTATGCTATGAGTACCTTGAGGAATGAATCTGGCGTCTTCTCATGGCCAAATATCTAAGCAGTTCTGCACATTACGATAACTCAAGGAAACAACCATGTTACACCAGTTTTCCTACAGCAAATACATAAAAATATACACCCACACACACCCCTTGAAACCTTGGTCTAATTGAGATTCCCAGACCTCTGTACGTGCTTGCTTAAAGACGTATGGGCATACATTTATTACATTCACCCTTTATATATTTGCTGTGAGAAAGCCTGGTGTTTCCTGCAGGACTCCTAAGGGAATTTGCCTCACCCTGCATGAAACTATGCAACTATCTCAGGCAGAGCTGGCCATCAAAGCAGTGTGGCCTCCAGGAATATTCCAGCTGGCCTAGGGGAACAATATCCTTTACCTCAGTCCTACAAACAGCAGGGTCAGCTTTGTGGTCAGAATTTTAAGAGCTAAAGATATCCATTGAAGCACAGCAGCTGCGCGTTCAGACTACAAATGCAGCAGCTGACTGCTGACAGGAGCCTATTTGTTTGAACGCAGATCACACGGATATTACATTAGTTGCACTGGCTCCCACCTTGTTCCCAGGCTCAATTCAAGGTGCTGTTCCTTACCTTCAAAGCACAGGAGAGCACCTTCTTGTCTGTGGCTCCCCCAAACTGTAAAACTGCTGCAGGAAATACAGCGCACCACCTCATTGTGTGCTTTTATTGGGCTGCAGACAAAAGCACTTTAGGTGTGCATTTTATGGAAATGCTTGCAAATTCTGACTGCTCAGGTTTGTTGATCTGGCTGGTTGTTCTTAGCATTTATTACTGCTGGTGACCAGTTGCTTATTAACTTGTTATAACAGTCTGATAGCTATTTTACATTGTTTTGTACTGCAAGCTCCCCTGAGGGTTCAAAGAGGATGAAAAGTGTGAGGTCAATAATTCCAGTAACTTTTTTGCTATGCTCTGAATGCTCACGGGAACTATGCAGTAGGCAAGGAAGCGAGGCCAAAGCTCAGTGGCAGAGCAGATATTTTTCATCTACAAGGTCCCAAGTATAATCCCCAGTGTCTTCAGATAAGCCTGAGAAGGACATATGCCTGGGAACAACTTGGAGAGCTGGTGCCATTCATAGATTATACTGAGCCGATGTACCAAGGGGCTGACTTAGTCCTACGTTACCAGAAAAGAGCCACATTTTATTTAGTCTGCTTTATCAATGATCTGCTTCTTCTCAGCCGTCATTCCTGCAACAACTGCTGTAAGAGAAGTTCTTGTGTGTGCTGTGAGAGATAAAGCAAATGAAATAGTGGAAGTCTCCCATAATCCTCAAAAGCTGCATCTCTGCACAATTTACCTTGCCTCCTACGCATCGGTCTCCAAGAGTAAGTAGATAATCTGGTGGCAGGAATGACGATTGGAAATTTTCGGTTACCCCCATGAATTTCCCTGCACTCAGAGGACACAGTTAACTGACCAGGATTTGTGTCCTGTCCTGATAGATGAGCCACCAAAACCAGCAACTTTTTCTAGGAGCAGACAATGCTTGTTTTTATATCATCGGAAGTAAACTTTTTTTCTGAGCATAAGAGTGAAATGGGCCTCTGATTTAAATCAGAAACATAGGCTCCGTCTTGGCTAGTGTTTCTATGTTCTACCTCTACAGCTGGAGGCATTGTGCCTCTGAAGAAGTGTTGCTAGGAATCACAAGTGGAGACAGTTCCTGTTTGTGGGCTTCTGGTCGGCCGCTGTAAGAATCAGTGTTAGAAACTGAGATAGGAAAGATAGGAGCTAAATGGCACCTTAAAACCTAGGTTGGGGACTCAACAACTGAATGTCTAGGCGCACTTTTTTATAGCAAGAATACAAAGCTGAAAATGAACTGCAGCTAAAATATTGCATTCATTTTTCACATGGTGTAGTCCTTCCCCTGCCCACCCGCCTAATATTCTTAAGAGGGTCTCTTCTCCGGTCTTCAGTAGATGGAAGTGGGGAGGCAGGAAAAAGGTCCTCTTTTCCTTCTACTCTGCAGTTTTAATCTGAAATCTTAGGTACAGTACGGCACCCAGAGCTCAGAAACTGCTCGCGCTAATGAAATTCCCTGTCGCAAAATGCGCCTAGAGCAATGGGAGTTTCGAACACTGGTAAGAATAGGATGCTGGAATTGATGGCCTTTGGTCTAATCCTGCATAGTTCTTATGTTCAATTTTCTCCTATGGAGGGGGGGCAGCAAGCTTTTCAAAGCTGACTGAATGATGGCCCTCTAAGAGAGAAGCATAAAAATATATATATCTTTTTTAGTAGCTTATTAAACTCCTTATTTTTTAATTCCCAAACTACCTCCAGCACTCAATTAAACATTCACCCATACTGAATTCACCCATAGAGCTTAGCATTTTAGCACTGGAAGAAGTGAGATGGAGCACAACATTTATCCATGATTTCCTGCTGTAATAGCAAAATGGAACGGGGATGGGAAACAGTATTTCCATGCTGGGAGCATCATATAGATGATCGAACACAAAGGTTATACGCAAGCCGGTAAATGTAACATCTGGAGCCTCTGCCTGCCAGAACAAGCTCTAACCAGCTACATCTGGGGAGTGTGAAAAGCTTGCCCTGCAGTGGAAAAATGGAACAAGTCTGAAAGTGACACAGGGAGGGAGAAAGAGGGAGCAGACTGTAGTATTGCATTCTGCAGTCAGGTGGGCTTGCGGGAGACGGATTATATTGGCTGAATCTTTCAATTCACAATCAAATAATTTCCTATGGCTACTTAGTGAACAGCAGGCTAAAAACACACACCACACAGAAAGCATGTTAGTTTCCAGGTGGAAAAGAGAGGGTTTGTTTAAATAATCAAACTGTAGGACTAAGTCTCTCAGCCAGTACAGAAATGCTGTTGTACAATCAAAGATAAAATGGATAGATATCACATCTCTTTAACAGGGCTTTACATCTAATATGGACAGTGGACCATAGCTGTCAACCGTCCCTTATTTGGCGGGAAAGTCCCTTATCGCAGCGCTGTGTCCCGCTGCTGTCCCTTATTGATGATGTCCCTTAAATTTCCCAGGTTTCAAAGGAAGCAACTCCTCTCCCTCCCTGCCTGCCGGCCAGGGAGGAGGGAGGCTCCAACTGTGTTGCTTGGCTGCATTGCTCACCCAATAAGGAGTCTAAGAACGACTGGGGGGTGGAGCTTGCATGCCTTGTGCCGATCAAATCGGCCGCGTTGCCTGGGGACTCGCCTTTGCTCAGCGCTTCCCAGCGGAGAGGTGACGGTGGTTTTCCTTGCTGCATCCCCTTTGCCGGGTTGCTGCGCTGTGGGAACCACCGCTTGAGGCTTCGTTTGGCTGCTAGCTGGGCTTTCTGCCTTTGGCTCGGAGGGGCTCAGAAGTTGAACATACCTGTGCTCTGAAAATCCCTTATTTTGGCTGCTGGATCCCTTATTTCCGAGGCTGCTGGTCCCTTATTTTCAAATCTGTAAGTTGACAGCTATGCAGTGGACACAGATTATATAAAATATGAAGCTACTTTTAAATTATATATTTAGAGACAGGAACATAGGAAGCTGCCTTATACAGAGACAACCCATTGGTCCATCTTAACTCAGCACTGTCAACATGGACTGGCCAAGGCTCTTTAGTGTCTCCGATGGGAATCTTTGCCACGCACGCCTGTGGCTGTTGGGGGTTAAACCTAGCACCTTCTGCAAGCAAAGCATGCACTCTGGCGCTGAGCTACAGCCCTTCCCATGCCACCCTTTATTTTTGAAAAATGCATTGTATCTAACGGTACATGCATGATGCAGCTGGGCGACAAAAGGGATTTGCAAGCACTGCTGATCAGCCGATTGGTGGCGTCTGCAAAGCCTGTTCCAAGCCTCTGCAGAGAGCTGCCCCTGGCACTTTGAAGTTAGGGTTTGAAAATGCCATCCACAGTGCAGGGACTTAGCTACCTGTTCTGGCACCCGAAGCGGTGGGGTGATCCGCCCATGGGGGCGCCATGGCAATCCGTGCACGGAGTCTGCCTGGCGGACGCAAGCCCCACGCTGCCGTTTCTGGCAGCACGTGGCCCCGAGCCACCGCGTCACTCCCAGGATAGACGCGTGGCCTGGGCACACTGCAGGCTAGGCCCAGTGGTAAATGGGGTGTGCCATTTTGTCACCCCCTCAGGGATGACACCCGGGGCAAAGCGGGCCACACACCCCTCCCTATGCTCCTCCCATAGCGTGCTTCAACCTGCACGGTTTAATTTTAAACCTGACATCACGTTTCATCCATGCAGTTTAAAATTCACCTGTCGAACTTCTCCCATCAGTGAGAGAAGCATCCAGCTTGCTCTCCTGATCCAAGCCCCTTCCCCTCAATTTATGGGGTAAATTCATTTTTTGACCTAACCTCGCTGTGAAAAAAGGCTGTTGCACTTGCCTGCAAATCAATGCTGATTCTGCTATTGGCTTACCCCATATGTACATTTATTCAATTCAGCCAGGCATGTCAAAAGTCCGTTCCGAGGGCCTAATCTGGCCTGCCTGTCGATTTTATCCGGCCCCTGTGGCAGTGTATGTCCTGGGGTAAAATCCTTAAAAAAGCTCAACTTTGGTCGGCCCTTACGCATGTTCACTTCATCAAATCTGGCCCTCTATGAAAAAAGTTTAGGCACCCCGGAAAGCCTTTTTCTTTTCTTCTTTTCTTTTCTTTTGCCAATTTTTCAAAGCTAACAAATTGCTCCAGGGGAGGCAACTTTGTGATGTCACAGAGGTGAACCAATTCGCCAGTGATCCATGTGCTTGACTACGGCTGCGAATGCACAGAACAAAGTTTCTGGCCCTGATGCTAATTTACATTCCCTCCACAATCCTCTGATTTAGCCATGCTGATCTACCAATAAGTCTCTGATGGAGAAGAATGGGGTCGTATTGCTGTCTATTTATAAACTACATTTTAATGAAATGATTGCTAGGATAAACAGAAATCACATTGTTCTGGGGAGCAGGTAACTCTTAAGAGTCAAGAAGTATCCCTCAAGCTTAGCTATCCATTTGCCCATTAAAACCCAGCTGATTTATTACCCTGCATGCAACCGAGTCTGAAATGCAGACAGGAAGTTCACTCGTAGTTTAAAGATCTCTTTTTGTCATAAAACCCTGAGCAAAGGCATCAATCTCTCCTCCAATTTATCCATGTCACTTTCTGGGCGGAAAACTGACCGAATACTTGGTTTCCTCCTTAGCATAGTTTGATGAAGATTTCAACTAATTGACTAAGGGTTTTAAGTTAACCTAAAGGAATGCAGTGCATGACAGGTTTCTTGTTTATCTTTAATATTGGCATTTGCACCTCTCTTTTAAGTGTCTGTTCACATGGCAATGTTGTGTAGTAGTTATCCTAGTGTCAGGCTAGGAGAGGAGAGATCTCCATTCAAATCCCCTTTCATCAGTGAAACTCACTGCGTAATTCTGGGCCAGTCATTCCTGTCAGCATTATCTGTCTCAGGGGGTTGTTACGAGAATGAAAATGGAATAAGGATGCAGCCTTAAGCTCCTGGTATAAAAGGCAGGATATCAATATTTCTAAAAGCCTCCAGATGATTGCTTGGTACTTCCCAGCATGCTATTACAGAACTGTGCCATATGTCTGGGAAACCCAGTTCACGCATAACTTGCCCTTGTGTGTTTTTAGATCCCTGTGAGAGTCCTATAAATCATAGGTAAAGGTAAAGTCATGGACGACTCTGGGGTTGCGATGCTCATCTCGCTTTACTAGCCGAGGGAGCCGGCATTTGTCCACAGACAGCTTCCGGGTCATGTGGCCAGCATGACTAAGCTGCTTCTGGAAACCAGAGCAGCGCATGGAAACACCCTTTGTCTTCCCGCTGGAGTGGTACCTATTTATCTACTTGCACTTTGACATGCCTTCGAACTGCTAGGTTGGCAGGAGCTGGGACCGAGCAACGGGAGCTCACCCTGTCGTGGGGATTCGAACCACCAACCTTCTGATCAGCAAGCCCTAGGCTCTGTGGTTTAGACCACAGTGCCACCCACGTCCCCATATATATCATATGGGTGCACAAAAAGGCAAGCATAGGGTAGCTCCAGGATGAGAGACAAAAGCATGGGGAAAGCCAGTGGGTGAGCCTTCTTGTCAGAGGGGGAAATGCTAATTCAAGATTGCAACCTGATAATTCAGGGGCCAACATAACATGTCAGTACTCAGAGGGTAAAGAAGCAGTTCTGACAAGCCTGGATTCTGCTTTGGATGTCCATACTAGATAGGCTGGAGCCACGTCTGGTTTTGGGTTTTTTTGGCACATTAAATGGATTTTCTGTAGTCTGATAAAAGCTGGAAAACACAGAAGGACAACATTTTGATGACCCTTGGGAGCATCCTTGGTTTGGGAGTCATCCTCATGACCTCCTGCATGGGAGCACACTCTCTGTTCATGGGGGTGAAGGTGTTGATATTTTGACTTCTGGGGTTGGCGCGATCTGGAAATGGCAGATTCCTTTATTACTGCCCTACAAGTAGTGCTGCTTCACTCACCATAAAACTTTAGCTTTCCCTTTCAACCCCTGAGTATTCGTTATCTCACAGCCCAAATTACACTAATTGCCCTCTATTTGCTGCTATTCCAACAGAAAGAAGTTACAAAAACTAGTCATTCTGAAGATAGGAAGGCAAGGCCACAGTGGGGCCTCGTTAATCCTCAAGAGGCAGAACCCACAATTCTTTCTCACGGCCTCCAACCTTCTCAGTTGCCAGGGAAGTGAGAACAGCAGCCCAACGTGGGGTGTGTGTTTGTGTGCAGTTTGAAGCCCTGGCAAATACGCAATGTTGCGATACTCTCAAGCCGATCAGGTGTTCCAAGTCTCAGTAAGGGGAATGGGGTAGTGTTAAAAATTGCAGTTCCACCACTGGCGGCAAGGGTTAGGTTCAGAGAGAGATTAATTGCCTTGTCTTGTTGCCTTATGCTCCCCTCCTCAGAGATTACATTAAACAACACTGAAAAACATAGTTGAATAACTGTGTTTTTACTGTTTGCAAACAGTGTCCTAGAGATGGCTGTTTTCAGGGAATATAGCAGCATAGCTTCATCAATATTACTCTTGTATTCAAACATAGAAAGGAATGCAAGTGAAGCATGTAAATAAACTTCCATTAGAACGTAAATAAAAAGGTGAAAGGATGCAGAAGACTGGAGAAAGGCATAAGCGTAAACAACCAACAGCAAAAAGAACCAGCAAATGTTGGTAAGACTAAAGAGGTTACGCATCCATTTATAACTGGCTGTCATTTTATCCTCCAGAAACATACCTTCCTTTTTTTAGACCTCCCTTCCGCTTGCAAGGTCCTAGTACACTGCTCCACACATTCCGAGAAGCTCATGTTACTGTGGTCGGCACTGTAATCCAGGTTGGCTAGTCTAGCCAAGGAGAGTATATAGTTACATGCTATCCTCAGGATGGCCAGTTTGGATAGCTTCTGTCCATAGGAATAGCAGGGAACCTAGAAAGACCAAGAAGAGCAAATTAGAGCGGATCATCAAAACTCAACACTTGAAAGGCTACCAGGTAGACCTGTTTGCTCCTGTTTCATCTTGCGAAATATCAACGGGCAACTGCAGATGTGAAACTGTAACATTACCATAGATAGCAATGATAAAACCTCAGATGTCGAGCCTCTGTGTTATACAACATGTAGCTGTTGGTAAATAAATAAATAAATCATCATCATCATCATCATCAAGTTTCTTGCTCCTTTTATTTGCAAAGGGGTAACAATCTTGTTCTTGCTATTTTCCTGGAGAACAACTACCACTCGTTATATAGGACAAACATTACATGTATAAATAAATAGTCAGATATTGCATATTCTACTGAATGTATGGAACTGAAGCTATTGTCCATGCATAAACCTCAGATGGGACTGCTATAGAAACCATTGATTGACCTACATCATTCCAGGCTTGCAGCTGCAGACATCTGCCAACTGCTACAGAAGCTACCATGGTGAAGCCACGAGATCAACCTAAATGTGTTGATGCCACTGTGTGAACAAAAACAACAGTAGCAGCAGTTTTCAAGCACTTATTTCAGAAGTCTGCATAACTGACCGAGGGAGGCAACGGGGCAAAATAAATAAAGTGAAAAGCAAAATCTCTTAAGACAACTTTCCGCTCTCCCCAGACCTGTTGTCTGTCTCTATGCATATTAACCTGGGAGTAAACACAATAATATGATCATTTGCAGCTAAGTTGCATAATAGCTGGGCTATACAAGATGATGCTTTAGGTTTCTTAAGTAGATGTCACATAAACGTTGATGGTGTTACTGCTGCTTGAAGGTGTCTAAGTGGCAACTCTAGTTCCTTTCCCTGACCATAGCCCATTTCATTCCCTAACGCCACCATAGCTAGGTCACAGGTGTGTTCAGGTGGAGTCCCTTGAAGTCTTCCCATTGTTCAGGGTTTCTGAGGTCTTCACCAGAAGTCTAGACTGTGACTTGTTTCCTCAACTCCACTGTCACTGTGGCCTCAGCTCTACCAAATACTGTTACTGGAGTCCTCTCCCGCAAGCATTCGCAGCTTTCAGGTTGGCTACTCAATCTTCAGCCTCTGCTGCTTCTGACTCTTCCTCTCCAGGCTTCTTCGTGCCTCTTCAGAGTTCATCAACGCTTGCCTGCCTGACCCTCATAACTGTCCTGAGCTTGGCCTTGTATTCCCACCAGCTTGTTCTGAAGGAATTCCAAGTCTCCATTGTCCTATAATGATGGACTGATACAAATGACAACCTTTGGATGCTAGAGCTCTGTACATAGGAGGCAAAATCTTGAAAGCACACAGTCGCACCCTTAACAACAGTGACTATCACAGATTAACTGCCACTTGGAGGATTGCTGGGTACATTTGTGTTTCTCAAACAGTGGGCAGTGGGCCTCGGTGCCAAAGCCTGCCCAGAGCCTCCTGACTTGCCTGCCCCAACTCCTAACCATGTCCAGTGTCAACACAAGCAACTATTAGCATGCTGAGTAAAGGTGTCTTGGGGAAAGATGTTCAGAGGGGGAGAAAGTGTGGGAATCAGACTCTAGTTCCCATTTGCAGAGGAAGACAGCCCTGGGTCCTTTGACCCTTCAATTAGTTCTCTTTTCTCCTCCTATAAAAACCATGCAAGACAGTCTCTTTTAAAGTTTATAGAACAAATAACTTTTACTTAGTGTACTTGCAGTTGCAGATTAAAAATACAGTGGTGCCCCGCAAGACGAATGCCTCGCAAGACAGAAAACTTGCTAGACGAAAGAGTTTTCCGTTTTGGAGGTGCTTCGCAAGACGAATTTCCTATGGGCTTGCTTCACAAGATGACAATGTCTTGTGAGTTCCTGCTGGTTTTTTCCCCTTTCTCCCCCCTTTTTCTAAGCCGCTAAGCCGCTTATCAGCTGATCCGATCAGCAGATAAGCCGCTAAAAGCCGCTAAAAGCCGCTAATAGTGCTAATCCGCTAATCCATCAATGGGTTTGCTTCGCAAGACGAAAAAACTGCTAGACGAAGAGAATCACAGAACGGAATCTTTTCGTCTTGCGAGGCACCACTGTACCATGAGGGAGACGATACTTAAGTCGCAAAAACATCTTACATAGATTTGACTGGCATTTACAGACTGGCTGGTACTCTGAGACAGACAGTGGCACAACATAACATCCCTGCTGCCCTTACTGTTAAGACTGTTAACTGGCACAACTGTACCAATTGCCATAGCTGCCACAGAGTGCAAGACATCACAGAGTTCGACAGCTCTTGCAATTAATGCTTCACATATGCATTTTGGTTGCTAGCATCCCACGGAAAGGAGGACCAAAGGAGGTGTTGAAGGAGATTAGAAAGTGAGATTCAAGGTTAGTATTTATTAACAACAAATGAATTCATAAGCTGTGAATGAATATGAAAGATGCTACAGGAGGAAGAAGTGAATGTAAAAGGACCAGGGAGGAGGGAAACTGGTACATGGGCGTAACTGGGGGGAGCAGCTGTCCCCCCGCATCAAGTAAATAAATAAAAAATACTTAACTAACTGACCAACTGTGTCACAGATAACTAGGTTCTGCTCCTCTAGCATAAAAAGTAATTATTATTACTTTCTCTTGTGAGTTTTTCTTTATACTGGGAGGGAGTAATTCAGAGCAGTGAACAGATACTTAACCTGTTCCTACCTGGTGGGTGTTGGGTTTTTTACTGCAGGTTTCCTTTGAAAGTAATTCCCCCCTCCAGGGGCCCAGATGAATGCATGGGAGAGCAGACACACATCTGGAACCCTGTGGGGAAGACGTAGGTTGGACAATGGTATATCAAGTGGGAAAGTGACCACAGGGGAAGAATTAAGCATTCCCTGCTGCCAAAGCTTCTCTGTTCCATACTGGTCTGCTACTGATTGTTTTTTGGGTGGGTGGGGAAGCTTTTTCAGGGAGAGTTACGTATCTGAATATGTAACATCTAGTTCAGCTCTCCGAATTTCCTCCTTTGGAGATGAATTAAATCAAGTCTTTGAAGCTTACTCTACATGACTTTCTTACAGAAGATTTGAAACACATGGTTTGCATTTCCCCCCCTACATAGACATGTTATCTGTGCAGGAAATTCACCATATCTAAAAATTTGAAGGAACCCACAAAGTAGGTATGCTGAAAATACTCAAAGAGGTGGGGTGGGGGGGAAGAATGCAGCAATGTGCTCAAAACAAATAATGTTGTTGTTCTGCAAATGAAGTCTTCCAAAACAAATCTTGGCTTCCAACACAAATCTTGGTTTATCTGGAGAGAAACAAACCATGAACATTTGTTTGCATATGATGGTAAGCTTAGACTTATGGTTTGTTGCTCCTGGCTTGAAGTGCAAAGCAAAACATGAGGAGTTCAGCAGCACGCAGTCGCGCACTGTAAGCCATGTTCACAGTAAGCCATGGTTTTGGGCAGGAATGGAGAACCTCAAATCCAGGGGCCAAAACTGCCTCCCCCAGTTTATTTTTATATGGCACTTGGAACTCTTCCCACACCACACCTCTCACAGGCTCTGCTTCTCCCCCTGCTCTTGAGCTCTGATAATGCTCTTGCTCCTCTAGTTGGAAGATAGAGAGGAGAGTGTCAGCGGATGTGGACACTTGCCCACAAGTAAAATGTGCGCTTGGTGACTCTGTCCACCGCTGGCCCATGTACTGCGAAGATTGCACAGAAGGGAATGTGACCTCCCCAGGCTGAAGAAGGGTCCCCATCCCTTGTTTATGACTTTCTATGATGCGTAAATTTGGTTAGTATCTCCTTTCCAGTTAGCAGCTTCAACAGTTTATCAAACGGTATGGAATATTCCTTCTGCTGCAAGGGATGGAGAAAATAACTTGACAGGAATGGACAAGGAGACAGGGCTAGAGTTTTGTGGAAATTTTATCATAATCTGCTTTAATTGGTAAGTAAGATCATGGCCACTGGTCCCACCACCTCCTGGCAAATAGAAGGGGAAGAAATGGAGGCAGTGAGAGATTTTACTTTCTTGGGCTCCATGATCACTGCAGATGGTGACAGCAGCCACGAAATTAAAAGACGCCTGCTTCTTGGGAGAAAAGCAATGACAAACCTAGACAGCATCTTAAAAAGCAGAGAAATCACCTTGCCAACAAAGGTCCGTATAGTTAAAGCTATGGTTTTCCCAGTAGTGATGTATGGAAGTGAGAGGTGGACCATAAAGAAGGCTGATCACCAAAGAATTGATGCTTTTGAATTCTGGTGCTGGAGGAGACTCTTGAGGGTCCCATGGACTGCAAGAAGATCCAACCTATCCATTCTGAAGGAAATCAGCCCTGAGTGCTCACTGGAAGGACAGATCCTGAAGCTGAGGCTCCAAGACTTTGGCCACCTCATGAGAAGAAAAGACTCCCTGGAAAAGACCTTGATGCTGGGAATGATGGAGGGCACAAGGAGAAGGGGACGACAGAGGATGAGATGGCTGGACAGTGTTCTCGAAGCTACCAGCATGAGTTTGACCAAACTGCGGGAGGCGGGGGAAGACAGAAGTGCATGGCGTGCTCTGGTCCATGGGGTCACGAAGAGTCGGACACGACTAAACAACAACAGCAAAAAACAAGTTGTCACAGGAAAAAAAAATCAGTCACAACATCAAAATCCCATGCTGCTCTTCTGCTCTTTCTGGAGAGCCTCTCTTATGCAGAGCAGGGAACCTGTGGCTCTTAGGATGTTGTCTGACCACAACTCCCATTATTCCCAAACACTGGCCAAGCTAGCAAGGTCCTATGGGAGCTGCAGCTCAACAACATTTGGAGGGTAATCTTTTAGCAACTTCAGAATTGGCTCTGCAGAGTCAAAATAGGTAAGAGGTATATTAAACTGTTGAAAGAATATGCAAGATTTGAAGCTACAGAAACAGTAGTAGAAAGGACAGGTAATTTGTGATCAGTTATGAATACAGCAAAGCAACATCCATGCACATGTAAATACTTCCAAGAAAATAGCTAGACCACAAACCATTTAGCACATCAAAAGCTGTACTTAAGTCAGTAGGGTATTAATTACTGTTGTAACAAGCCAAGATTCCTGTTCAGCTCATTGTTCTTGGTTTTTCACAAGGTTTATACACAGGGTTGTTTATAAAGTCCTTGATGTGATTAAAACATTGAAATGTTACTAAACTGAGATAAAGCAGCCGTTCTACTTACTATATTAGGTTGTTTAACCACATTTTCTGTTTATGCAACAAAACCTTAATTCTGATGTGGCTGAAGGTGAACATCTGCCATATTATACAACAACAAGTAAGATGTGCTTCAACCTTTGCAAAATAGAACTAAATGATGCTCTACTTAGATGTTATGGGGGCTGTATAGCTGTAGCCAAGCCAGATCTTCCCCAATATGTCTCCTTGTTGGACAGGGACCGCCTTCAAAGGCAACATCGGCCCCTTCCCACAACTAACCTCCTTCAGTCATTCTCCTGTCACACAAAAAAACAGTTGTGTGGGGCTGCACTCACTTGCCCCTCATTTCCGATTCACATTAAGCACAGAACCTCCTTGTTGTGGGGGTAGGCTTTCCAGTCATCCCAGCATTGAGCATCAACTGATGTGTGTGTGGGGGGGTGTCTATCCTGCTTGGTTGCTATCTAGCCCACCCATGCTGGCCAACTTTGCCAGATGGGCACGTCCACCCACCTGCCAATCATCACCTGATGTCATTGTGATAGCTGATAACACAAAGTTGTCGGAATTAGTCCACAGAGGAAGACAAAGATTTGGCCTGCTGGGCCACAAAGGTTCCTCATCTTTAATTTAATACTTAGGATGGTGGGCAAAAGTCCCCAGACCAACAGTCCATGTCAATCTTCTGGAACCAACTTTCAAGTAAAGACTGAAACCACCATAGCATAGTGTTGCTAAGTCAGTTTTTGCCATGCAGTTTTTGCAGCTTTTCAGAATGCTTCAATCTGAATAAAGAGAAGTCGGCTGTGGCTGGCACTAAAAAGCTAGTGCCAACGGTATTGCCAAACTGCTGGGGCACATCTGCAACTATTTCCAGAATGTTCATTCTGTAAAAGGTAAAGGGACCCCTGACCATTAGGTCCAGTCGCAGATGACTCGGGTTGCGGCGCTCATCTCACTTTATTGGCTGAGGGAGCCGGTGTACAGCTTCTGGGTCATGTGGCCAGCATGACTAAGCTGCTTCTGGCGAACCAGAGCAGTGCACGGAAATGCCGTTTACCTTCCTGCCAGAGTGGTACCTATTTATCTACTTGCACTTTGATGTGCTTTCAAACTGCTAGATTGGCAGGAGAAGAGACCAAGCAACAGGAGCTCACCCTGTCATGGGGATTCAAACCGCCAACCTTCTGACCGGCAAGCCCTAGGCTCTGTGGTTTAGACCACAGTGCTACCCATGTCCCTCAACCAATGACTTAGGGAGAAGCATTCAAGCAGTAATCATCTTCATGACAACCAATCAGTCTTCTTAGCAAAATGATTCTGCATGTACCATGTCCAAGCAGATAAAAGCAGATAAAGTAGAGGGAACAGGTAAGCCTGCTGTCTGAATGAGCATTCATCTACTGATATACTAGGGAAATTTGCAACATTCAGTTGCAGCGGGGTTCTTTCCCTGGAAGAATTTGCTGTTCTTCACTGCTGAAGTTTGTCTTTGCCAAAGCCTATTCACCACAGTATAGGTACTGACTACAGACAGAATGATAATGTTCTTGGCTCTTCTTTCCTTACACTTCCTTCCAATATATCCACATATATATATTTGTATCCACACTTCACACAGAGCCAAGCATAACATATGACCAAAGTTTGCAAAAGACTTTGCAAAAAAACCCCACTAAACAGCAATTCCCTGCCCCCCACCCCATAAAGGCTCACTGCTTTCAGACGATTTAAAATAAGAAGGGAGGGAGACAGGGAGAGAGATAGGGAGGAGGAACTTAAGTCTTTTTGAGGTTCACAGGAAGCAGGTATACCTTTTTCAAGAGTATGGGTCTAAGACCAGCAGGTTAAACTTCAGGACAGCTTGGTGACCTTTATGAGCTGGATTCACGCTACTCTCTCAGACAGTGTTCATTCAGAAAAGTTTACTATGTGATATTATGTCTTAACTAGGAACAAAGGATACCAGTTTTGCCTTGGGATTTATTTCTTGTTTAGGCTTGTGGCTGGGTCTTTCTTTGGAAGCTCAAATATGGTTTACATCGAGGGTGAGAAACCTGCAGCTCTCCAGGCATTGGACATCCAATTCCCATCAACCCCAGCCTGCGTGAACAAAGATGATGGGCACTGTAGTCCAATGACACCAGGAGGCCACAGGTGCCCCATCCTTGCCTTGAATGAAGCTTAATTCCAGAAATCTCCACCAAGGTACAGGATCACAATTTCAGAGCTTCAAAAATGCTTCAGAATCAGGTGCTCCCAAAGTCCCAGTGCTGTAGGCAATTTATCAAGCCACTTCCTCCTATGGGTGAGGAGATAGCAAGAGAAGTCATTTGAGTGTTTGATTGTTCAATGAGTGTTCATTGATGCCCATAGGAGCGTCTCCACCCCCATCGTTCAGCCCGGACACTGAGGTCCAGCGCTGAGGGCCTTCTGGCGGTTCCCTCATTGCGAGAAGTGAGGTTATAGGGAACAAGACAGAGGGCCTTCTGGGTAGTGGCGCCCGCCCTCCCTTCAGATGTGAAGGAAATAAGCAGCTATCCTATCTTTAAAAGACATCTGAAGGCAGCCCTGTTCAGGGAAGTTTAGGGAAGCATACTATTTAATGCTGTATTGTTTTTAACACTTGATTGGAAGCTGCCCAGAGTGGCTGGGGAAACTCAGCCAGATGGGCGGGGTATAAATATATTATTATTATTATTATTATTATTATTATTATTATTATTATTATTATTAGCAAGCATAATACAATGTCCCATCAGAGATCCTGCTTTTCAATGGCACATGAGTTCTCATTCTTGCAGTCAGTGTTAGGCAACAGCTAAAGTATATTGACAGAAAAAGTCAATACAAATGTTCCTCATCCTCAGCAGTTATGCTTTTACCTATCTGCTGAGAAGCAGAAAAATAGAATCACAGAACTGTAGAGTCGGAAGGGACCCTGAGGGTCATCTAGTCCAACCCCCTGCCTTGCAGGAATCTCAACTAAATCATCCATGACATGTGGCCATCCAACCTCTGCTTAAAAACCTCAAAGGAGGGAGAGTCCATCACCTCCCGAGGGAATTCATTGCACTGTTGAACAGCTCTTGCTGCCAGAAAGTTCTTTCTGGTGTTTAGTCGAATCTCCTTTCTTGTAACTTGAATTCATTGGCTTGGGTTCTACCCTTCAGAGCAAGACGGAACAAGCTTACTCCATCTTCCATTTGGCAGCCCTTTAGATATTTGAAGATGGCTCTCACATCTCCTTTCAGTCTCCTCTTCATCAAGCTAAACATACCCAACTCCTTCAACTGTTCCTCATAAGGCTTGGTTTCCACACCCTTGATCATCTTTGCACACGCTCTAGCTTGTGAATATCCTTCTTGGATTGTGGTGCCCACAACTGTGCACATGACTCCAGCTGGGGTCTGACCAAGGCAGAATAGCAGTAAATGTGGATCACAGCATCCCTTTTGGTCATGTTTGGATTTTAATAACTTAATGTGGTGACTGGACATGACATTTGTGGTCTTTGACCAGGCAGTAAGTACCACTTCAAATGCTATCCAAAGTGTGGGAAAGCCTCTTTCTCATTTAGGATCTTCATTTCAACTTGAGGATCCCATCCAAGAGGGAATGGAAATCTGTTTTCTGGTGTCAAGAGGCTCTTATAAACAGAGAATTTGACTGAAATTCAATGTATGCAGATCAGTCTTACATTTATTTTTTCTTTGCTTTTAACTTGTGTTTCTATCTTATTATTTATGCTATTGTCTGGTTTTCTGTTTCTATATTGTACACCACTGTGATATTTCTTATCACATGGTGGTACATCAATATTTTTATAAATAAATAAAACTCCCGTCAGCCCCGGGGAGTGTGGCTGTTTTGAACTAAACTTCCCCATCAACTCTAGCACAGTACAGGAGCTATAGTCCAAAATACCAGGTTTTTAATGTCCACACGAGCTATGTTTTTGTGGCACAAGTCGCAAAAATGCAATTAATGACCAATACGGATACTGATATTAAGCCTTGGCCATTGTCTGCGAGGGCTGGTAGGAGCTGGTGTCCAAAGAAGTGCAACAGCCTGGTTCTAAACAATACATTCTAAAATTGTGTGGGAGACAAGCAGAGGGAACAAGCTTGTTTTCTCCTGCTCTGGAAGGTAGGATGGCTTCAAGTTACAATAAAGGAGATTCTGAAGAAACATCAGGAAGAACTTTCTGACAGTAAGACCTGTTCCAAGGTGAAACGGTCTCCAAAAGAAGGTTGTGGTCTCTCCTTCCTTGGAGGTTTTTAAGCAGAGGTCAGATGGCCATCTATCTTGCATACTTTGGCTGAGATTCCTGCTTTGCAGGGGGTTGGACTTGATGACCCTTGGAGCCCCTTCCAACTCTACACTTCTATGATTCTACGATCTCCCATCATTCCTGACCATCGGCCATATTGGCTGGAGTGGATGAGGCCAATAATATCCTGGGGGGCACCATGTTGGTGACTTCTGCCTTACACACACACACACACAATCCAAGGGGGAGACAGGATTTTTAACAAATACAACTTGGATTTCAGAGCTTGCCCCCCCGCCTGCCCCCCCTCTCTCTCGCATACACCCACCCACCCTGGGAAAACATGTTATGAGGACAGAGCTGGCCAACTGACAGGAAAGTGTATTTGATTAACAGGAAGATATAATTTTCACCTAGCATGAGACCCGTGTGAACTTTTGATAATGGCAATGCTTCATCCAAGTTGAGTTTTTTGGCATGGGATGGGGGGGAAAGGCAATTACAGGTCAACGCAAATCACAGTGTCAAGCCGAGAGCCACATACCATTCATTGTTTAAGCATCCTAGGAGAGAACCCAACGTTCTTTCGGAGCTTTCTACCCAAGCAAAACAGCCCCTTCCCTGCAACCCAATAATCAGATTAAGAATTAAGACCAACATCTCGTGAGCAAAGTGTTGAATGGCCCTTGGGCGACGCTGCGTGTTGTATAGGTCACCAACAAGTAATCTGCTTCTTTGGGTAGCCAATGATGCAAAGTGCAAGCATTTCACTCTCTTTTAAAGCAGAACCAATTATGGAAGTAGGACTGATTTGAGCACAGCCTGGCATTTGCTGTAACAGGGGTGCTAAGTTGAATAACAGGGGTGCTAAGTTGAGTAAGTAAGTCCTACCCCACATAATCACGTGACGTGGTGCATCGACACCATATGAATGGCAATTTTTTGGGGGGGAGGACCCCTCAAATATTTTATTGGGGAGACCAGAAGGGCCTCAGCCCCTAAGAGTTGACTGTAGGGTCCAACCTGAGTTTACGAGGACCCTAGCAGAGGGGTCAGGATTTGGATGCCACCCTGCAGGGGTGGGAAGAGAGCTCTGACCCAAGGTGTACAGCCCCCCAATAAATCCTCCTGACCCAGAGCTACTAAAATAAGCAAGGAACTTATGGGGTTGTCACGCCAAAGCGCTCTATCTTAGTTTGTGGCATGGGATTTCTCGTTTTTGTCCCCCCCCCCCTTCCAATTTCAGGGCTCCCTGGACCCAGTGGCGTAGCGTGGGTTGTCAGCACCCGGGGCAAGGCAAGTAATTTGCGCCCCCTAACCCGTGGATTTGCGCCCCCTAACCCCCAGATGTTGCGCCCGGTGCGGCCGGCCCCCCTGCACCCCCCCCCACGCTACACCACTGCCTGGACCCTGGTTTTAATGCTACGGCTTCAAAGGCGCCCAGAGGAGAGCGTTCCTCTGAGCATGGGCAGAGCGCCGGCTCCTTCTCAGCATCCCGAGGGGGGGGGGGTCCCTGCCGCTGACCTGTTTCCTCAGAGCCTCGAAGGCGGCGCTGATGGTGTGCACGCGGGTCCTCTCGCGGGCGTTGGCCAGCAGCCGCCTCGTCTGCTGGATGGCGCGGATCTCCGGGGACGCTCCCGCCGCCTCGCCCGCCCGCCGCCCGGGCGACAGGGACGCCTCGCCGCCGCCGTAAGTCGGGACGCGCGGAACGGGCGGGAAGGGGCTCTCGAGCGGCCGGCAGGCCATCACCCGGGGCGGCGGCGGCGGCAGGCTGGGGTCGGCGAAAGCCTGGCCGCCCCCCGTCCGGAGCGGCCCCTCGACGTCTTTCCTCGACGCGCGCGGGTGAGGCGCCAGCAGCCCCGCGGGGAAGGCGCCTTTCCTCGCCTCCGCGCCCGCCTCGCCGCCGCCGCCTTCGGGGGCCCCGTCCGGAGCGCCCGCCGAGGCCGCGCGGGAGCTCCGTCCGCCGCCGCCGCTGAGGCGCTGCTTGGCGGGCTCTTTGCTCCGCTTCCTGTGGAGCTTCTGGATGCCGCCGAGCTCCTTGAGGCAGAGGCGCCCCCAGCGCTCCTCGTCGCCGGCCAGCGGCAGGTTCCTCATGGCGGGAGCCGCCTCTCCCCGCCCGGCGCCCGGCCTCGCGCTCTGCCCGGCGACGCCGCTGTGCCCAAGCCCCAGCCGGATCAGCGCGTCATCTGGAGTCCCCGCCGCGCCGCCAGCCTCGCTGCGGAATGCGCGCCGCGGCGGAGAGACCCATCTGTGTTTGCTTAGCCGCCGTTGACACAGGAGCCCCTCGGGCGGGATCAGTCGGCTCGCCGGCGGCCTCTTGCCAGCGGGACGCCCGCCCGCCCGCCCGCCGCGCCCGCGCTGCCCCGCCGGTGCCCGAACAGCTGCGCTGCCCGTCTCTCGCCCGCTTTGTGCTCATGTTATTGCATCGCGCCGATTAAAGGCAGGCGCCTCCCCGCTCCCTGGGATTCCCGCCCCGCCACCGCCGAATCATCTCCCTTTTTAAAGGTCCAAGGGCTAATAAGAATGAATGGCAGATGGCCGGGGCAGTGGCGTAGCGTGGGTTGTCAGCACCCGGGGCAAGGCAAGTAATTTGTGCCCCCTAACCCGTGGATTTGCGCCCCCTAACCCCCAGATGTTGCGGCCGGCCCCCTGCACCCCCCACTGGGCCGGGGTCATCCCGCTGTCGCCCAGGGTGGGCTGCAAACTGTGGGGTGGGCTGTGATAGGTGGGAGGGGATGTTTGACAGCCACACCTTGGTTCGCAAACGTAATCTGTTCCAAAAGCAAAGCGTTCCAAAACCGAGGCTCGCTTTCCCATAGAAAGGAATACAAAACGGATTCCAGACTTTTAAAAACAATCCCTAAAACTGCAATTTAACATGGTTTTTACTATCTACGGAGAACATTGATGCGTCAAATGAAAGCAATAAACAATGTACTGCAGTCATGAGGTTTGAAAATCATTCGACGCGGTTGATGGAAGTCTCAGGCTTATAGCCAAAATGTTGTATAGGATGAGAGGAGATGTTCTGTTCTGTTTGGAAAATGTATGTAAAAACTAATAAAAATGTATAATAAAAACAAAACAAAAAAAATGTACTGCAGTCAAAATCAGTAGCTGAACTGGGTTCCACACAGTCACACACACACAAAAAAAAAGAGCCACAAAAATACAAAATAAATAGCAAAGACAGACATCAGCGTAACACTCAAAACAGAAGCGTGGCACTCAAAGCAGAAGCGTAACACTCAAAACGGAGCATGTTCAGCTTCCGTAAAAAGTTTGCAAACCAGAACACTTACTTCTGGGTTTGCAGTGTTTGGGTTCCAAGTTGTATGAGTCCCAAGGCGTTTGAGAACTGTAATTGCAATTGATCCTTCCCTATGTGGGTTGAAGAGAGCTTCAAAAGCCTGTCGGCAAAATTAAAAGCTTAGGAATTAGGCTATATGGCCTAATTTTTGAGCAAGTCCAGCTATCAAGGAAGCTGGCTCTCCCTTTCTTACCTCACTTAACAATGACTCAGGCCACAACTTGAGAAGTATTTTTAAAAATCTAATTTAATTACTTATAATCTTGCATTGCTTCGCAGCAACGGCAGCAGTAAAAGCCATGCAGGCGAAATACTTACATTTAAAGCATAACCAGCGTCACGCATCAGCCTGAGCTACAAACAAGCAGAGGCATGTCTGCATATCACTGGTCAAAGGAAGGGGGGAACAGGAAGTACTATATGCTTCCTCTCTAAGAGAGGAGAGGAAATGACATCACACAGAGCCTTCTCTACCAATTGTGTTTCTATGGTCTGAGTTTCTGCCTATCTGCAATACAGCTCTGTGGACTTAGCCCCTTCTCATGCTAATTAGCATGAATATGCATTTGTTAGGTTTGGCTGCTAATCTCCCACACAAATATTTCTTCAGAGATGTGGAGAACCTTAAAAAAAAGCCAAGTCTACTTCCCCACTCCTCTTCTGTTTACATTCAAATGGATAAGCATGTAATGAATCAATCAAAACTCCTTCCTTGGAGGTTTTTAAGCAGAGGTTGGATGGCCATCTGTCATGGATGCCTTAGCTGAAAATCCTGTATTCCAGGGGGTTGGACTAGATGACCCTTGGAATCCTTTCCAACTGTATGATTCTGTGATTCGTTAGTCAAGTGAAGTTTCCCATCTTGGGTAACAGGAGAGAATATATTTTCCTTCATTCTCCACATGCCAGGGAGATGAAAATGCCTACATCAGGAGAATAAAAGAAGGCTGAACCATTTTAAAGGTGTTTGCTTCCCTTGCCCCCAAGGCTCGCTGCAGAGCGACACAAAAGGCCCCCTTTGTATTTACCCTTTAACATTGGAAGCATGTGGGAGGTGTGGGGCTGTCTGGGTGCCCCTGCCCCTCCACCCCCTTGCTGTGCTGGCTGGGAGGTGGAGGTCTGAAGGGGGGGCTATATGTGCATCTGGCAGAACACACTGGGGACAATGCTGATGTTGGTTACTACTTCCCAGTTCTCTCAAAAGTTTGAAGCACTAAGAAGGAAAGTCCCTGAACCCCTAAATAAACATTGGGCTATCCCATATCATAAAGGTAAAGGGACCCCTGACCATTAGGTCCAGTTGTGGCCAACTCTGGGGTTGTGGCGCTCATCTCGCTTTACTGGCCAAGGGTGTACAGCTTCCGGGTCATGTGGCCAGCAGGTCAAAGCCGTTTCTGGTGAACCAGAGCAGCACATGGAAACGCTGTTTACCTTCCTGCCGGAGTGGTACCTATTTATCTACTTGCACTGATGCGCTTTCGAACTGCTAGGTTGGCAGGAGCTGGGACCGAGCAACGGGAGCTCACCCCATTGCGGGGATTCGAACTGCCAACCTTCTGATCGGCAAGCCCTAGATTGTGGTTTAACCCACAGCGCCACCCGCATCCCTATCCTATATCACACATACCTGCAATTGGGGAACTCATCACCTTCAAGCACAACAAAGTTCCTCAGTCAAAATGATCACGCTTCTGAAATGATTACAAATGCAACAGGACACCATAATATCATTAAAACCAATAATTTATTGAGGGTGCCCACAGCAAACTTTGTTTCAGGCCAGGACAAATCACACGCACAAAGGGAAGAATGTCCTCTATAAGATACCAATGCAACCCTCCTAGACCAAAACTTTCTGTGAGCTACTGGGGGGTGCCCACCCGAAAATCTGCTTTGAACCGGGACAAATCATACATCTAAACAAATGGGCAGTTGTCTTTTATGACACTGCTCTTCAACCTGTGGGTCACAGCCTGATCCAAAGTGGACCGCACCATTCAAATATAAGGTGAAAGATGAAGATCTGGATGCCCAAATGCATGTTTGGGTTAAAAGTGCTTCCTGGGTCTGAAAAGGTTGAAGATACGTGGCCTATGGGATGCCAGTGCACAGCTAATGGCAGCTATGCACACCAAAAGCAGACAAACCATGCAGAAAGAAAAACTATGTAACTGGGGGCGCCTACCCCAACATATACTTTGGGGCACCACAAACCATACAACAGGATATTCCAGTATTTGAAACTATGATGCCAAACTGGAGCAACAAAATTTTCAGAAACATTCAAGACCATGCAGTTTGGAACGATTTGGTCAGTCATCTTGATTGGAAATGGCATTCAGCCGCTTCCGAAGATAGGCCAGAAATCCCTCCTTGAGGTCAGGAACCGTCACACCAAACCGGGTGACAATATTTTCAGAGGTGTCAGAATTGGCGCAGCTGGCAATCATCACACCAAACTGAGCAATGATATCTTCACCAGCATCCTAATCAGTCCACCTTGGAATGGTTCTCCTGCCATCTTAAATCAAGATGGTGTCAAACTGCTTCCAAACACAGACCAAAATGTATTCTTCAATCTTGGGAAGTGTCACAGCAAATTGAAATGACAATATCTTCAGATAGCACCAAACTGGCACAGTTTGGGACCATCAAATCACCACCAGTGATATTTAAGAGGCATCCAATTCAGCGCAGATTAGAACAGTAAGGTCAGCCATAGATGGTGCTGTGAGAATCCTGTTTGACCCCATGGCTTTTGTCCTCTGATGCCCCACAGGTTTCATTCTGGCTCTCATGTTGCTTAAAATTTAGAGTTTTGTAGGACACGAAGAAGCAACTCTCCAGAAGTAATCCAACCATAAAATAACCAAGGCGTGTAGCATCATGCCAGATCGGCCTTTTCTAGGAATAGACACAATTGGACACATCTGCCAACTATGCATCTAGGTTCAAGGCCAGGTCCATGTGTAGGTAGGGCAAGCAGCCTCATGTAGCCAGAATGCTTGAGTCTAATTAATGCACGAAGGGGTTAATGCCATAGAGTAAGCTGTCCTGCCAGGCTTTGCCTATGTCACTTCCCGTCACCTTGGGAGGAAATGGGCCACCAAGCCATTTGTTGTGCTTAATTTACATGCAAATTTGGTGTGTGAGGAGCTCTGAGTTGCTCCCTTCACCCACATGGCTTTAACCGGCATCTTTTGTTTCAAACAGGAATGGAGTCTGTAACTAGCATTTTTCTATACCAATACAGTCATACCTCGGGTTGAATATGCTTCATGTTGAACGCGTTTGAGTTGCGCTCTGCGGCAACACGGAAGTAAAAGAGTGCGTTACTTCCGGGTTTCACCACTCGTGCATGCGCAGATGCTCAAAATGATATCACACGCATGTGCAGAAGAGGTGAAAAGCGACGCGCATGTGCGCAGAAGGGCCGTCGCTAGTTACGTTTGCTTCTGGATGCGAACGGGGCTCCGGAACGGATCCCATTCACATCCCAAGGTACCACTGTAGTTTAGGAACTCTTCCCATTTTGTAACGAAGCAACATTTTACTGCCCGTGCAAGTTTTTTTAAACTGCTATATGGAAAAACACATGAATCTGACCTTTGAAGAATTTTGTAAGTAAACCTTTTTATAACTTACCAAGTGTGTGGCCTGTGTGCTAGGGAAGTGGGATACTTTAGGATTCACTGGGAAAGGCACATTTTAAAGGTTTGACAGCCAATACTTCCATGCTTTTCTTTGCTGCATGTTTTGCCATGTTAAATCTCTGCATGGGTTCTCTCACCAAAGAGTACTTGCCCCAGTCTTGGGTTTGGGCTCCCAGGGATTCCGGCATATTGTTGTGGATGGTGCTACATAATCCAAGAAAAGCTGTTCCCCTCAACAACCTCTCCAGAATGGAAGGCAATGGAAAAAATGGAATAGAACTGGAAGTCATTCTCATTCTAGTAGCACCGCAGACAAAGGACCTGGTTGACCTAGCAGTTTCATATCCTAGAACAGCTTTTACCAACTTGGTACCCTTCTGATGTTTTGAGTCCTCCACTTCCATCTGCAACCAGCTTTTTCAGATGCATTTAAAAAACAAAAGCAAAACTAGATGTTAAGGAGCAAAGACAGAACAAGCCCAGTGGGTACATAGCTTGGCCATGAAAATGAAGCTAAGACTCGATCTTGTATTACGGCCTTCATTTTAATTATGGTGCCACAATTAACCATAAGGCAGCATAAGCATTTCGATTTTATTCATTTGCTTGCAAGAGATATATTTGAAATTTATTTTGTATGTATGTTGCAGTGTGTAAATGCACATAGTGAAAATCATTCATATGGAAGAAGCAATGAGCTAGTCCTACAGGAACAATTTTATAATGAAATATTGAGATAACATAAAAAAACACACAATTTGGCATGCATACGTCAGACCCAATTTCTATGCTTAAAAAAAGCACTTCCATAAAACTACATTTATAAAAATCAGCAGATTGATAATATAAAGAATATGAGAAGACAACATATAGTATTAATAAAAATATTTTCCCCAGTATTAGGATTCATGTAGCCTGTAGCATTGCCTAAAATGTACACTGAGAGTTGCTACAAAATGAAGTTGGTGGTCTCTCACTGGTGGTTTTTAAAGCTATTTCGAGACTTAGAAAGAATATACAGGCAGGATTATAAGAGAATTCACTTGGAATGGAATATGGCTAGTAAAATAAGGTACGAAACGAGTCTTTCCCTACCCAATATATATTGAGTGTGGCCAGCAGCCCTCCCATTTCATAAGCAGCAAGTGCAGTTTATTCCTTTCTAGTGAAAAGCTCCAAGATATGTGTGTGTGTATCATCAGTGTTGTGCCAATGCATAGTAAGCAAATAGCAGTGTTATATAGGTGTTCAGAATAATGTGTGAGGGCACAGCAGAAGGTGTAGGATGGCAGCTGCTAACCTAGCTTTCATTGGTGCCTCCAGGCAGGGATTCTAAGTACTGAGCTAATACTTCTTCTCCCTTAAAGTACCGTATTTTTCGCTCCATGAGACGCACCTGACCATAAGATGCACCAAGTTTTTAGAGGAGGAAAACAAGAAAAAAAATGTTCTGAACGAAACAGTGGATGTATGAATTTTATGGTTCATGCTGTGGCCACAGACATGTGATTTGACGGTGAGTTTGGGGTAGCCCAATGCAAAAACCCTGAGGATCCATGGGCTTTTACCTCCCCCCCTCCCAGGCAGCCTCCTTTACCTCTAGCGTCCCTTATCTCTCTCCCCGATCGCTTGCCGATTAGCTACTTCCTTTCAACACCCCCTTCCCTCTTGTTTGTCTTAGTGTCTTTTCCTTAGCTGGAGCAATTTTTTGCTTCACCTTTTCTCCTAATTTCTCTCCTCATTGCTTTAGTCTTCCTGTCTCCTCTCCTTGCAAGTTTGCTCTTTACTTCCCCCCTCCCAGGCAGCCTCCTTTATCTCTAGCGTCCCTTATCTCCCTCCCGATCGCTTGCCAATTAGCGGCTTTGTTTCAACACCCACTTCCCTCTTTCAAAATAAAAAGCATGATCTGCTTATTGCCCCTGGGCAATTCGGCTCCAGGGACCACGCATTCGCTCCATAAGACGCACAGACATTTGCCCTTACTTCTTAGGAAGAAAAAAGTGTGTCTTATGGAACGAAAAATGCGATAAGTCTCTACTCATCCTAGAAAGTTACGAAGCAAAATGTGCAGGTACCTTCTAATCACCACCTGTGAAATGAACCAGACTGCTTGATCCTGCCCGCCTGTATATTTAGCCAACGGGTGAAGTCGGAGCTGTGATTGGTAAGTGGGTTGTTTGAACATTAGGAATCCTTGGGGGCCTAAAGATCTGCTGTTTCCCCCTCCAGTTTAGTACACTTTTCCTACTTCTGTAGTTCTTGGAATCGCCATACTTTTCCCTTCCTTTTTTCATAGCAAGCAGGAATGCAATTTTTTCCTGTGGTGGGTTTGTCTGAGATCAGGTCCTTGCTCTTAGTTAGTTTCTGCAAATACACAGGAGTATTTTGTGTTGGCAAATGCAAAATGTTAGACGAGTCCCCTCACTGGGCGGCAAATGAAAACTTTGCAAATAATTTTAGGCATGCCTCCTGCTGCCTAGGACCAAAAGCCAGCCACTCATTTAGAATTCACTGTATAGTTAACTTACTGTATAAACTGCTTTGTTAATTATCCCTGACCTCTCAGCAACTTTCAATACCATCAACCAGGGTCTGCTTCTAGGGTGACAGTCCGAGTTAGGGGTGGGTGACGCTACTCTGCAGAACAGTGTGCTGAGATTGTTCAGCGGTGCAGCAGGATGTGCTGAGGGAACTGCAGGTCATGTTCAAGGTCTTATTGCTAACATGCAAAGCCCTGAAGAACTCAGGACCAGGTTCCCGGAAAGACCTGTAAGATCACTTAGATTATTCGTGGCAATTCTACTTATTGTGCCACACCCTACAAAATATCAGGGTGGTGATATAAAAACAGACATTTTCTGCTATTGCCCTATACTATAAAATATCCTCTAATCCACCATACTTGATGCAGCAACTATCAGTTGATTCAGGTGCCTTATAAAGGAGTATATTTTTGCTCAAGCTCTTTATTGACCCATAAGATTGGACCATTGTTTTTATATTCTTTCATACTACTGTTTTTATGTCATATTTTTGTTCTGAGGATATTGTTTATTGTTTTTATCTTGTACACTGCGTAGATATTTCAAAAATTTTAAGTGGTTTATTATTACTAAAATAATAATAGAAAGCTTCTAAATATACCGGATAAATATAAGAAATGGTCAGAAGTCCTACAATGTTTCCTTGCCTGCATATTTTGTTTCCCTGTTGGGAAGCAAGCAATACCTTTTGGCAACACAGATGAATTTATCTTCTTTGTGCATTTCTCTGTGTGTGAATCAGGAAGGGGGAAACTTCATCACAAGAATCATGATCAGGAGCAAATATAAGATGGGGGACACCTGGATCGCAAATAGTACAAGTGATTAGGATCTAGGGGTCTTAGTAGACCACTAGCTGAACGTTAGTCAACAGTGTGATGCAGCAGGGGAAAAGCTAATGCTATTCTAGGCTGCATCAACAGAAGTATGGTGTGCAGACTGAGGGAAATAATAGTATCACTCTATTCTGCCTTCGTCAGACCACACCTGAAATACCATGTTCAGTTCTGGGCACCACAATTTAAGAAGGATATTGAGAAGCTGGAATGTGTGCAGAGGAGGGCAACCACGATGATCAAGAGTTTGGAAGCCAAGCCTTATGGGGAAAGGTTGAAGGATCTGGATACGTTTCGCTTGGGAAAGTGATGACTGATGCTAGCCATCTTGAAATATCTGAAGGGCTGACATGGAAGATGGATCATGCTTGTTTTCTCCTGCTCTGGAGAAACTCAAACCAATGACTTCAAGTTACAAGAAAGGAGATTCCAACTTCCAAGAAAGGAAGAACTTTCTGACAGTAAGAGCTGTTTGATAATGGAACGGTGTCCCTCGGGATATTGGAGTTTTTAAGCAGAGGTTGGATGGCCATCTGTCATGGATGGTGTAGTTGAGATTCCTGCAGTGCAGGGGGCTGGACTAGATAATCCTTGGGATCCCTCTGAACCCTGTGGTTCTATGATAGCCTAAGAGAAAGGTGATCATTCTTTTGTCGATCTCATTTGTCCATAGGCATATCCTTTGCTTATTTACATCAGTTAGGCCCATAATAAAAATACAGCACTATCTCTGGCAGCTGCAAAATCAGATCTTCCCCAGAAATATCAATTCGTTTATATCACTTTAGTTGGCACAACTCACACCCCAAGAATCCTTTGAATTACGGTTTGGGAAAGGTGCTGAGAAATCTGTTAGTGGATCCCCACCCTTCCTTTCAGAACTACAGATCCCACGGCTGACCAATTACTGTTAAAGCACTTGAAGACCTTGGTGTAAAGGTAAAGGGACCCCTGACCATTAGGTCCAGTTGTGGACGACTCTGGGGTTGCGGCGCTCATCTCGCTTTATTGGCCGAGGGAGCCGGCGTACAGCTTCTGGGTCATGTGGCCAGCATGACTAAGCCGCTTCTGGCGAACCAGAGCAGCGCACGGAAACGCCGTTTACCCTCCCGCCAGAGTGGTACCTATTTATCTACTTCCACTTTGATGTGCTTTCGAACTGCTAGGTTGGCAGGAGCTGGGACCAAACACCCCGTCGTGGGGATTTGAACCACTGACCTTCTGGTCGACAAGTCCTAGGCTCTGTGGTTTAACCCACAGCGCCACCCGTGTCCCCTAGACTTTGGTGTAGATCTGGCCAAAGTTTAGGACTAGCCATTCAAATGGAAATATCATGAAGCATAGTACTGCATGCTCTCTCTACAGAGACTCTTGCCTTTCTGAGACATATCTCTTCTTTTCCATCTCCCAGAGTAATAGGGTTCTGTTTAAGAACAAGAAAAATTTACAACCCACCAATTAAAGAAAAGCGGCAGCGGGGGGAGAGACTAAAGGCATCCAGTTGCTTCCAGGCATTCTGCCAGTGATTGAGTGACCTGCTGCTTCCTCTCAATATTACATTCCGCTGGCATGTCTGTTGCCCTGACTGACGCCAGCCTCCCATCTCACCCCCAAAGCAAACATTTCCAGTTGGCATCCTTGCCTTGTTTTTCTGAGGAACTCATTCACGGTTCTTTTAGTTGAAAAAGGGGAAAGGGGTGGGTGGGATTTGATAGGTTGTGAGCAGGAGTCGCAGGGGAACTGCTGCAGAGTTTTGTAAGACTATCTCAGAAGTTTTTATCTGAGTATCTCCAACTATTTCTTTTAAAATTCTGTTTCTAATTCAGGCATAATTGTTCCCTGAGGGACACAGTCCACCCCTTCAAAACATGATCAACTAAAATGACCTGGAGAAAAACAAACAAATAAACAAAAAGACACAGTGAGCAGACACAAAATGGGTCACAACTGAGAGTTTTCAGCTTCTCTTATGGTCAGGTTCATTTCTCCCATTTACAGATAAAAACACACATGAGACACACAGAATTATTTGGATTTTAAATCCTGTGGGGATATTTGTTTGTGAGGAGTATACATGTTGCCTTATTTTTTTCATACCACGGAAAGAATGACTGCTGAGAACACAGTGTTCTTGCCTGCTCGGGGGAGTGAGGGAAAGGACAGCATTGCTCTGTGCTGACTTGGTCTGATGGACATATAACCAGGTTGGGAAGAAAGCCAAGTGCTGCTGATCAAAGCCAGCTAAGATGTGCGGCAACAGAGGATCTCTCTAGGAATGGCAGCATTGTGGACAGTAATACACCTGGACAATACTTTGTCATATGCTAACTGCTATCATAAGGGGCATGGGTGGCACTGTGGTCTAAACCACAGAGCCTAGGGCTTGCCAATCAGAAGGTCAGCGGTTCAAATCCCCGCGACAGGGTTAGCTCCCATTGCTCGGTCCCTGCTCCTGCCAACCTAGCAGTTCAAAAGCATGTCAAAGTGCAAGTAGATAAATAGGTACCACTCCAGTGGGAAGGTAAACAGCATTTCTGTGCACTGCTCTGGTTCGCCAGAAGTCGCTTAGTCATGCTGGCCACAGGACAAACGCTGTCTGCGGACAAACGCTGGCTCCCTTGGCCTATAGAGCGAGATGAGCACCGCAACAACAGAGTCGATAGCGACTGGACCTAACAGTCAGGGGTACCTTTACCTTTACCTACTATCAAGGCAGATTAAAGGTCTCTCATTGGCTCTTTACCAACAGAGATAGTGTGGTGTTCCATGATAGCCAGACACAAATTTGGCTGTCAATTTTCACTTCCAAAAAGAAGTTGGAACAAAGGGATGAATTTCTTGTTGCTTTGAAAAGTTGCTCTTTGCAGGATAGTGAGATTGCCAGGGGGCTGTTTTCCTGCCCTGTGTATCGAGGGACTGGAAGTCAAGGTCTTTCATCCTGCCCAAACCACACTGCAGTCCCGTTATGGACTCTGGGACCACAAACACCTCCCTTTCTGAATTATCTTTGGAAAAGGACAACTTACAACTTAAGAGAGAGAGAGAATTTCTGAGGATGTTGATAACAAAGAGACAGTCTCTGTGCCCCAGCTTACAGTCTGAAAAGACATGACACAAAAGGAGAATGGATTGGGAGGGAGAAGGAAATAAGCAAATGCACGTAGAAGTTCTTTGTAACAAAACAAAGTAGAAAGGAATAACTCACCAGAGACAACTTCTGAGTCGTGGTTAGGAAACACTAGTGTGATGACTGAGGCTAAAGGTCATCTGTAATTTGTAGAAAAGACTCATCAAGCAGCATGTTGTTTCAAGTCCAGGAGAAAGTCAGTCAGTCAACAAAGCGAAAAACATCCCTGAAGAAATGAACCCTCACCTCCAACACAAACAGAAAATTAGTAGACCCCAAACACAGAAAGAGTGCCCCCCACAAGCCCACAATCATGAGGCGGGGGCCCTGGCAAGAGAAAGGACAGTGCCCCTCTCGTAGTTCTGAAAGGAAAAAACCCTCCAAAAGGAGGCGTTGGAAAAGTCGCCTCTATTGCCCAGAGATTTCCCATTCAAGCCAAAGCGTGTCTTCATACCACCGCTACCCTGAACAGAAAAGGTTTAGCAACCTTTTGGAACCAGTGAAGGCAGCAAACATCCTGTGTGAGTGCCTGGAGGCGGTTGAAGGATGTATGGCTGTTTATGGATTGAGGTTGAATCCCAACAAGACAAAAGTACTGTTTCTGGAGGACAGGGGATGAACAGGGCTGAGAAACTCCCTGGTTCTGAATGGGGCAACTATGCCCCTAAAGAACCAGGTGCGCAGCCTTGGGGTCATTTTGGATTTGCAGCTGTCCATGGAGCCGCAGGTCAACTCTGTGTCCAGGGCAGCAGTCTACCAGCTCCATCTGGTACGCAGGCTGAGACCCTACCTGCCCACAGACTGTCTTGCCAGAGTGGTGCAAGTTCTGGTTATCTCCTGCCTGGACTACTGCAATACGCTCTATGTGGGGCTACTTTTGAAAGTGACTCAGAACCTACAACTAATCCAGAATGTGGCAGCTAAACTAGTGACTGAGACCATATAACACTGGTCCTAAAAGACCTACATCAGCTCCCAGTATGTTTCCAAGCACAATTAAAAGTATTGGTGCTGACCTTCAAAGCCCTAAACAGCTTCGGACGTGTATTCCTGAAGGAGCTTCTCTACCCCTATCAATTCAGCCTGGACATAGAAGTCCAGCTCCTAGAGCCTTCTGGCGGTTCCCTCACTGCAAGAAGTGAAGCTACAGGGAACCAGGCAGAGGGCCTTCTCGGTAGTGGCATCTGGCTTGTGGAATGCCCTCCCATCAGATGTCAAGGAAATAAACGACTATTTGATTTTTAAAAGACACCTGAAGGCAGCCCTGGATCAGGAAGTTTTTAACATTTGATGTTTTACTGTGGTTTTAATATTGTGTTGGGAGCCACCCAGAGTGACTGGGGCAACCTAGTCAGATGGGTGGCATATAAAATCATCATCATCATCATCGCCGTCGCCACCACCACCGTCATTATACCTGTACCACCAGTTGCAAAGTGTTGCCTGTACTCTTCCTGTCCAGAACAGAAACAAGTGGAACTGACTTTGGAAAGGGGTTTGTGCTCAGCCTACATTTAGCCCAGCAAAGAATGTGAACCTTCCGCAAGCATCAAGGTGGGTGCTTATAGGTGCCGTGCCACCTCTGGCCTTCATGCTGGCAACCCTCTGTCTTTAGGGAAGAGGTAATAAGAGACTCCCCTTCATGGATCAGTGGCGAAGGGGCTTGAATAACTCAGAGGAGCTCTGAGCTATGATGCCGTGCAGGGCCACCCAAGACAGACAGGTCATAGCTGAGAGTTTAGACTAAATGTGATCCACCTGGAGAAGGAACTGGCAAACCACTCCAGTATTTTGCCAAGAAAACTCCATGGACATAAAAAAGGAGAAGCTATGAGAAGAAATTGAGAGTTTCCTATGCATGCTCTGGTCCATGGGGTCACGGAGAGTCAAACATGACTAAGACAACTAAACAACAAAGAAGAGACTACTCTGTTGTTGGTGCTGCGGGCAAAGGGAGACGGGCAAGGGAGTGCGAGCTGGACTAGCCAGGTGAGCAGAAAGTTGACCAGCCAAGTAATACCTGTCTCCTTTTATAGTCTTTCCTGCAGCTGAAGAAACTGAGGTTGCCTTGTCCAGAAACTATTGTATCCAGTGGTGATTGTGGTGTTGTCAACAGTGGCAGTGTGACTGATATATCACTTCTTGTCAGTGTAGATGATTGTGGTGCCAGAGCCCTACCCTTTAAATTTCCCCAGAACAAGTTTTTTTTTATTAAAAAAAACACCTTCCCAGTTAAATAGGAAAACTAGGACTTTCTCTGTGGCACTGATTTTTTGTTTCGTGTTTTTTATGGCAGAGCATTCCACAATATGATGCCCACCTGCAGCCTGAAATGGCGTAATCCATTTTACCAATAAAGTTTGCTCTGCACCATTCTGCTGCATGTTTAGGGCCAGGGCGCACGAAATCTTTCCCACAAACTGATGGCAGGTACAGGTTTCGGTTTCAGTTTAGAAAGAGCCTAATTCAAGCACCAAAATGTGTTTCAGATAGCTGTCAAAATGCTAAGGCAAAAGAGGCAAGAGGACTAACTTTTTAAAAACTATTCTGTGCTGCCCTCTAGTGCTTTAGGATGAAGTAATTCATCAGACCTTTTCTGATTTACCAAACTGTCTTTGGAGCAATGTTTTGACAAGCATATTTGTGGTCAGTGCATGCATGAGGCAGTGGCCAGCTTGGAAGATTTAAAGTTAAATCCAAGCAAAACATTGTTTGATTTTTTTAGATGTGCTATAACTCCGCAGAGGTGTACATTTGAAACAAAATTTCAAAGCTGAAATGCAGAGTGAATGCAGCAAAAACTGGAGAAGGGAAGATTTGAAGATGCAGCAGAAAAAATTTATCAGAGAGACAAAATATCCACCCACCCACAACGTTTCCACCTCCCCAGGGTTCAAGCACAGTTTATCAGCTCTCACAACTCCATCCCTTCAATGTTCTGGACCATACAGATCCTCTCCTAGTTCAGGTGTTACTGTGAAATAGAGCTGCGTATCAGCATACAGTGGTACCTCTCGTTATGAACTTAATTCGTTCCGGAGGTCCAGTCTTAACCTGAAACCGTTCTTAACCCGAGGTACCACTTTAGCTAACGGGGCCTCCCGCTGCCACCATGCCACCGGTGCGTGATTTCTGTTCTCATCCTGAGGTAAAGTTCTTAACCCGAGGTACTACTTCTGGGTTAGCGGAGTCTGTAACCCGAAGTGTTTGTAACCCGAGGTACCACTGTACTACTGATACTTTGCCCCCAAATGCATAATGTCTACTCCCAACAGCACCAGCAACAGGATCGTGCCCATAGCAGAAGGACTGGAGGATTGAGACAAGAGACGGTTTTGAGAACCTTTGAGTCAAGATGGGACCCTGGGTGGCTTATTCATTTGTGCATGCAATTGTTTTATTTGCCTGAGAAGAGATTTGTGGCAAGTTGCAATCAAACATAACTAGTAATCTTAGGGCTAGTTAATGCATGAAGGGGTTAAGACCACAGAACTGTATTGCTAGAATCAGCTAGGTCACGTCCTAGCTGGAATGAAGGAAGTAAGTTCACTTTCCTCCTCTGTTTATTCTTTTTTACCATGTGAACTCACCAAGCTAGGACGCTCCTGGGCTTGCTTTCTCCAAGCTCAGACTGTGTTCTTAGAGCTATTTCACTATATTTTCTTTCCGAAAAGAATTGAAGACAGTTTTGTTTTGATCAGCTTTTCCAGCTGGATGTAAAGGTCTCTGCCTTGGGTTTAAAAACATTACAGAATAAAAACCTATCTTTAGTTGTTTTTGTACTGTTTTTAAAGCTACTGTTAGTTGTTTTTATAAAAAGTTGCCCTAAGACTCATGCGGGTTAACTGTTGCAGAGAGATGAGACATTGTGATCTCAAGTTGCCAATCGATACACTGCACAGCCAACTTCTGCTTCGAACTGGAAAATAAACTAGATAAAAAAACACAAGCAGTGTTTACTTTGTGTCCACACAGAAAAAAACTTTATGCTGAAACACACAGAATTTGCTGTGTGTTTTCATCGTATTTATAGCCAGCTCCACATCTTTTAACTGGGAGATGGGTTAGGTTTCTATTCCTGTCTCCTGTGTCCCAGTGTGGACAGATGACTAAAGACACTACAGTGGTACTTCGGGTTACATACGCTTCAAGATACATACTCTGCTAACCCAGAAATAGTGCTTCAGGTTAAGAACTTTGCTTCAGGATGAGAACAGAAATTGCGCTCCGGCGGCACAGCAGCAGCAGGAGGCCCCATTAGCGAAAGTGGTGCTTCAGGTTAAGAACAGTTTCAGGTTAAGTACGGACCTCCGGAATGAATTAAGTACTTAACCTGAGGTACCACTGTATGTCCTGTGCCCCAAGGGGAAATTTCACGAGCAGAAATGAAGCCTTAATCGTTTAAAAGACTTTAGCCCTTTCCCTTTGTTTCTCTTAATGGCCCATCACCCAGGCTATCACCTCAACACAAGAAGCTAGCCTGGCTAATATTTAAACACTTGCTGGATCCAGGAGGCATAGTGATGATTTCTCCTTGAGCTGGGTGGGCAAAAGTTCAACAGCCTGAATCGCTCAGTTGGTTAGAGAGTGCTACTGATAAATGTCAAGATTGAAGATTTGATCCCCATATGAGGCAGCTGCATTGCAGAATTTGGATTAGATGACTCCCAGGGTCTTTTCGAACTCTACAATTCTGTGATCAGCCTGGATACCCTTTTTGTTCTGGGAGATACTCCTTCTTCAAGCACACTTCAAACCTGCCCATTCTTGACTATGGTCCTTGAGGAGCCCACAGCAGTGCTAAGTTATTTAATATTATTTAATATCATTGCCTTATCTATGATATATTCAACCAATAAATTTGTGGATGTTTATTCAAAACCTGCCAAAGAGTCCAAATCATTTTGTTGTCTGATTGTTGTTCAACATCTTTTGTTGTTGTTTAGTTGTGTCCAACTCTTTGTGACCCCATGGATCAGAGCACGCCAGGCCCTCCTGTCTTCCTGTCAACATCTTTATGTAACATTAAATAAAAAGCAGAGACATCACCTTGCCAACAAAGCTCCGTATAGTTAAAGCTATGGTTTTCCCAGTAGTGATGTATGGAAGTGAGAGCTGGACCATAAAGAAGGCTGATCGCCGAAGAATTGATGCTTTTGAATTATGGTGCTGGAGGAGACTTGAGAGTCCGATGGACTGCAAGAAGATCAAACCTCTCCATTCTGAAGGAAATCAGCCCTGAGTGCTCACTGGAAGGACAGATCATAAAGCTGAGGCTCCAAGACTTTGGCCACTTCATGAGAAGACTCGACTCCCTGGAAAAGACCCTGATGTTGGGAAAGATGGAGGACACAAGGAGAAGGGGACGACAGAGGATGAGATGGTTGGACAGTGTTCTCGAAGCTACCAGCTTGAGTTTGACCAAACTGCGGGAGGCAGTGGAAGACAGGAGTGCCTGGTGTGCTCTGGTCCATGGGGTCACGAAGAGGCGGACACAACTAAACGACTAAACAACAACAACATATATACAGGCAGGTTGCAATCCTAATTCGTCTCAGACAAGGCTTCTGTGTGTTTAACAAGCAACTGGAAATCAAACATACTTAAATGAAGCCCCCAAGATGTGAAAATGCCCTCTGCCACTAATCCTCCTGCAGGTGGCAATATTTAGCTAGATTTTGAGCCTGTTGCTGGTGTAATAGGGGGAGGTCAGTTCATTCATTCCATTGATTATATGAATGTTTGCTGCATTTCCATTTTGTTAACTAAGAAGCAGCTGTCTAGCTAGATATCAGAGTTATTAAGGCACATGTAACTGAAAACCCAAAAAATTATTTCACATATTCTGTTATTTTGAAACAAAGGATAAACAGCTGCAGTGGAACCTTTTTTAAACAACAACAACAACAGCAACTCCCCTCTCTTGGTGGATCTACACACAGATATTTAGCTGGTGCACATTTTCCCATTCCATCTTCATGCTAGGAAAAAATTTGCTCGCTAAAAATCCCAATATTCAGCTGATGATGATACATGAGGAAGTATGAGCCAGTCCAAAAAACTGCAGTGGTAGCACCGACCGTTTCATTTTCCCGAAAGGTGAGTCCCACACAGTACTGCAGGAGAGGGGCGTAGGGGACAGGCTATACTAATTCCTTTCAGATGTACCTAAAACCATCACAATTCCGTTCCCCTCATTCTTCAAGCACGATTTCCAATACAGTGGTACCTCTGGTTAAGAACTTAATTCGTTCTGGAGGTCCATTCTTTTTCCCCCAAATTTTTTTTTATTAGTTTGCACAATATTTGTTTCTTTATAATATTGCACAATATTATAAACAAACAAACACACAAGACAAACAAACATAAATCATAGCCTTATTGAAAATTACACTTATTAACTTTGTTAAGTGACTTCCGCGCTTCCCCTTGGTTGAATTTCATTGCATGTCCTTTTAACAGTTTTCCAAATCCCAATTCTTATGAAATTTAACTTAAATATTAACATCCTTATATCTTCACCTTATGGAATTAAACATATTAATTCATCACTAAACATAAATAAAATCCTAAGCCAATTAAGTATCTGCAAGCTGTTTTCAGTTAATTTAACTTAACAAATTTAACTAGATAATCATTAAATTTATTCCACTCTTCCTGATACTCCGCCTCCTTCTGGTCGCAGACTCTTCTGGTTAGGTTGGCTAGCTCCGAGAAATCCATCATCTTCATCTGCCATTCTTCTATTGTTGGTAATTCTTGGGTTTCCCACTTTTCAGCTAACAAAATAAGAGCAGCAGTTGTGGCATACAAAATAATTTAACATCTTTCTTGGGCAATTCCAAACCTCTGGAGGTCCATTCTTAACCTGAAACTGTTCTTAACCTGAAGTACCACTTTAGCTAATGGGGCCTCCCGCTGCCGCCGTGCAGCCGCTGCACGATTTCTGTTCTCATCCTGAAGCAAAGTTCTTAACCCGAGGTACTATTTCTGGATTAGCGGAGTCTGTAACCTGAAGCGTCTGTAACCTGAAGCGTCTGTAACCCGAGGTACCACTGTATATTAATCTGAAAGAGCTTCAAGGTCCCTTCCATCCCCATTGCTGCTGAATCTTGATTATTTTCTGTAGCAGTGATGGACACAGAACCATAGAACTGGAGAGTTGGAAGGGACCCCCAGTGTTATCTAGTCCAGCCTCTGCAATGCAGGGATCTTTTTGCCCAACGTGGGGCTCAAACCTAAAACCTTGAGATTAAGAGCTGCGTGCTATGCCAATTGAGCTATCATAGTTCTCAATGTTTTAATAGAGCCGCAGTCACAGGGACCACAGAAATAACTACATACTTTAGCTGCCTTGTTATATTTTTTTTAAGCTGCTTTGTGTGCATGTGCAAAAGTTGTTATAACAAAAGAAACCATAAACTGAATTTAAGATGCTGGGATTATGGAGCCTTGAATGATCGGTATTATATTTGTCACAGCATTTTGTAATTCAGGGTTATTTATTCCGGGTTAAGCTTTAATAAGAAGAGGCTATAGACTTTTTGAATGGAAGGCTTAGAGAACACATCAGCAAGAAGCTAGACAAGAGTTTTATGGTTGTTCTGCTTAAACAAGAACAGAACAGCAACAGTTTAGTGCCATCTAGTGACCAAATTATATAATGACACTATCCACACAGTTTTAGAGATACAGTGGTACCTCGCAAGACGAATGCCTCGCAAGACAAAAAACTTGCTAAACGAAAGGGTTTTTTGTTTTTTGAGCTGCTTCGCAAGACGATTTTCCCTATGGGCTTGCTTCGCAAGACGGAAATGTCTTGCAAGTTTGTTTCCTTTTTCTTAACACCGTTAATACAGTTGCGACTTGAATTCGAGGAGCAACTCATAGCACGCGGTGTGGTAGCCTTTTTTGAGGTTTTTGAAGACTTTGGTGATTTTTGAAGCTTTTCCAAAACTTTCCCGACACCGTGCTTCGCAAGACGATAAAAAACACAAGACGACAAAACTCACGGAACGAATAATTTCGTCTTGCGAGGCACCACTGTACAGTGGATGCTCGGGTTGCGAATGTGATCCGTGCGGGAGGCACATTCGCAACCCCCAGTGTTCGCAACCTTCAGCGGCGCGTCTGCGCATGTGCGGGTTGCAATTTGGCGCTCCAGCGCATGTGCAAAGCGCAATTTAGCGCTTCTGCACATGCACAACATTGAAATCCAGAAGTAACCTGACAAAACGCAACCTGAAGCGGCTGTAACCTGAGGTATGACTGTATGTGGATTTCTCTGTCAATTGAGTTGTTTATCTTCATCTATCATACAAATGAAGACACATTTGAGACACTTAAATAGTTTCCTGCCAGACCTGGTCCTTGTATGCTAAATGGCTCGCTAAAAGAAGTGTGCACCAGGATCAGGCATGTTCTATGGCAGGGGTCAGCAAACTTTTTCAGCAGGGGGCCGGTCCACTGTCCCTCAGACCTTGTGGGGGGCTGGACTATATTTGGGGGGGGGGCGGAATGAAAGAATTCCTACGCTCCACAAATAACCCAGAGATGCATTTTAAATAAAAGGACACATTCTACTCATGTAAAAACACGCTGATTCCCGGACTGTCCACAGGCCGGATTTAGAAGGTGGTTGGGCCGGATCCGGCCCCTGGGCCTTAGTTTGCCTACCCATGTTCTATGGCAAGGTGATAAAAAATAGGACAGAAAGAGGAGTGCCCATCAGCCTCCCACTATTGCAGCTCTAGAGGGAGGAAATAATACACAATAATAAATTCTCTTCTTCTTCTTCTTCTTCTTCTTCTTCTTCTTCTTCTTCTTCTTCTTCTTCTTCTCAGGGTTCTGGGAGTGAAAAAATGTCTAATTTAATTAAACATTTGCCGCAGTCTACTGTCTAGGGGACAGTAAGACAGTAAGACACAGTAAGACAGTAAGAGGGATGCGGGTGGCGCTGTGGGTTAAACCACAGAGCCTAGGACTTGCCGATCAGAAGGTCGGCGTTTTGAATCCCCATGACGGGGTGAGCTCCTGTTGCTCGGTCCCTGCTCCTGCCAACCTAGCAGTTCGAAAGCACGTCAAAGTGCAAGTAGATAAATAGGTACCGCTCTGGCGGGAAGGTAAATGGCGTTTCCGTGCGCTGCTCTGGTTCGCCAGAAGCAGCTTAGTCATGCTGGCCACATGATCCGGAAGCTGTACGCCGGCTCCCTCGGCCAATAAAGCGAAATGAGCGCCGCAACCCCAGAGTCGGCCACGGTCAGGGATCCCTTTACCTTTTACTGTCTAGGGGTAGCCTTCTTTTGCTCACTCTCAACAGGAACATTTTCAAATGTTATCCCCATTGTTTTATGCAGGCTCGTTATCAGCTCTAATTAGAAGCATTTGTACATTTAGAACACTCTGCTGGATGAATAATTGCACAATGCAGCTTCATGCCCGATGCTGGTTGCAACCTGGCCCCAATTCCATTGCTGTTGCGTGTAAGGAATCTAGATCCCTTGCAACCCAGCCCTATGCATGTTCCCTCACATAAATTCCAAACTTCATTTGCTCTTCATGGTGCTGTTCCACCGAACTAGGCTTCTGAAATGAGTCAAGGAACAGTTTTAGCTTTCCATTAAAAAGCTATTGTATACCTGTTGTTGTTGTTTAGTCATTTAGTCGTGTCCGACTCTTCGTGACCCCCTGGACCAGAGCACGCCAGGCACCCCTGTCTTCCACTGCCTCCTGCAGTTTGGTCAAACTCATGCTGGTAGTCTCCTTTGTTGGCAAGGTGACGCCTCTGCTTTTTAAGATGCTGCCTAGGTTTGCCATTGCTTTTCTCCCAAGAAGCAGGCGTCTTTTAATTTTGTGGCTGCTGTCACCGTCTGCAGTGATCATGGAGCCCAAGAAAGTAAAATCTCTCACTGCCTCCATTTCTTCCCCTTCTATTTGCCAGGAGGTGATGGTACCAGTGGCCATGATCTTCGTTTTTTTTGATGTTGAGTTTCAGACCATATTTTGCGCTCTCCTCTTTCACCCTCAATAAAAGGTTCTTTAATTCCTCCTCACTTTCTGCCATCAAGGTTGTGTCAGTTGTATACCTCTGCAGGCCTTTACATTTGTTCTAAGAAGATTTTGACAGAAGAGAGGTTGTTCAGGCACAAGTAGTATGGGGGCAGTTAGGTGCACATCGAGTGCATTTTCCTTTTAAGAAAGAAACAGGATTGTTTACATCCAGGCCCTTTCCCCAGCACAGTTGCTTGTTTATAGACTGTTTATATCTTATAGTTTAACTATGTGCAGCATGAAGATCAACAATGAGTTTCTTTGGATCTCCTTGAGTTCTGGTTTTTTGAGGCAGAGAGAAAAACCTTTCTCTATCCCCCTTTTCCATTTCATACATAATTTTATATACTTCTAGCATGTCACCTCTTAGTTGTCTTTTCTCTAAAGTAAACTGTCCCAAATGCTGCGACCTAGTTTCATAGTTGATCATTCAGCTTGCCCTTTTCCAACTCTACAATATCCTTTTTGAGGTGTGGCAACCAGATAGCTTAGATAGACCAGATCTTGATAGTTCAGGGAAAAAAATGAGATCATTTTCTTAGGCTGGCTTTTCTCCCCAGATGCTAACTTTGTGGAGATAGCAAATGGCATTTTACTGATGCAGAAACGATACATGCAAGACGGATGGATACAAAAGCTTGGACCGCCAAAGCACATTTGGAATCAATTTCCTTGAACTTCAGTGTGCAACAGATGGGAGCTTGTTCAGCTCTCGCATTCCACGCTGAACACCTGTTGAAGCCTTCTGCAATCCCTGAGGGTTAAGGGTCACTTCATCGTAAAGTTAACTTGAATGAACAGCACCAAAAAGAGAAAAAGCACACAAGTGCATCACCTCCACAAAAGCCTTCAAATCCAGAAAGGTAGCCAATTGGCTTTGAGCTCTTATCTTAACATGGAGCCACAGTTTACTGATCTGAAATCATTAAGCTACATAGCAATTGATGTTTAGAGACACTAATCACCGTAGAGTCAGGGATAGCTGAGCTCACTAAAAGTAGTCCTATTCATAGAACCAAGAATCATAGACTTGTCCAATCCCTTGCGATATTCCTAGGGCTCCAGGTACCACTTCCGACGCTATAAACCGCACCTTTGTTCAAAATGCTTTCAACTGAAGAAAAATCACATTGTCCTCCTTGTATCCTGTTGCTTTGCATCAATTTTCATTCACAGGTAGCTCCAGATAGCATGAATTAGAGTAAAATCTGTGGCTGTTTCCTGTTGCTGTGGTTAAACTTTATAAGTATTCCCTGAATGATGTACACATGTGCCCACCTGGCTGCTTTGGTTGGAATCGGCACTGCTATAGGTGCCTCTTCACACCTGTCCTGCGTCCGTAAGAACTCAATCATTTAGGACTTCCAGGTGAGGAAGATGGCAGACTAGACTTCAGCACTAAAGAAATACAGAACACAATGAGATCACCCCCAAAATAATAAAACACCTGGTCTGGATGGATTAGCTGCGGAATTTTTTAAAAAAGCTTTCTAAGATACATTGATGGGCTCATTAAACAGCTTATTTAGATAATGTAGATTCTTGGAAAATCTTGGGAAAGTGCAAAAATAACACAAATTTACAGTGGTACCTTGGTTTAAGAACAGTTCTGTTTACGAACAATTTGGTTTACGAACTCTGCAAAACCAGTAGTGTCCTGGTTTGCGAACTTTACCTTGGTCTAAGAACAGAATCTGAACAGTGGAAGGGCGCCGGCGGCGTGAGGCCTCATTAGGGAAAGCTTGCCTCAGTTTAAGAATGGTTTCGGTTTAAGAATGGACTTCTGGAACGGATTAAGTTCGTAAACTGAGGTACCACTGTATAAGAAAAGAAAATATTGTTACAGATCAGTATCTTTGTTAAATCAAGTTTTATTATAGGCCATTTAATATCAGATGATACAAGAAGAGTGCAGTGTTTAATCAATGAAAGTTGTTATAAAACTGAACCATCCTTCTTCTTCACAGACTCTGAAAAAACATTCAAAAGTATTTCTATTCACTGTTGGAGAAATTAAATACAGTGGTGCCTCGGGTTAAGTACTTAATTAGTTCCGGAGGTCCGTACTTAACCTGAAACTGTTCTTAACCTGAAGCACCACTTTAGCTAATGGGGCCTTCCGCTGCCGCTGCGCCGCCAGAGGACGATTTCTGTTCTCATCCTGAAGCAAAGTTCTTAACCTGAAGCACTATTTCTGGGTTAACGGAGTCTGTAACCTGAAGCATATGTAACCTGAAGTGTATGTAACCCGAGGTACCACTGTATTATTATTTAGGATTTCAGGATCTCCAAGATGATCCACATGCTGTTTTGTGGAAAGCTATTTAATTAGATCTTGTAACTGTAAATCAGTATAAAGTGATATCTGTTCTACAGGTGTGTTGTTGCCAGAAACAAAGGAGTATACTGAATTTGATTTATGGGTTTTGAACGGCATCTTCCAGGTGTTGGATTAAGCTTGATGGGAAGATTGGATATATGTTTTCCCCACTTTGTTCTTGCAAACATGCCCTTTCTCAGTCTCCAGACACTGAACTGGGAAACCAGGGAGGTCAGTGGCTTATGCTGGAAATCCTCGCTTACGCATTGATGTGAATTCCAGAGTATGTTGCAGTGGTGCAGAAATTGACAGAATGGGTAGGACGAAGGGGTTAACCAGTCACACACCTCAGAAGGTAAATACTCTTCCAAAGACAGCAATCTCCTATAATACAGCCTTTGGGTTGTGACATAAAAAGGTAAAGGGACCCCTGACCATTAGGTCCAGTCGTGACCGACTCTGGGGTTGTGGCGCTCATCTCGCTTTACAGGCTGAGGGAGCCGGCATTTGTCCGCAGACAGCTTCGGGGTCATGTGGCCAGCATGACTAAGTCGCTTCTGGCGAACCAGAGCAGCACATGGAAACGCCGTTTAGCTTCCCACCAGAGCGGTACCTATTTATCTATTTGCACTTTGATGTGCTTTCAAATTGCTAGGTTGGCAGGAGCTGGGACCGAGCAACGGGAGCTCACCCTGTCGTGAGGATTCGAACAGTCAACCTTCCGATTGTCAAGCCCTAGGCTCTGTGGTTTAACCCACAGCACCACATACCTGGGCAAATAAGCCAATACTTCTCCCCCACCAAAACATTTAACAGGAGCGCCAGTCATATCAGCCAGAAAATCTCCCAGAGCTGTCTGAAAACCCATTGGATCCATCGGCCTCCAAAGGAAGGCCATCTTAATAGGTCCCCCACCTCTGCAACAGAGAAAAGGTGCTAAAAGCCTAAATCTCAACAGGAAGTGATCTGACCACAACAAGGGTCAATATCCCCCACTTTCAAACCACCCTCTTCCTGTCCAGCTGAGAAAGCAAGGTCCGGGGTGTGGCCTGCCACATGCATTGGGCCAGTGACATGTTGAGGCAGCCCCATGGTTGTCATGGCAGCCATGAAATCCTGAGCCACCCCAGAGCCAGTTGCCTCAGTGTGGATGTTGAAGTCTCACAGAACCAGCAGCCTCTGAGACTAGCTTGGCCAGCTCAGGCAGGGAGACTGCTGGCCATCAAGGTGGGCGGTAAACCAGAAGAATCCCTAATCCAGCGGTCAGCAAAGCTTTTCAGCAGGGGGCCGGTCCACTGTCCCTCAGACCTTGTGGGGGGCTGGACTATATTTTGAAAGAAAAAAATTGAACAACTTCTTATGCCCCACAAAAAACCCAGAGATGCATTTTAAATAAAAGGACACATTCTACTCATGTAAAAACACGCTGATTCCCAGACCGTCTGCAATCCGGATTGAGAAGGCAATTGGGCAGCATCCGGCACATGGGCCTTAGTTTGCCTACCCATGCCCTAATCTGTCCCAACTGCCCAGTGCCAGCAACACTCATATCAGGTCATCTACTGACAGCTGCTAGGAGCCACGAGTGAGGGCTGACTGCAGGGTGGGGACCAGAGGCGTACAAATTACTTCAGAAGGAGAACAACGTGTTCCCCACCAGAGGTACTGCCCTATTCCTAACATCCCATACACCCCTAGGTCACAATGAGGTATATTTTATATTGAGTTGTGGCAAGCTCCCTCAATAAACATGGGAGTGAGGTAACTCCAAAACTTAGAAACTCCTTGTCAGTAACACTTGATAGGTTGATATCCAGCAGCAAGGGAAACCTGTGACCAATGGAGAGCAGGATGAGGCACATGGTAAACAAAACTGGAATTGTATTTTACACACTCAATGGGGACTAAAACATAATGATTATTCTGATTACAGTGGTACCTCGTGTTATGGATGGGATCCGTTCTGGAGGCCCGTCTGTAACGTGAAATGCCCACAACTCAAAGCGCTGCGTCTGCGCAGACGAGTGGCGGCGCTTCTGCGCAGGCGTGAAGTGCAATTTAGCATTTCTGCGCAGGTCTGAGCGATGAAACCCGGAAGTAACCCATTTCAGTACTTCCGGGTTGCCGCAGGATGTAACGTGAAAAGACGCAACATGAAGCGAACGCAACACGAGATATGATTGTACTCTGATTAGGCACAAGGCTTCTTCTCAGTCAGAATCACTTTTACGGAAGTGATGAAGAACTTTATGAGTTTTCCTAATTAAACGGATTCCTTCTAGAATAGCTTTGGATTCAGGAGAACACTTCCAGCCCCTTTCTAGGATATTTTCCTTTGAGGGAAGCAATCTGATTTCCCCTGCCTAGCAAGCCCTAGGTCAGGGGTCTGCAACCTTTAAGACAAAAAGAGCCACTTGGACCCGTTTCCGAAAGGAAAAAAACTGGGAGCCGCAAAACCGGGAAGGTGATGTCGGGATGGTACGTGACTAACGCACGCACTGCCCCCATGCGACGTCACAGCCAGTACAGCGCCCGCCACAGTGGGGAGTGTCGGGGTGCACAATGCGCCTCCTCCCCTCGCTAGTATCCGCCCCGGAGCCGCGGCAAAGGTGTAAAAGAGCCACATGTGGCTCTGGAGCCGCGGGTTGCAGACCCCTGCCCTAGGTGTTATGTACTGAAGTTCTCACCCTGGGCCAGCAGGGGGATACTGTAGATAGTTTTCACTCAGGTCCACATATGCAAATAAGGGATTGAAATAGTTCAGTGATTGGATAGTTACAGAAAATGGTTACTGTTGCGTTCTAGTGGAGCTCTATATAAGCAGGCTGGCTGAACCCTTCAGTTCAGTTCTATTTCTGGCCTGTGAATAAACAAGAACTGTTTGAAGAATCGCTGTGTCGTCTGATATGTTCACCCACAATCCAACACTAACCATCCAGCGAATTCCTTGGCCAAGCCCTTTCCAAACCAAATCCAATCCCCATTTAAAAGTTACATACAGTAGTCAGCTTCTCTCTTTCTTCTCTCCACTCCCTCCTGAATGGATGACACTCTACCTGGTGATTGGATGCAGGGTGTCCAGGGAGATGGTCCAAGGTCTGTCCACAGCACAAATTATGCCAATCTTTCTCATGCCATGATTTACAGAAATAAAGCATAGAAAAGGTTCGGATTGCCACACACCACTACAATGCCATAGCAGCTTTTTGTCTTCACAATGGAGCTGCAAGGCAACTCTGCTAAGCTGGAGAAGTTCAAGTGACCCACATTTCACATAGCCAAAGCCTTTATTTTAGCCACTACACAGCTCTGTCTCTGCTCTTTAAGACTGCATGCAATGTGTTCTGTTCGTGTTTTGTAGCTGTCATGGTTAGAGTGGAAGTGAGATGTTTGCTTGCTGCATGGGGTAGACTTCAAAGGATTCGGATAAGTATCTAAACTAAAGATGGATACTCTGAACCAGGATCAAGAATTTTAGCACCAAGAAATGTTGGCTTAGCCTGTATCTGAAGATCACTATAGCCTCCCTTGATCTCTTAGCTTTGGATGAGTTCAGATCTAGGGCCAAACTCGATGCGATGGTGGGCCACTGCTGATATGAAACTGATGGGGCTTAGCTGAACCTTGCAAGCTTTATGCATCCCTGGGGCTGAATCTGCCAGTGTTATGGATGGCATCATCATTCCTTTGCATTGTTAAGAAGCACTTCACACCATGTGCGTAGCTCATTTTGATCCTGGCTGCGCCGCATTGCAACTTTCATCTATGGAATTGCTGGCTATAAATAAGGATCCTGCTTGTGACTGACATTTGAACCAGCCCAGAAGAATGACAGACATTTAACCCAAGTAGTGCTTTATTTTATTTTTATTTTATTTTTATTTTTGTGCCGGGGCTTTGCTATGTCCTTGGTAGGAAAACTGTGTCCCAATAAATACCACCCAGATTCGTCCGCTCAGAATTCTTCCCTGCACTTCAAAGGCAGATCCAAGCTGAGGGGGCAGCTGTTTTGTTTTCATCTTAGACTATTTTTTATTTATTTTTGGCTTTAAGCTACAACTTGGCGTCAGCTAGGACTGGAACTAGCTTTTTCATTAAAGAATAAATGTTCCTACTTCTCGTTTGCTACCTTCAACACCACTAGTTGCAGATCAGTCAACCCCTCGTTGGCTGGCTTTTGTATTCATTAGTGGGGCAAATGTTGTTGTTTAGTTGTTTAGTCAGGTCCGACTCTTTGTGACCCCCTGGGCCAGAGCACGCCAGGCACTCCTGTCTTCCACTGCCTCTCGCAGTTTGGTCAAACTCATGCTGGTAGCTTCGCGAACACTGTCCAACCATCTCATCCTCTGTCGTCCCCTTCTCCTTGTGCCCTCCATCTTTCCCAACATCAGGGTCTTTTCCAGGGAGTCTTCTCTCCTCATGAGGTGGCCAAAGTATTGGAGCCTCAGCTTCAGGATCTGTCCTTCCAGTGAGCACTCAGGGCTGATTTCCTTCAGAATGGAGAGGTTTGATCTTCTTGCAGTCCATGGGACTCTCAAGAGTCTCCTCCAGACCAGAATTCAAAAGCATTTATGGGGCAAATACCTACTGCTATTTTCTTGAGTTACCTTTGTATTTTGGCCCATGGTTTAAGACCACCAACTTAAAAGGGCACTCCATGCGTTTCACAAACTAGACTCATTGCTGGCACTTAATATATCACATGACACCGTTTTTGCTGTGAGAGACTTAACATGGTCACCCAATTGGATTATGATCCAGTAGGTTTAACAACAAACAGACAGAATGTCTAGATAGGGAGGAAAGGATAACCGAGGGGGAAAATAAGTGCAATAGTCATTTCATAAGGAAATGTACAAATAGATTAGTTGTACGGATGCCATTGAAACAAATGGATCCAGTAATTTTCAAAAAGTAATGGATCTTGTATTTTGGTGGTGAGGCTCTAGTTGTAATGCAAAGAGACAGTTTGAGAGGGGAAATTACACAAATACTGTAAAACACTAACTCAGTTTTTTGTAGAGAAATGCACGTTTTAATAAATAAGGATTATTATTATTATTATTATTATTATTATTATTATTATTATTACAGAACTGAAATAAACATAGCTCAGTGGTAGAGCACATGATCTTTTCATACAGAATGTCCCAGGCTCAAGCCCTAGCAAAGGGTAAAAAGGTAAAGGACCCCTGGACAGTTAAGTCCAGTCAAAGGCGACTATGGACTCTCGCCGTTTGTCCACAGGCAGTTTTCCAGGTCATGTGGCCAGCATGACTAAAGCGCTACTGGCACACCGTGACGAGTGCCAGAGCGCATGGAAATGCCATCTACCTTCCCGCTGGAGTAGTACCTATTTATCTACTTGCACTTTGACGTGCTTTCAAACTGCTAGGTTAGCAGGAGCTGGGGCAGAGCAACGAAAGCTCACCCCGTCGCGGGGATTCGAACCGCCAACCTTCCAATCAGCAAGCCCAAGAGGCTCAGTGGTTTACACCACAGCGCCACTCGCGTCCCCAGATTGAGTTGTGAAATCCTGCTGCTCAACCAGAGCCATCTTTCCTATTGGGCTTACTGGCACATGGCACCAGGGTGCTGGCCTCTCAGGGGAGCCCCAGTGAGTGGGGGAGCTGTGCGGCTTTGCCGGCGGCCTCCCCTTTCCCTGCATGCCTGACAGCTGTGCCCCATCAACCATAAGGCTGGCGGGCATGCAGCTTGCCTCCCAACCCTCCGCAGGAGGAGAGCAATCCCTGCAGAGGCTTAGGATGGAAGCTGCGCCCCGCCAATTATATGGCTGGCGGGCGGGCGGGTAGTTACCTTCCCAAGCCTCCGTGGGAGGCAGTGGCGTAGCGTGGGTTGTCAGCACCCGGGGCAAGGCAAGTAATTTGCGCCCCCTAACCCGTGGATTTGCGCCCCCTAACCCTAACCCCCAGATGTTGCGCCCGGTGCGGCCGCCCCCCCTGCACCCCCCACGCTACGCCACTGGTGGGAGGAGAGAGATTTCTGCAGAGGCTTGGGAAAAGGTCAACAACTCCGGAAAACAGCGGGGGGCGGGGCGCTGGAGGGATTCCCCCCCTCAATTTTTTTTATTGGTTTCACAGAATTATAAACAAACAAACACATAAAACAAACAAACATATATAATAACCTTGTTAAAAATTACACTTATTAACATTGTTAAGTGACTTCCTCGCTTCCCCTTGGTTGAATTTCAATGCATATCCTTTTAAGGGTTTTCCAAATCACAGTTCTTATAAGGTTTAACTTGAACATTAACATCCTTAGATCTTTTCATTTTGAAATTAAACATATTAATCCATCACTTAACTTATATAAAACCCTAAGCCAATTGAGTAACTGCAAGCTGTTTCCAATTAATTTAACTTGACATATTTAACTAAGTAATCATTAAATTTGGTCCATTCTTCCTGATACTCCTCCTCCTTCTGGTCACGGAGAAGGAGTATCAGGAAGAATGAACCAAATGGCCGCCGGAGGGATCTTTGCACTACGGCGCCAGATATGCTTAAGATGGCGCTGTGATCAGCGCTGGCAGTGCCAAGCTTGATGGGCAAGTGGTCTGACTCAGTTATAAGGCAGCTTCTTGGTCATTACGCCACAAAATTAAAACCAATTTTCTGTCACCACATGGTTATAAGCCCATACCTTATGTGTTAAATGCCTGAGGCCTGTCTGTGTGAAAGATAAAAGAAAACAAGGAGAAAAGGAGAGAATGTGGCCGCGTTGTTTATTAAGAGCAGCTATTTCAGTGCTGACACTGCAGGTTGTGTGTTTAAAAGTTCTCTGTTCGCATTTTCTCAGCATGCCAAGATATGCTGAAAAACTGGCCACTGAAATATAAAGCAGGAAACACATATATAGCTTTTGAAATTCACTTCTTTGGTTACATAAAAAGCAGCCAAATTTTCCCCTCTCAGACCCTGGCATCTCCTACATTCCAAATGTTTCTCTGCTTCTTTTAACATTTTAAATGCTGGCCAGAATACACATTGGTTCTCAGGCAAGGTGACAAGAACAGTTGTTTTTCAAAAGAATTACTAAGGCCTACGGGGGAAAAAACTTCTTGATCCCCCTGAAGATGGAAATGAGCAGTGGGACTTGCTTCTGAGAAGGCACTGGGCTACTTGAGTCAGAACACATGCTTGATGCACAAAGCCCTTTCCCAGACTGAAATGGTGAGGGTTAAATACTTCTTACTAGAGCAATGCCACTGGTCCCATCACCTCCTGGCAAATAGAAGGGGAAGAAATGGAGGAGTGAGAGATTTTACTTTCTTGGGCTCCATGATCACTGCAGATGGTGACAGCAGCCACAAAATTAAAAGACGCCTGCTTCTTGGGAGAAAAGCAATGACAAACCTAGACAGCATCTTGAAAAGCAGAGACATCACCTTGCCAACAAAGGTCCATATAGTAAAAGCTATGGTTTTCCCAGTAGTGATGTATGGAAGTGAGAACTGGACCATAAAGAAGGCTGATTGCCGAAGAATTGATGCTTTTGAATTATGGTGCTGGAGGAGACTCTTGAGAGTCCCATGGACTGCAAGAAGATCAAACCTATCCATTCTGAAGGAAATCATCCCTGAGTGCTCACAGGAAGGACAGATCGTGAAGCTGAGGCTCCAATACTTTGGCCACCTCATGAGAAGAGAAGGCTCCCTGGAAAAGACCCTGATGTTGGGAAAGATGGAGGGCACAAGGAGAAGGGGACGACAGAGGACAAGATGGTTGGACAGTGTTCTTGAAGCTACCAGCATGAGTTTGACCAAACTGCGGGAGGCAGTGGAAGACAGGAGTGCCTGGCGTGCTCTGGTCCATGGGGTCACAAAGAGTCGGACATGACTAAGCGACTAAACAACAACAACAACTAGAGCAATGCAACCAATGTGGCCAAAGTCAGACATACGAACTGAATCAGGATGATTTGCACTGTACACAGGATGATATCCAGAACTGGCCCACCCATGAGGCAAGGTGGAGCCACTGCCTCAGGCGGCAGATCCCAATGTCAACCTTTCTCTCCTCACCCCTTGTTTCTGATGCAGATCTTCCCTGACCCCTTCTTCCCTGGGGTGGTGGTGCCATTTTTGGGTCTGCCTCAGATGCCAAAATATCTTGGGCCGGCCCTGGGGGATACGCATGGATCATGATGGGCTGTGCAACCCCTTTTGGCAATCATGAGTAAAAAAGGAGTAAGTCAGACTGAGTGTCTCCAGAACAGAAACAAAAGGAAACAGTCACCATGTATGGAAAACACCAGAGTGGGGAGTGGGGGGAGGGGAGCTGGACTCCGCTTTGACAGACGGTACCTTCTTCCAATCCAGGGCCAGTCTTTCTTTCCCCACCCTCTACTCTCTCTCTCTCTCTATCATCTATCTATTATCTATATCTATCTATCTATCTATCTATCTATCTATCTATCTATCTATCTATCTATCTATCTATCTATCTATCATCTATCTATCATCTATCATCTATCTATCTATCTATCATCTATCTATATCATCTATCTATCTATCTATCTATCTATCTATCTATCTATCATCTATCTCTATCTATCTATCTATCTATCTATCTATCTATCTATCTATCTATCTATCTCTATCTATCTATCTATCTATCTATCTATCTATCTATCTATATCTATCTATCTATCTATCTTCTATCTATCTACCATCTATCTATCTTCTATCTATCTATCTATCATCTATCTATCTATCTATCTATCTATCTATCTATCTATCTATCATCTATCTATCTATCATCTACCATCTACCAGTATCTATCTATCTATCTATCTATCTATCTATCTATCTATCTATCTATCTAATCTGCCACTCAGGCAAACCTGCAATCCTGTCAGTAAATTTCAAAAAAAGCATCCAATCAGAAGCCGCGCTTTGGTTTCTGAACATTTTGGAAGTCAAATGGACTTCTGGAACAGATTCCGTTCGACTTCCAAGGTATGACTGTACTGGGTTGAATCCCGTGGGCAGAGAGAAAGCAGACCTGCTCAACACCTAGTTTGCCTCTGTCTTCACCCAAAAGGAAAGCAGTGTCCAGCCTGGTGATAACAGAATAAACAATGCAAGGATTGGGGAGCTGTATCCCAAGAGATGTTGTCTAGACAGCATCTTAAAAAGCAGAGACATCACCTTGCCAACAAAGGTCAGTATAGTAAAAGCTATGGTTTTCCCAGCAGTGATGTATGAAAGTGAAAGCTGGACCATAAAGAAGGCTGATCGCTGAAGAATTGATGCTTTTGAATTCTGGTGCTGGAGGAGACTCTTGAGAGTCCCATGGACTGCAAGTAGATCAAACCTATCCATTCTTAAGGAAATCAGCCCTGAGTGCTCACTGGAAGGACAGATCATGAAGCTGAGGCTCCAATACTTTGGCCACCTCATGAGAAGAGAAGACTCCCTGGAAAAGAACCTGATGTTGGGAAAGATGGAGGGCACAAGGAGAAGGGGACAACAGAGGATGAGATGGTTGGATAGTGTTCTCGAAGCTACCAGCATGAGTTTGACCAAACTGTGGGAGGCAGTGGAAGACAGGAGTGCCTGGCGTGCTCTGGTCCAGGGGGTCACGAAGAGTCGGACACGACTAAACGACTAAACAACAACAGCAACATCCCAAGAGATGAAAAGAGGTGGTAAGGGAACACCTAGCTACTTTAAATTAATTCAGATCCCCAGGGCCTGATGTGCTGTACCCAAGGGACTAAAGTTGTACTAAAAGAGCTTGCAGATGTAATCTCAGAAGCCCCTTCTATAATTTTTGAGGACACGCAAACACAATTTGAACAGTCCAAAGATCTCAGAATGCATTCTATAAACCTTAACACAGTAGGCCAGCCCACTATTTTAAATTTACTGCTTCCTGGAAGACATGCATCAAAAATATATAGTAGCTGCAACAGAAATGCCAGGCATTTTTTAAAAAAATGATGTATTATCAGAAACTTCAGCTTAGCCATCTTTCGCAAGCGCCAACTTTGAAAAGCATATTTAACGGTTTTCCTCCTTCTGGTCACTAGGTGGCAACAAACATGTAGCATTCAAAATCCTACACAAACTAGGACTATAGTAATAAGACATAGCTCGGAGATGTACAGTATGTTACCACTGTGTAGGTCTTGGGTTTGGCTGTGTACAGACCTAATAGGTATTGCCTGTCTCTCTCTCTCACACACAGCATGCAATGGCTGAAGTGTTGAACTACTGACAATTAGGTTGAGGTGAGTGTGAATTTATCCTCAAAGTGTTTATCAAATAAGTCACGGCAGATCACTTTGTACGCCAAACTGGAGAATGCTGGAGACCGCTCAGAAAAGCTCTGAAAAGCTTCCTCACTTGCATTTGAGTTTTCTTCTTCTTCTTCTTCTTCTTCTTCTTCTTCTTCTTCTTCTTCTTCTTTCTGGTCAGCTAAGGACTTGGCTGAACTCGTGTTCAGTGGGAGAAGGTGATTAGGAGCGATCATACCAGCTGCCCAAGTTACTGCCATATCTCACAGAAGGACTGGGGCTTCGACAGAAGCACCATTTGCATCAATTGAAAACCCCTCGGGTTGGATTGAACTACTAGCAGAAGTCAGAACCAAGCCTTCCACTAGTGCAAAGGGGGCTTTTTGACCCTCTCTTCCCCCATGCATCCCTTTTCCTGCCCCTTCCCCACAAACTTGGCTTGGGTGGTGATGGCCAGGAGAACCTCCGCACCAAAGACGTGCAGGGAGGAGAGAGGAGATGCTTCCATCTGGTCAACTTAAATTCTTGCCTTGACAGAACAATCTCCTTAGCACTATGTTGAGTTCCTCACATGTCCCGGATCCACCAGCCAGGGGAGAGAGGAAATAATGTAAACAGGTCCATGAGCTTTGTAACTTTCTTGGGAGAAAAGCAATGACAAACCTAGACAGCATCTTAAAAAGTAGAGACACCACCTTGCCAACAAAGGTCCGTATAGTTAAAGCTATGGTTTTCCCAGTAGTGATGTATGGAAGTGAAAGCTGGACCATAAAGAAGGCTGGTCGCTGAAGAATTGATGCTTTTGAATTATGGTGCTGGAGGAGACTCTTGAGAGTCCCATGGACCACAAGAAGATCAAACCTATCCATTCTGAAGGAAATCAGCCCTGAGTGCTCACTGGAAGGACAGATCATGAAGCTGAGGCTCCAATACTTTGGCCACCTCATGAGAAGAGAAGACTCCCTGGAAAAGACCCTGATGTTGGAAAAGATGAAGGGCACAAGGAGAAGGGACGACGGAGGACAAGATGGTTGGATAGTGTTCGCGAAGCTACCAGCATGAGTTTGACCAAACTGCGGGAGGCAGTGGAAGACAGAAGTGCCTGGCATGCTCTGGTCCATGGGGTCACGAAGAGTCGGACACAACTAAACGACTAAACAACAACAACAAATGACCTTTGTAGATAGAGGTAGTTGCTGCAAGGCTCTAATCCACACTAGGGAGAAGGCTGGCCCAAGACATTTTGCCACGGAAGGGGTGAGTGAAGATCTACATCAGGAACAAGGGAGAAATCCTTCAACTCTACAATTCTATGATGCTATGAAGATCTACATTGGCCCTGTGGAGCAAGCTGCATGGGATGCTGGACTCACCTTGCCTCATGGGTGGGTGCTAGGGAGTGGTGCTAACCTTATTGCAGTACGAATTTAGTGTAATGTGCCACTGAAATTGTTGTAATAATATTATGGCATGTGTTTATAGAAAACTTCAACAATTTTATTTTTGGTTTCCTGTTTCTTGTTTAGTCTGTTTCTTGGATGCTTCTCAAATGAATTTTGTATATAGAAACAGTGGAAGACTTATGAGCTGAGATGAATGAAGAATGTGTGAGTGAGATTTCCTATTCATGGCAATATGATTTCGGGTGGTGGTAGTGTTAAATTAGCTGTGCAAGTTCTGTATCAGCCAAAAACAAAATAAGAAATACTGTTATTAGTAGCAGATGCTTAGGCAGGGACCCTTTTCTTGTATTTAGTCTATTTTGTGAGTGTTTTCAGATTGGTTTGCATCATTTTTGATCAGATGGAACATTTCAGCCTAGTAGTACACAACACTAAATTAAAATGAAATATTTTATTATGCTTCATTATAATACTTTCTTACAATATAACAAGGATATTTTCCTCTTACTTCAGATAGGTTTACAGCTGACTCATCATATTTAGATAATGTCTCTCTAGCAATTATCTGAACAGCTGTCTGCTACACAATATGACTAAGCTGCCCAGATTGCCAGATATTGCTGATTTTATGAGCATCCCCTCAATTCCTTCATCCAAGTCATTTATAAACACATTGAACAACGGGTCCAGGACAGAAAGCTGCAGTTCCCCACTTGTTTCTTTCCCCCCAGAATTATGAGGAATCATCAGTGAGTATTCTTTGGGTTCAGATAATATAGTATTAACTCATACAAAGAGTTCCTTTACAAACAAGAAAGAAATATAAAAATATTACCCACCTGTGAGTTCCATCATTAATGAGAACAAAGGTTCCATAAAGTCTTAGATGAGCCAGACATTTGCATATACTGGTGACACCATCAATGAAACATGAGTCAGCAATGTGATGTGGAGTGATTTTTAAAAATAAGTTAAGCAATTCTAGGATACCTTAAGAATAGTGTCCAGATGGGTTAATTATTCACTAAGTAATACACTTCATTTCAAACTCCGCAGTTAAGTCACAAGCCCTCCTGCTATTGACATCTTTTGAAAATTCACTTTTGAACGTAACTGAGGATTCAACCATTTCTTTGTCAATATGTACAAAATACTCATAACAGACTTAGGTACTGAAATTGAAGAGGCTGCCTGGAACAATTTATGGGCAAAGAAATCCTTTAAGTTCAGTGTCAACCCGTATTAGGAAAAAAACATTTTAAGTTGATTTATAGACAGCCCTTGACACCTTTAAGATACAGCTACATAGGCAAAGCATCCTCATCGATGTGCTGGACAAGTTGGTACAACATTCTGCATGTGGTGCTTATGCGAACTTGCACAGCCATTCTGGGAAAGAGCATTTGAGGAAATAAGCAATATTGCAAATTGGCATGGGAACAGTAGAATATTCTGGGTTTGTTCATAATATTTAAAGGAGATCAGGTCAAACTGCGACGACTTCTCATTGCACAGAACTAGGATGGACTTAAGCACCTATGCACATGATGGCAACAGAAGGCACGGGCAATTGCCTTATCTGAAAAAATAACAAAAAGTGTGCATGCTTTGAGTAGTGCAAATGATGCGGACAATTTTGTTGATACTCAAATGAAGATTCCAATGACAGGCATCCAACCAAACTTGCAAATAAGCTTATGGAAAATTTTGATAATCTAATCTTTTCTTGGGGCGAGGGAAGAGGACAGAAACACTATGTTTTGTTGGTATTTTGTGGAACTTTAATTTAAAAATTCCGTTAAAAAAAAACCCTCAAATGTCCAGATCACAAGATGCTCAGGCCTCACCTAAACTGCGGTGTCCAGTGCAGAGCAAAGGCTGGGTTGTATTCAATGAAAAATTACTCAGAGCTGAGCCATTGATATTAATGACCACGGCTGGTCATTTAAATTGGTCTTCTTTGAGTAAAAGTTGGTTGAATACAACTGACCTCAACAACCTGGAGGAACAGAACCAATGGACTCAGATTAGGAAAAATTCCCTAGCACAAGTTGTTTGACAGTGGAACAGGAAGGTGAGGGACTGACATTTGTCAGATTTTTTTTTTAAACAGAGGCTGGATGACCACCTATCAGAAATGCTGCAGTAGTGGATTCCCCGCATCAGCAGGAGGTTGGACCTTTCAATGATTCTTTAGATGTGCTGCCTTTGAAGTCTCTTTGGAAACTGCAGCTAGCTCAGCATGCATGTTGCTCCTCCTAAACCAGTTGCTCTGTCTATTTCTGAGCCCAGTTCAAAGTGTTGGCTGTGACCTTTAAAGGCTTAGGACCAGGGCACCTGAAGACCCACCTGTCACCATATGTGCCTGCACATATATTGAAGGCCTTCTGTGGTGCGCCTGTCCTCTGAGGCAAGGAACTCTGGCAAGTGGAATTGTCAATAGTTTGGAGCAATAGAGGTGACCGGGGCTAAGTGTGTCTGTGCTGTACAACTGGACTGAAAAATCCACTGTACGTACTCAGTGTTCCATATATTCCCTAGCAGTGAAACAGGTTCCTGGGGTGCCCTTGGTGGAGTCAGACTTTTCAGCAAAAGTGATATACAGTGGTACCTCGGGTTAAGTACTTAATTCATTCTGGAGGTCCATTCTTAACCTGAAACTGTTCTTAACCTGAAGCACGACTTTAGCTAGTGGGGCCTCCTGCTGCTGCTGTGCCGCCGGAGCCCAATTTCTGTTCTTATCCTGAAGCAAAGTTCTTAACCTGAAGCACTATTTCTGGGTTAGCGGTGTCTGTAACCTGAAGCGTATGTAACCTGAGGCGTATGTAACCCGAGGTACCACTGTAAACTGAACCAAGGGTGCTAGGAAAGCAGTTGATTAACTATGACCCACTGAGGCTCTGAATGGATGTGTTAGTTAAGCATGCGCCCTGCTTTATGTGCCTATTTTGGATGCTTCACATGGTGCTTCACAAGGGAACAAGCAAGTGAGTTCTTCAAAGGAATAGCTAGAATCCGAAGGTTTATAGCCAAATACAACATTTCCGTTACGTTGCCCTCCATGTTACTAATTACTTTACTTCATATTGGTCATATAGGGAGAGTTGTAGTCCTTGTTGGCCAGCCTGATGCGGAATGCACTGAACACCGGAGATGAAATGTCAGCCAAAATGGGAATGGACTATTATGGAACGCGTGTCCCTATCATTAGTGATATGCCTCTAGCATTGCTAATTCCCACGGGAGTGTTTCCATAACCAAGTCCCACAGTCATTGTTAGAAGTTTTATTTTTCCTTTGCACAGAAAATAGCACGGCCAAAAGATGCTCACAACACAACACAGAGTGTTATAGCCCTATTGGTTCAATACCTCAAAGAAAGTAGAAATGACTTTATAACTTGATCTGACACACACTAGTGACAGCCATCCATTTCAAACTCCTTTTGAAATGTATGAGAAGAGAAATGCAAGCTGTATCCGTTCCTTTATCACAAGAAGTATTTCCTATTTTAGCATTGCCCAAGCAATTCTCCTCCTTCTTGAGATAAGTTGCAATGGCAGATAATAGAAGGCTAAAACTTTAGAACTAGGTGGAGAAGGAACTTAATGAATGGTCTGCATGCCAGAAGCCAAGGTAAATGGTCAGTCATTCTATGAGGATGAAATAGAAAAGGGGCGATCAGCTCCTGAAAAGAGACTAAATGGGTATGATAACATCTTCTCTGAATTCCTAAAGATCATGGGAAAAAGCAGCAGACAATAGCAATCCACTTTCCTATCCAAAGCCATTCAGGAAAATACAAAGAGTGAGAAGTGTCACAGAGAAAAGGATAAATGGTTTGAGAAGGGAAAAAAACACATGCTCGGCCCAAGTTACCGCTCTGCTGTTGATGCTCGTGATTTGCCAGCACAAATTACTTAGCCTTATTAAGAGTTTGAACGCAGATTAAAACTGATACCAAGAATGCCTTCGGCACAACCCGCGGCGCTATTTCACTGCGCGTGTGATTGCGCCCCAGGAGGAGCGACGGAGCTGCTGCTGCGGCTTTCGCAAAGGTAAGCCCAATATTTTAGTTGCTGAGAAACCCAATTTCCCTCCCATTTGTTTTTCTGGTGTTGGCAACGAAGAGCGGTTCACGGTCCTGGGGTGAGACTGAGGATCTCCGAGGGGCGCGCAGCTGCCTTCCTCCCCGACTGGAAAAGGATGGGGGAGCTCCTAGGGTTTGGATTGCAAACTCCAATGAGTTTGCAATGAGCTTGCAATGAGCTCCTAGGTCCAGGATTGCATTTCAGCAGGCGCACAACAATGCAAATGTACCGGAGCGAATCAGAAAATCAAACGAATACAACCTCCCCCGCCCCCCCCCGGACTGGCAACGCAGAAGCCCAGACGGCGCGGAAGGGATGGAGGAAGCCTGGACCAAGAGAAAGCTCTTGATCGCCAACGCGGTGCCCGGGGGCGCCTTTTGCGCAGGTGGGTCGCCAGCCCCGGGGGAGGGGGGCGTGGTTCCTTCCGGGGGGGGCATCGCCTTTTCGCAGCCGCACTAGCTCCGCGAGCCGGGCAGAGGAGAGAGGCTCCTTCCCGGGCCGCGAGGAACAGTCGCGGCATCTTCCTGGCCGGCGGCCGAGGGGTCCTCTGGGCGCGGCACGCGAAGGGTTAAGCGCGGGGCGGGGCGGCGGCGCGATTGGTGCGAAGTTTGGGGGTGGGCGGGGCGGCCCAGAATCGCGCAGCCTGAAGGGAAGCCAAGCCCCGCCCCCGCCGCCCCCCCCCCCCGCGACGGGACCCTGAGGCGGACGCAGCCCGGGCGGCGGCGGCATCGCTCCCTCCGACCCTCGCCCGCCCGCTCGCTCGCTCGCTCGCAGGGACCGGCAGCCCGAGCCAGCCCCGCCGCCGCCGCCGCCGCCGCCGCCGCCCTCTGGGTCCGAGCGCCCCGAGCCGGTGCCTCCTCGGTCCGTCCTCCCGGCTCCTTTGTGAGGAGAGCAGCCGCGGCGCCTCCGACAAGTGCGCGCCAAGTCCGGCGCGGCTGAGGGGACTCGGCGTCGCGGCACATGGGGCGAGCGGGAGGCGGAGCGCGCGGCGGCGGCGGCGGCGGCCCAGCGGCGCGGCAGCCCCGGCGCCCCGAGGCGTGAGGAGACCCCGCCGTCGCCCAGGTACGAGTCCGGAGCCCGTGGAGCTGCAGCGCCGCCAGGGGAGGGAGGCAGGCAGGCGGCGGACACCTGGGACACCGCGGGCAGCAGCCCCGGGGAAAGCGCGCGGCGGCAGCCTCCTTCCGAGGGGAAGCGGAGTGCGGGGAAAGCGGGAGGGCGGCGGCGGCGCCGTCGGAACTGCCCGCTGCCGGGCGGGAAGGGCAGGCAGGAGGCGTCGCCGATCGCGGGGCAGCCGATCGGCGGCGATGCCGGTTGCGGATCGGGGCAGTGTGCGGACTCCGCCGGGCATTTGAGCGGCGAGGCTGTGCTCGCTCGGTCGTTCCCCCCAGTGGCGTAGCGTGGGGGGGGGGGTGAAGGGGGGCCGGCCGCACCGGGCGCAACATCTGGGGGTTAGGGGGCGCAAATCCACGGGTTAGGGGGCGCAAATGACTTGCCTGGCCCCGGGTGCTGACAACCCACGCTACGCCACTGGTTCCCCCCCCCCCGCCCCGTAGATGCGCGGGTAGTCGAGCTACAGCAAATTGGGAGCAGGGTTTAATTCGATCAAGCTTGGAAGTGGGGTGCCCCCTCGGCCTTCGCCCAAGACACGCGTGCTTACTGTCGTGGGGATGCTGCGCACGTGTATCTTCGCTACGCCACTGGTTCCCCCCCCCCGCCCCGTAGATGCGCGGGTAGTCGAGCTACAGCAAATTGGGAGCAGGGTTTAATTCGATCAAGCTTGGAAGTGGGGTGCCCCCTCGGCCTTCGCCCAAGACACGCGTGCTTACTGTCGTGGGGATGCTGCGCACGTGTATCTTCGCCCCCGGCACCCTCCCTCTCCCCGCGCGCCCCGCGGCGTTACAAATTTGTAAGGTAATGGCAGCGTGTAATTATTTGCTTTGTCGGAGGCTCGACCCGGAGTGGTGTTGTGAGTCCCGAGGGCAGAGAACGTTTAAATCGGGGAGTTTACAAGAGGGAGGAATTCGGCGCGTGTTGGGAGAGCCGGAGCGGGCGAAGCGGGCGGGATTCGCGGCCGTGGATGGGGCGCGCGTTGGTCTTTCAAAACAAGGGTACTGCTGCTGGAGAAGTAATTAAGAAAAGAAACGATTTAAATCGGTGCGCTTCGAGCTTCAGAGAATCCGCGTGTTACTCACTGCTGAAGACCGTCTGATGCAAAGCTGCACTATTAGCAGTTTATGCAGAAAACGGCTTTTCTCTATTACGGATACCCCTCTTCCCTTTTAAGAAGTGCAAGGGATCTTTTTAAGGGCAGCGCTAATTATTATTGTGATTCTTTTTGAAAAAAACACATGCAGTTTAATTGATTGTGTGTTTCTAAAACTACGGCAGTGCGTTTTGATCTTTACTACTGACCACTTTCGTTCTTTTTAATTCTCACATAAAGTGTTGAGTTCGGCATTTGATATTTACAGCTCTCTCTCTCCCCTCCCCTCTTTCCCTGCTCTCCTATTTCCAGGTTGGAAAGAAGAAGGAATTGGAAACTAGAGACAATCCAGCTTTTGAAATGGAAATTCAGTTTGTGCTGCTTTTTGTGGGCGTTCTTGTGTTTGCTGATTCTGTGAGAGGTAAGTAGAGAGGGCCTCAGGCCGCCTGCAAATGGTTTGTGCTCTGTATTTTTGCCCCATTGGAATACATTCTGTCTGTGTGCATTTGAATTCCTTCCAGAGACCCTCTAATAATATAATGTTCCTTGTTGCATAGAAAGCTTGCTTTCTCTTTGCAAATGGGGCAGAACTATTATACTCTCTCTTGGTCCTTCTTTCCTGCCAGGCAGGTGTGCTCTGGGGGGGCTTTCCAGTTGCTGTTATTTCTTAGGTGTGAAAATACGCAGTTGGCTTCCAGTTTTCAGTCTGGAGTAAAAGGAAAACAATTGCATTCCTCGGTGGATCAGGAGAGCCTCTCCCCTTCTGTAATCTCTCCCAGCCTGGCTCTGTATTCCCAATAGCGCTAAACTAAACAAACAAATCCATTAAGTTCACCCAAGTGACAGGCAAATGACAGTTCTCAACAGCTAGCACATATTTTAGCACTGGGGTTTCAGTGTGTGATCAGATTCCCTTAAACAGGTTGCATTACCAGAGGGAGGCTGAGGAAAAACAATAACCAAGGAAGTAGAGTGTATAATTCCTTATAAAGAATAGAACTTAACAGAGGAACAGTTAGGGGAGCTGTTGCTGTCTCTTCCTTATCAGAGGGCTGGAGCAGTCATGTTGACGCTAAGAAATACTGGGAACCAAAAAATGTTTTTTTCATTTGACACATAAAATCCCCTGTTGAGAGCACTGTTCAATTAAAGCCACCTTAACTAGGTATTTTACTTAGTGTACTTTTGACGATGGGTACAAGCACTGGTTCATACCATTTCAAGGCAGGTGCCAGAACTCTGATAGATGTTGATAGTTCTGGACTGCAACGATGAGCTGCGGAAATAGGGAAGAGTCATAGCTTAATGGAAGAATCTCAAAGGTAGGGATGGGGGAAACTGCCTAAACTTTGGAGAACCACTGCCAGTGAATTTGGAAGTACTGTAGATGAACCAGATATGACTTGGGGAGGAAGGGAGTCAAAGCCTTGCTCCAAGAATTAGTGTCCACTTGATTAATGTGTGTTTCCTCTATTGTGCTCATTCCCTAGCATATATCTGCCATTTATGTTGCATGCCTTATGAAAAGAAAATAGTATATGACTTTGAAAGACCTGAAGGTCCAGTCACAGTACGGAATGAACTGAGACGATGTCATACATTTAGATTCATATATCATGCAGAACTCAAGGAAGGATCCAGAATGACTTACAGGCAATAAGGGTGTTGTGTTTACTTTGGATGTGAAACTGATTTGAAATACTATTTGTCAGTTGTTTAACTGAATGTTCAAAATGCAATGTGGCACTTGCATTGAAGTCTCCCGGGTAATGATATTTTATTAAACTAAGAGCACAATGGCTTTTCTTTTGGGCTTTGTCTACAGAGGAAATGTGATACCTGAGACAAATGATGAACATTTGTGAACTTTTGATTGCTAAGAATAGGTTTGTGATTTTTTAAAAGAAAAAGCTATAATTACAGCTCCATGATGCAGTGTTGATGGAACATGGCATGTCAGTGTGATAAAGTGGCAGGCTTAAAGATCACCACTTTGCTTCAGTCTGGAAAAAAACTTTAGTATATTTCAAAATGAATGGAGAATCATTTTCTGCTAGAAAGTGCCACAGTTTCTAAAGTGTGCCTGTGGTGTGTTCCTTTCCCCATAGGTCCAGGTAGATGTTCACTGCAATTATATAAGAGTTTCCTATTTCAACCACTCAGGTTTTGTGTGCAGTACGGGGTGAAGTCACATGGTTAATTTGTGTTAAGGAGGAATAACTGGGTGGGTAAGAACAGGAACATCTAAGTGGCAGCTTGCTGGGTAGAGCTGCCTCTTACATTTGTGGCCCTGCCAGATTTTAATAATGGAGTGGTAAAACCTTTGCTCTACTTCCAGACGTAAGGAAAATGAGATTTCTTGCTCCCCAGTTGGTAAGACATTAAGAGGCCACACTGTCTTAAGTATGTGTCATAATTATGAAGCTCTTACTAGATAATGTAAACTTTATTATGCAACTTGACCATACATTAATAGGTTGGTTTGAGTGACAAACTGCATTCCCACTCACTGCAGTGGTGTCTGGAGAACAGAGTCACCTACGAATTTGCAGTAGCTGCCCATTCGTGGGCTTAATAAACAGGAATTGTCTATTAGGGTTAGGAAGGATGGAGACGAAAGGAGGGATTGGGGTAAAACTAATTTGAGAATGAGGATGGAGAGTGGCTGCTCTTGGGCTTGTTTTGGAGGAGATGGTTGCATTATGGGCGACACAACTGAGTAAATGAGATAGCTTGCATTGCAGGGGGTTGGACCAGATGACCTCTGTGGTTCCTTCCAACTCTACAATTCTATGATTCAATGCCCTGTAGTTTTTGAACGTTCTCTGTAACGTACCTTGTGGCCTCAGCATAGAGATGCATCAACGTATAAATAATAAATCCAGGATTCTGGAATGTTCAGATATGAAGCTTTGGGAAGAAGAATGATGTAGAGCACTTGATTTGCGCAGTCTGACAGTCCTTTTGGACTTTGTGGGTCAGAACATTTGCACTGAGCTGCAAAATATAGATTCGAAAACAAAATGGGATTTCTCTGTATGAAACAGAATTAAACTCAGAAATGTCGATTCAAGTAAAATTAAAAGAGTATTGCCAGATGGTGGCATGAAGGGAGTGTGATATTCTTTTCCATGTGTATTTGGACGTGCTCTAAAATTCCTGGATCCTGTACATTATTTTCCTCTAATCTGAAAGGATTACACAAGCATTCGAGATTCCCTGGGCAAGCTTTTGCATCAGTTTCGGGCTCCTGGATGATACACCAGATTATATTGGGCTGGAAAATTTGGAAGTATAATAGAACAGGTGCTTCAAGAGACTCCAAAAATTTATTTCATCTCTGAGCCTTCAAATGTCCCAGAGGGCTGACATCACAAGGAGTCATTCTGGGATAACAATCCTGTGGAGTTTCCATGGTCAGGTGATCACATGTGCATGTGGTTAGATTAAACTGGGCATCTGTCTTTGTGAATGGCACTCAGAACTAGTCCCAGTCACCAGTCTGGCAGCTGCATTCTGGATTAGTTGTAGTTTTTGAGTCACCTTCTGTCTTGTTGGGATTCAACCTCAATCCGTTAACTGCCATCCATCCTCCAATCGTCTCCAGACACACAGGACATTCACCACTTTCACTGGGCCCAATGTAAACAAGAGGTAGAGCTGGGCATCACCTGCATATTGGTGGAGAGAGAGGATAGAGCCCTCAGGTACCCCACAAGTGAGCGATTGAGGTGGTTTCAGTCCCATGATGGGGCCTGAAACCCGATTGGAAGGGGTCCAAAATAACCTTCATTCTTCAGGTGGGCCTGGAGTTGGACCCACTCAATCACTTTGCCCAGGAATGGAATATTTGAGACTGGGTGATAATTGGCCATAGTGGTGGGGTCCAAATAGCTTTTTTAAAGAAGCAGCTTGATAACCACCTCTTTAAGGGGTTCTGGGAAGGCTCCCTCCAAGAGGGAAGCATTCACCAACCCATGAAGTCCATTGCCCAGCCCTATCTAGCTCCTTTCTGTGAGCTAGGATGGGCAAGTGTTAAGAAGACAGGTGGTTTGGTTTTACTCGTCCATGCAGCCTGTCCACATCCTCAGAGGTAACAGGTTGAAATTGATCCCATACAACTTGACTAGACAGAACACTATGGCAGCAAATAAGATTAACAAATATTTCGTGTGTATTAACAATCACTGTAACATATTTGTGTGTGTGTTTGTGCAGTACAATTTAGGTTGCCTTCTCAGGTGCACACCCTATTGACTTTGAGACTTAGTCCTAGGTAAGCGTGTATCTTAAAAAGACGAAGGGACCCCTGATCGCTGGGTCCAGTTGCAGACGATTCTGGGGTTGCGGTGCTCATCTTGCATTATTTGCCAAGGGAGCCGGTGTACAGCTTCTGGATCATGTGGCCAGCATGACTAAGCCGCTTTTGGCGAACCAGAGCAGCACATGGAAAAGCCGTTTACCTTCCCGCCGGAGTGGTACCTATTTATCTACTTGCACTTTGACGTGCTTTCGAACTGCTAGGTTGGCAGGAGCAGGGACTGAGCAACGGGAGCTCACCCTGTTGCGGGGATTCGAACCGCCAGCCTTCTGATCAGCAAGCTCTAGGCTCTGTGGTTTAGACCACAGCACCACCCATGTATATTATTGCTACCTAAATCAGCTTTGTCTATGGTACTCACAGAAAAATGAATCGAGTGAATCTGATATTTGACTGGTTTTGGTTTTTTTACATTGTATGTAAACTCCATGATAGTCACACAAAGACCTTTTAGTTTGCCTTGGGTTGGGGGAATACTCTGAATGCCGCCTTTTACTTATTGAGTTTGAGAGTTATCAATGCAGCTTTCTCCTTCTCCATAAATTTGTAGCACCCAACCTGGTCTGCACTGACTTGTAAAATCATGGTTTCTTCCCCTTCAAATGGTCTGCTTTCAAATTAATCCCAGTGTTGCAGTGCTTAGTGGAAACTCTTTTCCTTTGGTTATATGAAAAAAATGATTGTTTTATTTCATGTCAAAATGTTTGCCTTCTGTTTCACTTTTACATCAAGGAGCATGTGTTTAGTTTCAGCTGGAATAGTTCTTTGTGTAGATTGCTCTTTAGTCAGGAGTTCTTGGTTTTTCCCGGCAATGTGAAAATACAGGGCAGTCTCTTGTTCCTCTCATGGTCTATAGCAGGAAGAGCCAATGTGGCACACTCCAAATATTCTTGGACCAAGCCAGCATGCCCAGTGGTTAGGGAATGAGAAGATAAGTTCTTCCAGGTCACTTAATGGTTAATTTCACACAATTATTAAAATCCATTTTAACAAATACAGTGGCACCTCAGGTTAAGTACTTAATTCGTTTCGGAGGTCCGTACTTAACCTGAAACTGTTCTTGACCTGAAACACCACTTTAGCTAATGGGGCCTTCTGCTGCCGCTGCGCTGCCGGAGCACGATTTCTCTTCTCATCCTGAAGCAAAGTTCTTAACCTGAAGCACTATTTCTGGGTCAGCGGAGTCTGTAACCTGAAGCGTATGTAACCTGAGGCACCACTGTATACTACTGAGAGACTTCAAATGAGTGCTACATTGGATACCACCCAATATGCCCAAATAGTTTAGTTCTTTCATTTTCCAGGGGATCATGGTAAATTTTGAAGGCCTATTTTTGACTTGGATTGGGTTTTCCTATTACAGTGGTACCACGGGTTACAAACTTAACTTGTTCCGGAGGTCCATTCTTAACCTGAAACTGTTCTTAACCTGAGGCACCACTTTAGCTAATGGGGCCCTCCACTGCCGCTGCACGATTTCTGTTCTCATCCTGAGGTAAAGTTCTTAACCCGAGGTACTACTTCTGGGTTAGCAGAGTCTGTAACCTGAAGCGTTTATAACCCGAGGTGTTTGTAACCCGAGGTACCACTGTACTTTCCCTGCCCTGTTTGGGGATTCATTCAAAGCTTCTGACCTATTTCCTTTCATGAGGAATCTTATCATTTAAATGTAGTCAAAAGGTGAAAATGTGGGACTTGCAGTAAAAAACTGCAGTTGTGGCCTGTGCTTATGTGAGAGGGGTCACTGGAATTGAGACCTTCATTCTTAATCCGTATTGCAGCGATTCACGATTTTTGGCATGGCAAGTAAAATCCTTTTGAAGTGTAACTAAAAGAAAATAGATGGTTCGTCAGGCAAAGTTCACTGTTGCTTTTAGTCCTGGGAAGGAGGGAGGGCACCAGTGCAGAAAGAGCAAGAGAATTGCTCTGCCACAGTATAGCAGACAGTGATTCATTAGTAGCCTTAAGAGTCGATTATTGCAGTGCAGTCTGTGTGGAGCTACCCTTTGGCCTGATCCGAAGGCTCCAGCTGGTGCAGAACATTGTGGCTCGACTGTCGATGGGGACAGACCATAGCCAGCACATAAGTCCTGGGCTCAAAAGCTTGCATTGCCTGTCCACATGTTACCTGACCAGGTTCAGGGTTCTTGCATTAATTTACAAGGCCCTTACCAACTGGATACCTCTGGAACAGCTTATATTCCAACCCAGCCGCTGAGGTCTTTGCGGGAGCCACTGTTAGTGGTTCCCTGTGGCTCAGGTCTGCAAGGTGTCATGCGTTGAGTCAGCCCAATTTTGTGGAAGTCCCTTCTAGTTGAAGCGAGACAGGCCCCCTTCTCTGTTGAACTACCAGCGTTCACTGAAGACTTTATTATTCCAGCAAGCTTTTAACCGAACTCTGATTTTATAGCTTTATTTCATGATTTTGGTCTTATTGTATTGGGTCGTGTACACTTCTTAGAGATAACCATGAGTAAGTGGTACACAAATTGTTTAAACAAACAAACAAACAAAAACAGTGCCCCTGAAGACAAGGTAATGGGTATACAGTGGTACCTCAGGTTAAGTACTTAATTTGTTCCGGAGGTCCGTACTTAACCTGAAACTGTTCTTAACCTGAAGCACCACTTTAGCTAATGGGGCCTCCTGTTGCCACTGTGCCGCCGGAGCACGATTTCTGTTCTCATCCTGAAGCAAAGTTCTTAACCTGAAGCACTATTTTTGGGTTAGCGGAGTCTGTAATCTGAAGCATATGTAACCTGAAGCGTATGTAACCTGAGGTACCACTGTAATACCAATATGGCGCAAGGTGAGTGTTCTATCAGTGCAATATTTCCTGCTTCCTCAATGGAACATTCTCCTCCCCTTTTGTACTCCCTAAATCTGGTCCAGGGATTTCCCCAACTCTTTGGAGAAGATTTGGGGAGAGTGTAGAGCAGTGGTGGGAGGAGAAGGGCACAAGTGGAAATACTTGCAGTGATGAGATGGTTTAGTTGAATATATCACATTGACTTAAAAACATGTTGGGAGAAAACTGTGAGATCCCTTGAGGAAGGAAGATGAAGGATGATGGTGGACCAAGCCCAAAATATCTCTGTTCCCTGGTGGCAACAATGAAATCCTTTTGTGCAAGGAACAGGAGGAGAACAGAACCGAGGTTTTGATACCTGCCCAGCAATGGAGCTTGCAGGTGACCTTGGCCCTGTCTCTTCATCTAACTTACCTGAAAGGTTTGTCGTGAGGGTAAAATGGGATGACCTATATGCTACTATGAGCTCCGTTGGAAGAGTTAACAAAAGTGATTATCCACATCAGTTCTAATCTGGTGGTGTATCTGTTGACCCCATCAGGTCACAGGCATTTATTTATCTCTTGTGGGGTTGTGAAGACTCTTTCATAGATCACTGCTAGTATAGTATTAGTCTCTTGGTTATAAAGTGAGTGTTTTATGAAGCTACAGTAACTCTTCTTCCGTATTCTGGAAGTTACACAGTCTTTGTTCCCTGCCCACAATGCTCACCAACTTTTCTCTGGCCTATTGCATCTGTTGCAAGTAAGTTGGTCTGTTCTAAACATCTGGCCTAGTAAATTTGCCTGCAGTTGAGACAAAGTAACACCCTCCCCCTGTTTTTTAGTGTCACTTTGTGATGTGGTATTGCAAGCCTAAGAGCTGTTTTATACATTACATGGCAACCAACCAGCATTTTTCATTGAATGTTCACTCAGCCGAAAGCTGCAGTCACCCCTGGCTCTCCGATGAGGGTGCCTTTATTTCCAAACCCCAACTTCGCCACCTTCAGACTTCGCAATTTTGAAAATAGGTGAACACATCAAAAGGCCTTAGAATTAGTCATTAACTGGACAGGGACAAAAGCATAAGGGTGGGAAACAGGGGCTAGGACACAGCCCCAAGAGAACCTTGGAAATCCAGACCGGAGTTTTTTGCAGGGATCTTTGTAGCTGAACCATGCAAATTGTTGGTGCTTTCTAAAGTGAGTGCAGTGTCTGTGTTACTATACTGGTTCAAAGCTTGCATGTTATGAGTTAATGCAAACTGCCTACCCTCAAAATCCAAGCCCCTCTCCGATTCCCCCCCTCTCCCTTCACAAGTCAGATAAACATCGCTGCCTTGCATTTTGGTTAGTTGCCCTGATTATACAGTCTCCCCATTGTGTTTTTGTAGAAACATGGTATCCAGCAGTGCTCTGAATAACCTAAGTTTTATTTCATCAGAACCCATCCAATTTTCAGGAAGAAATCCAGCCAATAACTCTAGGCTACTTCTTATATTAAGTGCTCAAACTTAATTTTGAACGTCAGTAAAGGAAGAAAAATGTAAATTGGGAACAGAGACCTCTTGGAGAAAACTTAGATTTGTCTTGATTTTTGTCCTTTTTGAGTCTCCAGCCCCCCCTCCCCTCTCATAATTGCTGAAGAAAAGTTTCACTCTTGGCAGGAAACAAAGTGATTTCTTTTCATGCCTGTTAAATTTATTTCATGAAAGATTTACACAATCTTAGGTATCCTGTCAAGTGACTGTGGAAGGAGTAATGGAAGATGTGTCACAAGCTAGATGCCTCTCAGGTTCTGTTGCTTTTTTAATGGGTATTTTTGGAACTGTCCGTATTTGTACCTGAAGAACTGGAGAGCTGATAATTCCAGAAAGAAAGAAAAAACTGAAAAACTTGGGCAGTGGTTGTTTTTAACTTTTGGTGGGGGGGATGCCATAGCTGTCCCCCACGCCTACCAGGGCAGTTTCAAAATGGGTTGTCAAATTGTACTTGCCAATTTAATGGTATTTAGTGTAAGCAGTGAAAAGGCCCCTATGGAAATTCCGGAAAAGTAGTATGTTGTGTTTCTTGGAACATATTCCTTCCATTACACATCCATTCATGTAGAGTGCAGTTTAATTGTTCTGAAAAGTAGCTGACAAACCAGGTTGTGATGGTTCCTTGTACCTATCTGAATCTGAGATACAAACTTCTGTCCTTGGCCCTGTAAAATGTTGATGCATTAAGGCCAAATTATGAAGAATGGGAGATGGGGGTGATCCATAGGAGCAGTACCAGATTAAAGTTTCTGTGGGGTCGGGAGGGAAAATCAATCAGATCAATGACTAGGTAAGATGTGTTGCAGAAGGGGTGGGGCATAGCTGTCAAGTGTCCCTTATTTTAAGGGACAGTCCCTTATTCCAGCGCCATGTCCCGCCGCTGTCCCTTATTGATGGATGTCCCTTAAATGTCCCTTAAATTATGTCCCTTAAATTTCAAAGGAAGCAGCGCCTCTCCCTCCCTCCCTCCCTGCTGGCCAGGGAGGAGGGAGGCTCCAACTGTGTTGCTTGGCTGTGTTGCTCACCCAATAAGAAGTCTAAGAACGACTGGGGGGTGGAGCTTGCATGCCTTGTGTGTGGCTAGTTAATGCAATCTGAGGGGGTTTTTGAATGCTGGACGCCATTTTTGTTGCACGTGCTGCTGCAAACTTTGCAGTGCAAAGCCAGGCCAGGGAGCCATCTTAAGTTGAGGCTGCATAGGCCTTGTGGAGGAGGACAGGAAGACTGGAGTGCCTGGAACAGGTGAGGCTGCAGGTCCCTTATTTTGGCTGCTGGTCCCTTATTTTCAAGGCTGTAAGTTGACAGCTATGGGGTGGGGAGATCTCTAGCCTGCAGTCCAGATTAGGCCCACCAATTGGGTCTGCGAGGCCATTTTCCTCAAACGGTACCTACTTGCCCCACATATGTGATGTCAGATGTGAGGCAGGTAGAGACATGGCCGGATTGGCTGTGTGGTCAAGGCCACTTTGGGAAACTGCTTCGTACCGCTGACCCCAGCAGAGAGCAGGGCTGACGTCACTATCCTTCATCTCACGCACAGCAAGTGCAAGCCTTACAACAGATGACTCCTATCTAGACTCCTATCTTCTTCCTGGTCGCTGCTCTCCCAAGGCCTCAGAAATTATTCCCAGCCCTTCTACCATAGAGTCCTTGACTGAAATTGAACCTTGGGCCTTTTTCATTGTAAAACCTATCCTCTGGCACTAAACTTTCCATATGAACCTACCCAGACCCTGAGATCATCTTTTGAGGCCATTCTTAGTGTGCCTCTTCTTCGAGAGGTCCAGAGGGTGGCAACACGAGAACAGGCCTTCTCTGCATCTGTGGGATGCTCTCCCCAGGGAAGTTCGCCTGGTGCCTTCATTAAACACCTTTAGGTGCCAGGCAAAAATGTTCCTCTTTAACCAGGCCTTTGATTGATTGACATCCAATGCCCTTTTAAAATGACGTGGGGGTTTTTTGGGTTGTTGTTTTTGTTTCAATTGTGCATTTTGTGGTTTTATATTTTGATTTTATTCTGTGAACCGGCCTGAGACCTCCTGGTATAAAGTAAAGGTAAAGGGAGCCCTGACCATTAGGTCCAGTTGTGTCCGACTCTGAGGTTGTGGCGCTCATCTCGCTTTATTGGCCGAGGGAGCCGGCGTACAGCTTCCGGGTCATGTGGCCAGCATGACTAAGCCGCTTCTGGCGAACCAGAGCAGCGCACAGAAACGCCATTTACCTTCCCGCCGGAGCGGTACCTATTTATCTACTTGCACTTTGATGAGCTTTCGAACTGCTAGGTTGGCAGGAGCAGGGACTGAGTAACGGGAGCTCACCCCATCGCAGGGATTCGGATTGCCAACCTTCTGATCGGCAAGTCCTAGGCTCTGTGGTTTAACCCACAGCGCCACCCTTATTCTGTGAACCGGCCTGAGACCTCCTGGTATAGGGCAGTATATAAATTGAATGAATGAATGAATGATGCTGTTACTCAGCTGCCTGGTGGATCACGTGCCCTTGTAGCTCATTTATTTGGACCACCTGTTAAATAACAATAAACACATTTTCTTTCCCACTGCAACTGAAGCTGAATTGGAAAACTAATATTAGGAAGGTGTCAAAGGCATATTAATGTAAGCCTGGAAAGTTGGGACCCTCGGCAACATGGAAACAGAGAGATCTTTTTAGACCACGAGCAACTTGCAGCTCAGATTACGCAATAATATTTAGTGTACATTCCTTTCCAAATAAATATTTTAAGTCATTGTTCGATGCACATGGGAAGATTGATTAAGGAGCTGTGAGTTTCTGCAACACTTTCCTTCTGAACTGTGCTGAAAAGCAACCGCCAAATATGGTTTCGTCCTTAGCTCTCTGTTACTTGGTTACAGAGAAATAGACCAGGCCCTGTGGTACTAACAATATAGACCTGCACCAAGCCCCACTTGTTGGCTGGCCATGCATGTCAATAGAAGTTGTTGAGTCAATCGGAAGCTTTGCATTGTCCAGACTAATTTCATCAAGGATTAATGGGATTGGGGTTTCCTGCTTAGTAAGACACAGAAAAACGTTTGTCCCTCCCCCGCTCAATGTGTGAAATTGGCTTAGGAGAATTTAATCAGATGTCTCATCTGAGAGTGTTTTACTCCGGTTCTTCCTGTGTTAGACATTTGCCATTCATGCAGTCCTTGCCACCAAAGGATGCAGACAAACATGCCATTTCTGGATCCTAAGCTCACACTCAGAAGTTGCTGTTATTTGGTCTGAGGAGTTAATTTTTAATAGTGGTTTTCAAACTTCCTAGCTTTCATTGAGGTCTCCATAATAAACTTTAAAGGAACATCAGGTTTCCTCAGGTTGCAATTTTAAAATGACTGGTCCAAGGCCTGCTTCTTCTCACATTGATTACAGTGCTAAACATGGACCTACACTCACATGCACTTTTTGCAATTAACAACAAATGGGTAACAGTTCCTGCTTTTATTTTCAGTCCAGATTGGCAGAAAAACTAGGGTTGACATATTTCAAAAAGTTAAAATTCAGACACAAATGTTGTTTAGCTTTTTTTTTTTTTTAGTTTTGCCCAAAATCACAAAAAATGGAGTTTTTGTGCTCCACATCCTTCTACTATTTACTCAGTTGAATAGTTGGTCAGGTTTTTTACTCCGATGGATGAGAACGCACACAGGGCAAGCCCAAGCCATTTTTCTGCCTGAGGCAGAAGTCACTTCCCTCCTCACTGTCAGTCACCACTTACCCTAGATGTTGCACCACCCCAGAGAAGCCACCCCAGATTGGGAGATCTGGCCAGGCAAGACTTGTGGGAGGCCTATATAAGGTGTCTTTGCATGTGAGTGGGTGCTGCCCAGTCAAGTGCTCTAGCTCTTGACTGGTGTAGGTATATAAAAAGGTAAAGGGACCCCTGACCATTAGGTCCAGTCGTGGCCGACTCTGAGGTTGCGGCGCTCATCTCGCTTTATTGGCCGAGGGAGCCGGCATACAGCTTCCAGGTCATGTGGCCAGCATGACTAAGCTGCTTCTGGCGAACCAGAGTAGCGCATGGACATGCTGTTTACCTTCCCGCCGGAGTGGTACCTATTTATCTACTTGCACTCTGACGTGCTTTTGAACTTCTAGGTTGGCAAGAGCAGGGACCGAGCAATGGGAGCTCACCCGGGGATTCGAACCGCTGACCTTCTGATCAGCAAGTCCTAGGCTCTGTAGTTTAACCCACAGCACCACCCATGTTCCTGGTGTAGGTATATACCAAGGGGCTATTGAGTGTCCAACCAGGTAGTTGCCATTGCTAGCTTTCTCTTTTATTTGAAGTGCAGCTGCTGGTGCTGATGCAGGTCAAAAAGAGCAAGAAGGTGACCTGGCAGAAGTGGGGACTGAAGCAGCGTGGTAGAAGCTCAGGTGATGGGGGGCAGTGTTATTGAGCCTAGCTGGGAGTTTGATTGACCATGGAGCATTGGTTAGAGGCTAAGTGGAATGGCGGTAGCTGGTGGGGTCTGCATGCATTCATTTGCTGGTGCAATGGGGGCTTGTGGGGGCACACGCTCATTGCGCCGCACCACCTGCTATCTGAAACCAGAGGCCCGCCATTCCTAAAGGTAGGGTTGGCTCTGAGTACACAATTTTGGCAACCGATTTATAATGTATGTAATGCTGATCAGGAGGTTGGCGGTTCAAATCCCTGTGTTGGGGTGAGCTCCCGTTGCTCAGTCCCAGTTCCTGCCAACCTAGAGTTCAAAAGCACGTCAAAGTGCAAGTAAATAGGTACCGCTCTGGCGGGAAGGTAAACGGCGTTTCCGTGCGCTACTCTGGTTTCACCAGAAGCGGCTTAGTCACGCTGGCCACATGACCTGGAAAACTGTCTGCGCACAAACGCCAGCTCCCTCGGGCAGTAAAGCGAGATGAACACCACAACCCCAGAGTCGTCCGTGACTGGACCTAACGGTCAGGGGTCCCTTTACCTTTACCTAATGCCAAGTAAACATTTGTGGACAATCACTGGTTTTCCAAAGGTTAATTTTTCTGAGTTAGTGTTCATAACAATATCTTATGGTAGCATTGCATGGGGTGTGACTAGGTGACCCTTGGAGTACTTTCCAACTCGATGATTGTACTTGGCTTTGGGTTTATCCACATCGTGTAATTACAGCCAGTTTTAATACAGCCACAAGTGCACAGCTCTGCTTCTTGCACAGTGTGTTGGGGATTTGTCCCATGTTTCATCACAGCAAACGTGTGTGGAAGGCACTGCTTGAAAAGCGTATTCCAGGAGGAAAGAAACAATAACTCAGAAATTTGGGTAGCATCTGCACTGTCTGTATTGGATGCTACCTCTGTGTGAATTGGATCTGAAACATAGTTTGCCTTTGAAGAGAACTGAACCCTGTGGAAGTTGAGTCATTGTCAAACAGGGTAAGAAGGCGTGTGAATACTCTGTTAAGAGGAAAAATAGGGGTGGCAGTGTTACTCCCACAAGAATTACTGTATTTTTTGCTCCATAAGACACACCAGACCATAGGGCGCACCTAGTTTTTAGAGGGGGAAATCAAGAAAAAAATCTTATTTCCCCCCCAGCCCCAAAGAGCAGTGTACAGGCTGCACACAACCTCTCCCTGCCGGAGGGGTTGCGTGCGGCTAAGAAGCCATAGCCACGTGCAGTCTCTCCCTGCCTGAGGGGCTGCGCGCGGCTATCCCTGAAGCCTTCCGAGCGCAGCGCAGGTTCCCGCTGCACTCCTCAGGCTTCGGGTTCCTTTTGCTGAAGCCGGGAGAGCAAGACTCTCCTGGCTTCAGCGAAAGGAACCTGAAGCCTCCAGAACGCAGCGGGAACTTGCGCTGCGCTCCGAAGGCCTTCAGGCGGCTATCCCTGAAGCCTGGAGAGTGAGAGGGGTCAGTGCGCATCTACGCCTCTCGCTCTCCAGGCTTCAGCGAAAGCAATGCGAAGCCCCCGGAGCGTGGAGGGAGCGCTCCCTCTGCGCTTCGGAGGCTTTGCATTGCTATCACTGAAGCCAAGGAGCCTGCATTTCGCTCCATAGGATGAACACACATTTCCCCTCAATTTTTGGAGGGGAAAAAGTGCGTCCTATAGAGCGAAAAATACGGTAAGTTTGGCATACCCTGGCCTGCATATTTTTGTAACAGTATGGGATAATTTAATTCATTTGTAGGGGGTGACCAGTATGGAACACCAGCTACTGCTGTCTTCTCACCCTAGATAAAGCCAGGGGAACTTTTTGTTGCTTTGAAGAATAAGGCCTCAGTAAGTGGAATCTGAGGCTTATTTTTTCTTTATCCGTCTAAAGCCACTAAATTCTTCCAGTGCAGTCTTCCAAGAATTTTTAACCATGCTGTATATGTATTAGAAAGTGGGGGGCTGGGCAAGCTAATTCCCATGACTGTGTGCCTGCCCTTTCCCCAAACTGTGCTGATCTAGCTGTTGGGAGTCCAGCCTAGGTAGCACACTCAGGAAATTATTTTGCTGATAGAAAACAACAAACTGGCTCCAAGTCCACATGTTGGCTGCGGTAGCTCTTGAGACTCAAATAGCATGTGGGAGATAGCTGCTGGGATGAAGAAGGCAGCTTGTAGATAATACTGGCTGATTTCCTGGATCTTGTGAATTTACCAGCTGTCTATCAAGCTGAAAAATAAGCGGGGAAAGTTAGCTGAAGCAATGGTAGACTACAAGGAATAATTCTGCACCATGAAATAACGTCCTTTTCTAAAGAGGCGTTTGGTCATGTTATCACCCCTCCTCCTCCTCCTCCTCCTTGTAATCGACTCCTGTTTACTTTTCCTGTTCTCCCTCCCCCAAGTTTATTACCGCTGTTTGGCCAGAGGAAATGAATTAACATAATTTACTGTTTTAAAAACAAGACACACACACCCTTCTCTGGCACTGTGCTGAGACGCATGTTTGCGGAGTCTGGGTCCATTTAGAGAGAACAATACCCTGATTATGGTTTTAAAAGTAGCTACTGCCCTTTTGCGAGGTACATGTAGCATGAGCTGTAAAAACCCCAACTGTTGTTGACACTAAACTGGAAGCCATTGTTCTTGGTGGAAGTTGGTTTTGGGGAGGGACCGTAGGTGGGGAGCGAGGGTGGCTTGAGCGCAGACCGTGCCAAGTTAGGCAAAGCTTTGTCAAGATTTCTAGTCGAATTGTAAAGTGCAAGCAATGGCTGCTAAATTGCAGAGTGGGAGCGGCAGAACGGGAGAAGCAACAATGAATTTGCCTCGGACAATGCTAGGCAATGGTGGCTGACAGCACACAATGAATTTGGCAGGTGGACAGGACCTGTCAATCACCTGGAAACACACACGTCCGGTGACTCGGTGCTTTGAAGCTCCCATAATCAGATGATTGTAGGGACTTATGAAGAGTTGTTTAGTTCTTTGGAGCGGCAGGTTGCAGAACAGTTCAGGGAATTTTGGCAGCTTCTCACAACTTCCCATGCTACCATTTTCCAGCACTCTATTCTGTGCTTCCTGGTCCATGGGAAGCCCACCAGTCCCTTAACCTGAGCATGGCAAATATTCAAAGATTGTGTAGGAGATTGCTCCATGTGCAGTGGGAGCAGCGGAGGAAAGGCCAAGGGAGACAATGCTTCAGAACAATGCTCAGAAGCAGAAAAGTGTCTTGTGGTACATGGTTATGCCTAATGCGTTCCAATACAGTGGTACCCTCTGGTTACGAACTTAATTCGTTCCGGAGGTCCGTTCGTAACTGGAAACCGTTTTTAACATGAGGTGCGCTTTCGTTAATGGCGTCTCCTGCTGTGCCGCTGGCGCGTGACTTCCGCTCGCATCCTGGGGCAAAGTTTGCAACCGGGAGCATCTACTTCCAGGTTAGCGGAGCTCATAACCTGAAGCGTTCGCAAGAAGGACTGTATGTAACAAGAGGTTCCACTGTATATAATTGTCTCCAAAAAGTTAGAAACTCAGATATATAAGCTAGGCTACAAACCGCTCTTTAAACCAGGGTTACCATTGCCAGAACGGAATGTCTACTTGCCATTTGGGGGCCGGACAGCTCAAAAGCCGTATTTTTCAAGACAAGTTTTTGGTTCCTGAAATGTTTTCTGATTGTGCAGATAAAACATCACAGATAGAATTCTCCAGTGTGTGAAAACAGGCAATACCCAAGGGCTTCCAGGCGTGCACCTCCAGATGGTGGAGATATCAGGTGCCACCTAGACACCTAAACATCTTAACTTGGTCGTAAGTGGCCGAAAGCCAGGTGCAAAATGTGCCTGACAAATTTTGAACAGTAGTCTCCAAAAGGGTTGGCATGAAAGCATTTTTTGATGTCTCTTACGCACCTGATGAGAACCTCAAAGGTTTTTGATGTCACGGCTGCCCAGTTGCCTATGACATTCCCCAGTGTTGCGCCACTTAAACTCGTTGTAGCTCTCCTTCAGCAACCCAATATCCAGCCGTCTGTCTCCTTGCCCTATATCCTATCCTGACGTGTGTCCATTCATTGTGGATTTCTCAAATCAGGGCCAGTAATTGCTGAGGTGGCTTTGCTACATGCAAAGGCACAAGGTCAGCTCCCCTTGCATTTTGCTAATAGCTTCTTGGAACTGTTTGTGCACATCCCTCAATGCAAGAGAAATGGACTGGGGTGCAATTGAGGCGCAGAAGTGGCGAGGCGATGTACAGTTGCTGAGGAAGATTGCGAGGCTTCTTAAGGGTGGGGGTCAGGTCAGAGGTAGAAGCCCAGACAACTTTTACTGGAGGCTTTTGAAATAACAGGGCAGATTCCTAGTGAGGGTTCCTTCTGTCTTCCTGTCACTTTCCCATTGACAAAAAGAAGATTGCCTGCCCCCAGCTGTTCCTTCTGTCACATTACAAATGAGATGTTGAAAGGCAACTCTTGGGCCGCAGATAGCTTTTCTCTTTCCATTTCATTCTGCTTGTCAGTTGCTGCCAAACAATGCTGTTTTATAACTAGTTTATATCTTTCCTTTGAGCAGGAAAAGCTAAGCTTATATGGTGTGCAGTAAGTTGAGCAGGAGTTGTGGAGAAAGAAAATGGAAAATTGTTTATGTGGGGAGTAACTTATAAACGCTGTTCTCTTTTGTCTCCTGGATTCCCCGAAAGTAAATGTAACAGTCCTGGCAGAACAGGACCGGAGTCCCTGTGGATCAGTAACTGGTTAAAGAACAGAAAGTAGTCGGTAGAAATAATAATTAAAAAAAACCCCAACAATACTTCTTGCAATGGAGAGAAGAAAGTTGTGAAGTTCCCAAATATCTGTATTTGGCGCTCTTTCATTTATTCACAAATGAGCTGAAACCAAGAGTGAAAAGTGAGGAAACTAAGTTTGCTTATGGCATCAAATTTCAGGATGGCAAAGACTCAAAAAGGATCCAGACTGTGTGAATTGGCATTAAAACAGCCAAAATAATGGGCCAAATAACACCTCACTTTACATGTTATTCGAGGTAATGTGTAAAGTGAGGTGCAGTGGGGCAAAAAAAAATAAATTAAAAAAATCCTTACTTTGCATATACACTGATAGGGTCTGAATTAGTGGTGATGACTGAGTAGGAAAGAGATCTTGCGACCAAAGAAAACACCAATTTAGTGTGCAGCAGCTACCCAAAAAGGCACTTTTTCTAGGGATAATTTGTGTAGGGATTGAAAATATAACACAGTGTAATAAACCAGCATGCAAATAATGTAACTCTCTAGGTGCCTGCATTTCAAATACTTTGGGCAATTCAGAGTGCAGAAGCGGGCAATCAAAATTATTGAACAATCTGAGCATCTTCCATAGGAGAAAATGCTATAGCATTTGGGGCTTCATTCATTCATTTTTTAAAAAGATGAGTTATGAAACCCCGTGCACACTTACCCAACAATAAGCACCAATGAATACAAAGGATTCTGCTGCATGGCTGTGATGTAATACATCCTACTTAGGCTGGCTAGAGTGCAAAGCTCCTGCAAGTTTGAAAGTTGTGCAGAAGAAGACATTATAGCAGGCGTATTTTGTCTTGAGAATTAGCCCTACTGAATGTAGTAGGACTTATTTCTGAGTAAATATCCATAGGATTGGGCTGAATGGTTGAGCGTGATCAAGATTTATATAATAGCACATGGTGCGAAGACAAGCAGATTCTGGGAAGTTTCCTTCCCTCTTTCATGACAGGGTAAGTTGCATTGGAATTGTCTGGAAATAAATTTAAGCACATTATTGAATGACGGAATTCGTAGCTGCAAAATGGTTTAGGGGGCTTTAAAAGGGGATGAGACAAATCTGCAGAGGATTGGTCTGTCAATGGTCGTTAAATGGGAATCTTCTTGCTCAGAGCAAATATACCTGTGAATACCACTGGTTGGGGGGAGCAGATAGGAGAGAGCTTTTGTCTTCATTCTATGCTTGTGCACTTCCTGAAAACAGCTGGCTGGCTCCATCGAGAAACATGGGCATTTGAGCTAAGCAAGCAAGACTCTTAAGTGTTTTCAAATAATGTAAACTTTTGTGAGCATCTAAACACAGCAGTTTAGAACAACTAAGAATCTCATTGTCTGTATTCATTCTTATGAATTGAAATAGCTGAAAGTATACATTAGAATAATAAAAAAATGACTCCCACCTGCTAAAAATCTCTGCCTATCGTCCATTTTTGCCAGTTGCTTATGCCTGTCACTCGCAGGTTCCCAAGAGGCAAAAAGCATGAAATGAATTGAATCAAGGCTTTGAAATTGCATTTAGAAAACCATTAAACATAGTAAAAGGTATGATAGCAACTTTATTTGCTCTGTGTTTGTTCTTATTTGACAAACAAGCTCCCACCCAGAATTACAACTTTCTAATGACAGGGTTTATGTACCTTTGACAGCTTGATGACAGGCAGAAATCAGAAGTCAAAATGCTGGGACCTCCCCACTTCAGACATACCGCGATAAAATAAACATCACCTGCTGAATTTCTGTCTGATGTGCATATGCTGCAGCCATAGTTGCTCACCGGGAAAAAGATGGCAATCCTATACCCAGAAAGTCAGGGGTAGGCAACCTAAGGCCAACGGAGGCTGTTTAACCGGCCCACGAGCCACCCCCGAACTGAGCCGCCTGCTCAGCGAGTCCCTGTGCGCTGCGCTAAACCGGTACAGTGTGGCGCGGGGACTCTCTTCTGCGGCTCCAGAAATCGCCCAGATGCCGAAAATTGCTTCTGCGCAGGTGCGATTTTCGGCATCTGGGCACGTGTAGAAGCGCTTTCTGGCGTCACGCTGCGCCGTTCTGGTCCATGGAGGATCTCCGCGGGAGTGATCCGGCCCATGCCCGGTAAGCCTTGCCGACCCCTGCAGAAAGTTATCCAGAACATGTTACTTACCTTTCGTTCACAGCTGATAAACTGAAAAGCCTGAATTCAGAATGGGCGTTCTGAGAGATATCCGCTTGCCTAGTGATAGTGGGTTTTTAAAAACCAATTTCTCTTCTGCAGTTTTTGTTCCTTCCAAATGGTCTTGGCATGATCAAGAAACTCCAGAGAGATAGCTCTGTTCTGTTCTATTCTATTCTGTTGGTTTGTTATGCCACCCTTTCTCCCAAAGGAATATTACGGCATTTTAAAGACTTAACACTTATAAGCCCACTTTGTCAGACAGCTGTATGCACCTGATGAAGGCGGCTGTAGACTTCAAATGCATGTTTTGTTTATGCCACAGTAGTGTAACTCTGATACCTCCTTCTTGTTTTATTGTGATGAATCAATCCTCAATACTGGAATCCCTTAGCTGTATTTACGCAATAAAATACTCTTGAGTGGACGTGGCAGCCATCAACAAAGGGAGGATGCTCCTTACATCAATCTTTTAATGTTTTAAGGGATTCTCAAATTCTGTATATTAAAAGGAAGGTTTGCAAAATGCATTAACATTTACATAGTTAGCTTGCCACGGTAACTGTGGCATCCCAGTGGTACCCAGAACCTTTCATGGAGCAGGATTTTGAAGGTTCGGCTGTACAGGCAGTCCCGCAAAACATGTTATCTTGTGTTGATGGCCTCGGATATAAGATCACCAGGTTGAATGGGCCAGACTAAAGGGACAAAAAGGACTGATAATCCCGGGACCGGGGGGAGGGGACGCTGGAAGAAGATTGGATTGTTTTTATTCTTTTTTTTTCTTTTATTGTCAGAAATGTTTTTATGAAAGTTGCAAAAATGCTGAAATGGATTTACTAGGCTCTTGTAAGAATGCTTAAAGAATTAGGTAAAAAGGTAGTGGTTATGGGAAGCTGGAATAAATAAGATTTAAATTTTAAGTTTTAAGGTTTAATATAAGATAAGTTGAAAATAGAGCAAGGTAATGTATGTTGATATTGCAGAGTCCTTTGCACAACGGAATGATGAACAGTACGTGCCACATGCTTAAAGTTGCTTTATTTTCAGTTCAAAGTGGAGAAATTACAAACATGCATCTTGCCTCTGCGGGAGCAGAGAAGCAACCCTCCTTCTCCTCGAAATAACGAACACCGAGAGAACAGTGAAAAACAGGAAACCAGTGTACGTCACATCCAGCTTCCCATTCCTGTGTGAAAACCCAACAGTACTCTGACTGTGGAATGTAAACATTGTCTCGTGACAAGCACTTCGCTGCACAGTGAAGAGAGCTGAAACTAACATCCTCCCCCTTTCTGTGAACATCACTGGGCAGCGTGTTCGTACAATATCAGTACAAACCCAACTTCTGTACATAGGTACAGTGTTGATCCCTTGATACAATCTTGGATAATACATCAGCAGGAATTTCATTACCTGGCATATAGGACACCGTTACGAGTCCCTTCTGAATATGTTCCCTAGCATGTTGCACCTTCAATTGCAAGTGCTTCGTGCTTTGCTTACAACCTTCCGAATTCAGCAAAGCCAAACATGCTTTGTTGTCCTGGTAAACCTGGATTGGACATTTGACAGGAATTTTCATGTCTTTGCACAATTGTAACAACCATTCACAATCCTTAAGTGAATAAGACAGTGCATTCAGTTCAGCTTCACAAGTACTTAAGCTAATTGTTGTTTGCTTCTTGCATGACCAATCAAAAAGACCCTGATTGTACATGTAGCAAACTCCAGACGTACTTTTCCTGTCTGCAGTGTCACTTCCAAAACTTGCATCTGCAAAGATCTCAAGACCACCAGACTTCTGATTGTTAAATCTCAGTCTGTAATGCATAGTGCCTTTCAAATAGCGTGCTATGCGTTTTAAAGCTTTCCAATCCTTAATAGTAGGATTGTTGGCTTGTCTGCTTAGCAAATTACAGCTAACAGCAATGTCAGGTCTTGAACATCTGGCAATGAAGTTTAGCTTGCCTAGCACACTTCTGTACAGTGTAGTGTCAGAAAATGCTTCTTCAGTGTCTTCTACCTGATAACCTGTTGTCATCGGTGTGTCTACAGGGTTAGCATCCATCAGGTTTAGTTTGCTTAACACATCAGCAATTTTCCGTGACTGGTGTACTAGAATGTTACCACTTTGATCTCTCTCTATTTCCAGAGATAGGTAGTTGTTTACCTCACCAAGATCTTTCATGTCAAAGTGCTCTTTCAGTTGAGCTAGGGCGTTATTGTACATTGTGACATCTTTCCAAAAGAATAAAATATCATCAACATAAAACAAACAGTACAGCTTCTTTTGCCCCTCCTCTTTGACAAATACACATGGATCAGCTTTCCCTTGCTGAAAACCTAGAGAAAACAATGCTTCAGTGAGTTTTGTGTGCCAACACCGTGCACTTTGTTTGAGACCATAAAGGGACTTCTTCAGAGCACAAACAAATCCCTGTTTTACCTGTACGCCATCAGGTGGAAGCATATAAAGTGATTCACCTAGAGATCCGTACAAAAACGCTGTATTCACATCGTGGTGACTAATGTGTAGATTCTCCTCTGCAGCTAGCTTGAGCATAAGCCTTATGCTCTCATATCTCACTGTGGGTGAGTAGGTCTCGTGATAGTCTTCACCTGGTACCTGTGCAAAACCTCTGGCTACCAATCTGGCTTTGTGTCTGACTATCTTGCCATTTTGATCAGTCTTCGCTTTGAAGACCCATTTGCTTCCAAGCAGTTTCATTCCTGGAACTACTGGAACTAGCTCCCAAGTTTTGTTCCTTTCTAAGGAATCAAGCTCAGCCTTCATGGCATTTAACCATGGCTCAGCTTCCTTAGAATCCAAATCTTGGATTTCTTGGAAACTTGAAGGTTCAAATACCTTCTTGGAGCTTTTAACAGCTGCTACTGCTGTCTTAGCAAATTCATCAGCAAATCTCTTTGGAGGTCTGCCTTTTGTGGCTCTTTGTGACCTGCGAATTAGCCTTTGGTCTTCAACACTCTCCTCTTCCTTCTTAGGAGAAAAATGACCTATTGTGAACAATGGTTCTTCCAATTCCTGATCAGAGCTTTCAGAGGGTCGCATAGAGGCTTTCGCACTCTTGAAATCCTCTGAATTATCCGATTCAGTTTCAGACTCAGAATCAGAACCTTCATCAGTGGGTGTGGGTTGTTGTTGCTTATCCTCAGTCTCATCACTGTCATCAGGATAACATTGGAAAATTCCCACATTCTCCCCCCACTTGGCATTGTACTCAACACTTCTTGTGAGCCTAATTGTCTTAGAGTCAGTCATCATTATTCTGTAAGAACCTTTCTGATAACCTAGAAAGATACCATGCAATCCACGTTTGCCTAACTTGGAGCTTTGTGGCGAGTGAATCCACATGTCAGAACCAAAAATTTTCATGTGTTTGATGTATGGTTTCTTGCCAAACATCTTCTCATAGGGGGTACAACCAATCGCTGAAGATAACCTGCGATTGTAACTGTAAACAAAACACGAGAGAGATTCGGCCCAATAACTCTCTGGAAGATTGGCATCATGCAGCAAGGTTTTTAACCCTTGAAGCAATGTCTGATTTGCCCTTTCGCAAAGTCCATTCTGCCATGGCGAGCGAGGACTGGACAAATCGTGTTGAATTCCTTTCTCAGTCAGAAAAGCTTCAAACTGCTGAGAAGTGAATTCTCCCCCGCGATCTGTGAAAAGAATTTTTATCTTCTTACCATGCACATTTTCCAACCAAGCACAGAATTCCTTGAACCTTGGAAAAGCCTCTGATTTCTGTTTGAGATTGTACACGTAAATATACCTGGAAAATGCATCAATGAGAACCATGAAGAACCTATTGCCACCCAAAGAGGGCGATAGTGGACCAACTAAATCAGCATGAACAATCTGGTATGGTTCTGTAGCTTGTCTACTAGACACCTTACCTTTCGCAGCCATTTTCACCTTGTTTGCTGCGCATGCCTTGCACTTCATGTGGTACCTGCAGGGTTTAATAGTCATACCTTCAACCAAGGCAGGCATTTTAGATACTGCCTCAAAATGCAAATGACCAAATTTCCTGTGAAAATCATGAATACATCCTGCATGCAAACTTTTGTTAGAACCTGCAATGCAACAAGTATCATTCTGCACAACATCATCATAATACAAAACAAACAAACGATCAACACATTCAGCATGCAATACATAATCTTTTTTTCAATAAATATCATTAAAAAAACAAAAAAAAAACATGTTATCTTGTGAATGGAGTATTCACAAGCAGGTTGCTGGACAGAGATGCTGCTCAGAAATAATGAATTAGGTTGCAATTCCATTGAGATCTATTTCGGTGGAGAATTGGTTAGGATTGTGCTGTTAGGCCCGTTCTTCCAAGACTTTTGATACAATAGACCTATTTAGCTGGCTGGGGCTGCAGTACTTGTTGAAGCTGCGATATATTGGGTTAAGAGTGAGTGATGAGCTGCCAGTTCCCAGTTTGAACCTCAGCCGTGGCCTCATAGGGGCCAGATTTTCTCAGTTTCAGTTCCACTTAATGCAGGAAACAGAAATGCTGTCCAGTGTACCTGTTGTAGGGATACCTGGGAACAGAGAGATGTGTAACGTACAGTATTATGCTAGAGTTCTCGCCAAATTCTTCCACTTTAGCCTGCCAGCAGGGAAAATCACATTTTGGATGTTGCCAGATTTGAAAGGGTCCTCAGCCTAATGCCCCCTCCTATATCCGGGGCTCCCAGAGGGGAGGAGGTGACAGCAGCAGCAGTAATATGAATCTGAAACATGTAGAGGGCTACATTTGAATTTCCTGTAATGCCCTCAAGCGCCCCATTTCTTAAAGCGGGTTAGGGCCGTGGAGTGTTGAATCTGGTAGAGGGCTATTTGCTGTTTGTGGTGGACTTGGCACCTGTATTGTTTAAAAGTAGCACAAGGTGCTTTCCTCTAGGAAAAGTAGCTTGCTTGCTTTTTCTCTTCCTATCCCTTTCCCCCTTTAGCATTGCGTCTGTAAAATTCAAAGCGAGGGTTGTCTTATTGTTTGATGCCTCTACAGGGTGTATAATTTGTGCTTTATAATAAAATTGACGAGCCTGCCTTGTCATCTGTTAGAAAAAAATGCCTTGCCATTTAAGCATCCTAGCTCTTTTGAGAGCACTAATTGGCAAATACAGCAGCAATGGGACCTATGGATTAATTCTGCACCGATGGTCTTAAGACTTCGTTTTAACCGAGTTTGCTTTCTTGTTTCTCCAATTTCCAGTAAGTAAAATGTTTTGTTCTGACAGTTATTCAACTTTCAGTATTTGAAATAAACTTCAAATACACATCTCTTGACAACTGTGTTCAGTAATGGGAGCGAGGAACAGAAAAGTGAGTTCTGGATGTCTGTATTCGTAGGAAACTGACCACTGTGGTGTTGTGGTCACAAAATTCTATATGTTGTGTAGCTGTTGTAGAAATACAGTAATTTATCTGTTTTCATTGCAGTTTACAAAATGTATTTTGTAAGCTACCAGAACGTACTAATTTCCCCACCATTGACGTCACTTTGACCTTCTGTCACTCATAGAGATAAAATATTCTCTGTTTCAAGGGATGGAAATAGTTGACATTGGAAATAAACAGCACCAACCTTGTGTTATACAGACGGTTATGACTCCCACAAAATCTTACATTTCTTGCTGAAGTAATTGGCTTGTTGTTGTTTTTTGCATCTTTGTGGACCAGAAGAACTGAAACAGTGTATAAATACTCTCTCCACTCCTTAAAACAAAGCCCCAAACTGAAACATTTGGGCAACACAAACCTTTTCCATCTCTATGTCCCTTCCTCCTTTTTGAAGGATCTCTTTTATTCAACTTCCTGTCTTAGGAGTTAAAACAGGGAATTCTTCACGAAGGAAGAGAGTTAAATCCAAGAAACTTGTTGAGTGGAAGCACTCCACAGAGATGCTGAGATAAGGATAGTTTGTTTGAATGTGTATGTAATCCTTTAATCCGTTTGTAACTCATTTCTCCCCGCCTGGAAAAGAGGGGTGCCACTTTTCCACCGCCTAGGAACATTAGACAAAGTTCAGTAAGCATTGTTATATCATCTAAGATTCTTAGAGAAAGGAGGCAAACATGGGCATTTTTGTTGCGTGTTTCATGGAGGGATTAATGTTGATGCCACTGAGTTTTCTGGTAACAGATGACTAGACTGGCCAAAATATAAATAAACGAAGTTGTTCTTTGAGGTTTTCCGTCGGAGCCCACTTGCTAATCTCCGAGATCTCCAAATCAAGTTAATTGGGTTATGTCTGACTGCTTACTACAGTATGGTAGCCTAAAGGGTCGGGGGTTGGTCTATAATTTTTTTCCTTCAGAAAATGGCTTTGACACATATATAAATTATGCTTCCATGTATTACTAATGATAGATTTCTTTCTACATCCTGTGTCAGTCTTTCTCTGGAGACAGACAGTCTGTGTTATTTTAATGAAATGGAAAAAGATTAGCAGGAAGGTTTCTACTGAGGCTTCAAACAAAAAGGAAGGATTTGAGGCACGGACCAGAATGCACTGTGGTTTTTGCAGCTAGCCATTTCTCACCGGGATTGTATATCCCATATGCTTTTGTATATCAAGAAGAGGAATGCTGTTTTCTATGTAAAGGTAGTGGAAACAGCAGCATCCCTCCTTGTATTCAGGAATGGAGAGCCTCATTCAGGAATGGGGAACCTCAGGTGAGGTGTCTGAATGTGGTCAGAGGAGTCTCTGACCTCAGAACACTCGTGAGGTGGCTGTGGAAGGTACAGTGCACAGGATGATTCCTGCCACCCCACAGAGGAGGAAGAACTAGGAGTCATTATCCATTCTTGACCTAACCCCTTCCCATCTAAGGCTATTGATTTTGGATGGGTATGCACTTGCTACCTTCCAAGGAAATGATCTCAGAGAAAGGGAACTGCAGTCTGGAAAAGGCAAGTTGAGAGAAAGGTGTAAGAAGTACTTGAGTCATAAGGTAACCTATTACAATAGGCAATTTCTGGGCACCACCATTTAAGAAGGATTGAAGCTGGAACGGGTGCAAAGGAGGGCGACCAAGATGACCAAGGGTGTGGAAACCAAGCCTTATGAGGAACGGTTGACGTATCTGGGTATGATTAGCCTGGAATAGAGGAGACTGAGAGGAGCTATGGTAGGCATCTTTAAATATCTAAAGGGTTGTGCTAAGTTGTGGCTGAACATACAGACGACACAGTGATTCTTCAGACAGCTCTTGTTTATTCACAGGCCAGAACAGAACTGAGCTGAAGGGTTCAGCCAGCCTGCTTATGTAGAGCTCAACTGCAACGCAACAATAACAACAACAGTAACTATCCAATCACAGAATGTCACTTTCAATTCCTTATTTGCATATGCGGACCTGAGTGAAAAATATCTACCGTATTCCCCTGCTGGCCCAGGGTGAGAACTTCAGTACATAACAGGTTGTCACATGGAAGATGGAGAAAGTTTATTTTCTCCTGCTCCAGAGGGTAGGACCCACACTGCTGGATTCAAGTTACAAGAAATGAGATTCCGACTCAACATTGGGTAGCACTTTCTGACAGTAAGAGCTGTTCGACAGTGGAACAGACTCCCTTGGGAGGCTGTGGACTCTCCTTCCTTGGAGGTTTCTAAACAGAGGTTGGATGGCCATCTGTCATGGATGCTTTAGCTGAGATTACTGCATTGCACAGGGCTGGACTAGATGACACTCAAGGTCCCTTCCAACTTTACTATTCTATTATCCTGTTGGTGAAGGGGTGTGTGCATGTTTGTGGGGGCGCAAACCTCTGGGTTTTTGTTTTGTTTTTACTTGGTTGGAAATTAACCTAATGTACAAGTAGTGTATGAGGGCCGTGGTTGGCGCTGTGGGTTAAATCACAGAGCCTAGGACTTGCCGATCAGAAGGTCGGCGGTTCGAACCCCCACGACGGGGTGAGCTCCTGTTATTCGGTCCCTGCTCCTGCCAACCTAGCAGTTCGAAAATACGTCAAATGCAAGTAGATAAATAGGTACCACTCCGGCGGGAAGGTAAACGGCGTTTCTGTGCACTGCTCTGGTTCGCCAGAAGCGGCTTAGTCATGCTGGCCACATGACCCAGAAGCTGTATGCCGGCTCTCTCGGCCAATAAAGCGAGATGAGTGTCACAACCCCAGAGTCGGCTACGACTGGACCTAATGGTCAGGGGTCCCTTTACCTTTACTTTTACAAGTAGTGTATGACCACAAGCAGGTTGCTCTCTAGGGAATGTGTTCCCCAGACTGAACAAGGTTCCCCACTTCTGCCATGAATGTTGCTTTATGTGTTACTTTAGCAGTCACGGGTGAGTAAATTGTATCTCAGGTTAATACGCAGAGATATGAACCTCCCTTTTTTACTTATACACACAGCCCCCCTTTGTTCTTTCCTTTGTGTGAGCCATTACCGAACCAGGAAGTCTCTGATGAATCATAGTTTCCCATATCATCTGAACCAGGAGCCAATAGTTACCAGGTTGAGATCAAGCTAGGCTCACAAGCCATGGTTTGAAGCTGAGATCATTGCTTGTTCTGAAGCTTCTAACCAGATTTTTATTCGTTAGACAAAATCGGAAGCTGGTTCATTCGACTGCTGCATTGCATTCAGGCCTGCAAAGGCATTGTGGTTTTTGGCTTTCCCTGTGCTGCTGTGACCTCAAAATGTAATGTAAACCCCAACTGGTACTGCTAGAAATATATGTTTGAGGTGTGGTGAACTCCAAAGCATGGCCTTTTGATCATATGGAAGTGTGGGGGGGGGGTCAATCAATACCAAGGACCCCCCCACACACCCTTTTTGGTCCAATGGACAGCTTTGGAAAGCTGTGGAGGTGTCATGGGAATTGCAAAATCCCAAGGAAAAGTACAGTGGTACCTTGGGTTACATACGCTTGAGGTTACATACGCTTCAGGTTACAGACTCCGCTAACCCAGAAATAGTGTTTCAAGTTAAGAACTTTGCTTCAGGATGAGAACAGAAATTGTGCTCTGGCGGCGCAGTGGCAGCAATGGGAGGCCCCATTAGCTAAGGTGGTGCTTCAGGTTAAGAACAGTTTCAGGTTAAGTACGGACCTCCGGAACGAATTAAGTACTTAACCCGAGGTACCACTGTAATGATGCTCAGAGAAACACCCATGTCCCTCAAGGAAAAACTGCCAGCACCCCCCAGCAGACCAAAAACAGTAGGCAGAACTCCCCTCTCAGTCTTGCAAACAGCCCAGCAGCGAAAGCCCCCCCCACAAGGAAACAAAGGGAGCAGACCAAAAGCACGTGGCAGAACACATAAAACAGCCAAAACACACAAAACAGGCACAATCCCAACACCCTGCAAAAGGGGGGGGGGACAGCTTGACATTTTGGACTTGTAAACCTGAGGGATGAAGTTTTTAAAAAGAATGAATGGGCAAGACACTCCCCCCAACAAAACTTTTAAAAAATTTCAAAGTCAAAAAAAGAAAGCAACCCCCCCTCAACTTGCAGAAATGCTCCAGAACACAACAAAGCAGGCAACATGCATGTGTGCGCACCCACATCCACAAACTGGCAAAGTCCCCGTCCTGGTCGTTCCTCATAGCTACTAGACAGCAGAAGGCCTCAAGAAAAAGCGCAGGCCTTCAGTCTCCTCACTCGCGTCCTTTTATTTCCTAGGAAGAATGCCTGTGGGCCCAGGTAGGGGCCAGAGAACGTTTATCTGGTTTTTACATGTGATTTGGGTCGGCCTGACTTGCTGATCAGAAGGTCGGCAGTTCGAATCTCCACGACAGGGTGAGCTCCCATTGCTCGGTCCCAGCTCCTGCCAACCTAGCAGCTCGAAAGCACATCAAAGTGCAAGTAGATAAATAGGTACTGCTCCAGTGGGAAGCTAAACGGCATTTCCATGCACTGCTCTGGTTACACCAGAAGCGGCTTAAGTCATGCTGGCCACACGACCAGGAAGCTGGCCGGCTCCCTCGGCCATTAAAGCGAGATGAGTGCCGCAACCCCAGAGTTGGCCACGACTGGACCTAATGGTCAGTGGTCCCTTTACCTTTACCTTTAAAGTGGAACAATAATGCATAAAGGAATCTGGCGCTGGTTGGGTTTGACATTTTGCAGCCAGCCACTGCATTACAATGTAGGCATGGTACAGAGCCACAAAAGACGGCCTCATAATGTTGAGTCTTGTAAAGCATATTAGGGTCCTAGAGACAGGATGGTCCAGATCTTTGAGGATCCTGATATTATTTCCAGACTGTTTAAGGACCCCTGCCTTCAGCGAAATGCTCTTACAGTAACCGGCTTAGCACCAACTTACCCCATGGACCGCTTCCTCTTATCCTCCGCAGGAGAAACCACAGCATCAGGGATTGTGTCTCAACTCCACACTCCTTGTGCTTTGGTGTGCTGCAAGGCATGATCCTATCCTTGGTGCTGTTTAACATCTACATGAAGCCGTTGGTAGCAGTCATTAGGCTTTGGGGGGGGGGGCAAAGCGTCACCAGTATGCTAATGATACGCAGCTCTGTTTCACCTTGACATCTGAGCCAGGAGAAGCAAAATAGGGTCCAGAACATTGTCAGGGATGAAAGACTTCCGGGAAAAGGTTTATAATGAATTGAAAAAAAATGTTGAAATACACATTTATAAAGAAACCAGAGGCCTTTCTTCTTGGAAAAACAGGTTTGGAATTGCCCAAGAAAGATGTTAAATTATTTTTGTATGCCACAACTGCTGCTCGTATTTTGTTAGCTAAAAAGTGGAAACCCCAAGAATTACCAACAATAGAAAAATGGCAGATGAAGATGATGGATTTCTCGGAGCTAGCTGACCTAACCGGAAGAGTCTGTGACCAGAAGGAGGAGGAGTATCAGGAAGAGTGGAATAAATTTAATGATTACTTAGTTAAACAAGTTAAGTTAAATTAGCTGAAAACAGCTTGCAGATACTTAATCGGCTTAGGATTTTATTTATGTTAAGTGATGAATTAATATGTTTAATTTCATAATCTGAAGATCTAAGGATGTTAATGTTTAAGTTAAATTTTATAAGAATGTGATTTGGAAAACTGTTTAAAAGGACATGCAATGAAATTCAACCAAGGGGAAGCGAGGAAGTCACCTAACAATGTTAATAAGTGTAATTTTCAATAAGGCTATGATAAGGTATGTTTGTTTGTCTTATGTGTTTGTTTGTTTATAATGTTGTGAAAACCAATAAAAAACCTTTCAAAAAACAACAACAACAGAACATTGTCAGGGATGGAGTTGTGAAATGAATGAGAGCTGATCAACTGAGTTTGAACCCTGGGAAGGTGGAAGCACTGTGGGTGGGGGACTCCTGTATCCAGGAGTGTTTAGCAGTATGTAGGAGATGGGCAGGAATACCCAGTGAGGTTTCCAAAATGCATAGGAGACCACTGGAAGATAAATTAAATGTAAGAGGGCATGTGTTTTTTCCACATTACATTTTAGGTGCATCCCTGCTATGTTTTAAGTTACTCTAAAAGAGGTAAAGTGTGGTAATGTCAAGATACTAGTTCCCTGCTGAGTACGCTAGGAGGAAAACCTGGTTTGCCTCTGCTGTGTGTGTGAAGTAGTGAAAACCGTGAGTTATTGTTTCACAATGAAGCTTTAGTGTAAAGCCCTGCCCATGAAAGGACTATTCATATTGTGCTGCTTTTCAGTAAGTTGATAAAGGGCCAAGAGAACCAGTTCATTCGTGACATGAAACATTATCTGCAAACCATATAAATGCAGACCATGTGAAATGACTCTTTGCTTACATCTTGTAAGCTTTGAAAGATAAATGATAATGAAGGTAGAGCAATAATGAAGTGATTTGTTTTGAAGTGATTTGAATGTGTGTTTCGTTAATGGTTTTATGGCATCTTTTTTTTGTGTGTGATAACTACTGGAAGGAGGAATATAGTACTTTTGCTCCCTTGAGGGTTATATTTGCGGCTCAAAAAAATCTTCCAAGGCCCAATTAAATTTGTGTAAAATAAATGGCCTCTTTGGGGCTTTTTTTTGGGAAGTGTTTGGCAACAGATATTGTAGCAACTATGGAGTTCCATACTGAGGCAAACAATATTTCTTAAGTGAGAAAATCCACGTTATTTTGTATTGGACTGTGCTGGCCCCATTCATACAGCATGATTTGGTTTTAAGGAAGATTTTTCAACAGTCTTCTAATATTTCATTGATTGCTGCTGACCAAGCAGAGATATTGGTCTATTACAGGCATAGGCCCTCCAGATGTTTTGGGACCACAGTTCCCATCATCCCTGACCACTGGTCCAGTTAGCTAGGGATGATGGGAGTTGTAGTCCCAAAACATCTGGAGGGCCGAGTTTGCCTGTGCCTGGTCTATTACATACCATGTAATAAAGCTTGCTTGAACCTCTCTACCTCACGACTTTAAACATTAGTGCAAACAGTGTCGAGATATTCTCTGTATAATAAATTTAGGAGCCTTGGGTAAACATTGTGGCGTCAGTATCTGAGGAAGATTATGCTGACCAACGTGAAGCTGTTTTCTTGGCTTGATGTTAACTTTTTGGTGAAGAAATAGCAACCATGTTGCAGTGAGTTCAGTTCTAGGATCTACAGGTAATTTAGTTCTAGGGCAGTGGCGCCCACCCTGTGGAACGCCCTCCCATCAGATGTCAAAGAAATAAACAACTATCTGACATTTAGAAGACATCTGAAGGTAGCTCTGTTTAGGGAAGTTTTTAATGACTGATGTTTTAATGTATTTTTAATCTTTTGTTGGTAGCCACCCAGAGTGGCTGGGGAAACCCAGCTAGATGGGCGGGGTATAAATAATAAATTATTATTATTATTGTTGTTGTTGTTGTTGTTACTATTCAGCAGGATCAATTCAGTTACCAATCCAGCATTTGAAGGATTCAATTTTTCAAGGAGGAAATTGGCCTTGCAACTTTCTAGGAATGTGGAAGAATGGAAAATGAAAGAAGAGATCATTTTGAGGCATCTCCTTACATTCAGATACGGGCGCCTTCCCGTTTAGTAGAAGAAGGATTCTTGATTAATGCAGGGGTTCTTGAGAGCAGAACCAGCCTCACCATTTTTCTAATCTTAATGAGAGGCAGAGGAACACACAGAAATAAACATGTCTGTCTTGGAGTTGTTATGATGAGACAGCCTGAGGTTAGCTGTGGGATTTTTTTGTTTCGTTTTGCAGATTTGAAAAGCCAGTGTTTTGGTGGGGGTAAGATAATTCATGTACTTAGAGGCTTTCAGAAGAACTTGGTTATTGGGTAGGCAGATGCTTAAGTAAGACCAGGGCATTAATCAATTATTTGAGACATACCTACTGAAAAGTAAATTCGCTTGCTTGTAATCCTAAGTAAATTCACTTACCTCAATAGCTTCCTGGTAGTTTCTGTCACTTAGAGACATGCTGCATGTCTTTAATGAAAATTACATTTTAAATGCTAGGTCTCGAACCTCCATCTCTGTGCATTTTGACATGAAAAAGTGATTGCTTGTTTGCAGGGTACTTTAAGTACTTTACAAAGACACACACAATACAGCATCATTAGTGTGATGATGTCTTTAGAGAGTTTTGTGAGCATTTTGTGTTTCCAGTCTAAACTGGACAATGGCGAAAACAGGAAAAGAGTCAAAAGTATGAAGGGGTGAATGTGGGCATTTCCATGTGCGCAGACTTAAAAATTGGCTACATCTGGGAATGAGGGCTAAGAGAATAAGTGTATTTATCACTCTGTTTGTATCTCTCAGATAACAAACTTTTATCAGTAAGTCAACAAGATGACAGTTTCCACCTGTCAGATGTGTGATGCTAAATGCGGAATTTTATTTTCTTATTTCATACAGTGCAAGCCTTTGAGAGACTCTTGGTGATATAATTTAAAGTGCATAATTAAAATAACTCTCCTCCAGCACTGCTCTATGTAAATAGTCCTAGGAGGTGGTGCCATATTTATGTAGCATTAAAATCTCTCCCCCTCTAACATCCAGTCATGCAGTTACATCATAGAAACACAACATTCATTATAGTTGGCATGTACAGACTTTGAAAAGTCTTATTCACAGTGAGGCCTATGTTAGACTTGCTTTCATGCAAACTGAATTCAAATGCACATGAAGATGTGTGCCTATAAACTTTATGTGTCTTAGCACTTTAGGTGACAAGATATGAGTAACACGCATTATTTGTCTCCCGAAGAAACTTGGTGTTTACGTATTCAATTTGCGGCACAGAGTAGTACCAGGGACCAGCTAATGAAAGGCTGGTAAGAAATTTCAGAGGTCCCCTCTTCTGCCCCCCTCCCTCTCTACCTCCAGAAAGGAGTTTTAAGTATGCATTGGAAGCCTTCCATGGACTTAACTTCCTCCATTGTTTTGTTTCACAGTAAAAGCTTGACTGAAAATGTCTGGGGCAGCAGTAATGCCTGGCTGCACTTGGAGAAAACACTGTGCCCCCATTTAGATGCTTCGTTTGAAAGAAGCCTCCATTATCTCCCTATTAGCAGTTCTAGGTAGCAAGAACCGCTATGCGTATGTGCTATGTCCGTATCTTTTAACACAGGGAGCCAGTATTCTTTGCAGCAAAAGCATTAGAATTTTACAGCCATGGTTGATTAATAAAAATGCAACATTTCGTGTGATTTTTTAGCTGTTAATAAGGGAAGGGCTAGTGATGTATGGAAGTGAGAGCTGGACCATCAAGAAGGCTGATCGCCGAAGAATTGATGCTTTTGAATTCTGGTGCTGGAGGAAACTCTTGAGAGTCCCATGGACTGCAAGAAGATCAAACCGATCCATTCTGAAGGAAATCAGCCCTGAGTGCTCACTGGAAGGACAGATCCTAAAGCTGAGGCTCCAATACTTTGGCCACCTCATGGGAAGAGAAGACTCCCTGGAAAAGACCCTGATGCTGGGAAAGATGGAGGGCCCAAGGAGTAGGGGACGACAGAGGATGAGATGGTTGGACAGTGTTCTCGAAGCTACCAGCATGAGTTTGACTAAACTGTGGGAAACAGTGGAAGACAGGAGTGCCTGGCGTGCTCTGGTCCATGGGGTCACGAAGAATTGGACACGACTAAATGACTAAACAACAACAACAACAACAACAACAACAACAACAACAACAACAACAACAAAGGGAATGGCTGCTGGTTTTTTGAAACACTCCCTTTAAAGAATGGTTGCTGCCTCTGCTTCTACCTTCTCCCTTGTCTTCTCCAATCCCACACCAGCCCCTACTGAGGCTCCCTGCCCTGCAGAAAGGTGGGGAGGGGTGGAGACCTGGAATTCCCACTCCCTCATCCCGGGTGACTGAAGCCAGGGTGGTAAGGGGAGATCTCCCCCCTCCAGCTCAGGTTCACACCATTCAGCACCCCCACCCTGTTTCTTCCTGACAGAGGTCAGTGCCTGCCAACTCAAGCCTGATCCTAAACACACTGTGGGGCTCATAAGAAACAATGGGCTATTTAGCCACTTTTGTTTGTTTGTTTGTTTGTTTGTTTGTTTAGACTTTCCTGTCTCTAGGTTTTTGTGGCTTTGAATAATTTCCTCATTTACTCCCAGAATGTTCTGCTGTTTTTATATTGTAATATTCCATCTGTCTGTCTGGCCGTTTTTAACTGTATCTGGGTTTTGAAACTGTTTTGTGGGTCTTTGGACCTCAATAAAGTTTTGATGATGATTTTCATATTGATAAATATTGGCTTAATATGAGTGTTTTGGTAAGTCCTCTTCAGGCATTTGGAAATGTGAGCCTCATCACATTTCCCAAGCAAGAACCATAAATTTCCAGAGGAGGCTCTCTGCTTCCAAAGGTCATTAAAATGGTATCTCTGGTTGCGAACGAGATCAGTTCTAGAGGCCCGTTCGCAACATGAAAAGAGTGCAACCCACAGCTGTGTGCGGGTTGCTATTCGCCGCTTCTGCGCATGCGTGTGATGTCATTTTCCGCTTCTGCACATGCACGAGCGGCGAAACCCGGAAGTAACCCTTTCCGGTACTTCCGGGTCGCCGTGGAACGTAACCTGAACGAACGTAACATGAAGTGGACGTAACATGAGGTATTACTGTATGTTCAGAATGATGAAATGGGTGAGGGGGCAGAGTTAGTTTGTTCCTGTGTGTTAAGATTGCTGATTTTATGAACACATGCAGAGGGCTAAATGGTGCGGTTTCTAAATGCATTATGAAACAAGTACACCCCTTTCTTAAATAAGATGTGTAGTTCCTCTGTAAACAAAAAGTACATGTGTTTATGGGCACGAGGTTCTGGAGGATAGGACTTGAACCAATGGATTCTCAAGTTATAAGAAAGGAGATTCTGACTAAACATCAGAAAAAAATTTCTGACAGTAAGAGCTGTTTGACAGTGGAACAGACTGCCTTGGAAAGTGGTGCACTCTCCTTCCCTGGAGATTTCCAAGCAGTGGTTAGATGGCCCTCTACTATGGATGCTTTAGCTGATATTCCTGCGTTGCAGGGGGTTGGATTAGCTGACCCTGAGGGTCCCTTCCAACTCCACAATTCTATGAGGGTGCCCACACTGAGGTGTCCACAAACAGGCAGTGTTAAGTAACATTGCTTTATTTTCTTCCTCTTCTCCCTTCTCCTTAAAGGTAAAGGGACCCCTGACCATTAGGTCCAGTCGTGACCGACTCTGGGGTTGCAGCGCTCATCTCGCTTTATTGGCTGAGGGAGCCGGCGTACAGCTTCTGGGTCATGTGGCCAGCAGGACTAAGCCGCTTCTGGCAAACCAGAGCAGTGCACAGAAACGCCGTTTACCTTCCCACTGGAGTGGTACCTATTTATCTACTTGCACTTTGACATGCTTTTGAACTACTAGGTTGGCAGGAGCAGGGACTGAGCAACGGGAGCTCACCCTGTCGCGGGGATTTGAACCACTGACCTTCTGATCGGCAAGTCCTATGCTCTGTGGTTTAACCCATACCGCCACCCGCATCCCATGCCTTTATTTCTCCTGGGAGACACAATTCACACTTTGAAAAACTAGATCCAAACAAGTTTCTTTCGGAGCGTATTGAAGCTAACATTCTTATCCAGAAATGACCAACATCTAAATTCATGAAGACCAGTGTACCTGGTGGTATCTTGTTTGCTTGCATCCCTTGGACACGATTGGAGCAGAGCAATGTCGTTTTACGGAGTGCGACCATGAAATCAACAAGTTGAGCATGTAATGTCTCTTCATTGTGCTTAATCTTCAGGAAAATGCTATGTATGTAAAAATAGTCACATTGCTTCTGTTCTTCTAATACTCTGATTATTTGGCATGCTTCCTGTCCAGCTGTTGTCTCCTCCTCAGTCCTTGCCTCCTGGCCTGTCATAGTGAGACTACTACAGCTGTGCACAGGTCTGCTCCATGAATCATTATCCGCTCCTTTTCCAGCCCATGTATAAGAGCCTCCCGTCCCCTGGACTGCTTGTTTGGCTTCCATATTTGGTGCAGCCACAGGCTCCAATCCTGGCCCAGCACACTGCTGCTGACATGATTCATGCCTCTGGTGTCCAGGGCTACTGTTGAAGAGCACTACTGCAGAGCTACCAGGCTGCTGTTGTTACTTGAAAGTGACTTCTGCATGCTTCTCTTGGGCTGGGCAAGCAACCTTCTCCCTAGCTTTCATTCAGCTTGGCAGCTAAGGGTGCTTGTGTAATAGGCATCAATGGCTAATTGATGGTCCTAGAACCAGGAATGTAGGTTACACGTACCTGCCAGACTGGGAGCTGAGTCAGGAGGAACAGAGGGAATTTGGATCTACTTAAGTGAATTGATCTTAATTTGGGCTCTAGCTTGCATGTTTTGCAGGGTATTGCTGACTGGGTTTATGCCCAGCACCCCCACTGCATATTTCTAAATAACCAGGGGCTCACTCTGCCCACCCTTGCCACCCCCCACATTAACACCATAGAGCTTCCCCTTCACACCTGTGCAACTACTAACCCCCCTTTTCACCTTTCCAGACTCATTTCTGAAGCCACTTCTCTCTTCTATTCTGCAGCCTTGCTTTTGCACCTGTTTTCACTTCTACCCCATGCCCATGCTAGAGCTGGGCGATAGATCAATATATTGTCCAAAACCTGTTTGAAGTCCATACCATGGCATCAGTTTCATAATTTTTGACCTGGCCATGTAGTGTGAATCATGGTGTTTATGTGTGCGCGCACTATGCAAAAATCACAATGTGGGAAAAACTGTGAAGCCAGCCAGTGCCTCTACAGACATAATGATATATCAGTATATCACAATATTTAGGTAAAGGTAAAGGTACCCCTGCCCATACGGGACAGTCATGACCGACTCTGGGGTTGCGTGCTCATCTCGCTTAAGAGGCCGGGAGCCAGCGCTGTCCGGAGACACTTCCGGGTCACGTGGCCAGCGTGACGAAGCTGCTCTGGCGAGCCAGCACCAGCGCAGCGCACGGAAACGCCGTTACCTTCCTGCTAGAAAGCGGTACCTATTTATCTACTTGCACTTAAGGGTGCTTTTGAACTGCTAGGTGGGCAGGAGCTGGGACCGAACGACAGGAGCTCACCTCGCCGCGTGGATTCGAACCACCGACCATACGATCGGCAAGTCCTAGGCACTGAGGTTTTACCCACAGCGCCACCCGCGTCCCACTATCACAATATTTAGCTGGTGATATATCACAAAGTTGAATACCAGATATTGCCAGTGCCCATCTTCACACACAGACCACCTCATGGTGATCTCCTGTAGCTTTTTCCTCCCATACATTTCATCTTCTAAGCATCCATGTCATCCTCTGCCCAATTATAAAGCTGCTGGCTCCTCCAGATTCTTTAATGCCCCTATTTTCATTTTCAAACTCGTTCCCATGCCTCCAACTCCCTGATTTTTTTCAACCCCTTTTGCACCTTCTTTTTTTACATTCTCTCCCCTTTTTCAGCTCCTTTACACACAGACCACCCCCATTTCCATGCCTCCACCTCTCTCCTATATTTTAGCTGCCTTCCCCCCTCCAATGCTGATATACATAAAAGGTAAAGGTAAAGGGGCCCCTGACCATTAGGTCCAGTCGTGGCCGACTCTGGGGTTGCGGCGCTCATCTCGCTTTATTGGCCAAGGGAGCTGGCGTACAGCTTCTGGGTCATGTGGCCAGCATGCCTAAGCCGCTTCTGGCAAACCAGAGCAGTGCATGGAAGCGCCGTTTACCTTTCCGCCGGAGCGGTACCTATTTATCTGCTTGCACTTTGACGTGCTTTTGAACTGCTAGGTTGGCAGGAGCAGGGGCCGAGCAACGGGAGCTCACCCTGTCACGGGGATTCGAACCGCCAACCTTCTGCTCAGCAAGTCCTAGGCTCTGTGGTTTAACCCACAGCGCCACCTGCGTCCCTGATATACATTACTGTACTTTAAAGATGACTAGAATTTTCAGAACAAGGCTGTCAGCTTGTCACGTTAGAGAAAGCTTAGTTCAGTTTTCGGATGTTGTATATATATGGGTGTTAATAAAATATCTCTTCTATATTAGTATGTTGATTCTGGAAGTTCATGCTACAGACAAGACAACACGTGGTAGTAGAAGGGAAATAACATTGTGGAAGGGTACTGTGGGAAATTTGAGGAATTTCTTATCTCTCACACATGAAGCAGCTGAGGAATAGTAGTGGTAGAAGATTAAAACAGCACCCCTGCCCCCACCTTTCAGTGTCTCTTCTCTTCTTGCTGTATATAGACATTGACAGAAGTTTGAGTACAGTCATACCTTGTTTTGTGACTGGGATCCGTTCCAGAGCCCCAACTGCTAGCTGAAAAGGACGGAGGGCAAAGGGCTGCATCTGCGAACGCATGTGGAACAGTTTGCGCTTCTGCGCATGCGTGAGCGGCAAACCCAGAAGTAACCCGTTCCGGTACTTCCAGGTTTGCCGTGGACATTCACCGGAATGGATACTAGACGAGGCGGATGTTTGTGGAGCTATTACTGTACAGTGCACGTGGAGAGACACTGAGATGAAAATTGTGATTTTAAATAATGGCAGAGGTTTCCGAAAAGCAGGGATGGGGTGTCACTAAAATTTGTTTGCTTTTTTAAACCATCCAACCAGTTTTAACAAGGAGAAATGGCAGAGGGGCATACAACACATAAGCCCACACCAAAAAGATGACACAACAGAACTTTTTCCAACTCCCTTCTCACTGTTCTCAAAAATCTTGTTGTAAATTTCCCCTCTCCTCCCGCCCAAATATCACTCTCTGCATACTGTATTCAAGCCTTTGACACTGTTTAAAACTGCCACCTTCCCCCTCTGTTTGTCTCCATCCCTGGTTTATTCAAAAGTATGCTGTTCTTTAAAACAGCCACTTTCCTTCCTTTCGTTGTCTTTCCCTTGTCTCAGTACAGTGGTATCTTGTTTCTCAAACGCCTTGGTTCTCAAACGCCAAAAACCCAGAAGTGTTCCAGTTTTCAAAAAAAAATCAGAAGCCGAACCTCCAATGCGGCTGTCGGCTATTGTTTCCAAGGCGCCTGCACCAATCAGAAGCTTCACCTTGGTTTTCAAACATTTCGGAAGTCAAAAGGACTTCCGGAGCAGATTAAGTTTGGCACTTTTGTTTTTTGCTGTTTATTTTGCGTTTTTGTTTTTGAGCCTTTTTCAGTTAATTTGTTTTTGTGACTTTGTGGAACCCAGTTCAGCTACTGATTGATTGATTGATTGATGGATTGATTAGTTGTGTGACTGCGGAAATGGATAAAAGGCCCACATCCAAACAATGACTATTATGCAGATAAGTTTTTTTTTAAAAAAATCTACAATACTGTCTTATTTGTTTTATAGTACAGTACACTGATCATTGCTTTCATTTTATGGATCAATGATCTCATTAGAGAGTAAAATTCACGTTAAATTGCTGTTTTTAAAAGTCTGGAACGGATGAATTCGTTTTGCATTACTTTCTATGGGAAAGCGCACCTTGGTTTTGGAACGCTTTTGTTTTGGAATGGACTTCTGAAACAGATTAAGTTTGAGAACCAAGGTAGCACTGTACTCAAATTTCCCCCTCTTCCATGAGAGATAAAGGATACAGAGCCCTCAAATATTCCATAGCACTTTACTCAAACCTCTGCTGTTGTTTCAAACCACATCGCTTCTCTCTCCCATGTCATGGCCATTGCTTTTGTGCAGCCTATCTCCTTATTTTGCTTCCCTCCTCTGCCCAACTTTATGCAAATCCAGGATTGGATGCGGCACTACATATCCTACAGTGGAAACTACGCGCTGACAGCATTACATTTTTATTATATTGGAAGATAATACAGGGGGGAGGCCAGTGCTGTGTAATAAACAGAATGTCTGATGTGGACCAAGGATACCTGGGTTCAGATTTCTGCTTCAACCATAGCTGACCTTCACAGGGCTGTTGGGAAGAAAAAAGGAAATAATAACTAATAATAACCACAGCCTTAGCCTTTTTAATCAACAGAGTGATGCAAGGCTGTTTATCTCAACGGAACGATTTTATCTCAAGGCCAGAAGAGTGTATATTTTCCAAGGGTGTTCAGTGCACAAAATTCTGTCCATTGGAAATGTGAGCCTACAATATTGTTAGGCAAGCAGCCTTAGGGTTCAGATCTGCCTGTGGGAATAGCACATTTTGACTTCTCTCTTCCATGAGAAACATACGATTGCAACTTTGCTGCTCCTGTGAAGCTGGCCTGGGGCTTAGAATGCAGCCCATTAGCCCCTTCTGTGTGTGTGTGAAAACAACAGTTAACTTGGTTAGCTGTGTCTCATAGCATGCTCCAGTGGTCCCCAACCCCTCTCAGGGGGGAGCATCCAGCTATGTAATCCTCCCCACCTGCCACCTGAAGCAGTAAAGTCCACAGTCTTAAAAGATGAACTGTTTGTACACCCATTTCCCAGTTCTAGCATTCAAAAGCTTGCTGTAGGTGGAATTTCTGTGTGAGTGGAGAGCAGGAGTAGGAACCTCTGTTTGGTTTGTCTGTGGATGGGGGAGGCACCCTTTCCAGGCTGAGTTCTTGGGATAGTTAAAACAGAACTCTCCCCTCCCTTTCACTGCTCTTATGCTTGGCTTAACAAATAACTTCCTGGTTTGATCATTCCAACCAGCAAGTCCTCTAAAGCAGGATTGCATATTGCAGTTCGATTCTGGTTTGCAATCTCGGTTTTACAAACTATGAATTGATCCAACCAGGCAGTTAAACTCATTAAACATTGCTCCTGTAGGTATTTTGAGAATGACACGATTCTTCTCTTCCTGGTACGGCTTTTACTTTCTTCATTACTAGCTTCAGTGGAGCTACTGGATTGCTGCCCTCCTAGTGTCCAAAGTCAAAGGATGCGGGTGGCGCTGTGGGTTAAACCACAGAGCCTAGGGCTTGCCGATCAGAAGGTCGGTGGTTCAAATCCCCGCGACAGGTTGAGCTCCTGTTATTCGGTCCCTGCTCCTGCCAACCTAGCAGTTCGAAAGCACGTCAAAGTGCAAGTAGATAAATAAGTACCACTCCAGCAGGAAGGTAAATGGCATTTCCGTGTGCTGCTCTGGTTCGCCAGAAGCGGCTTAGCCATGCTGGCCACATGACCCGGAAGCTGTCTGCGGACAAACGCCGGCTCTCTCGGCCTATAGAGCGAGATGAGCGCGCAACCCCAGAGTCGGTCACGACTGGATCTAATGGTCAGGGGTCCCTTTACCTTTTTTTTACAACAGACCCATTTGAGGTCATTCTAGAACCCAGAAAGTCCTAAGCAGATCCATGGATTTTCCTCCATCAGGATGTTAAATGTATGGTCCAAGCAATCAAGGTTCTCTGTTCTGGTTTAGGGTGAATGTTGTAGCCATTTTCCTGTGCACAGTGTCTGACGTGGTACTAAATGGGGCATAGTTCCGTGGTTTGCTGTAGTTGCTCACACCTTTTGGGGTTGGTGCTAAGCACCAGAAGTAGCTTGCGTGTTTTACCTTGACTCCTGTACATGCTCTTGAGTTTTCCTGCTATTTAAAAACACTTTTAAGATTCTGAAGCAGATTTTATTCAGAGCCATACGCTAAGAGCATCTTGCTGCACAACCCCCTTAAAGGAGCCTGCTTCCTAGCTCCTCTTTGGAAAACAGCGTTTCCATTTTAAACACATCATTTTTTCAACTTTAAAGCAACAAACCTTTGCAGTTCCCCATGTGTCTGGAGCGGCCTGCCTGTAGCCAGCCCCTGTCTTGCTGAACTCTGCCACAGTTTTCCAGTGTTCCCCGCCACAGTTGTGTTGGCTTGCCTGCATTCACACTTAATGTCTAAGAAAAAAATATATCCAAGAAGCAGCCAGACAGTCCTGCTGTACTCTGGGTTGTCCTTGTGTTTTCGCTCCCTCCCTTTGCAAAGATAAGGAGTCTGTGAAAGGCCGTGCAAAGCACCATGTCGTTTCAATCAGCACATGGGGGAGAAACCAGATACGCCTTGTTAGCGTGGGTCTCAGACCAAGCTTGCAATCCAGGGGAGGTGGGTACAGCCACAGGAACCGGGTTAGTCTCCTAGCCGGGCCTGGCGGCATTCAGGCCCCAGGGGAGGGGGATTGGATCAGTGTCCTTGAGGAAAGCCTTCTGGAGCCAGGCAGGCCAGGGGTGAAACTTCAGTGCTATGTCTAGCAGTTCTAGTTTGTAACCCATCGTGACTCATGCTAGCGGTTTGTACGACAGTATTAAGTGGTGCTTTGGGAGCGGCTGCAGTCTTTGTTAAAAATTTGACGTGAATTACAGGAAAAGCAAGGTGGGGATAGACGTCCAGGTGGTCTGCACAAGGGCAATCTCCTTTTGCACCTCAAATGATGAAGATCCTGCAAATTTAGCATTAGCGCTCAATGTGTTTGGCCACTCCTCTTTCTCCTCTGTTTTTCACTGTATGCAGATTCTCATTGCTTTGCATGAACCTCCTATGCACCTTTGCACAATCTTTTGGGTTTTCTTAATGAACACAGCAGCCTTGTTTTTGTTCATCCTCCTTTTGGCCCTTGACACTTTACTCAAGAGCTAAGGATTGTCATAGAGATGTGGGCACCTGTTCCCCTTCCAGGTGATAGTAAGTGGGTTTAAAGGAAGATTAAAACAGTTCATGCAACTCCACGTTTAATGGTTGGTACCCTTTTATTGAATGAATGAGTGTGGCTTCCCCCATCAAAGTTGGGAAGCAAAAATTGCCCGCAAAAATAAAAGAGTGAGGGAACTCAGCTTCTCCTCCTAGTTTCTGGAAGGGTTGGTTTGGCTTGTTTGGTGCTGTATGTAATTCTATATGCAGTTTTATGTGCATGATTTTCTCTGGTTTTTAGCGTACAGACTTCGTCTACTTGAAATTTGCATGCGTTTAACTGAAAATGTAGTTTGATTTTCTAATCCTTGCAGCTCTGTTAAGAGGTTATTTCTCCAAAAATAAAAAATCAAAAATCAATTCATTTAACTTTTCCCTTCCTTGGTACCAATATTGTTTTGTGTTTTTCCTCCCCAAATCAGCCAATAATTCTACATTGTAGCCTGTTTTCTTGTGTCTGCTACATCCTCACTGTTGCATTCTTAGAGTCTTTTATGTTCAGGCAGGCAAGCTTCAATAAATTGATAGGTTGAATTTCCATCCTCTATCAAATGTCTGACAATATTCAGGTATTTTCAACAGTGGTAGAATGGAGGCACTGCATAGAAGAAGGCCCGTAGTTCTGTACCTAACAGCTACTGGATTTCTGGTATTGGAGCAGGCAGGGAAATATTTAGTTATTTAATTATTATCTGAAATTATTTAATTTTTAGCTCCTAGCTGTGTCCTTCCCCCAAAGAGACCTTTATATTTTTCTGAGATCCCAGGTGCACAGAATGAGCTCCAGGCACATGTGTTTTAATTCTGAATGTTAAATGCCATTAGGATTTTACTGTTTAATGACTACTGGTGGGCACATGTGTTGTGCTTTTGCCCTGGTCAAAGGCATATTTGAATGGGCTTCTCTGCTTAAGAGAGTTAATATAGCCATGTGGGGAAGTGTGTGTCTCTTGCATGCCAGGTGTGTGCTGAGGCTTCTGGCATCATGCTGAGCTTCAGAAACTGGGGAAATGAAAGTGAGATAGTTTAAGCTCCCTTGTTTCCTGTGGGATCTTTGGGTCCTGGGCTCCTCCATCCTAGATGCGAGCTCTCTTCCTTCCACCAGCTGCCAGGGGTGGCAGAGCTTTTATCCACAGATTTGGCAGACAAAGGGAAAATTCTGCAATTTCCTCTATAGCTGGCCCTTCCAGTTCACTAGAGCGATGTGGTTGTTGGTGACGCCATCAAGACACATGATGGACCTGCCACCAACTGGGCTGGTGTTGCTTTCAGAAGGCCCTGTGGGACTTAGTGCTGTGGGTGTGAGCCCACTCACTTGTATACTTGTGCTGTTTTGTTTTGTGAAAGAGAGAGTGATGAAACAGAATTTACGTTGCCTCCAAAACTACTTAAACTTGCCACATTCACTCTGGCTCTCAGGGAATTCGTTACTGATCACTCCTGCTGGCATTTTCTCTTGCTGTGCAGTTGCAGGGTATTATTTGTTCTTTTATTTGGCTTTGGAACTTGTTACTATATATAGAGAAAGGACATTTTCACAAGCAGTCTTTTAAATTGCTCTTTGCATTTTCTGCATTTGCAACTTTATGCAGAAGCATCAATACAGTGGTACCTCTGGTTACGAACACTTCAGGTTACAAGCTCCACTAACCCGGAAGTAGCTGCTCCTGGTTGCGAACTTTGCCCCAGGATGCGAAGGGAAACCGCGCACCGGAGGTGCATGCGCAGCGGGAGGCCCCATTAGTGAAAGCGCGCCTCAGGATAAGAACGGTTTCAGCTTAAGAACAGATCTCTGGAACAAATGACGTTCATAACCAGAGGCACCACTGTACTTGATTAAATTTGCTTATGAATAACAGTCACACGTTATTTAAGCGAACAAAACAGTGTCCTCCTCTCAGGCAAATATTTAGCTTGTGTTATATCCCTTAGTGTTTTAAAATGTGCACCAGCGACATCCAAATAATTTGTTCTGTACAGGTAATCTATGATAAGGAGGTTATTGATTCAGGTAGGTAACTGTGTTGTTCTGACGCAGTAGAAATATAGAAAATAAATAAATAAATTGTCTAGTAGCACCTTAGAGACCAACTAAGTTTGTTCTTGGTACGAGCTTTCGTGTGCATGCATACTTCTTCAGATTGGTTTGTCTAGCTTTTGTTAATGGTATTATTATTTATTTTGTGTTTTCATTTTGTGTTTTTATGTTGTGAACTTCCCTGTGACCTTTGAATGAAGAGTGTTATATAATAGTAGTAGTAGTAGTAGTAGTAATCATCATCATCATCACCATCATCTTTTAAGTGGTACTCCACAAAGGCTAAAAACAGTTATTTGAGAAAATCTGGCTGGCACACTATTTCTCTTCTTGTGGGAATTGCTGAAATTAATATCCCCTTTTCACCCCTCTGCTGGTGATGCAGTGAGACTCAAGAAAAGAAAACCATGAGGTGCATGGAAAGTGCAATCCTAAACTCACTATTTGGAAGAAAGTTCAGTTGAAATCAGTGGCACTTGCTTCGTGGTGAATATGCTTAAAATTAAAGCTGACAAAATTGGTTGTGAAGTGTGGGCAAGCAGCTTAAGGCTTCCTATACAGTTCCAAATTTTCAAAAAAAAAGAAACCCCGGCACCCTCAACTCAGAACAGCCAGATTATCCTCTGACATTGGAATTTTTGGAAACCACTTACACAGACTTGAGCTCCAGCTCTAAGATTCTTTGTTCTTAGTGATGAAGCAGTGCAAAATGTCTGCTCTAGTTGACTGTCGAAAGCACACAAACGTTGCTTTTCTGATAGGCTTTGAGGTTCACTGAGAATTTTCTTCTGTTGTTCAGAACCACGTTGGTTTCTGCTTTGGTGGGCTCATCTTTGGTTGCCCGCAAACCCTCTGTAATTTTGCGGTCCTTCTCTAATGTTAGACCTTACAAACTACTTTCCATAATTACAGAGTGTGCAGGGCAGAAACATTAGCTTTAAAAATTATCTGTTTCTACCCCAGTTCATGTAAAATATAAATGAATTCTTCAGTCGGGCACTAGTAGAGCATGAGGAGGATGCAAGAATAAATTCAGAGTGGGATGTGATCCTAGCAAAGGATGGGTTCGGATCAATTTTGTGCTGCTGCTTTTCACAGCGAATTGCTTCTGTCCTAGACTGTCCTCATCAGCCCCTGGACCTTCATGCCTTGAACCCTGGCACCAGAGTGCTTTGAATTTGCTTGCAGAAATAATGTCCTCTTGTCCATCAATGGCTTCACAACATGCTAGATTAGCAGACTGTGGACCCAGGTTCTTAGATTACCTAAGTAAAGGATAAAGGGACCGGACCCCCTGACCATTAGGTCCAGTCGTGGCTGACTCTGGGGTTGCGGCGCTCATCTCGCTTTATTGGCCAAGGGAGCTGGCGTACAGCTTCCGGGTCATGTGGCCAGCATGACTAAGCCCCTTCTGGCGAACCAGAGCAGCACACGGAAACGCCGTTTACCTTCCCGCCGGAGCGGTACCTATTTCTCTACTTGCAGTTTGACGTACTTTCGAAGTGCTAGGTTGGCAGGAGCAGGGACTGAGCAACGGGAGCTCACCCCATCACGGGGATTCGAACCGCCGACCTTCTGATCAGCAAGTCCTAGGCTCTGCGGTTTAACCCACAGCGCCACCCGCATCCCTAGATTACATTAGCTGATAGGTTTTCCATAGTAATAAATGCTGGGATTCTGGAGAATGGTTTTGTGCTGTTTGTTAAAGACAGTAAGTTTAAATTTCACCATATTGAGTTGTCCTGTTACAGCATGTTGAGTTCTGTTGGTGTTACAACTGAAGTTGCTACGTACTGACATCTTGGAAATGAGAACTGAACCAGGATACTTCCAGCCCATGACAAGCTGTGTTAGAAACCCAGATATATAAGCTAGGCATCAAATGGCTCCTTAAACCAGGGTTGCCAAAATGGAATGCCATGTTGCCATTTTGGGGCCAGATGACTCAGAAGTCAATTTTTTCAATAGAACTTTCTGGTTCCTGAAATACATTCTGATCGTGCAGATGAAATATAATGAATCGAATTCTACAGGATGTGTTGCTAGTGTGTGAAAACAGTTGAGATCCAAAGATGCCCAGGCATGCACATCCAGATGGTGGAGATGTCAGGCGCTATCCTGTCTCCTGGGCATCTTCACTTGGTTGCAAGAGGCTGGTAAAGGTAAAGGGACCCCTGACCATTAGGTCCAGTTGTGGACGACTCTGGGGTTGCAGCGCTCATCTTGCTTTACTGGCCAAGGGAGCCGGTGTACAGCTTCCAGGTCATGTGGCCAGCATGACTAAGCCGCTTCTGGCGAACCAGAGCAGCACACGGAAACACCGTTTACCTTGCCACCAGAGTGGTACCTATTTATCTACTTGCACTTTGACATGCTTTCGAACTGCTAGGTTGGCAGGAGCAGGGACCGAACAATGGGAGCTCACCCTGTTGCGGGGATTCGAACTGCCGACCTTCTGATCAGCAAGCCCTAGGCTCTGTGGTTTAACCCACAGCGCCACTCGCGTCCCGAGAAGAGGCTGGTAGCTAGGTGCAAAATGTGCCTGGCAATTTCCCAACCCTGCTGACAAGCTGACCAACATAGTTCAGCATATACGTATATCTCAACCATAGGACTCATCCTCAGGGCTTCTGTCACAGCCCCATGCAACTGTCAGCGAAGAGCAATTCTACCCAGAGAGTGCTTCATTCATGCAAGTCTGCCCATTACATGTAGATGTGGGGCTGGCGTGGAGACTTTCCTGTGTTTCAACCGAGTCTCTGACAGCTCTGAGCTGCAAACAAGGATTCTACCAAAGTGTTGTTTACCCTCCCACCTTCTGCTTTTGGTGTGAGGAAAGAATGGCAAGGGAGCCCATGACATTGGAATTGGTAAAATAAGGGGTGGATTTATCTGTACACAATCAAAGCTGCACTGAAAATGCTTCATTCAAAGTTGAGTCCTTTTCAAAAGTTGGCAGAGAAGCAAGTTTGAGGACATGAAGAGATGTGGCTCAAGTTTGGGGCCATATTATTTGCCTGGGTAGCAGTGTAGCACTTGACAGAAGAGCTTTCAAGAAATACAACTCCCCTTTCTTCAGATAATTCTGAACAACCTGATCGTAGGGTTTGGTGGTGGCTGTCTCCCCACACGCCCATCATACTGATAAACACTTAATTGAAGTAAGTAGGGGAGCAGAGATTGGCAGCTCAGACGGAAGAGGCCTTTTGGTTTTGCCTCACTGCAAAGTCCCTGTTCTGACCCTCTGACTAAGGTTACTGCTTAGAGAATACAGTGGTACCTCGGGTTACATACACTTCAGGTTACAGACACCGCTAACCCAGAAATAGTGCTTCAGGTTAAGAACTTTGCTTCAGGATAAGAACAGAAATCGTGCTCTGGTGGTGCGGCAGCAGCAGGAGGCCCCATTAGCTAAAGTGGTGCTTCAGGTTAAGAACAGTTTCAGGTTAAGAACGGACCTCCGGAATGAATTAAGTACTTAACCTGAGGTACCACTGTATGGTTCACATTTGCTACTTGCACCTCTTGAGAGGCAGGAAGTGATGGCAGGTAGCAGAGGTCCAGGTGAAAAATCAATCAGACAGTATTCCAAGTATTCCTAGCCATTGAGCTAGGAATGAAGAATTGAGTTGGTCATGTGATTGAGGCTGCAGTTCTTAGACCTGCATTATGCTGTTGTACAAAGGCCATGTGTTGATGTGCACTACTGCACTGAAGAGGCAGGACTGCAAGTTGGTTATCATCATGGTCTTATGTATTGTAGTAACCTGAGCCACCCTCTTCCTTATTAAAGAGATGTGCAGTGAACTTTGCTTGTTCCTCTCTTTTGTCTGGCACTGGAGCTGCTGCTTTGCAGCCAGAGATAAATACGGCTGACGAATACGGAGGCAAATCATGGTTTTGGTTTATATACCAATCAACAAGCAAGTTACATGCCCAAAGGAGCAGAGCCCCAGAATTATTGATAAAGGATTTGCCCTCAGATATGTTATGTTAATGAACTTCAGATGCAAGGTAAATGGACTTTGCTTTTTGCCATTAGTTACTTTGGAGGGAACTTAGGAGTTTGAATGTGCTCTGTGTGCATTCATGAAGTTTGCTTTGAGTACATGGTTCAGTGCCAAAGAGGAGTAACTTTAAGCAAGAGTAAAACATACTGCAAAGACACTGCTCGGGCTGTCTGGATTTACTAGAAATCTTGACAAGTTAAACAGAGGCTGAGATTAAAGGTGAATGGGGCCTGTGTTGGAAAGATCAATCTTGGAAGACTGTAAAAAAAGAGAGGAAAAAGTTAAATCAACATAAAGGTCACCTGACTAATGAGAAAAGAATCCAAGCATGTGGGCGGTTGTTGCTGCCGCCACCACCATCATATTAAAACAGGCGACTTGAGAGATGAAGGCCTGAAATGGTCGGAGTGAAATTAATTGCGGTGCAATTCCTTCAGCAGGAGAGGCATGGAGAAACTGCAGAGGAGCGAGATGATAACTACCCGCAGCAGAAACATGGCGTCACTTGAAGGCACTCCCAGAGCCGACTCCAGACGTTCAGAAACGTCTCCATAAAATGCAGGTTGACTCTGCTCTCCTCCCTGCCGCCTGCCTTCAGAGATTCATTCCTGTGCAGGGCTTTTTCAAATAATAAACTATGGTTGGTTTAGCATTACACATATGAGTCTTGGGTTCTTGTCCTCCCCCGTTCCCCTTCTGTGGTTTGGTTGTGAGGAGAATAAAAGCTTTCACTTCTAAATTAACCAGAGTTCTCTGTTATTTATGAACTTGAGGAGCTTTGAATAGCATAAAACAATGACTTGTTCAAGAAAGCCAGGATCAACCCTTGTTTTATTATCTAATTTTTATTTACTAATTATAGTGGAGTTCCCTAAATTTGGATGTAACAGAGAACTTGGGTCAGTTTAAAAATGGAAGCAAAGCTTCCATTCTAAATAAACTTGTCTTATTTTGCCTGAATTGATTCTGCGTGAAACTATTAGTAGATTGGGTTGCTGCCACATACTTACTCAGATCCACATTTATTTCTTATTACTAGCAATAATTTTTTTTTTTTTGTCATAAAATGTCTAGCACAAGCACTCTTTCCTGACAATTGTGAATGATGGTTGCATCAAAATGTGAGGTGGCCACATCTACTGAGGTGAGAGACAGCGAAGGTCTTGACTGGCACACGGGAAAGGAGCTGCTCTTGAAGTATTTACCTGTCTGAAGCTTCAATATTATATATACTTGTTGTTGTTGTTGTTTAGTTGTTTAGTCGTGTCTGACTCTTCGTGACCCCCTGGACCAGAGCACGCCAGGCACTCTTGTCTTCCACTGCTTCCTGCAGTGGAATATACTTACCTGGGAGCAAATGCAGCTGAACTTAGTGGCACTTTTATCTTGGTTGACATGCATAGCATAGCATTCCCTGTGCGTACTTCAAGCTGTGGACTAAATCAAGTGTTTCTTTGTTAACAGGAATCATTATGGTTCTACCAAAGTGTTATTTTCACATAGTATCTCTATTTCACACAGAATGTTTAGGAAAGTGTCAAAGGAGGATACAGTGGAGCAGTTAGAAAAGCAGAATTTACACCTATGAGTCAGACATTCTCCTTGTAACGATGCGGGTAGGTGTTTCTAAGGCAGTGTTTCCCAACCGGTGTTCCGCGGCACACTAGTGTGCCGTGAGACACCGGCTGGTGTGCCGTGGGAGGGAGGCGGGCGAGTCGGGCGGCGAGAGGCGGCGGCGGCGAGGATCCGCGTCGAGCCGGGGGCGGCTCCGCGGTGGTGGTGCCGAGCGGCAGGGCAGCGCGCGCAAAAGGGAGGAGCGCGAGACAGAGGAGGAGGAGGAGGCCGGCATGTCCGGGCAGCAGCAGCAACAGCAGCAGCAGCAACTCCCGGCGACGGCTCCTCCTCCGCCCGCTATCGCCGCCACCACCACAACAGCCGCCGCCGCCTCAGCTGCCGCCGTCCCTCAGTCCCTCGCTCTGCTGCCTCCTCCCACCCCGGCAAGGGGAAGGGAAAAAACGTTCACTTTTGTGCGTCCCTCCCGGCGTGACGCTGCGCGCTGACGTCACGGGGCGGGGCTTTAATGGTGGTGTGCCGCGAGATTTTTTTCCGGTAAACAGGTGTGCCGTTGCCCAAAAATGTTTGGGAAACACTGTTCTAAGGAACTTTCCTTAAAGTTCATTAGGGATGCTTCATAGTAAATTCATATGCATGTACACCTGGAGGTAAAGGTAAAGGGACCCCTGACCATTAGGTCCAGTCGTGACCGACTCTGGGGTTGCGGCACTCATCTCGCTTTATTGGCCGAGGGAGCCGGCGTACAGCTGCCGGGTCATGCCAGCATGCCTAAGCCGCTTCTAGGAAACCAGAGCAGCACACGGAAACGCTGTTTACATTCCTGCCAGAGCGGTACCTATTTATCTACTTGCACTTTGACGTGCTTTTGAACTGCTAGGTTGGCAGGAGCAGGGACTGAGCAATGGGAGCTCACCCCATCACGGGGATTCGAACCGCCGACCTTCTGATCGGCAAGTCCTAGGCTCTGTGGTTTAACCCACAGCACCACCCGTGTCCCTATACCTGGAGGTAGTTCTTGTTAATTGCAGTATACTGTTTCAGGTGTGTGTGTGTGTGTGTGTGTGTGTGTCTTTTTAGGCTTATTTCTCGGAGACTGGTCTCCATTCATATTCTGGACCTCATGTATGCAAGGCCTGTGCCTTTCCACAGAACCAGTGGCGTAGCGTGGGGGGTGCCAGGGGTGCCGGCCGCACCGGGCGCAACATTTGGGGGGGGCGCGTTTGGCTGGCCCTCCTCGAGGAAGCAGGAACCCCACTGTCCTCGGACCTCCTCCGAAGGCTGGCGGTGGGGCGGAGAGACCTCCTCCCGCCGCCAGGCTTCAGATGGCTGTCCTGAAGACTTGTGGTGGGAGCAGTGGTGTAGCGTGGGGGGTGCAGGGGGGCCTGCTGCACCTGGCGCAGCATCTGGGGGGCGCGGAAGAGACTCGAGTGCTAAAATCCACGGGTTAGGGGGCGCAAATTACTTGACTTGCCCCGGGTTAGGGGGCGCAAATTACTTGCCTTGCCCCGGTTGCCGAGAACCCATGCTACGCCACTGCACAGAACTCCCCCTGGAGGTTGGGAGGCTGGTCCATTGGGGCAAGTGGAACATTGCCCCACCAAACCTGCCCTCAGTCTGCCCGCCCACTGCTTTCTTACTTGCATCCAGTCTTGGTAATGGTGGTGCTGGCTGTTTCTCGTCCTTCGCCTCAGTGTTGCCCTTGGGGAAGTCAGCGGCAGGGAGGATGGGAACACACCTGGGGAAAGTTGACTTCGATGGTCATTCTTCTGTTGGTGTCCCTTCCTTCGGCCCCACCAACCCAATGGGCACCGGTTGTCCTTGCAAACTGCAGCTTCATATAAAGAGCTTCTTCAGTATTGATACATTGAGCTGGCAAAGGTGGCATGTCAGGACCAGCCTTCCAGGAGATAACAAGCACCTTGTGACGTCAGCTCTGCTCTGCAACCCACATTTTAGCATGGCCACCTGAGGTGAAGAAATCTTGGTGCATTTACCCCTTCCTTTGGTTACATCCTTGGAACTCTAACTGCCTGGAGGTAGGGCTGTATGCTATGCTGGCCGGGCCAGAAGTCTTCTTGCTTTCCCTCTGCTGGAAGATGCAGTGGTAGCAGTGGCGTAGCGTGGGGGGTGCAGGGGGGGGCCCGGCCGCACCGGGCGCAACATCTGGGGGTTAGGGTTGGGGGGCGCAAATCCACGGGTTAGGGGGCGCAAATTACTTGCCTTGCCCCGGGTGCTGACAACCCACGCTACGCCACTGAGTGGTAGAAGACTAGGAAAGGGAGCCATGGATGATATTTTGTCCCAGCATAAAGTAGCCTCAGTTCCTTCATATTTTGGTAATTTTTTTGGAAAAGCTGTTTTCTTTTCAGATGTACATACTCTACTAAAATTATTCATAAGGGATCTGGACTCCATCTTTATTTATGAATATAAGAAGATGGAATAATAAAGTTCACACCCAATATCAGACCGGATGTAACTCGCCTTCAGATAGTTTTCAGCATGAGCGCAAAAGGGTATTATTTCCCCTCTTTCAATGAGATAATATGCAAAAATATTAAGTCTTGCTTCCCATCATCACAAGTGAGATTTTTTTTTGGTTTGAGGGAAAAAAATCAAATATTTTAAAAAAACCATTATGTGGAAAGGCACAGAACTTGCATGCATGAGGTCCCAAATATGAATGTAGACTAGTCTCTGAGAAATAGTAAAATACAATTTTTATATTTAAGCTTAGTTTTGACCATTCAACAAGTGTACAAAATACTAAGAGAACTGGATGAAACGAGGTAAAAAAGTTGGATCACTTGATATGGAATGACCCTCCAGACAATGCAAATTGTGATAGTTTGCATAATTCATTTCCCCTAAATAATTCCAAATTTTGCTCTACATCATTGCTCTTTTTCAGCCATGGGCCAGTCTACCATTCCTCAGACCATGTGGGGGGCTGGACTATATTTTGATGATGATGATGATGATGATGATGATGATAATAATAATAATAAATTTATTTATATCCCACCCTCCCCAGCCGAAGCCGGGCTCAGGGTGGCCAGCAACAATCAAATAATCAAACAACCAAATAATCCAACATTCTAAAAACATTTCATTATAAAAATTAATTAAAATCAAATTAATGGCAACCGTTGAGCAAAATTCTGTGCAGGTTGCCAAAGGAGGGAGTCAGGCTGGGCCCTGAACAAAATGAACAAATTCCTATGCCCCACAAATAACCCAGAGATGCATTTTAAATAAAAGCACACATTCTACTCATGTAAAAACATGCTGATTCCTGGACCGTCCGCGGGCCGGATTGAGAAGGCGATTGGGCCGCATTCGGCCCACGGGCCTTAGTTTGCCTACCCATTGTCTACATGGTTTCTTCTCATTTTGCTAATCATGAGGAGGGATAAAGTGCCACAAAGACTACTTAAAGGATTGCATGCTTGAATGTTTACCTAACAGATAAAACTGGGTTGAATTCTTCTCTCTGACAGGATTTTCCTATATGCATGGAGTCGGGTTCCCCCCTCTCCCCTGGGGAGCATTCAGGCATGCTATTTCCTTCCCCTCACTTGGGCTGAAACAGTACACTCCTGCTGAATGTACAAACTGGTTCTCACTCTGGAATAATTTAATTTATTTCAGCAGGAGTATGGACTGTGTTTGGTAGATTCTAGGACTGTGGCCTTTGATCTCCCTTACAATACTGTGACTTAAATGATCCAGAAGTACTGTCCAAGTGAAGGCGTTCCTGGTTCCTTTGTTGTCTCTTGACACTTTTAGGAAAGGAGGGTGCCTTTTTGCATGTGTACGTGTGTGTCTCTGCATGCACATGTGCCTATAACCCACTGTCGCCCAGTAAATTATATGGTTTAGCAAGGTCAGCCATTCTTAGAACTTGCCCCTTGTGTCTATCCACTAGATTTAGAGGGGCAAGGGAGACAACTTGTTACAGCTTGGAGAGAATTTCATAAAACCAGAATGCCTCTTAGTGTTTCAGCTTTTAGACTAAAGTGACCATAATGTGCAGCAGCAAAGGGTGTGTGTGTGTGTGTGTGTGTGTGTGTGTGTGTGTGAGAGAGAGAGAGAGAGAGAGGGATGCCTGAATTACTGGCATTCTTGCAGCCTCAACAAACCCTGTTTAATCTCTTCCAGCCCCTGAAGGTTTCCACTGAGTTCCCAAGCCTCATGCTCTTTTGCGCCTGATAACTTTGTCATTGCCTGGATTCCAGCAAGTCTGTATTACATAGTTTAGTTATCAGCTGAAAGGCAGCAAGATAAAGGCCATAGTTTAAAGTGAGCACCAATCGTAATTTAGATGTCAGGGATACGTAGCATGTCTTTTCGGAGGAGCAATGGAAATTTAAATCTATGGAAGCTGGTTCTGAAAGATAATAAAACATCTCTTTGGGCAGCGTGCTGAAGAACCTGACTGCTCATGTGATGGCTTGGATGTGGATGAATCATCAGCTACCTGCCCCGCCCCAGGCAATTTAAATTAGAAAAGTGTTTAGGAAAAGCTCCAGGATTTAGATGTAATCCTTTGGAAGACTTTCCTCCACTTTGGAGTGCAAGAAGGATCGGGCCAGGAATAAAGCAGCATAGAATTAGCAGGCAACGAAAAAAACAGATGCCAGATTTCTGATTTGCTGATAGTTGGGTGATGTCTGAAGGTGTGTGGTGTGAAGGCGGGAGCTGGAAGAACGCTGAGCCTCACGACCACAGTCGTACCTTGGATCCCGAACACCTTGGTACTCGGACATTTTGGCTCCCGAATGCCTCAAACCTCGAAGTGAGTGTCTGGTTTGAGAACGTTCTTTGGAACCCAAACGTCCGATGGGGCTTCCGCAGCTTCCGATTGGCTGCAGGAGCTTCCTGCAGCCAATCAGAAGCTGCGCTTTGGTTTCTGAACATTTTGGAAGTTGAACAGACTTCCGGAACGGATTCCATTTGACCGGCAAGGTATGACTGTATTATGCTTTCTGGAAATGGCATGTGGAGGAATCCTACAAGTAGGGTCAGCCCAAAGGAATAGTTACCCTTTGGTGTTGCCTATAGTGGTGGCCTCCAAAGAAATAGGTTTCTTCCCTGAAAACAAGCTAGAGTTGTGGAGTTAGTTCCTACAACAGTCTGGTGTTTTCCAGGTTCCTAGTCTGGTTAGTGTTCTTAGCCTGTTTTAGAGCATTATAGAAATAAATGGAAAAACTGCTGACCATTCTTCTGTATGGAAGAGATCATTTATGATATTTCCTCCCTATATAATGTAGGAAATCACATTGTCTTTTATTTGAGTCTCCTGTTTCTCCTTAGGCTTTATTTCAGAAATAGTCTAGAGCTGCCAAGCTGCTATAAAATGATAGGGGCTAGTCTGGAGAGTTCTTTATTGTTAAAACAGTTCTGCAGTGTAAAAAATAATTTGATGTTTCTCTTGTGGTTAGAAAACCAGTGTTGGCCTAGGATCTGAAAGATGTGCATCAAGTCACAGCTAAGCATAGGGTCTGGAACAGAAGCCACCCTAGGTCCCATAAACTGTTTCTTGATGGGACATGGTGGTTCCTTTGCACACCCATCCATGCAAGTGGAAACCGCTTCCACGCAATACTGACCCACTGATGTAACTGCATCGTCAAAATGAAATTCGCTTCCAAGCCTTCTGTTGCCATCTTCAGCTCCGTGCAGGTGGGCAGGCCTCAAAAGGATTTTGTTATTATCACCCCCTGGTTCTGCACCCCACAAACATACTTGGAAAATTGAGTGGTGGTGATCGTTGTGGCCTTCTGTCCTCTCTTTGTTCTGCAGTCACAGTCTGGTTTCCCTCTATAAGAGAGAAGTTCACAAATGATGCATTGAAGTGGAGTGGGGCAGGGAAATAGAGATGGGAGAGAAGGACTTGCCCGACTAGTACACTAATCCATGCACATACTAAGGATGGGGGTGGGGAGAAATGCACAATAGAAGATATATTTTTGCTGGGTTTGGGCAACAGGCAAAGCCATAGCCCAATTTTCCAACTTCAGATGGTTGCCTTTCATAAGTTGGCAGGTGATAGAAATAGCGAGGAAGGTTGGGCTTAGCTAGTGCGCTTGACCCCCACTGCACCCTCACCTTCATATTATCCCTTATAATGCCTGAATGTGGCTTACGATCTGTCACCAGCCTTCCATCCTTTGCACATCTAGATAAGAAGAGACGGTGCAAGTCTGAGATTCAAGGCTGCTTGTGTTCATAATTTGTGTTGGGGGATGCAAGTCAAGATGAGAAATATGATGAGACATTTCTGACCTATTGTGTTTGTTTAGTGAAAACCACACCTAAAACAATGGTCCTGGTGACTTCAAAGCAAACTATAACAAGGGGAAGGGCTTGAGATGACACAATAAAGTTGTATTCAGTGGCTGCACAGATGAAGGACCAGACTGATTTTTATCTGTCACGGCTAAAATGGCCGCTGTTTCTTTAATGCGAATAAAGCTGGGTCAGCATGACTCAGCGGTCTGCACCAAGTTGTATATATAAGTGAGAAATGTTAGTTTGGGCTGTGGCTGGTGTTTGGGTTGGTTGGTGCTGGTGTGTATAGGTATTCAGTCGTGTTTTGCACAAAGACTTTTAATAAAACTCTGCAAGGATATTCCCGTGGACTCTTTTTGTGCCAACAAGGAGGCTGAGAAGATAAAGGGAGGTCAGAACCCTTTCCTTCTTTTTTGCTTTTTACAAACACTGTCAGGTTATGGGCCCAGTGTTTCTGAGCATGTGCAGAGTGCAAAACAACTAACAGCATTTCAGCAAGGAGCTGGTGAGTCCTGGTGGTGCCTGGAGACAGTGGCTGTGCGTTGGAGCAGTTGGTGGCAAGCTGTAACTGTCTGCAGCGACGCTGGAGCGGCTAGGATCTGAGGATCAGGAAAGCACTCAGCGTCGGCTACTGGAACAGTTTGAACTGCTAGAGGACCACAGTAGGCGACTCACAGAGCGGCTACACCAATTGCAGAGCCAGGCGGGACCTGAGGGTCAACAGAGGCAGCAGCTAGAAGCCGGTGAGTGCCAGCCAGGACCATCTAGTTGGACTCTAAAAGGAGAGTCAGGAGAGATTGCTGGAGGCCCTACAGAAGGGGCTCAGCAAGCACCAGCAGAGATGGCAGATTTCCAGTCTTCCCAAGTTGTAAATATTGGGGGAGGCATCCCTTTTGAACTTCTCTTAGAAAGCAACTGGCTGAGTTGGTCAATTAAAATACAGCAGTTGTTAAGGAGAGATGGACTATGGGACTGTGTTGAAACTGAGGTTTTGAGAACTGACTCTGCTGAGAAAAAACGGCTAGATGAAAGGGCCCGTGCCCAAATTATGCTGTGTTTGAGCAACTCTCAGTTATTGCATGTAGCAAATGCCAGCACAGCGTTTGAGTGCTGGAATTTATTAAGGGCAATGCATGTCAGAGAAACTGCTGGAACTATCATTTCTCTGACCAGAAGGCTGTTCAGGACTGTTATGAAGGAAGGCGAGAGTTTGGCAACTCATCTTCAAACGCTGAAATCTCTGTTTCTTCAACTACAACAGAGAGGTAAGCGTTATGATGAGACTGACCAAACCTACATTATCCTTTCAAGTTTGCCTGAAAGCTGGTTGCCTGTGATTAACAGCATGGAGAGTATGCGTCCCCGAGATCTGACCCTTGAGTATGTGGTTGGCAGATTGACCGAAGAAGCAGAAAGAAGGTCAGATAGACAGGCTGAACTCCAAGAGCGGAGGAGTTACAGCGAAGGGGGCCAGCAGCAGAATCTGCCAATGGAGCAACGCCAAGGTTTGGACTTGGCCATGGCGGTGAGGAGGTGCTATAGATGCAACCAACCCGGGCATCTCCAACGTCAATGCAGGGCAAGACTTCCAGGAGACGACATGGAGCAGAGACAGCAATCGACACAGAAACGTAAGCAGAAGGGGTTCTCTTCAGGGAAGAAGAACACGCGTTCTGCTCAGTTTGTGTCTGCATTTTCTCGGGAGGAGAGGAAAATACCTCGAGGAACATGGTTGCTGGACTCTGGCAGCAGCAGGATTATCTGCAATAGTCGGGAGGACTTCAAGACCCTGGAGAAGCCAGCTGATGGAAAAGACTCAATCTATCTTGCTGATGGTCGTAGAAGCAAGATTGATGGCCAGGGAACATGTTTCCTGCAGTGCTTGAACACTACTCTACCAGAGACTCTGTTTGTCAGCAGTTTGGACTATTGTTTGCTGTCTGTAAGCTGTTTGATTAATGCAGGGTATAGTGTTAAGTTCACGCAGGATGGCTGTCTGATAAAGAATGGAACTCAGGTATGTGGCCATGCAAAGTTGGAAAATGGGTTATATGTAATGCAGGACAAGCCTGTTAAAGCAGCCCAGGTGGTTCAGGATAATTTGCCAGTTCAAAAGGGGTGTGTACATCACCTGCACAGAAAACTGGGTCACGCCAATTTCCGTGTGCTTTCAGAAATGCAAAAGGTGTGCAAGAACCTAAAAGTAAATAGCTGTAACTGTTTCCTAGATTGCAATGTATGTAAAATGGCCAAATCTAAGAGGAAGCCTGTGGCTTCTAAAAGCGACAGAGTATCTAAAGAGGTTTTAGAACTTGTCCATTGTGACGTGATAGGCCCTTTTCCACAGAAGACTGAAGGGGGCGCCAGATATGCTTTTCTGGTAATAGATGACAAATCACGTTTTAGTTGGCTGTTTTTGTTAAAGCAGAAATCTGAGTGTTTCCCCACATTCAGAGAATGGGTTGCCCAAGCTGAAAAGCTCTTCGCTCGCCCTGTTGTGCAGCTGCAAACAGATAGGGGCGGAGAATTTCTGAACAAACAATTTGGGACATGGTTGCGACGTAAGGGGATCACTCACCGTTTGACTAACCCTTATAGCCCTGCTGAAAATGGTGTGTGTGAAAGACGTGGGGCTGTGATACAGTCAGTAAAGGACTGCCTGCTAGTGGATGCAGGATTAGGTCACAACCATAGGCTGTGGGGTGAGGCTTTTCTGACCGCGAACTTTTTGATTAATAGAACCTGGTCTAGCTCTATAAAAGATATTCCATATCGTGTGTTGTTTGGGAAAGAACCAGAGTGGACAATGCTCCATAATTGGGGTTCTTGGGCACATGTAAACATTCCCAAAGCTCAGCGTCAGAAAGGGGGCGCTAGAGCGCAGAAACTGCAGTTTGTGGGATATCAGTCCTACGGCAAAGGGTGGCGTTTCAATTTACGCCCAGGACGCGTGGTTCTGTCACGAAGTGCAGACTTCGCTGACCAGGACAGATGGACTGTGATCCATGCCAACCCTGACTGCCTACTGCCCCTGCAAGTAAGAGAAGAGGCTCCTCCTCAGCCATTGGCAACACAGGAGCAGAATGAGGAGGAGGAGGAACAGATTTCCCCAAAAGATGTGGCAATAGATAATACTTCTCTAGAGGAAGAGGAAGAAGAGCCAGAGATAAGGGGGGAAGAAGAAGTAGTTGTGCCTAGGCGCTCCCAGCGTTCAAACAAGGGTGTACCTCCTCAGCGTTTGACCCTAGGAGGAGTGAGAGTATGCAATGTGAGTTGTGTGGAACCACAAAGTTATAATGAAGTCTTAGACTTACCCCCTGGGGAACGTGCTTTGTGGGAACAAGCTATGAAAGAAGAAATGGACTCTTTTAAACGTAACAAAGTGTTTGAGGTCATAATGCCGCCACCTGGTGGCAGAGTGGTGTCATGCAAGTGGGTTTACAAAAGTGGGGTTCCCCTTGCATCTGGGGAACCACGTTTTCGAGCCAGATTAGTAGCCAGAGGGTTCACTCAGATTAAAGGGGAGAGTTATGATGAAGTGTTTTCTCCCACGGTAAAGAGTGAAACTTTTCGTTTAATGCTTTCCATTGCTGCTGTAAGACAACTAGCAGTGCACCATTTTGATGTTGATGCTGCATATCTGCATGCAAATTTAGACCATGAAGTGTTAATGAGACAACCCCCTGGGTTTGAAGAGGAGAATGGTGCAGTCTGGCGTTTGAGAAAGGCTGTTTACGGTCTCAAACAAAGTGGAAGGTGTTGGAACCAGTGTTTAAATGAAGCCCTTGTAAAACTTGGTTTTAAAAGGAGTGTGGCTGATCCATGTCTGTACACCAAGGGGACAGGCAACAAATATCTAATGCTCTTAGTCTTTGTTGATGATTTGCTTGTGGCAGGGAGTTCCACAGATGAGATCCAGAAGCTCACAAGTCAACTAGAAAAGAGGTTTAAGCTTAAAGCCTTGGGGCCTGTAAGCAATTACTTGGGAGTAGAAGTAAGGCAGGAAGCTGATGGAAGCTTCCTATTGAGTCAGAAAGAGAAAATTCTTCATTTGATAGAGCAGTTTGGCATGGAAAACTGCAAGACAGTTCAGACTCCCATGACACCAGATTTCCCAAAGACACTGTGTGATGATGAATTTGATCAGCCTGAATTGTATCACTCAAAAATAGGATCACTGTTGTATTTAAGCCAGTGGTCAAGGCCAGACATTGCATGTGCTACAAATGTTCTGAGCCAACGTGTATCTAAACCCAGTACTGCCGATTGGTGTGCTTTGAAAAGGCTTATCAGATATCTAAAGGGGACATTAAATGTATGTTTGAAGATATCTAGTACACAAGATGAAAAACTAAAAGTATTTGTTGATGCGGACTGGGGAAGCTGTGTACCTACTAGAAAATCTACAAGTGGAATGGTCATGATGTTTGCCAATTCCATAATTGGATGGAGGTCAAAGAAACAAGGATTTGTTGCGACCTCATCCTGTGAGGCAGAATATGGGAGCCTGTCGCTAGCATGCAATGAAATCATATGGTTTATACAGATACTAAAAGATCTAGATTGTAAAGTAGATTTGCCTATCCAAGTGTATGAAGATAGCCAATCGTGCATTGCATTAGCGGGCTCGGAAATAATGAAATCCACATCAAAACATATTGCTATCCGTCATGCGAATGTGAGAGACTGTGTACAGAATGGGGTAATCAAACTGGAGTATTGTCAATCACAAGATAATATTGCTGATTTGTTTACCAAGCCTTTGCCAGCAACATGCCATAATGAATTGATGACAAAACTGGGTTTATGTATATAATGTATTGTTGTATTGTTGTAATGTATTGTTTCTGTTGGGGTTTTTCGCATTTAAGAAACAGAAGGGGTGTCACGGCTAAAATGGCCGCTGTTTCTTTAATGCGAATAAAGCTGGGTCAGCATGACTCAGCGGTCTGCACCAAGTTGTATATATAAGTGAGAAATGTTAGTTTGGGCTGTGGCTGGTGTTTGGGTTGGTTGGTGCTGGTGTGTATAGGTATTCAGTCGTGTTTTGCACAAAGACTTTTAATAAAACTCTGCAAGGATATTCCCGTGGACTCTTTTTGTGCCGACAAGGAGGCTGAGAAGATAAAGGGAGGTCAGAACCCTTTCCTTCTTTTTTGCTTTTTACAAACACTGTCATTATCTTCCTCCTGCTGCTTCTTGTACCCACTGGAAAAGCACCCCCAGAGAGTTGGGAGACCTGCTGGACACTGTGGGCTCTGTTATATGATGTGGCAGTGGGTGGCCAGAAACTGGACAGGGGGAATTCATCCTTTCTGGTCCTGCCATCCTCAGCCTCTTGGTGGGAAGGTCCGTACGCATGTAGGCTGCCCAACACAATTTTGAACCTTGGGCAACCAGGGTTTGGAGCTGCTTGGGGAGCCCAGATGCCTATAGCCGTCACCCTGCTTTTCTGCCTGTGTACCAAGAATTGGGGTAGACCGGTGAAGGGGAGTACAGTGGAGAGACAGAGACAATTCAGCACAGCCCTGCTGTTCCCCTCCTACAAATCTAACCGTGTGAGGACTGAGCTCCTGAATAGGGCTTCCTTAAAACTGTAATTAGGAAATGAGAGGGGAAGGGAGAATAAAACAGTAAATGGTTTGGGATTTTTTACCCATGGCAATGAACAGAAATGTGCAACCTTAATGTGAACTGAAGAAACCTAACCTCTCTCCTTGTTTCCTACCCTTTGAAGACGATGCATTTTGTATTCTCTGCAATTACCATTTGAATCAATAAAAATCCAGCATCTTGATAAAAGAGAGCCCAGATACACTTTACTAGACCCCATCCCATAAGGTAACTGGAGCAGCTAATTTTCCATTAGCCATTGTGGCAGCTCAGATTATGTTCTTCAAAGACTGTCTCTCTTGTTCAAACAGAGGGTCCATATCTTGGCTGAACATTAATGTTACTTGATAGGACTGACGTCCAGCTCCACCTTGCCCTTCCCAGTGAATTAGGTTTTATAATAATAAGCAAAAGGAATAAAGGTCTTTTTGTTCTGCTGTTGGGTCCATCCCGTGAAACTAATCAGGGACCAGGATTGATTACCATCAGGAAGGCAAAGAACTGATAACCTACAGAATCTGTATGTGGAATCATTTGAAACTTACCAATTTGTAATTCTGACTTATGGATTTTTTTTAAAGAATGTAACATTAGCAGCTTGGAAGCTAGTAAGTATCAGTTATAATTTAAACAGCCTATAAACCACAATTGGTGCCATCTCGCTCCTCCATCTCTCTCTCCCACCCTCATTTTGTTGTGGATAAATTTGGAGGTTTACAGCATTAGTTTCTACTATCTACCTGTGAAACTCAGTCCTGACACGATAGTGTAACAGTATTATCTACGCTTCTCAAAACACACTGATGAAATTGTATGACTCCATATCCTTCAGGTTTTGGGGGGGGGGGTTCCTCCTCCTCTTCTTTGTTGGCCATGACAATTGAAGCTGATGGCTGTTGAAATTCAACAACATTATGAAGGACACAGATTCCTTACCCCTGCTCTGCACATTTACCTGGGAGTAAGCCCCATTTAACTTAATATTTGCTTCTGTGTAGACACTAATAAGATTGCACTGTCAGGATTTGTATAGGTTGATGAACCCACAAAATTACTTCATCGTCATCATCATCATCATTGATTCATTCCACAGCTTTTGATAGTTCCTTTAAATATTAAGCAAAAGCTACTTTTTGTTATTTTCTAGTTAAAAAAACTGGGAAAATATGGATTTTGGCTAATAAGGATGCCAGTTTTAATTTTCTAAGAATTTTTACTAAAAACCTGGGAGATAGTGATACCTTCCAAAACTTGTTTGGGGCATGACTGTAGTCCTATGCTTACTTTCCTTTCATTCATGGTGCTGCTGCTTCTGAATGCATAGGCTCAACTTGGGCTCTAACAAAGCTGAAATGCAAAATTAAGCTTTGATTAGAAATACAAACCATATGCATGCAGTGGTGGGCTGGAAGACGGCCAATAAACTGTGTTTGAATCCTGGGAAAGACGGAGGCTCTTTGGGTGGGTGGTTCTCATGTTTGAGAAATTGGCAAGCTACCTGTCCTGGATGAGGTTGCACTCCCTCCGAAGGAGCAACTGCATAGCTTGGGGGTACCAGGATTCACCTCTGTCTCTAGAGATCCAAGTGTCTTCTGTGGCTAGGAGGGCCTTTTCCCAGCTTCTTCTGGTTGGCCAACTACGGCCATTCCCGGACAGGGAGAGCCTTACCACTGTATAGTTCATGCATTGGTAACCGTGAGAATGGACTACTAAAATTCCCTCTGCTGGTGCAGAATGATGCGGCCAGATTGCTGCTGGGAGCTGCTGGTCATGTCACGTGACACCACTGGCTGCCCATCTGTTACCAAACTAGGTTCAAGGTTCTTGCATTACCTTACAAAGCCCTGAACAACTTGTGTCCAGGATACCTCTGGGATAGCCTGGACCCTTATATTTCTTGATCGCTGAGGTTGTCTGCAGGAGTGCCACTGGTCATTCCCTGAGTTGGTGAGGCTTGTTTGACAACAAGAAATTGAGCTTTTAGTGTCGTCAGCCCAGTCCTGTGGAACTCCCTGCCAACAGAGATTCCTTGGGCCCCTTCTGTGCCAACTTTTAAATGCCTGCTGAAAACTTTTCTATTCCACTGGGCCTATGCAGGCAATCAAGAGAGTACACACAATGGTTACTGGTGTCTTGTTTTTAACTGTTTTTAACTTTTTAATTGTTTTTATTGCATGGGTTTCCATTTTTATTCTGTAAAGCCCTTTGATATTTTTAGGATATAGTGGAATATTTTTTTTTGGGGGGGGGGAATCAAGAAGAAGTGTTACTCCTTAAATTGTTAGCATATACAGTGATACCTCTGGTTAAGAACTTAATTTGTTCTGGAGGTCCGTTCTTAACCTGAAACTGTTCTTAACCTGAAGCATCACTTTAGCTAATGGGGCCTCCTGCTGCCGCTGTGCTGCCAGTGCACAATTTCTGTTCTCATCCTGAAGCAAAGTTCTTAACCCGAGATAATATTTCTGGGTTAGCGGAGTCCGTAACCTGAAGCGTATGTGTAATGGGTATGAGTTACTCGTGCGTAAACTGGTGCCTTTCTTGGTTAATTTGCCTTGTTAAAACTTTCTGACTGCACAGCCCCTTCTCATGGTGGCTGCCTCAGTCACTGGCAGAATCCGTCAGTGGGCGTTTCTTGAACCTCTTCCAACATAAAAGTTGTTTGACACCCAGTCTCCTCCTCCTCTCACTGCGCGGGAGTCTTCTGCGCAGGGAAGGCGTGGGTAGCGGAGGACCTGGGCTCTCCTCACTGATGTCCAGGGAAGAGTCCTGGAGCCCTCTCTCCAATTCCCCCGTCTGCCCCCCTTTATCCCTGGTGTTGCGCTGATTGGCTTCCCCCTCTACTGAGCTGTTTCTCCCCCTGCTGCTGGGTCCTTCGCCAGCATCATCTGGGAGCCTCCCCTTCGCCTCTCGCTACGATGTGAGTTCCCTGACAGTATGTAACCCGAGGTACCAATGTATAGGGTAAGGCAATCCCACAGTCAAATTTGTCCCAAGCCATTAAGAACTTTATATATTAATGGTAACACCTTGCGCTTGGCGTGGTAGCAAAAGGGCAACCAATGCAGATCTCTAAGCAGAAGTGTTCTGTGCAGACAGGGTCTTGATCCTGTTAGCAACTGTGCTGCAGCATTTTGCACTAAAAATGATAATAATAATAATTTATTATTTGTACCCCGCCCATCTGGCTGGGTTTCCCCAGCCACTCTGGGTGGCTTCCACAGAGACCAAAAATACACCAAAATGTCACACATTAAAAACTTCCCTGAACAGGGCTGCCTTAAGATGTCTTCTGAATGTCAGGTAGTTGTTTATCTCTTTGACATCTAATGGGAGGGCGTTCCACAGGGCGGGCGCCACTACCGAGAAGGCCTGGTTCCCTGTAGCTTTGCTTCTCGCAATGAGGGAACCGCCAGAAGGCCCTCGGCACTGGACCTCAGCGTCCGGGCAGAACAATGGGGGTGGAGATGCTCCTTCAGGTATACTGGGCCGAACTGCAGGTTCTGGGTCAAGTGCAAGGGAAATCCCGCACAGAATGCATCGCTGTAATCTAATCTCGAAGTCGCCAGTGCCTGAGCTACTGATGCCAGTCTTTTCTTGGCCAGGAATAGCTGTCGCTATTGCACAAGTTACATCTGGCTAAAGGGTCTTCTAACAATCGAGGCTACCTGGGCCTCTGACGACAGAGTTGGATTCAGACACACTCATTTACAAATGCTCCATCGAGAGTGAATTCAGCACCATCCAGGCAGTTGACCAATTTCTTGGACACGGAAACAACTCACACACAGTGCTTCTGTCTTGTCAGGATTCAAGCTCAGCTTATTTTCCCTCACCTGTCCTACCAACATACTTAGGGGCATGGTCCAGGGACTCCACAGCCGATGCAGATGTTGTACCGAAATAGAGCTCACTCTCATTGTCCCCCAACTCCCAATGACTGCTCTCTCCCAGCATTAAATAGCATAAGGGATCGAATTGGGCCCTGTGGCAGCCCACAGTGTAACTGCCAGAGGCTAAAAAGCTGTCTCCCAGTGCTACTTTCTGCACTTGGCCCCATAAGTAGGACCAGAATCTCTGTAATACAGTCTAGGAAGATCCCTATGGCCAAAGGTGTTGAAATCTGCAGAGAAGCAGGAGCAAAGTCTCGCTCCCCTTTTGTAAAGGTCACCCACCAGGAGGTCCAAGGCAGAGTCGAGGACAACTTTGTTTGCTTAGCTGCAAGCCAAAGCAAAGCAAAAACGGTATTCAGAGTCGACCCGCAAATTTGGCTTTTAGTTTCCCTGCAGTCGACACAAATAGAGAAACACGTGAGGTAACGTACTGTATTTTCCGCTCTATAACACGCACCCGACCATAACACACACGTAGTTTTTAGAGGAGGAAAATCCGTAGGTATGCCACCCATAGGCATTTCCTCCATAACACACACAGACATTTCCCCTTACTTTCTAGGAGGAAAAAAGTGAGTGTTATGGTGCAAAAAATACGGTAATTTCCCTTATCCAACAGCAAGAAGTACACAAACTCACATGGGGTAACAATTCCCTGCAGCTGAACTCAGACGGATATTTTTCATGAAAGTCTTTATATTGAGGGCACTCCTCTATAACAGGCTTGACAGGACACACTGAAACACTCTTCCGAAGGCAGTTTCTCATAGCAGCTGACCAAGGTAGAGTCGTTCCCTTGGCTAGGCCTGAACCCAGATTGGTATGAATTTGGTCCTGCCCCGTGGCACACGGATCCTCACAGCCTGAAGTGAATAAGTCTTTATGTGTTTTCTTCTTCCCATAATCGGAAGCCCTGAGCAGTTTCTTGCCTCTGAAAGCCGTTCTGGTGCCTGGAAGGTGCGGGTGATGCTTGAGGAGGGCAGCTGCGTGTTTTGGTGGGGCCCCAAAGAGTAACTCCACATTCCACATTCGCTCCCTTTCTCTTTTTGTGTGAGTAATGCGTAACTGCAAGGCAAGCAGACTGAAATTGAAGGAAGTCCCCTCCCCGCTCCTTTCAGTCACTCAGTCTTGTTTTGGGTCAGGGTTGCTTCAATTGGTTAGCGCAGGTAAGAAAACTGCACAAGCAGAGAAACTGGTTTGGGTTGCTCTTATCTCCACACCTTTTGAATGTGAGCTAAATTGTCACAAACAAGAACCGTTCATTCACTCCTCTGAGGTGGGGCAGCCATTGCCACAATTACCCACATCAAGTGGCTTTGTCGGATAAGTTCATTACTAAAAGTCTGGTACACACATTACCTGCAACAACATGGGAACCACTTCTTATAATGTATGAAATAGGATTTTTAAAAATCCTTAAACTTGCCTTGAACAACCACCACACCCTACGGCCTTATGGTAAGAGGCAGCTTTGCCTCCAAAGTAATCTCTTGGATAAACAGGAAAAATAGGCACACAACCCACCTCCATGTAACTGTACACATGCGTTTATTTAATTAAAATGAATATTATATAGCATAACTTTCTAACTGTTCATTTGTTGTTTAGTCGTGTAGTCGTGTCCGACTCTTCGTGACCCCCTGGACCAGAGCACGCTAGGCACTCCTGTCTTCCACTGCCTTCCACAGTTTAGTCAAAGTCATGCTGGTAGCTTCGAGAACACTATCCAACCATCTCATCCTCTGTCGTCCCCTTCTCCTTGTGCCCTCCATCTTTCCCAACATCAGGGTCTTTTCCAGGGAATCTTCTCTTCTCATGAGGTGGCCAAAGTATTGGAGCCTCAGCTTCAGGATCTGTCCTTCCAGTGAGCATTCAGGGCTGATTTGCTTAAGGATGGAGAGGTTGGATCTTCTTGCAGTCCATGGGACTCTCAAGAGTCTCCTCCAGCACCATAATTCAAAAGCATCAATTCTTCGGCGATCAGCCTTCTTTATGGTCCAGCTCTCACTTCCATACATCACTACTGGGAAAAACCATAGCTTTTACTATACAGACCTTTGTTGGCAAGGTAATTGTTCATATAAAAGCGCAAATAAAATAAAAGACACCAAGAACGAAAACACCAACAAAATCCCACAATCAAATTAAACTGAGCTCTTGATGTTTGCAAATTCCAAAGAATCAAGCTGACCGACTGAACCTCAACATGTGAGTGGATTTACGTGGAGAGAGGTGGTCCCTGAGCGAGGAAGCTCCCTAGACCATGCAGAGCATTAAAACAAGCTCCTTGAATCATGGCCAGAAGCAAATTGGTAGTTATCTGTAGCTAGCGCAGAAAATAGCAAGTCCGATTGTCCCATTCATCACTGAAGGTTGGCACCAGCTGAATCTTCCAAGTCAACCTCAAGGGCAGCATTTTGAAGCATCACAATAATCAGGCTTGGAAGTGAAGGGAAGTCTTGATTAACATAGCAAAGTCTGACCTGTCTAGGAGAAGGAACAACCTCCTCGTGAGCAAAAGTTGCAAAAGGGTCAACAACTCCAGCTGACTTTTCAAAAGCCAGTTGGCGAATGGTGGACTTCAGGTAGCATCCAAATGTGCAGTGGAAAGTGGGATTAGCGTATTGGTAAAGTAAAAAGTAGAGACATCACCTTGCCAACAAAGGTCCATATAGTTAAAGCTATGGTTTTCCCAGTAGTGATGTATGGAAGTGAAAGCTGGACCATAAAGAGGGCTGATCGCCGAAGAATTGATGCTTTTGAATTATGGTGCTGGAGGAGACTCTGGAGAGTCCCATGGACTGCAAGAAGAACAAACCTATCCATTCTGAAGGAAATCAGCCCTGAGTGCTCACTGGAAGGACAGATCCTGAAGCTGAGGCTCCAATACTTTGGCCACCTCATGAGAAGAGAAGACTCCCTGGAAAAGACCCTGATGCTGGGAAAGATGGAGGGCCCAAGGAGAAGGGGACAGCAGAGGACGAGATGGTTGGACAGTGTCCTCGAAGCTACCAGCATGAGTTTGACCAAACTGTGGGAGGCAGTGGAAGACAGAAGTGCCTGGCGTGCTCTGGTCCATGGGGTCATGAAGAGTCGGACATGACTAAACGACTAAACAACAGCAACAACAAAAAAGTGCTCTGAGCAATCTCTCTCGCTTTCTGCCTCCAGCCAAAGTATGACCTTTGTAACAGAAGTGTCAGTGGAGGCTGGTCTACTAGGGCAGAAGGGGCCTTGCCCCACCAACCACAGCCTGCCCCCCCCACCTGCCTGCTTGCCTTTCTTGCTTACAGCCAGTCCAAGGGGGCTACTGGCTGTCTCCTTTCTCCTCCTTAGTCTCAGCTTCACCCTCGTAGAACTCGGCGCGGAAGAGGATGGGGCAAAACTATAATTTGTTGGCTCTGCCTTCCGTTGGCTGGTTCCAACTCCTGTTGGCTTTTCTGCCTTCTGCCTTGCCAGTCAACTATGGGCATCAGCCGCCACTTAGGAGTCTAATGGGGAAAGGCGTACAGTCGTACTTTGGTTTTTGAACAGCTTAGTTCTCAAACGTTTTGGCTCCTGAATGCCACAAACCCGGGAGTGTTCTGGTTTGCGAACTATTTTTGGAAGCTGAATGTCCAACGGTGCTTCCAAGGCTTCTGATTGGCTGCAGGAGCTTCCTTGGTTTCTGAATGTTTTGGACTTCTGGAACGGATTCCTTTCGAGAACCAAAGTACAACTGTACTTCTTATTTGTCAGCTATTTTTATTTTGGTCTTAAGATTTGCTGGGTTGGGTTGTTTGTTCTAGATGTATCACCCAGGCTCTTTTCAAAAGCAGAGAATGAGGGTTTCTGAATTACTTTCACCCTTGGTTTAAATCTCTCGTGAAATATTTTGGTGGTGGTTGCTGTTTACTTGGGAAAATTCATGTGTTTAACAACACTGTTACACTTACTTAGTCCGTATTTTGTTCTACAACTCTTTGGATGTGCTTGCCATCCCATGTACTGAATTCTGGAAAAGATGTTAATTCCTTGACAACCAACTCCCTCCTTTGTAAACACAAATGCAAGAAGAAGAGATCCCTCATTTTTCTGCAGCCAGTTGTGCTGCTGCTTCAATGACCACTTGATAATAACCACAAAGGAGATGTTAAAGCTTAGGAGCCTGAGGAAGGCTAGAGAAGTCAGGAGAAAACACTGGAGGAAATAACTTGCTGAAGATAATTACTAGCATGTTAAAATCAAATGTTGTGGCTATAGGCTGATCCGTACGATTGCTTAATGCAATATGTGAGCTCTGGGAGAAGATTGCGGCTGCTTCACTCAGGGTTGGATTAAGATATTTAGAGACCTTAAGCACTGAAAAGGTTATGGTGCCCACCATTTGCAATTCAAACAACGTGCACTGGTGTGTGTGTGTGTGTGTGTGTGTGTGTAGAAAGAAAAAAACAATCAAGTACACATAATTCAGAAGAATATATCAATAATAAAACATAGATTTATTGAAGCATATGAAGGCTCTGATTTCCATGCATTATTTTTATCTGTGTTAGTAGAATGAAAGCATGAAGAGTCTAGTATAAGGAAGTCTAACAAAATTCTGATTTCCCCCATGATTATATATACCGTATTTTTTGCTCTATAAGACTAACTTTTCCCCTCCTAAAAGGTAAGGGGAAATGTGTGTGCGGTCTTATGGAGCGAATGCAGGCTACGCAGCTATCCCAGAAGCCAGAACAGCAAGAGGGATCGCTGCTTTCACTGCGCAGCGATCCCTCTTGCTATTCTGGCTTCTGAGATTCAGATTTTTTCTTTCTTGTTTTCGTGCTCCAAAAACTAGGTGTGTCTTGTGGTCTGGTGCGTCTTATGGAGCGAAAAATATGGTGTGTGTGTGTGTGTGTGTGTGTGTGTATAAAATATATATATATGCAGGTTTTGGTGTCTTCGGGTGTCTTCCCGTGTAAGAGTCGGGGTGTCTGTGCGACGTTTCGACGAGGTCTCACTCGTCATCTTCAGGCTGGTGCTTTCGGCTTCTTGTTACTGGAACAGAGCAGAATCTGGTGTTTGAGTTCCTATAAATACTGTTGAGGGGTGTGGTGTATAGCCTCCAACGTTCTGGGCAGAGAGGAAGTTCCTAGATTAGTGTGCCTCTTCTTCTTTTGTTCCTTAATTACTTGAGGGATATCTTGAGTGATTTCATGAGTGATATTCTGAATACCACTGGGTGGGTCATTAAGTGTAGATTAGTTGCTAAAGCTTTTGTGTCTTGACCTCTTGAGCTTGTGAAGAGTTTTTCTGAGAAGATGGCTGTGCTGCATTTAGTTGTGCTCTGGCTTGGCCAGATTCTGCTCTGTTCCAGTAACAAGAAGCCGAAAGCACCAGCCTGAAGATGACGAGTGAGACCTCGTCGAAACGTCGCACAGACACCCCGACTCTTACACGGGAAGACACCCGAAGACACCAAAACCTGCATTCCTGTACCCGTGAAAATCTACGAAAGCAAATATATATATATATATCTCAGATCCTTAAAACACACACACCAATTTTATTTTGGTTCCCCTGCTTTGCTCAGCATGTGCTCAAGTCTTCACTCCTCCCCCTGGATCTTGTGCTGCACTGAGCGGTGCCATAGTTTGGCTTAACATGTTGTCCAAGCCTGAGTTGATGATGGTTTTGCTCCTTCCAGACTAACCAAGGTTTGGATGACATGCTAATCCCAGTGTGGCAAAGCATCAGGACAACCAGGGGAAAGTGAAAGGGTGACGATCTCTCCAGGATTACAAAATGCACAAGTGAGAAGGGATGTCCAACTGAGTTTTCACTAAAAAGAGAAATAATATAAATTGGTAATGATAGACTTCATGCTTCATCTCCTGCAATAAAATAACAAGCACTTAGTTTCCGTGTGTGCCAGGCTCACCTCCTTGCTTGCTGTGTGTGTGGCCTCTCCCAGCAATTAACCTGAGGGTCTACTTTCCTTTTCTAATTTGTAGGAAGTGGCTCATGACATCTGTTTGGGCCCCGGGGCTACTTCTTGGAAACCTTTAGTTGTCTGTAGGTTGTTTGATTTCTTTCACAGCGGGAGGACTAGAAAGATACATAACAACTGGCAGACTTGATTCATAGCTCTAGGAGGAAGAAAAAAACATTTTCAGATTATAAAGGAACTACTAAAAATACAGAGACTAAAAGCTTTTATGAGAATGAAGTAAACATAGAGGGGAATCCATAGATTGCTGAAAAAGGATTTGTGAATATAAAACTCCCCAAAAAGGCCCTTAAGGGTGTCTCCCGCTGCTAGAAATTTAGATGACTAAGCTGAAAGACCTGCCTATTGGTTGCTCAATCCACTTGAAAGTTCGCTGTGAAAGCTCAGCTGGGCAAGAGTATATTTATTTCAATGAACCATCTGCAGGAGATCTTCTTGGCAGAATGTGTTTCTTTATGCCCATTTTGCCTTATTGAGCCTTATTGTGCTCTCTCTGTGGCTTTATCCTGAACCCATTAATTTTTTGAACAATGGAACCACATCTCCTTTTCGAAAAGGCTGTGCTGCAGAAAAAAACACAACCCTTAATAGAGTCCAGGTCAAGGGTAGTAATAGTACCACTCTATTCTGCCTTGGTAAGACCACACCTGGTATGCTGCATCCTATTCTGGGTACCACAATTTAAGAAGGATGTTGACAAGCTGGAACATGTGCAGAGGAGGGCAACCAAGATGATCAAGGGTCTTAGGGTTGCCATATTTCAAAAAGTGAAAGTGCGGACACAAAAGTTGTTGAACTTTTTTTGGCAAGGTTGTTGAGGGTTTTTTTTGGCAGCTTTGTTGAGCTTCTTCTAGTTTTGCCCTGGACAAAAGGGTCTGAAAACTAAGCCTGATGAGGAATGGTTGAGGGAATTGGGTATGTTTAGCCTGCAAAAGGATGCGGGTGGCACTGTGGTCTAAACCACTGAGCCTAGGGCTTGCCGATCAGAAGATTGGCGGTTCGAATCGCTGCGATGGGGTGAGCTCCCGTTGCTCGGTCCCTGCTCCTGCCAACCTAGCAGTTCAAAAGCACATCAAAGTGCAAGTAGATACATAGGTACCGCTCCAGTGGGAAGGTAAACGGTGTTTCCATGCGCTGCTCTGGTTTTACCAGAAGCGGCCTAGTCATTCTGGACACATGACCCGGAAGCTGTCTGCGGAAAAATGTCGGCTCCCTTGGGCAGTAAAGCGAGATGAATGCCGCAACCCCAGAGTCGTCCACCACTGGACTTAACGGTCAGGGGTCCCTTTACCTTTAGCCTGCAAAAGAGGAGACTGAGAGGAAATATGACAGCCATTTTCAAATATCTTAGGGGCTGTCACATGGGATATGGAGCAAACTTGTTTTTTCCTGCTCTGGAGGGTAGGACTTGAACTTCAACTTACAAGTACAAGAACCTTCTGACAGTAGGAGCTGTTCAACAGTGCAACGGTCTCCCTCAAAAGTGGTAGAACCTACTTCCTTGGAGATTTTAAAGCAGAGGTTGGATGGCCATCTGCCATGGATGGTTTAGTTGAGATTCTTGCATTGCAGGGGGTTGGAGTAGATGTCCCTTCCAATTCTACAATTTTATGTACATGGCTGTTAGTGACTTTTATCATCATGGGATGTTGTTTAGTCGTTTAGTCATGTCCGACTCTTCGTGACCCCATGGACCAGAGCACGCCAGGCACTCCTGTCTTCCACTGCCTCCCACAGTTTGGTCAAACTCATGCTGGTAGCTTCGAGAACACTATCCCACCATCTCGTCCTCTGTCGTCCCCTTCTCCTTGTGCCCTCCATCTTTCCCAACATCAGGGTCTTTTCCAGGGAGTCTTCTCTTCTCATGCGGTGGCCAAAGTATTGGAGCCTCAGCTTCAGGATCTGTCCTTCCAGTGAGCACTCAGGGCTGATTGCCTTCAGAATGGATAGGTTTGTTCTTCTTGCAGTCCATGGGACTCTCAAGAGTCTCCTCCAGCACCAGAATTCAAAAGCATCAATTCTTCGGCAATCAGCCTTCTTGATGGTCCAGCTCTCACTTCCACACATCACTACTGGGAAAACCATAGCTTTAACTATACGGCCTTTTGTTGGCAAGGTGATGTCTCTGCTTTTTAAGATGCTGTCAAGGTCATGGGATATTGCATACTAAAAACTACCTAATGCAGTTGTGTGTTGGTGATCCATGCACATAAATGCACCTACGTCACCTACTGACAGCCTTTTGTAGGGGTGCAAGAAAAGGGGCCCTGTGCTATGCTTTGCCACAGGTTACCTCTCTGTGACCCTACTAAAAGCCCTCAGTGTTTACTCTCCTTTCTTCCTACTCAGAGAAGAATGAATTGGGGTGGGGAGAGCTGACAGAATGCAATGTGCTTGGTAGGTAGGAATCCAAAATAAACAGATGATCTGATTGTGTACTTGGACATGTTTAAATGGTGGGGGCCTGCTTTGATCTTCGGAAGATAGCTCTACACCTTGTTCAGCAGCAGGGAAAAATTGCTGAGTAAGCAGGCTTCTGGTTTCAGAGAGGTGAGCAAAATCTTTTCTTTCTTTTTGGGGGGCACTAAAGCCTTTCTTGCTGCAGCTGACAGTAGGCCTGCCTACTCAATGGCCTCATATTCTTTCCTTTTCCCAAATAGCTGGTAGTTAGGAGATATCATTCCAGTTACTGTGATGTACTACTATCAAGCGGATAAGGTAAAGGTAAAGGGACCCCTGACCATTAGGTCCAGTTGTGACCGACTCTGGGGTTGCAGTGCTCATCTCGCTTTACTGGCCGAGGGAGCCGGTGTACAGATTCCGGGTCATGTGGCCAGCATGACTAAGCCGCTTCTGGCAAACAAGAGCAGCGCATGGAAACGCCGTTTACCTTCCTGCCAGAGTGGTACCTATTTATCTACTTGCACTTTGACGTGCTTTCAAACTGCTAGGTTGGCAGGAGCAGGGACCGAGCAACGGGAGCTCACCCCATCGCAGCGATTCGAACCGCCAATCTTCTGATCGGCAAGCCCTAGGCTCAGTGGTTTAGACCACAGTGCCACCCGCATCCTTTTGCAGGCTAAACATACCCAATTCCCTCAACCATTCCTCATCAGTCCTAGGCTCTGTGGTTGAACCCACAGCGCTACCTGTGTCCCCATCAAGTGGGAAAGAGAGGCACAAAATTGCTTTTGTTGTTTAGGGCAATATACTTTTAGAAAAGCACCCAGCATCAATAGGCCAACAAGCAAACTGAACATTTCGAGTTTGATGGTTAAACTTTATATTAGCTCATGTTTGCTTTTTATAAAGTCATGTTTAGCTTTTACCACTTTCTTTTGAGGAAAAGCATCTGTGGGGAAGGGGCTCAACTGGATTCAGACTGTGGGGAGAAAAGGTTAAGCCCCCTCCCCACCCATTTCCAAAATCACCCCCCCCCCTCACCACTGTTCCCCCTGAAGTTTCTGTAAATGGAACTTTCAGGGTTAAAATAACAGCTGGGGAGATTTTCAGTGCCTTTGGTTTCCTAGTCTGGTGTGGGGCCTTGCACAGCTGCTTTGTCTCTAAAAAAGAAAGCAGCCAGCATAAAATGTGCAGCTTAATCCTGATTCACACAGTTTTAGAAACAAAGCTGGGTTTTGAAACAAAGATTAAGCTTTTTGGACATGTTGGCACAGTTAAATGACCAGTATTTTTTCCCATGTTGTGTCCTTGGCCCAGTATACCTGAAGGAGCATCTCCACCCCATTGTTCAGGCTAGACACTGGGGTCCAGCTCCTTCTGGCGGTTCCCTCATTGCGAGAAGTGAGGTTACCGGGAACCAAGCATAATAATAATAACAATAATATTCTGTTGGGAGCTGCCCAGAGTGACTGGGGAAACCCAGCCAGATGGGCAGGGTAGAAATAATAAATTATTATTATTATTAGTCAGTGATGGATGCCTACAGAAGGGATGATGATTGTGATTCCTCACACTCTTCCACATATTAGGGTACTATCCAGCTGTAGCTCTGCAGAGTACCTTGAGGCCAAGGGAGATGCTCCAGCTGTACTTGAGCTCGTCCCAAGGTCTCGCATGACCAAACTGGCACTTGCCACGCCATGCCACAAACTGGCACAGAGTCTTATCAGGACATGACATGACCATGATTCCAGTTTTGCTGGGTGTGCCAGAATAATCACACAGCAGTGTCTCCAAATGTTCAGTGCACACAGCCACCATGTGCAGAACTTGGCATGTGCATCAGTTTCAATGGATTTCCCCCATCACCCTTGTCTTAATGAATTGAATTACAACACTCCTGGTATTGCAGAAGAATGATGTAAGGGGAAATGAAGAACTGCTAAGGTGTTTTATTTTTAAATGCATTATCAGTTTTCTAGCATTTTTCTATCCAACACAAGGCTATCAATACTGGACATTCATTATGATAGGGTTGGCAATGTTTGCTGCATTTATGCATAGTAAAAGTCCGGGCTTCGCCTACCCAACAAAGCTGCTGTTATCGAAATTAACACCTTTCTGTCCATTACACCCAGAATGACCCAAGAAAATCAATTCTGAGTTATCGTGGTTTAAACCAATGTGGAAACAACCAAATAAACAATGCTAGGAATTGTGTATTAATGAAGACAAAGCTAGGATTTTAGCCATGGGCATAGCTGGGGAGGCAGGCAGGGCTCAGCTGCCACCCAAATTAAGTAAATCAATAAAAATACTTAACATAGGTTCTGCCCACTCGCATCATAAAGCCTGTCCCCTCCCCCAGCATAAATCCTGGCTATGCGCATGAATTTATCTTTGTTCAGCCTCCAATAATCTGGTTAAAGGTTTCTTGTAGCTGATGTAAGCAGGCTCACTTGCTTTTATAAACTTATTTGCCTAAATGAAATTATGTGTATATATTCATATACTTAGTCATACTTGAAGCTCTTTCTAAAGTTTCCAGATGAATTTTTGAAAGCTTTTTGCTACAAACTTCCTGTACCTCATTGAGAAGGAGCTCCAGGGATTTCACATTACTAGACTGTGAGGTAACTGAGCTATGCTAAATGGTATTCCAGTTTCCCTGTATCTCCGTATTCATCAGGTAGGCACGTCCCATTTTATTTTCTGCCAGTGTAGTGACATGATGAAATTCTACTAGGTTTGATGGAATTGGTAACTTGGATCAGTTTTATCTGAGAAGGAAGAGCGCTTGCTTGAATTCATCTAGCACATGACAGGGAAGGGTTTTATGCAAGATACAATAGTTGTCTTGTCTATCTGTTGGTGCCCAGCATTATAACTTTGTCCGAATTCTAGTGTCACGCTAGCCAAGATGAGGAACTGGATTTCAAGAAAGCAAGGTCTCTTTTGCTCAGTCTTAGTTCTTGGACTGACCATGGTGGAAAAAGGGGAAAGCACAGGGGAGAGACTACATATTCATCCTCTGCCCATGTAATTTTCTGTATGTTATACAGAAGTAACTGGCAACTACATCCTATGGGAAGTTTAGCTGCTGTTCTACTAAATATTGGGCTCTTGTAGATGAAGCATAATCATTTGTCCCCAGGGTTTTGTAGGAGCATTAGCACAAAGCCAGAAGATTAACCTGAAAAATAGGTGCCAGGTGGAGCAGAATGAGATGATTCTCTGTTCACATTACACCTGTGGTGGACCAGATACTGCAGCTGTCACACTCCTGTGGGTGGCTTGAGTCCCAGTTCTAGGTGATGTAAGCCACTGTCCAAAATAGTCACCAAGAAGGACAGGTTTGCAGCCGCAGTGTAGCCCAAAGTCAAGTGCAGAGAATCAGTCTAGGCCCAAAATGTGATCCAGAAGCAGGATCAGGCAAAAGTCCAAGATCCAGCACCTCGATGTCATATTCAGCAGCTGGAAAGCTCAAGAGAGAGACCTTGTTAGCTTACAAGGTGACCCCATACTCGTGGGCTGTGCAATCACTCTGAGTCGGTAGATGCATGCTATGTTGTTGCTCAGTGGTCTTCAGCTTGTGTCTCCTCTGGTGGCTCTCAAGTGTTCTTTAGCAGATCTCAACTCAAAGAGCCTTTCAATGATATCCTCAGCGCTGGTTCCAGGGGACCCTGTTGGCTGGCCAAGTCCTTGACCTGTGGAGGGTCTTGTTCATCCTCTGTGGATGCCGTATCTAGTACCAGCTCAGAGCTAGGCACGGCAGCTATCTGGACAAACCCTCTTGTCATCCCCATTACTGAAAGTACAGCTGAGTGCAACAAGAACTGGATGCCAGCTGAATGCATTCCATTGTTAGCAGCCACTATTGCAGGGGTTAAATGTGACATGAGGTGTGGAGCAGGTAGAGATGTGGGGGGGGTTGCCTGCTCATGCAGCCAATCCCTGCAGAAATCAGACCTGAACTCCCTGCATGTAAGCTGCTGCACCTAGAATTGAACCCTTTCTTTGGGTGTGGGGGAGAGTTCCATATGGGGAACTCTTTCACTCACCCAAGCCCTGAAGAAAGCAGGATTGGACATCCACTCCCGCCCACCACCCCATGTGCATCAGCTAATGTGCAAGGGGTTCAGTCCAGCTTGGTCCGTATCTCCCTCCCTATGTGTCATGGGGTGGTTGGGTTCAGAGGAATGGTGGGAGGAACCACCTGGGGAATCACCAAGGGAAGAAGGCACAGAGCCTGGGGAGTAGTGGTGGGACAACGATGAGTGGTTAGAGGGAGAAGGCTGGGAAGAAGAGGTATCAGGGCTTGGTGAGCTGGGAGAGTCTGTGGCAGAGAGCAGTCAAGAAATAGAGGCAGAAGCTGAAGCAGGCGAGTGGGAGGAGGGATGTCAAGAGGCAGAGATCAGTCTGGCTGGTGAAGAATCAGGGGTGTCTCTCCCTCCTGCTGTGATAAGCTCCCCTCCCTCCTTGGCTCCCAGAACCAGAAGAGGCATGAAAAGGGTGGAGGGGAGTTTGGTTTCGCTCAAGAACGGTCTCTGATTGCTTGGAAAAGGCCCTGAGGAGGCAGGGAATTTCAGTTTTGGCAACTGAATTTCATGGAGGAAGACCAGTGGGAATGAGCTGCTCTGCTCATTAGACATGACACTCAAGTCTGTGGAGATTGTGGTTTTGCTAATAAGGAGTTAGCTCCATCTTTGAACCGTGTGATTACTGACTGGCATGCTTCTGTGACGATACATGTCAATTATCTGATGTTGTTATGATGACATCAGAGCTGGGTGGTCTTGTCCACTTGTCAGAGGTGTCTTGTGGAGTGGGGGAAGGTAAGGTCTGGCCAACTGAACCAATAAGATGCCTCACCTCCATGCTATAGTGATGTTCCTATATTACAACAATCACATTAGCATATGCTAACAGCAACAGGTGACAGTAAAAGGGCCAGGTGGTGCGTAAGAATGAGTTCAAAATGTAGTAAGTCCGGCTGACCGATTAATTTGATGGATAATATTTCTGTTCCGCTTTTCATTCAAATGAATCCCAAAACAGCTTACAAACAATAAATGACAGTAACATGATAGAACATCACAAATACAGCATCAGTGAAACAATTAAAATCTGTAAATCACTGTTAAAAAATCAACAACTAAAAAATAAGCTAAACGTCACAATTAAAGCAAACGTCATATACGATTAACAAATCCACACGGCATCTATAATCCATAAATCTATCTTAATATTAGCAAAATAGCAACCAAACATTAAACCAAGCACTATGGAGTTCATACACACGCTCTCCCCACCCCTATGACCAATAATCTTTCACTCTATTCATCAAAATACAGATCCACATAATTCCTGTGGCAGCAACTTCCTTCTGAAGCTTCCTTGGGCTGAAGTTGGGGAAGCCCTGGTGAAACCAACCACCCCCTGATGGCAAACAGAGTTTCTCTCCCCTCACAGCTCTTCTTCTGGAAACAACTCCCTTATGAAGGCCCCTATGGCTGGAGGGTGGGGCAAGGCAGGTGGAAAAAGCCATTAGTTGCTGGCCAACATGTAAGGAACCAGTCTTCCTTTTTTCACCCAGAAGCATTCACCAAAAACATCCCCTTAATGCCTCCTGATGACATGGAAACCTATGGAACTTGTAGGAAAATGTTTAGCTGGTTCATCGATGTTAACCATTCTGATCAATTAAAACATCTTGAAATGTCCACCGAAGTGTCTTAATTTCTTTTTCATCCAGCAGCCTCCTGCCCCACCAGTGGTCCGTTGGTTATTTTTATGTGTAGGAACCTTTCCTTCTTCATCTTTTCTTGTACTACCTGAAAATGTGGACTGCACACATGGTTCATGAATGAAGCAGAGTTTCTGTGTTGCAAACGTTAGTTCAAAAGAAATCTTATCTTTGTAGAAAGTCAACATGTTTGGTATTAAATAATAAAATAAATGAGACCTGGGGGGCTACTAAAAATTATTTAACTGCTTAATAAACGTTACGATCCAATATATATATTACTTTTCCATTTTGGGAACTTGTCCAGGCTAGTTGACACTCTTTGGAATTTTTTGCAATTATATTTAGTGTGTTAATAAAGATGACTGTGAACTCTGTTGTGGCCAAATGGTCTCCCAGGACATGGTTCAACAATTCTGCAAAGGCCCTATGTGAATCTCCAGCCAGATAACTACTCCTTAGCTCAAAAATAACAAGGCTGAATCTAAACAATTGTTGGCGAAATTTCCTTCTGCCTGTCTGCCTCAATTGAGCAATAAAAGGTCTGTGCACACTCTGGAATGTGTTGTGTGGGAAAGCACTTAACCTTCAGTTTTAGCGGTGTTACTACATTATATTATTCTGTTCAAGTCACAGTCAAAATACCATACATCTGAGGATTTTTCCTGAAGAATCATAAATCTGATTTGTATATACTTGCGTACTGAATGGCAGCACGACCTCTGTAATTCTGTACAGAAAATATATGTTGAGATCACATGAGTTCTTGTTAACTGAGAAGAGGACGGGTAGTGGGGAAGATTATAGATGTTGTATTTTTAATTAAACTCCAAGCTAGTTTTTCTGTTTTTAAGCAGCCAAGTTTAAAGCAAGATCTGAATTTGTCAAGCAGCTTGAAACAAAGATTATGGCTATATCTTAAAATAAAAACCCATGATGTTTTAGAAGAGCTTAAGGCAGGGGTCAGCAAACTTTTTCAGCAGGGGGCCGGTCCACTGTCCCTCAGACCTGGGGGGGGGGGCAGACTATATTTTGAAAATGAATTCCTATGCCCCACAAATAACCCAGAGATGCATTTTAAATAAAAGGACACATTCTACTCATGTAAAAACACGCTGATTCCTGGACCGTCCGTGGGCCAGATTTAGAAGGTGATTGGGTCAGATCCGGCCCCCAGGCCTTAGTTTGCCTACCCATGGGCTAAGGAGTGAACCCTACACAATCCAGAGTGGAGTCCCTAAAATGGTTGTGCTTGTGTTCTGAGACCTTGGACCTTATCTGCTGATTCACATATGGTAGGCATGTCCAATCTGCCAATCGCAAAAAGCTCAACAGCTTTGGGTCTTCCTCCCCCCCAAAAAGCTCAACAACTTTAGTCAATCCAATAGGTAGATCACAGTCAGTTTTTTTTATAGTGGGAGTAGATCGCAGCCTCTTGGGAGTTGGACATGCCTGACATATGGCCTTACAGAAATGTCTGTCCAAATCAGCATGTGTTGGGGGCTCTATCTCGCCCTCAGGATTGTGAGTGCCCACCGCTGCAACGCGAGCATGCAACATCACACGCACATGCAGTGCGTGTGTCATTGCACATGCTACGTGCAGGTGTTTGCATGTGACGTCACACATCTGCGTTGTGGTGACTCCTCTTCCTCCTTTTATCCAAAGGGCAGTCTTTTCCATGGGCAGAACAGCAGGGACCACCCTACATCTCAGCACATGCTCCACTAAGCCCACCTCTTGCTTTTGTTTCTTATCTACTCTGTAAATTAAGAAGGGTGGTGCTGTGGTCTAAACCACAGAGCCTAGGGCTTGCCGATCAGAAGGTTGGTGGTCTGAATCCCCGCGATGGGGTGAGCTCCTGTTGTTCGGTCCCTGCTCCTGTCCACCCAGCAGTTTGAAAGCACGTCAAAGTGCAAGTAGATAAATAGGTACCACTCTGGTGGGAAGGTCAACGGTGTTTCCATGCGCTGCTCTGGTTTCACTAGAAGTGGCTTAGTCATGCTGGCCACATGACCCGGAAGCTGATAAGCGCACACCCCCAGAGTCGTCCGCGACTGGACCTAACAGTCAGGGGTCCCTTTACCTTTTTATGTTTTGCAACATACTCAGTTCTCAAAACTATTCATAGTTAGATACCCTTGATAACGAATTAATTGCCATCTCCTGGGCAAAATTTTGTTCTAGATAGTAAGGGCTAACCTCTTCTTCTAAAGCCATTTGGTCTTTGCCCTCCAAACAAAAGCCCCTTCTCAGAGTTCTTCTGTATGGAGAGAAGCAAGAATAATTCGTGATCGAAACAATAAAAAATAGTTCGCTTTCTGTTTGCGCAGACCCAAATTGCGCGGCAATAACAGGTTTCCTATAGAAGCATTGTAACACGTACTAGATTCTAAAATGGTAAAAATATTGTTTAAAATGTGAACGTAAGAAATCACACTAACATTCTTCTGGGTAGTAGAAATTGGTTTGATTTCGATGACATGCTTACTATCTGCCACTAGCTTTCAGAGTACATCTGGCATATTATAATAGTCAAAACATTAATTAACTATGCAACTAAATAATTAAACTTGTACTGTAGCTTTTACCTTACATCTCCAGCACGGCTTTCAATAACAAAGCAGATAAGACAAATAATTAAAACTGCACAAAACAAAACCAACCAGCCATCTGTAAACTACCACTAATCAGCCCAACATCTTAATTACAAAGAACTGCAGAAAGCGAGAGAGAGGCTTATAACTGGAGCCTGGAGTTTCTGCAGTGTCAGTGCAAGATAATCCTCAGAGCAAGGGGTGTTATCTGCTCATGAATCACTGTATTTTGATGAAATATAGAAATAAAATAAAACAAATTGTCCAGTAGCACCTTAGAGACCAACTAGGTTTGTTCTGGGTATAAGCTTTCGTGTGCATGCACACTTCTTCAGATACTGTATTTTGATGGTTATATCAGAGGCCTTCAATCTTTCTGGGCCTGCGGCACATTTTGAAATCTTAAGAAACTTGCCGCGGGTATCACAAAACATTAGTTTCCCAGAAGAAAAACAAGTGGCGATATCAAAACAACAGGCTGGCGCACCTACATCCTCCATAAAAACAAATACAAAATGGTAATTTGTACTTAGACAGTAACACCCCACCCAACAAAAATAAAATATGAGAGGGGCAGGAGGTCAATGGTTCCAATTAGACTTTTTTCCTTGGTGATTTAAACCATGACTTAATTAAAATCAACCCTCCCTGACGGTTATGAATGCTTTCTAAATTTATATTGTCACTAAGAAATGAGTCTACTTGCTGAGGCAACGTAGGGGGAAGGAAGTGAAGAGGAAAGACAACTGTATATTTTAAAGGTTTTAACAGGGTAGCAGCCAGAAGTCCACCCCCCACCCCCACCCCCAATGGTATCTGATAAAAGAGCCTCTGCCATGGGATCTAAACTGAAGATAACTCAGCTGCTCAGTGAGACAGGTGTAGGATCCCTGATCTCTTTTTATATCCAAACAGAATGGGGATTCCAGTTGCTTGTAGTTCTAGGCAAGGGAATTACATCAGCCCATTTATCTCTGTATGTGTGTTTGTTTGTTTGTGTGTGTGTGATCTGAAGTACTTAAACAAACAAAAGTTGCCATAACTGATTTATTCACTACAAATGCCCTTATGAATTCACATTGCTGTTGTGGTTAATTCAGTTTATATGCCGCCCTTTTATCAAAAGATCTCAGGGCGGTGTACGGCATTAGAAACACAAAGCATCAGCGATAAAAACCATAGTAAAAAGCATACTGACTGACAGCCTAACAAATGGTAAATTCTTAGATAATCCGCTCTTTCCTTTAAAAATAGGGTTTCTTCAAATTCTGTTAACATTCTGATTGCGTTTAAATATTTCAGAACAGCAAGTGTCATTTGAAAATACCCAAACCATTCCAGATTCTTAGGGTATCGTTTGTTGCTTAACCTGGCATAATCAATAGTTTTTGCGTTTTTAATAACATTTTGTACCTAAATAGATGACTTTTTTGTTTGACTTCTGATATTGAAATTTGTCTGCAGGTCAGCTAAAATTGATTCAGAGGGAGATACAGGTAGGCTTTTATTGCGGCGCCATATTTTTCACCAATTGGATACCAAAAAAATGGCTTTTCATTATTTTTCTGTACGTTTTCTCTCTATTTTTGAAAAAAAATAATCAGTGCAACTTGAAATTTGTGCACACTTTGCCCGTCAGTGTGCCAGTGTGGTGTAGTGGTTAAGAGCGGTAGTCTCGTAATCTGGGGAACCGGGTTCGCGTCTCCGCTCCTCCACCTGCAGCTGCTGGGTGACCTTGGGCCAGTCACACTTCTCTGAAGTCTCTCAGCCCCACTCACCTCACAGAGTGTTTGTTGTGGGGGAGGAAGGGAAAGGAGATTGTTAGCCGCTTTGAGACTCCTTAAAGGGAGTGAAAGGCGGGATATCAAATCCAAACTCCTCCTCCTCCTCCTCCGTCACTGAGGCACAGCCTCTGACAGCCCTGTCCTTAGGTCCCTGAGTGGACAGAAGAGGCTGCTTAGCGGTTGTCAAAGAAGACACACTCCACCTGGTCCCACTCCCAGACTAATACGCCTGAAAATATTTTATAAGACATTGCTATCAAGCCATCACTCCAAGGAACAATGTTATTCAGTGAGCCTGGCCACCATGGGGATATTCCAGGACAATCTGCTACAGCACCATCCATCTCTCATTTCTATCTCCTCCATCCTGTCCCCTTGCTGCCCCTCTGTATCCCTCCCCGCCCCTTTGGTGCTGTTAGGAACTTCGCATGGGGCTTTCCACACACATATCCTTCCATTTCCTACTTTTTCACCATTGTGGGAGTTTTCTAGGAGGTTGCTTGCTCGGGTAATATCCACCACAGACTCTCAAGTCTCTGTGAACCAACAGGACATTTGCTCCTGTTCTTTTTGCCCTGGAATAGGTCATAGTTTGAACTCTTCCGTCAGTACTTCTCTCCTGTTTCCCTGATCTCACTGTCCTTTCTGCCTCCTGTCATTTGCATTTGAGTTTTCCTCTTTGCGCTTAGGCCTCGATTGTAGCTCATAAGTCTTCACTCCTTATATGGCTACTGAAATATTCTCTGCCGAATCTATCTCTTTATCCAGCTGTACGTTTTTTTGGGAAGGGTGATGCATAAGAAATTAATGCATGCATTTTACTTTGGCACTTTTGCTGCCTGTGACCCTTTTTTGGTGTTTTGCAGTAAACTAAAATGCTGCTGTCCCCAAATCTACTGATATATTTTTTCCTGTGCTAATCGGAGCGCAGGCCAACACCCCTGTGGTAATTTGCTGTTCCGGACCTGGGGTGTTGAAAATAGCATATCCACTGGTGATGTTTGTTTATATATGTGCTGTGTATATAAAAAGGTAAAGGACCCCTGACAGTTAAGTCCAGTCGCGAGTGACTCTGGGGTTGTGGGCTCATCTCGCTTTACTGGCCGAGGGAGCCGACGTTTGTCCGCAGGCAGTTTTTCCGGGTCATGTGGCCAGCATAAGCCACTTCTGGCGAAACCAGAGCAGCACACGGAAACGCCGTTTACCTTCCCGCTGGAGCGGTGCCTATTTATCTACAGTGGTACCTCTGGTTACGTACTTAATTCGTTCCGGAGGTCCGTTCTTAACCTGAAACTGTTCTTAACCTGAAGCACCACTTTAGCTAATGGGGCCTCCCGCTACTGCCGCACCACCACCACACGATTTCTGTTCTCATCCTGAAGCAAAGTTCTTAACCTGAAGCACTATTTCTGGGTTAGCGGAGTCTGTAACCTGAAGCGTATGTAACCTGAAGCGTATGTAACCCGAGGTACCACTGTACTTGCACTTTTTTTAGGGTGTGCTTTCGAACTGCTAGGTTGGCAGGAGCTGGGACCGAGCAACGGGAGCTCACCCCATTGCGGGGATTCGAACCGCCAACCTTCTGATCGAAAAGCCAAGAGGCTCATATACTCAGCCTGAATAGCTCAGTTGGTGGTGCTGATAACATGAAGGTTGCAGGTTCATTTCCCATATGGGTCAGCTGCATTGCAAGGGGCTGGACTAGATGATTCTCAGGGTCCCTTCCAACTCTACAATTCAATGATTCTGTGTAATGCATAAGCAAAGGCACATGTTTGAAACCCTGGCATATAGGGTACTGGAGTGAAAGCACCAGCTGTCTGAAGTAGTGGGTCCCGGACACCTGCGTATGAGAGTGCAGAATGTATGAATTACTGGAAGTCATCTCATTTTATTTTGTTTGGAAATATTATTGGGAACATGTTGCTGTTAAAATCGCAAATGCCAAGATAAACGCATTACAAAACTGAACTTCAAGTCCTTTCAAGGGTGGTAGAGAGAGTTTAGCTGAGCATTCCAAAACCTTTGGAATATAACATTGGATTTGTGCTCAGTTTTTCCCTGTACTTGTTCCATGGTGTCCTAATATTTAGCATCACACAGCACAATGGACTTGCTTCATAACCATCTGGTTGAGTACTAGGTTCTTGCTTCTCTTCAATGAGAGAAAATTCATTTATTCAGAAAGCTATTATGTTAGGCAAGAGGCTAGAATGTATCATTTTAACTGCCAACACTCTTACTAATTTTGGTTTTCAGATTTGTCATTTGTAACTTTGTCTAGCTGTTTGCTGCGTGTTATTAATTAAATTGCTTTATTATTACATTTGTATCCCACTTTCCTTCCAGGTTTTTTTTTTAAATAAGCATCTAGAACAGTGTTTTTCAACCACTGTTCCGCGGCACACTAGTGTGCCGTGAGATGTTGCCTGGTGTGCCGTGGGAAAAATTGAAAAATTCGAAAGATTTTATTTTATTTTTTTTAAAAAGTCAAATTTTCGCCCACTAGGCGGGCGCTGGACTGTGTCCACCCTATTTCCCATCCATCCTGGGTGGGGATCAGATCGGATGGGATTGGATGAGAGCAGACAGGCGGTCCGCTCTCATCCGATTCCCCATAGAGAGCAGCGGGGCTCTCACATCTCCCTCTCCGCACACAGTGGTGGTGTGCCTCATGATTTTTTTCATGAAACAAGTGTGCCTTTGCCCAAAAAAGGTTGAAAAACACTGATCTAGAAAATGTTTACAAATTGATTTTATCATCATTTTTTAATGATTACCACAAATTCAGCAGAGAAATGGGAGGGGGCACAGGGAGAAAAGAGTAGTGGGAGAGTAATTTTACAATTTATCAAGATGTGAGTACTGGCACCTCATGTTTCACCCCCCCAAAAGACTATTGTTATACAATCCATATAAAGTGTCGTATTCTTTGATGGTGTCTCAAACTTTGATCATAGAATCATACAGTTGGAAGAGACCACAAGGGCCATCGAGTCCAACCCCCTGCCAAGCAGGAAACACCATCAGAGCACTCCTGACATATGGTTGTCAAGCCTCTGCTTAAAGACCTCCAAAGAAGGAGACTCCACCACACTCCTTGGCAGCAAATTCCACTGTCGAACAGCTCTTACTGTCAGGAAGTTCTTCCTAATGTTTAATGATCAAGAAAGTTAAACATGTTACTTTTCTTTCTTTCTTCCCTTGCTTAGGCCCACCCAGAATTTCCGATAAAGTGATCCATCGGCAGTCTGTGAGATTAGGAAGAACCATCAAGCTCCCTTGTCCCGTGGAGGGTGACCCCCCACCGCTTACTATGTGGATGAAGGATGGAAGAACCATCCACAGTGGTTGGACGCGGTTCAGGGTCCTCCAACAAGGGTTGAAAATCAAAGAGGTGGAAAGCGAGGATGCCGGAACATACATCTGCAAAGCCACCAATGGTTTTGGTAGCATGAATGTGAACTACACCTTGATTGTGATTGGTGAGTACCAAGAGTGCTCTTCAGAGATGTGAGCCTTTGAGGGCGGCAAATCTGCTCTGTAAATAATCTACCAGCCTCTAGTTAAACTAGTCTGTCCCAATATTTACAAGCGTTTGCAGCGCTGCATGTCTCTGTGTTGCAGCCAGCAGCTTCAAGATAAGATTAGCCAGCCTTGTGCCAAAGGTTGCAAACAGACGGCAGTGATGCAATAATAGCTGATCACAGCGAGTTCCACACAGGAAAGGTTGAGTGATAAGGGGAGGTCACACTAGCCTTTGTGGTTGCTGCTGGAACATAATTGTTCTCAAAACAACCCTTTCTTCAAACCCATGTTTCACCTTGGGTAGCAAGGCAGTGTGCTACCATTATTGTCAAGAATAGCGGCAGGTGCCATAACTCATAGAGTCGTAGAATTGTAGAGTTGGAAAGGGACCGTGAGGGTCATCTCCTGCGATGAAGGAATCTTTTGCCCAATGTGGGGTTTGAACCCATGAGTCTCATGCTCTACCAACTGAGCTATATATATTATAAAGTTTTACTGGTGGCTTAAAAATATGGGGTGGGGAGAATCTAATCTGCCTGTGCATTTCACCATAATATTCTGAATGAAGAAATAGGTGGTCTACAGCCACAAAGGAGAACACAGAGTGGCAGGGCTTGAATAGACTAGCTTTGCCCCCCAAATTAATTTGGGACCAGACCTAGGTTAGGTTAGCTGGAATCGGATTGGGGTGGCGGGGGTGGGTAACTATTCACCGAACTGAATAAAGCCTTCTTTGTAGTCTTTTCTTTTTCTCCTCATCTTTGCAAAATAACTTTTCTCTTCGTAACCTGCCTTTCTTCTGGAAAACAGATTTTTTAGCTCTGTTTCCGAAATCATCTCCATGGGGAGAGCATAGGTTTGATCATCCAAATTCATAAAGGAGAGAGCTGATTCAAACTGATCAAAGCTTGCTTAATTTACTCCCTAACGGGCCATGCACAGTGATGGCAGTTTGTAGATTGTAGATCATCATATAAATGAAGATTTATAATATTCATCTGAAAATGGCACCTAATACTATGTAAGTGGAGACTGATGGGTTTAGGTATTGATATACTTGCTACAAGGTAATTTGCTTCTGTCTGAGCTAATACTTGCTAAAAATAGCATCTCTTCAGTGTTCTAGAACGTGTTTCTCGTTTGTACAATAGCTACCACTCACTTGGATAGTTTCTGTTTGAAAGTACTATTCCTCCTGGTGCCTCATATTTGTGGCTCACTAATGCTGTTTCTATTTAAACTCTGTTTATATTTTCTGTCAGGGGTTCCAAGCGAGCACAAGGGGTGACTGTCTGGCTCTTTCAAAAGTTTCACTTGACTCCACATTTAAAGTACATGTGGCAAAGGCTGGGTGTTAGGGAAAATGCTCTTTTTTGAAAGCTACTCATTTTGTGTGAAGTTCTGGGATATATTATTTTTTTATATATGGTGATATGAGAGCCAGGACCAACCCCTATTTCAGAAACCCTAGGATTCTGTAGAATAGATGGGAAAAAAATCAATTTCTTTTGGATCTCAGGATGCAGATCTGTTTCTATTACAGTGGTACCTCTGTTTAAGAACAGTCCGGTTTAAGAACGATTCGGTTTACAAACTCCCCAAAACTGGAAATAGTGTCCTGGTTTGAGAACTTTACCTTGATCTAAGAACATAATCCGAACGGTGGAAGGGCACCGGCTGCAGGAGGCCTCATTAGGGAAAGCGCGCCTTGATTTAAGAACGGTTTAGGTTTAGGAATGGAGTTCCAGAATGGATTAAGTTTGTAAACCGAGTTACCACTGTACATCTCCTCTATTCTCAACAAAGCACCCATCCTCTCACATGAGGTGCAGAAGGAACTTGTGACAAGTTCTCTCATCCAACTTCCTCCAGGCTTTTTAAAACACCTGAATACAGTGGTGCCCCGCAAGACGAATGCCTCGCAAGACGAAAAACCCGCTAGATGAAAGGGTTTTCCGTTTTTGCATTGCTTCGCTAGACGAATTTCCCTATGGGCTTGCTTCGCAAGACGAAAAAGTCTTGTGAGTCTTGCCATTTTTTTTCGCTCCCCCCTTTTCTAAGCCGCTAAGCCGCTAATAGCCTTTTAGCCACTAAGCCGCTGAACCTTTAATAGCCGCTAATCCGCTAATAGCACTAATCTGCTAAGCCGCTAATAGGGTTGCTTCGCAAGACGAAAAAACCGCTAGACGAAGAGACTCGCGGAACGCATTATTTTCGTCTTGCGAGGCACCACTGTATTTCTAACGTTTCTAACTGAATTAGCCTTCTTACGAGAACTGGCAATGCTTATATTCCATTCTTCTGTTTTTACCTAGTTTCTGCTGGCATCTGATCTCAGGGCCTTATAATCCAAGGATCCTTTTCTTCTTTACCTCCGCAAAAAATAAAAAGCACAAGCAAACCTGGAAACTAAACCAGAAACCAGTGTTAAGTAGAATGTACAGTTTCTTCCCATAGCTGAGCTTGAAAGGTTTTGTGGCTTACCACAAGGTTTTAGATGCTAAGTACAGCGAAGAGACAGCTTTTAATCCAAATTCACATTCCAATGATTAAGTACAAGAGTTGCTTATCTGTTAGAGCAGTGGTTCCGCATTAGCTATATACAGCGCCCCCCCCTGTTTTTCAAAAGCCAAGCCATGGACCCCCTATTTTTGAAAATTTTTGATACCTTTGTTGTAGTTTTTGGTATGTGAATGGTGCCCCGGACCCCCTACATCAGTGGTGTCCAAGCTTTTTTCAAAGAGGGCCAGATTTGATGAAGTGAAGGGTCATGAGGGCCAATCAAAGGACCAACACAGGAAATAAACTGTTGCAGGGGCTGGAAAACGGACTTTAGACATGCCTGTCTTACATGGATTCCTTAGGATCAATGGACTCCCAATTGGCAACCCCTGCTAGAGAGTCTTCTGTAGTTCAGAAAAACAATGGTGCTGTATATTTTGTACAGCTTCTGCATAAAAATCTTGCACGAAGCTCTTCTCTTCAGCTGCCACTGAATACTTATTTCTTTTCTTTTTTTTAATACCACTGGTCATTCAGCAACTACATATAAGTATTAAAAGTAAGCTGAGGCCCTAATATGTAGCGCTTTAATCGCTTAAAAATGAAGAGCCCATGCAGGTACTATCTTACAAAAGTAGTTTCTGTTCAGAGAATGCAACCATTTTCAGGAGCCTGAAGGAATTTTGCCTCTTTCTGCAACAATATGTTAAGTGATGCTTGGGTTGTTGTTTTTTAGTTATTGTCTGCAGATTGCAAAAGTGCCTTCACTCAAGACACGCATTGCCTTATCCTAAGTCATCCACAGGGCATGTGTCGTTCTTAAGAGCCACAGTTTGTGAATTCATGTGTAGGTGTATTTCATTTGCAGAGTGCAGTTGAGGATATCATACACAAAAGCACCTAACTGTTTAAATACTCTGATGGGGAATGTTGTTTATTAGAGCTCTTATTTTACCAAAAGTGTAGCTCTTGAAGGCAATAGTACAATGTCTACTGTACACAGCATTACCTTCAAAATAGCCTTTTCTTGCTAAACTGGTTATTGCTTGATTGCATTTTACAAGTTCTATGAAGTACAATCTTTGATACTTTGGCATATATATTAAAATTTGTAATAAGAATCTATTTTTTTAAAAAAAAATAAGATTCAGCATATATACCCACAGAGAGATACTTTGGCTGCCATTTTTTGTTTATTCAGTATGACATAGTTAGAGCCCATAATGTCTTCTGTGTCCATAAAAGATGGTCTGTATGACAGGTCTCTGGTGATCTCATTAATTGGTATCTCAAAACATCATTTTTAGCATTAAAAAGCTGTGGAAGCACGTGGAATGAGAAATGTAGGTGGCATCTGACATCTCTGTTTACACTGCTGGCTTCTAAGCAAACACTTATCTGCATGGATTTGCTTCAGTTTTGGCCCTTGCTATTTGTCCAGAACCAATGGAACAAAACTTTTGAGACTTCAGAACAAATTAAAAAGCAAACAAAAATAGGTAAGAATGAAACTCTCTGATCAATGAATATACCTTTAGCAGAGTGAAACAGCTGGCTTTAGGTGCCATGAAAGAGCAATGTTTTGATGGCTATTTATTTTATTGTTCTTGTATTTTAATTGCCAGGGGTGGTGAGGAGGTGTGTATAGGATTTTCTGCTGCAGGTTCCACGATAACTTGGCTGGCTTTAGGTACATTTTGGGGTGGTGTGGGGGGAGCATATGCTGCTTTTATCTTAGTCAGGAAAAATTCTTGGGTTGGCCTTGGATCAGCATTATCTCTGAGAGGGAAGCAACATATATCCATTATAAAGAATTTCTGACTCTTCTTTTGGTAGCAGCTCATCTTGTGGTCACCCAGCATTGGATGAAGCTAAGTCTACACTTTCTAAGAGGACTGGCATCAACAGTTATTGCAGGTGGCACTGAAGGAACAGTTAACAAAACATACATGGATAAACGAAGGGTAGATGGAAAGCTTTTGTGACATATGGGCCAGCTTTGTTCAATATTCTAGGGTTGCAGAGCATGACGTATATACCTGGTCACATGGATCTTTGTAGAAGATGACGAAGTCTTTTACTTTTGAGAAGCCATGGAAATACATAATTCTACTTACTGGGGTTGCTTTCTTTGAATGTTTTGGCAGCAGTTCTGTGTTGAAATTCCTCCTGGTGGTTGTAAATAGTTCACTTTGTGTGCATGAAAAAGAATAAAACTACAGTTTTAACAAAAATCGCAGAGCTGCTACTTCATTTCTAATGCATTGGCCACATTCAGACTATTATATTGCAGCTTAATAAAGCAAGGTTTGAACAAGCCTCATGCTCCTTCATTCTTCCCAACACTCAAGCCAGAATATTATCATTTCCTGTTATGTCTGAATGAACGGAGAATCTTTGGTTAACAGCTTCTGAACAAGCCAGGATATTAAGCCAACTTTAAATCATGGCTTTATATCCTAGCTTGTTTGGAAGACATCAACTCTAGTTTCCTAGTTCAGACATAATAGGTAACTGTAGTTCGTGTTACCAAGACACTTGTTTCAGATGGCAATCTACATACGCCCTCAAAAGATGTGTCTGTTTTGGCTTTCTTCTAGGAAATGAACATGGTGGCATTGCAAAGGAATTGGAGCAAGCTATAGTGGTTTAGGCCAAACCTCCCATAGCAGCGGGACGTGGGTGGCGCTGTGGGTTAAACCACAGAGCCTAGGACTTGCCGATCAGAAGGTCGGTGGTTCGAATCCCCGCGACAGGGTGAGCTCCTGTTGCTTGGTCCCAGCTCCTGCCAACCTAGCAGTTCAAAAGCATGTCAAAGTGCAAGTAGATAAATAGGTACCGCTCCAGCGGGAAGGTAAACGGCGTTTCCGTGCGCTGCTCTGGTTTGCCAGAAGCGGCTTAGTCATGCTGGCCACATGAATAAAGCGAGATGAGCGCCGCAACCCCAGAGTTGGTCACGACTGGACCTAATCGTCAGGGGTCCCTTTACCTTTTACCCATAGCAGCGCCATGAACCATCTTGTTGTCTTGATTAGTCCCTGTGACTTTTGCCATGTCTGTGGCAAGCTGATGGCTCTGTTGAACTATTAATTAACTTTGGGGAATGAAACAAAAAGGGCTTCCTCTAGCAAGCATCTTCCACTCATAATTTAGAAAGGTACCCCTGCCCGTACGGGCCAGTCTTGACAGACTCTAGGGTTGTGCGCTCATCTCACTCTAGAGGCCGGGAGCCAGTGCTGTCTGCAGACACTTCCAGGTCACGTGGCTAGCGTGACGAAGCTGCTCCGGCAAACTGGCACCAGAGCAGCACACGGAACGCCGTTTACCTTCCCGCTATAAAGCGGTCCCTATTTCTCTACTTGCACCCAGGGGTGTTTTCGAACTGCTAGGTTGACAGGTGCTGGGACCGAGCAACAGGAGCGCACCCCGCTGCGGGAATTCAAACCGCCGACCATGCGATCGGCAAGTCCTAGGCGCTGAGGTTTTACCCACAGCGCCACCCGCGTCCCACTCATAATTTAATCAACTCTAAATTTTCGTATTCTGGGAAATGTCAACACCCTTTCCCATGAGGGACTCTTCCGTCACCTGGCCATGAGTTCTGGTTGTTCAGAGACCCTTTCATGACCTCCCTGCACCTCTGTGGAAGGAAAATGGTCCTTTGTCATTTTATGTCACTTTCTCATCCAGTTCTGTCAATGAGTTCACCTGTTGAGTAGTTAGAGCTAATGCCCATCAGAACTCTCTTTCCTGTAACTGAACACTTCTCAGTCACCCCTTTGTTCAGACCTCCACACTCCCCTTCCCAAGCTCAGTCGCAGCTCTTCAGATTCTGCTTCACTCCAGCTAGAACCTTCACCTGGGCCTCTTCTCCCCATCACCCCGACTCCCAGCTGTGTTTGTTGTTTACTTCAGATTAGTCAAGACCCTTGCAGGAAGCGTTCCCAAAGAAAAACCTTTTTTCTATTTTTGGAAATGTGAAGTGGATTCCCCCCTTTAAAAAAAATAATGGTGAGGGCACATAAAAGTATTCTCCATCTGTCTGCAAAGGGCCCACCACCTGTTCCTTTAGTTGCTGTCAGAAACTTCTGACTCAGACACAGTTGTACACCCGTAGTTCATGGTAAAGCTCGGGAGACTGATTCTGTTCAATTATACCTTTCTCAGGACGGGTACTTAACAGTGTTTTTCTCCATCTTCCTACCTCTGCCTTTCTCATGTCATTCCAAACCCTGGTGTGTTTAGGCTTGCGCTGCAAGTACGTCTCATTCCTAGCACCTACCAACTAGTACATCCACTACAGATAAGATAGTATTAGTATTAGTATTAGTATTAGTATTAGTATTAGTATCTGCCTCCCCACAGCACTAAGATCCCTTCTGTCTTCCCTACATGCTCTGTATAATAATAATAATAATAATAATAATAATAATAATAATAATAATAAACAATAACAATAATTTATTATTTGTACCCCACCAATCTGGCTGGGTTTCCCCAGCCACTCTGGGCGGCTTCCAACAAAGACAAAGAATACACTAAAATGTCACACATTAAAAACTTCCCTGAACAGGGTTGCCTATGTAACTGACAATGACACTTGGCTTTGGGAAATCAGGCCAGCAATGCTCACATTGGCTGCTACTGCCCTTCGTCACTCACTGATACCCCCAATATTAGTAACTAGATTCAGGATTAGACCAAGGTAGTATGGTGGTTTTCCCAGTAGTGATGTATGGAAGTGAGAGCTGGACCATAAAGAAGGCTGATTGCCGAAGAATTGATGCTTTTGAATTATGGTGCTGGCGGAGACTCTTGAGAGTCCTATGGACTGCAAGAAGATCAAACCTATCCATTCTGAAGGAAATCTGCCTCCCCACAGCACCAAGATCCCTGCTCTCGGTCCCCACAGCACCAAGATCCTTGCTGTCGTTCCCAGCTCCTGCCAAACTAGCAGTTTGAAAGCACACCGAAAAAATGCAAGTAGATAAATAGGTACCGCTCCAGCGGGAAGGTAAACAGTGTTTCTGTGCGCTGCTCTGGTTTCGCTGTTCCCTTCCGCCAGAAGCGGCTTAGTCATGCTGGCTACATGACACGGGAAAACTTTCTGTGGACAAACGCCAGCTCCCTCGGCCTGTAAAGCGAAATGAGTGCCGCAACCCCAGAGTCGTCTGCAACTGGACTTAACTGTCAGGGGTCCTTTACCTTTACCTTTAGTATGGTGCCTGAGTTGGAATGAGTTGACTTTCCACCCATTAATAAAGATGGTGCACAATACACTGGGATATTGCAGGCAGCCCCGTTGTTTTTTATTCCGTCCGTTGGTGAAATGGGGTATAATGGAAACCCATTGAAAAAACCTGCAAACACCCTGCCCTGCCCTTTTTAGTGACGTTTCAGTGACATCCTTATGACGTTTCCGGGCCACTTCTGGGTTCGACGTGATGCATGTATAGATGGTCACACACGTGTTGAACACACATAAACAGGACACTGCCTGTAATGGGAGCTGCCCTAGTGTATAGTGGTTTTCTTGTGTAGCGCCCATTAATTTAAATGGGACTTGTGTCAGAGGGTGTCCTTTTGGATAATGCCCAGTAGGATCAAACCTGTCTTCTCCCATTCTTGTCATCCTTCATGGCATCCAGCATCTGTTACCTGTTATAGCCTGCACACCTTGTAGAGATGTACCGTATTTTTTGCTCTATAAGACTCACTTTTTCCCTCCTAAAAAGTAAGGGGAAATGTGTGCGCGTCTTATGGAGCGAATGCAGGCTGCACAGCTATCCCAGAAGCCAGAACAGCAAGAGGGACTGCTGCTTTCACTGCGCAGCGATCCCTCTTGCTGTTCTGGCTTCTGAGATTCAGAATATTTTTTTTCTTGTTTTCCTCCTCCAAACTTGTGGTCTGGTGCATCTTATAGAGCGAAAAATACGGTATTTAAAAGAGAATGGGTGGAACTGGTAGGAGCAGGATTTGATTCCTTTTGTGTAAGCGGGGATCAAACGTGGCCAGTGGTGATGTCAACTTTCACTGCCTGCCCCAATGTTAAATTAATCGTTATGTTCTTCTTCCCCCTTCTTTTCTTTAACGAGATTCCCCCTCCTCCCACCCCCCAAAAAAGTTTTCTTGGTTTCATTTGATTTTCTACCATGTTCAACTGTTGGGTTTATCAACATGCCATGAAATGGCCAACAAAAGACCCTCAGTTTAGAAGCAGACCTCTCCTCCCTTCGCCTCCTCACCCCATGAAGTTGTAACATAGGAGTTAAGTTCAGAAGGTGACAGCACCTGTTTGCAATTTAAAGGAAATGAAAAGATACATTTTCCATGGCTATAAGCATGAAATTCATACACATACGTATGCATATACAGTTTCACCAGCGTACTCCGTCTTGTGGTACACAAATGCAAACCAGAATTACTGCCAGTGTCAATTAAAACCCTTGAAGACATCTGGATATGTTTAACCCACAATTCCTTGCAGATGATTTGGAGTGTGTGTGGCGGCGGCTGTTACATCTATGCAACTATCAGGCCTGCACATTTTAATAATTACATTTATTATTAATAGTATTATTTTGAAGGAATGCAATGCAACATGTCAACTGGTCTGACATTTGACCTGGACCATAAATGGCTTCCTTTTCATTAGGTGAGAGGAACTGAATCAACTGCAGGGGGGCGGGGTTTGGAAACCTGTGGCCCCTCCCACCAGCACTAGCCAGCATGGCCAATGGTCACTTGTAGTGAAGCCACAGGCTCCCCATTCTCTTCTAGGCACACTCTTTTCTGTTGTGTGCATTTCTTTTATGCGGTGCAAATGTCATTGTCCTTTAACAATATGTGCTTTCAGTTGCAGAAGATTTCTGGGCCCTCTCAGTTTACCACCATCAAAGCTTTAAAGCCCTAAACGGCCTCGGTCCAGTATACCTGAAGGAGCGTCTCCATCTCCATCGTTCTGCCCGGACACTAAGGTCCAGCGCCGAGGGCCTTCTGGCGGTTCCCTCGCTGCGAGAAGCCAGGTTAGAGGGAATCAGGCAGAGGGCCTTCTCGATAGTGGCACCCGCCCTGTGGAATGCCCTTCCACCAGATGTCAAAGAGAAAAATAACTACCAAACTTTTAGAAGACATCTAAAGGCAGCCCTGTTTAGGGAAGCTTTTAATGTTTAATAGGTTATTGTATTTTAGTGTTTTTTTGGGAAGCCACCCAGAGTGGCTGGGGAGACCCAGCCAGATGGGCGGGGTATAAATAATAAATTATTATTATTATTATTATTATTATTATTATTATTATTATTATTTATCAAAGACAGCAAGTGACAGTTTTTAATGATACAGAAACACCAGTGCGCATGATGCTTTATGGACATTAACAAACTTCCTACCCTTAGGAACATACCATTTCGGGTGGGGTAGGGTGGAAAGGAAGACAAGGTTGAAAGAGATTACCTTTTTAACCTGCCAGCAACAGATTTTTTGATGTGTTCACCCCAAATGTGCTGCATTCATTAGCATCTGCCCAGCTCCAGAGACGCTGTGACTGCAGCTTTCTGTTTGTTGTCAGATTCACTGCTTGTAAGGTATCCTACAACTGTGGTTTTGTTTTACAACAAGAAGGTTGAGATGTCAAGATGTTAAAAGCATGGCGGCATCATCTGCCAAACTGCCTCTGCCCATAAGGTGTCAGCTTCTGTTGTTTCAGTTCCTCAGAGTAGCAGCTGCCCCCAACCCTCTAACCAAGCAAAATAAATAAATAAATAAAATTTGTAAGAGAAGTAAGCAGATGTGCACTAAGAAATGTCCCACGTTTTTACATCTTCCAAGATAAGCCTGGGGTGTTTAAGAGGGTACATTTTTAAGTCAGAAGGCTGGAAGAAGAGAAATCAATCCTGTTAGAAAATTACATTGGACAACTTTTTCTTTTGTGAGGAAGCCTCCATCTTTCTCCTAGTTTCACTGCTGTGATTTCGTGTTTCTGTACAATAAGAAGAACAGTGAAAACAATGCAATTGTTTTGAACACTTAAGTAAATGGCTGGCAGTTCTTTCATAAAACCAAATCCAGTAAGACAAGCCAGTGCTTTTCCATCCCAGAAGACCCGCAACTAGAGTCTCTTCCCTGCTTTCTTTTAGCATTTTCTCAAATACATGTTCCCTCTTTGTGGAAAATTAGAAGCTCAAAGCAAGTTGTGCCAGGGGAAAAGATGGAAAATTCTCATAGCTTTAAGGATTTAAATTAGCCCAGTGTTGAAATAAGGAGGGGGGTGCTTTGGAAACATTCATACATTTCTACACCATTTGCAAAGGGTGCAGTGCTATTCACAATGTCATAATGGATGGAGGGAAGGAGGGATGTGCTTCTACCTGATGCAGTCATTCATTGTATACAGAAGAGGTAGAGAAGTGGATCCAGCCAGTGTGATGAAGCGGGGGGGGGGAGGCCCTAGAGAGTCCTCTTGCACCCTCTTTGTTGCCCAAATGCAACACAGCAGCCTTGTACAGCTGCCAGTGTGTCTGGTTGTTGCTGCCACCACCCTCCTACTTATTCCTGCAGCCTCAGGTGGGGAAAGAATCTGGGATGTACTACTACTACTACTACTAAATTTTTATTTATACCCCGCCCACCCCAGCCAAGACCGGGCTCAGGGCGGCTAACAACCAATAATAAAAACAAGTTGATTAAAATACAATTTAAAAGATTAAAATACAACATTAAAACATTAGGATGCAGCCTCTTCACAGGAGGAGAAAGGAAAAAGAAAGAGGGGGAGGGAATCAAACTGATTCTAAGCCAAAGGCCAGGTGGAACAACTCTGTCTTACAGCCCTGCGGAAAGAAATCAGATCCCTCAGGGCCCTGGTCTCATGAGAAAGAGCGTTCCACCAGGCCGGAGCCAGTGTTGAGAAGGCCCTGGCTTTGCTTGAAGCTAATCTAACTTCCTTAGGGCCCGGGACCTCTAGGGTGTTGCTATTTATGAACCTTAAGGTCCTTCGTGGGGCATACCAGGAGAGGCGATCCCATAGGTACAAGCGTCTAAAGCAATTCCTTTTTGAAAGGTTCTGAGCCAATGCACCAGCACTCCTCACTTCAACCTACAGCTTTTTGGTTCATTCAGAGTGTAACAGCAGCCTGCTCTCTGAGTCTCTCCCAGACCTCAGAAGAATGCGCTGGCGACTTGCAATGCCAACCCTAAACTCCCAGGAGCCCGAATGCCAAGCATCTGGGCACACGGGGATTCTGAAACCCTGAGATTGGCAACCACACACACCTCAGCAGTCATATTAAGGAACTCCATTAGGAATAAAAGCAGGGGGAAAGCAGGCAGAAGGTCCAAACATAATACAAAATAAAACCAAGCATTGTGGCTCTAAACCTAGTTTACGCACTGCACTCGTTCTTCAAGCTCGAGCGCAAAGAATCAGGAAGGCTAGTGAGCATCGTGGAAGATCCGGCTTGGAATCCTGGTGCTAGAAAGGGAACTGGATCCCCCTCAGGTTGGGAGGGGAACAAGCTGCAAGAAACATCTCAGCTTTTTTAAAGCCTATCTCATAGGGGGGGGCCTAATCCTGACATACCTTGGTAGGAGATATGTGCCTTCTAGACTTTGGGAAACGACAGGCACCTCAGGACCTTTCTTCACAAAGCAGTGAGTCAGATCCTTATCTCCCCCACCCCACTGGGCCAAGTCTCTCTCTCTCTCTCTCTTTAAGTTTTTTTAACATATCATTTTCAACAGTAATTAAACATACGTTTACATCTTATTCAAATTTTTTACTTCCACCAATCCTGTCTGAAAATTTTCCAGTCTAATCTCTCAGTCTGCATTTCTTATCTCCCCTATTACATTTCAAACTCATAACCAATATCTCTATCTTTTCCCACTTTGTAACACTTCCTATATTTCTCCTTACAAAACTTCTTGTAGTCCTACTAGCGTAATTTGTTGATTACAGTTGCTCTTCAAATAATTCATATACTTCTTCCAATCTTCTGTAAATCTCTGGTCCCGCAGGTTTCGAATCCTTCCTGTCATTTTCTCCAATTCTGCATAGTCCATTAATTTCATCTGCCATTCTTCTTTCGTCGGAATTTCTTCTTGTTTCCATTTCTGGGCTAACAATACTCTTGCCGCAGTTGTTGCATATAAAAACAATTTAACATCTTGCCTATTAATGCCCTGACCTATAATACCAAGTAAAAATGCTTCTGTTTTTTTTTTTTTTAAATTGTATATTTCAACATCTGGGCCAAGTCTGACAGGAGGCTGGGGCTGCCGATCTACCAGTCACTGATATCACAATGATATCAGGTGCTCACACAATCGGCTGGGAAGGGATAGACAATTCACTTGACAGGGAAGGGGTCTGACCTGCATCTTGCTCTCTCCAGAGAGACCCTAGGAATCTTTCCAAGACAAGTAAGAGCGCCGCACCAATTCCTAGTACCGTTCACTGTGCTGGGCTTGTCCTGAAGTAGTGTCTCCTGCCGGCTGCAAGCCCATTCTTTCCTTTTCTCTTTAGCCAGTACTTTGACATGGAAAGTGACTCTGGAAGAAACCTGGGCTATACTTATCGATAAAGTACACTTAAGTGTACTTTTCCCAAGAAACCAGAAGCCTTTCTCCTGGGCATTGTCGGCCAATTGGTGTTAAAGAAGGATAGGACTTTTTTATGTATGCTACTACAGCAGCAAGAATTCTCATCGCAAAGTATTGGAAGACACAAGATCTACCCACTCTGGAAGAATGGCAGACGAAGGTGATAGACTATATGGGACTGGCTGAAATGACTGGCAGACTCCGAGACCAAGGGAGAGAGACGGTGGAAGAAGATTGGAAGAAATTCAAAATTTATCTTAAGAAATATTGCAAAGTTAATGAGTGCTAAAATGTTGAGGGTATAGAAAAAAGGGGATTGCAGCTGAAAAGGGTCAAGTAAAAGAAAAGAACAAGGGAAAATTAGATAAACTTAAGGAGGAGGATTTGCTGAAATTAATTTGGAAATCGGGATGCAGAAAGGGGAGGTATGGGGAAGTCGGTGAAGTAAGGTTTAAGAAAAAAGGATTCGAAATTATACATGTTTGTTTATGTGTTTGTATGTTTGTATTGTGTATTGTTTGTGTTTACATAAATTGTGAAAAACCAATAATTATTTTTTTAAAAAATATATATACTTATCGATAAAGTAGGACTGAATGAAGGAGGTGTGATCAATCACTTTCTTTTTCAAATGGTTGGAGCAACCCTTTGCCAACCTGGTGCCTTCTAGGTGTTCTGGAGATTAACTTTCATCATCCTGAGTCAGCACAGCTTTGCCGGGTGAGGCTGATGGGCGTTGTGGTCCAAAACATCTAGATGGCACCAGGTTGCTGATGGCTCGGCTGGGCAATACATGTTTGCCATTAAAAGGAAGTGGATGGCAAAAGATTTTATCATACTTTTAATTATATCATGTATTGTCTTACAGTTACACCATGTAGAATTGTTTTACAGGGTCTCATAGTAAAGGTAAAGGGACCCCTGACCATTAGGTCCAGTCATGACCGACTCTGGGGTTGCGGCGCTCATCTCGCTTTATTGGCCGAGGGAGCCGGCGTACAGCTTCCGGGTCATGTGGCCAGCATGACTAAGCCGCTTCTGGCGAACCAGAGCAGCGCACGGAAATGCCGTTTACCTTCCCGCTGGAGTGGTACCTATTTATCTACTTGCACTTTGACGTGCTTTTGAACTGCTAGGTTGGCAGGAGCTGGGACCGAGCAACAGGAGCTCACCCTGTCGCGGGGATTCGAACCACCGACCTTCTGATCGGCAAGTCCTAGGCTCTGTGGTTTAACCCACAGCGCCACCCACGTCCCACCACAGGGTCTCATAGAGTGATGGATTATTTACCAGCTCTCTGCATACAACCGACTTCTCAATGTCAGGTGTTCCTCCAATTGCAACCATGTCTGGGTTTGGGGAAAAAATCTAAATCAAAGATCAGGAACACCAAACTCCCATTTCCCCACCACCAGGAAAGCAGCCCACAGGGAGGTGAAGTTTAACCCTCCCCTCCTCAAGCATTATCCCAATGGTAGTTGATAGTTGAGCAGGGATGACTTCCAGCTGTATTGGGGTTGCCTCTGGGGATGGAAGGGTTAAACCTCCACACCCTGTCCATTTCAGCCCAAGTAAAAGTTACCCCCTCTCACTAGAATTTCGGTTTACAAAACCCATGGCTGCTGTCCAGACAATTGGATTAACACTTACTTTGGCCCCTTGGAGCCTGGCTCGCTTGACAAGGCTTGCTGTTTTCCAAACTTGGTGAGTAAAAGGAAGCCTAAAATCCCCACTAAAATACCACTGAAATATATGTCAAAATATGCACCGTATTTTTCGCTCTATAAGACGCACCAGACCACAAGACGCACCTAGTTTTTGGAGGAGGAAAACAAGAAAAAAATATATTCTGAATCTCAGAAGCTAGAACAGCAAGAGGGATCATTGCACAGTGAAAGCAGCAATCCCTCTTGCTGTTCTGGCTTCTGGGATAGCTGCGCAGCCCGCATTCGCTCCATAAGACGCACACACATTTCGCCTTACTTTTTAGGAGGGAACAAGTGAGTCTTATAGAGCAAAAAATTCGGTATTTACAGTACTTCTCAGTTCTGATCAGATAGTTGTCCTTCAGAGGAAAAGATGCTAGGTACAGCTTAGGGTAGAAGAAGTAAAAGTGTGAAAAGGTTTTCAAAAGGGAAAAAACTCACTCCACTTGTGTAATTTTTCCCATGTGCAAGACAAATTGTAAAAAGGTCTCTCTCTCTCTCTCTCTCTCTCTCTCTGTGTGTGTGTGTGTGTGTGTGTGTATATATATATAATGGAATAGCAGTTTGGCTTCTTGGTGAATGCTTTAAATATCCTTCCTGACGGTGCTATAACACCTTGAGGCACTTGTCCTTTGGGAGTGGAGATGAATTAGAACCCATAAAAATTTCCATGTCTGGTCAGGAGGGTTACCTTGGGTAATTTTGTTTCCGAAATGGGGCATAGGCAGTCCATTCTGGAAGCTCAACAGTAGTTGAATTGAGGCAAACGCAAGCAGTAGTTCATGTATGAAAAGGACCTTTGTAGAGAATCATTTAAGGAATAAGTCCAGAGAGCAGTGATCTTAATTTGCCGCTCCTTGTGCATTTAAAATGGGCTCGCATAAGTTAGAGAGCTGTTAACGAAAATGAATCTATTTTATATATTTGTCTCCCATTAGGAAGGAAAAGCTCTCTCTCAAGTGTGTGTGTGTGTGTGTGTGTGTGTGTGTGTGTGTGTGCAGGGGGGGGCATATGTGTGTGTGATTTCTCCCCACCTCCCCCCAGTGCTTTACTCCAAAGCAGTTCATTCTGTTCTTGCGAACAGAGCTTGACTAGGAGAAAAGCACCTGGTGAGACTAACTGTGACTCCAGGATTGGAGGGAGGTTTCACTTCATTCACTCACATGCCCTTTGGCCCTTGAAATAACTCCCATCCTGAGAAGTGAATGGGGACACCCAAGTTTAACAGTGTGGACCTATTGCCATCATATCTGGAGGTAACAGCCATGTCAGTGCCTGGCGTGCTCTGGTCCATGGGGTCATGAAGAGTTGGACATGACTAAACGACTAAACAACAACAACAACAGCCATGTCTTGACCCACATGTTTTGCCTTCTCATATGCCTATGGAGAAACATTCTTGTGAAACGTGGACCACTTATAAACACCAGCTCCAGCTCCTCAAAAGATTCCATCAATGGTGTCTCCTAATTTTTTTACACATCACTTGGGAAGACAGGTGAACTAATGCCAGTGTACTGGAAGAAGCAAAGATCACCAGTGTCGAAGCGATGATTCTTCAACATCAACTTCGTTGGACTGGTTATGTTGTGCGGATGCCTGATTATCATCTTCCAAAGCAACTACTCTACTCTGAAGTGGAAAACGTAATGCTAGAGGTCAACAAAAGAGGTTTAAAGGCAAATAAAAAAAAAAGTAGTATAAACACCGACAACTGGGAAACACTGGCCTGCGAAGCGCTCCAGTTGGAGAACAGCCTTTACCAAAGGTGTCATGGGCTTTGAAAGACACTCAAACTCAGGACGAAAGGGAGAAACGTGCTAAGAGGAAGGCACACTTAGCAAATCCACACCGTGATTAACTCCCTCCCAGAAACCTATGTCCCCACTGTGGAAGTGCGTGTGGATTCAAAATTGGCCTTCACAGTCACTTACAGACTCACTGTTAAAACTGTGTTTATGGAAGACCATCTTACTCATCTATTCTTTGATCACCAAAGAAGGAGGGGGAGGGGGATATAGGGCCCTTTTTAATATATGTTTTGACAGCCAGCACCACAACATCTAGTTTGTTCTTGCTCAGAACTGCTTCACACACCTGCTTTTACACCGTAAGTTGGTTTGACTGGTAGTGGCTGTACTGGAGTCTCCAAAGAGTGGGGGAGAGTGGTCAGAGTGCAGTACAGTCGTTGCAGCACTGCACACCCGGCTTTCTGATGCTGAGCATTGTTGCTGCCTACTGGGAGAGTAAGGGGCAAGCCCTTGGGACCTCTGCTCTCCAGGTGTGGTGGTAGGAGCCAATCTGACCCTGCGCTGAGCTCCCCACTCTTCTCCTCCCAGTTGGTAAGCGGCAGTGATGCTCACCATTGGGAAACCAGGTATGCAGTGCTCCATCCTTTTGCTACCTGAGATCCTGTAACTGGATTGATCCTGTAACTGGGTTGAAACTTGGAGTATGCAGAACATCTGCTCTGCTACGGAACCACGTGATTGCCCTAAGAATGGCTGCCTTTCTCATCGTGTCGCATGCAGTGAATATGTCCCTTGGGGAAAAGAGCAAGTGTCTGTCAAGGTGACCTGATAGTACTGAAAATGAAAATTGGAAAAACAATATGTACAGCCCATTCTGGTTAAGGACACACATCTTGCTGTAGTTGCTGGCATAAAAAGAAACCACCAGCCACTCGGAACCTCTCTTGTGCAGAGGAGGCAGAATAATTGGGTGGCCATAAATCTTAGTATGCTACAGAATATAGAACCGCTGAGTTGAGAGCAGGCACAGGGCTTTCGTTAGCACTGTGGTCTAAAACCACTGAGCCTCTTGGGCCACAGCGGAATGAGCTCTCGTTGCTCTGTCCCAGCTCCTACCAACCTAGCAGTTCAAAAGCATACCAGTGCAAGTAGATAAATAGGTACCACTGTGGTGGGAAGGTAAACAGCGTTTCCATGCACTCTGGTTTCAGTCATGGTGTTCTCTTGCTCCAGAAGCGGTTTAGTCATGCTGACCACATGACCCGGAAAGCTGTCTGTGGACAAACGCTGGCTCCCTCAGCCTGAAAGCGAGATGAGTGCCGCAACCCCATAGTCGCCTTTAACTGGACTTAGCCATCCAGGGGTCCTTTACCTTACCTTTACCTTTTATAGGGTTACATATGAGCAAAGCTACAGCAGGCATTTGACCTGCTCGTGTAGTGTTGGATTAAGCCCTGTTACCTCTTCAGCCTCCGATACCTCCTCCTCCCAGTCTGCCCCCTTTTCTCCCTCTGACTACTCATCATTGTCCCACCACCAATCCCCTGGCACTGAGCCTTCTTCTCTTGGGCGTTCCTCAGTTGGTTCCTCTCCTGCAGGGAAACTGCCCCCTCAGGTTCCCAGAGCCTTTAGCAGTCCTAACAGGCAGAACAGGAAGCGGATGGTAAAATGAAGCACGGCAGCAGTCTACCTGGGCAGGTACGCGACGGCCGTTATCTTTTTACAGTACCATTCTGCTTTCACCTTTGTCCACCTGGCTGTTGATGTCTTGGGTGCATTGCTGCTCTACTTTAAAACATAGTTAAAATGCTAAGCATCTGGATAGGCTTGTCTAAACAGGAATGTTTTTATCAGGCTCCGAAAGGAATACAATGAAGGTGCCTGCTTGATCTCAATAGACAGGGAGTTCCATGCTTAAATTTTATCGCAGTTTGGCTCAGTCCACAATGTCGCGCCTGGGTCATGCCTCTGTGATGTCTAACTTTAGCCACAGTATGCTGAGAGAAAGTAGGATTAAACAGAGGAGAGAGGCTGACAATTTTTGGCTTTGCTTTTAGCCGGAAGCTAAAATCGCTTGTAGCTTTCCAGCACCACAGAGAGAGACACTGAATGGTTAGTATTTTCGGAACATCTTTTTTTCTTACAATAGCCAGCCAACTGCAAGATTTAATGTGAGTCTGGCAGATTGATTTACAAAGCACTCTTACAGATTCATTCTGCTCCAACATACCAGAATGTGACAATTAAGCCAACATCTGGAATTCATTGGTGGAGCAGATCCTAAGTAAACATTATAGCACTGTTGATTTCCTCGGTGCTGGATTTCCTCTTGCTACCACAGCTTAACTAGTGTTGTCCTGTCAGATAGGACTAATGATAAAAGCAGAGCAAATGCAAGAGCTGTAATCCAGGCCTGTTTACACCATCTCCCTTTAATAATCTATATCATAGGGACACAGGTGGCGCTGTGGGTTAAACCACAGAGCCTAGGACTTGCCAATTAGAAGGTCGGCGGTTCGAATCCCCGCGACAGGGTGAGCTCCCGTTGCTCGGTCCCTGCTCCTGCCAACCTAGCAGTTCGAAAGCACATCAAAGTGCAAGTAGATAAATAGGTACCACTCTAGTGGGAAGGTAAACAGCATTTCCGTGCGCTGTTCTGGTTCTCCAGAAGTGGCTTAGTCATGCTGGCCACATGACCAATAAAGCAGCCAATAAAGCGAGATGAGCGGCGCAACCCCAGAGTCGGTCATGACTGGACCTAACGGTCAGGGGTCCTTTATCATTGGTTTATTATTATTTTTTGCCATGCAAGGTTCAGCACACACATGCGCACACAGTTGTGGTCTTGCCGTGCGCCATGAGTTTTCCTACCTTGAATATTCCTGTAACCAGAGAGCCGTGGCTTCTGCTTTCCCACGGCTTGGTCCCATGGTCCCATACCCTTCTGATCCTGTCTGAACACCAGAATCGCAGGAGCTGTTCTGTGGGCAGTGCTTTTACCCTTCCCCAGCAGATGTAGAAATGGGGTTGTCACGTCCCACTTGATCTGCCCGGCCCACAGAGCATTTTTTGACTAGTACTGAAATGACACGAGATGCAGCCAATGGAAAGTAGCAACCATACTGGTTCTGTAATACAGGGATTGTTGTGTAGGCTGCCGTTCCGGTGTGGAAAGGCACCATTATTGTCCTTTGCATTTTTGAATTATGACTGAGAGAAGAGTCATCTGATGCTGGCAGAGTTCAGGAACTGGCTTAATCCTGCCTCATCCTGCACTCCCAGAGAACAGAAATGAGTGGTAGTAGTTGTTTAAACCATTTCCTCCCGTTTTTCGTCCCTACCGTTTCAGCATAATAAGAAAAGGAGAGAAAAATGATATACTGTATTTTTCGCCCCATAGGACGCACCTAGTTTTTTTTTTGGGGGGGGGAAATAAAGGAAAAAGTTGATATTAGAACCACAGTGACATGACACTGACAGCTGTAGGCTTGGAGCTGTAAGGGTAAAGATGAAATACTTTAAGAACAAGAAAAAGCATAAACTGATGAGTGTGGCCTTTACCCACTGTGTCTAGTTTAGGATTTCTCATTGGTTCCTTGGTCAATTGGAAATTCATGTAGGCTGGGTGTGGCGTTTGCCTCCTAGGATGGGTCATAAGGAAAGGGTTAAAATAGGTGTGATGTGATTGGCCAGTGAGAACGCAAGGGGGGAATAAAAGTTAGAGTGGGAGGTTTTGAAAGTCAGTTGATGCTGAGTGGAGTTGAGGAGGGTTGAGGTTCGGGAGTTGAAGAAGGAAGAGGGAGGTTTAGGTGTGGGTTGGTAGAGTTGTATTGTGAGAGAGTGAGAGGAATTGTTAGGTGGAGTCAGATAGATAGTTGGAATAATCAGTTTGAAGTTGTTAGGAACTAAGATTAAGAAACTGTCAAGAAAAACTAACTGAAACCATAAGCTTGTTCCTGCATTTAAAAATAAACTTGATGATTTGTTTATGTTAACAACTGACTGGACTCTGTGTGTCCCCGTGAGATACGGGGTGGTGGCAGCGGAAAAAGCAATCGCAGTGGCGGCACAGGGTCAATAGACCGTCAAACGTCCGGGGGCCCTGTGTGTGATCGTCACACTGGGCACAATCTGTGTGGCTCTTGGAATTTCTGAATTTGAGACTTCATCATTATGAGAGCCAATTATACACATGTACATACAGTGTGGTCATGTTCTTAGGGTGCCTAGGTACTTCCTGTTCCCCATGCATTGGAGTTTGCAAGAACTGGGGATCCTAAGTGGGTGTTCTAGCTGAGAGCCACGGCTCCTTCTGGCTAGAGTTTGGGAAGCAGGCTGGGTGACAGGAAATGCAAGCGCCTTGTGCTTTCTGTCGTCATGCTCTTTTGTGCCATCCATGAGACAACTCGCACTTCTATTGCCAAAGTGAAACAAGCAAGCTCCAGCAAAAGGGGTGTGTGTGTGTGTGTGTGTGTGAAGAAGTGGAAGTTGTGTTTCAGACAATATGGAAAGCAGGAGGAGTGAGGCTCTGGCAACTCTCCCCCTGCTACCCCCCATCTCTGAATGTGTGAAGCAGGGAGAATATCTCCAGAGAACAGTGGGGCAACTGTATTATTATAAGGCAAATCTTTGCTTCTTTGCTGCCTTCTTTCTTCTTTTTAAAAATAAAAGTGTGGTTCCTGTGTTTCACTTACGGGTTATTTAGTAATGTGGGCTCCCTTTCTTTCCATTTCCAAACACAAGCACAGTTCAGGAAAAGAACTGTACCATTGTGCAAACCCAAAAGAAACACTGGTTAAGAAAATGTGAGGAATTTTTAGTCCATGATATGTTTGGACTAGGGAGCAGGGGACTTTTAGGAATGCAGCCTATGGTTCCAAAAATATTCCTGCCCTAGTGCTCTTGGTCAGTAACTGTTATTTTTATTGGCCCATAGAACCCCTTAAGTGGCAATGATGTCATTCCTTTTCCTGGTGGAGGGGGAAGGACAAAGAAAGTTCTGTAGTTTTCGAGAGGTGAGTGGGTAGCTAAGACACTTGTGTTAAAATCCATCTTTTGCGTCAGTAAAACCTAGCCTCTTGAAAGCTTGCTTTGACTTCAAACAAGCAAACAAAATGCCACAGATGCTTTTATTTAAGTAATACCCCCCCCCAAAAAAAACCCCTGGTAACCTGCTGTGCAACGCTGATCCTTTTTGTTGTTGTTGATCTTAAGTCTTTTTGTCCAGAGATGCATGTTCGTTTTAGCATGCTGTTTTATACTTTAAATTTCTAGCAACATAGATGGTGCTTGTTCAATTCCTCCCCCCTTTAAGAAACAAATCAGTGCCTTCCTTTTCTCCCGGCTTACAACAACAGTGAGCAGTTAGCAAGAAAAGAAGACAACCTCATTTCCTCTATAGAGGCAGACTGGTCTTGAGGGGATACAGCAATGGGCTAGAAGCCAGAATTGTGTCTTGAATACGAGTGGATGTTCCGTTGATGTACTTCTGATGTGCTCATCAGTAGGAATGTCAATACAGTTGCTTTACTCTAAGAAATATTCCAGGACTTCTGTTTTTCAAAAAGAAGGAATGAAACAGGCTGGAATGTTTCTTGACGTGACCCATCTATGTGATTCATAAGAGCGCTGAGACCTAAATTCTGGGTCAGGAAAACATTGCATTGGACTTCTGGGTCAGCGCCATCGGTGAATGGCGGAGTTCCTCCGTTCGGAGGAACGGGCTCCGTGGAAACTGGGTCTTCCCGCCGCGGCGAAGGTGGGGACCCGCTAGAAATCCCAGGCGGAGGAAGCCTGGGAACGTGGGGTTCAACAGGGCACCAGGAGCGCCCCCCTACTCGCAGGGAATCCCATTTAGGGGCTCCGGAGCGAAGTGGGGTGAGAAGCGCGGTGCTGCGAACTGACTGCTACTTTCACGGAGTGAAGCCGCACAGCCATTGCCGGAGAGCGCTGACTTTTTCCTGTGGACAATTGGATTTAAAACAAGTAATCTGGGATTTGTGTTGTTTTCTTTTTTCTTTTTATCTTTTTGTTGTATTCTTGTATTGGTTTTTGTGTTTTTTCTTTCTTTTTTGTCTATTATAGAGTTGTTTTTTAATGTTTCTTTTTTCTTCTTATAATTCTGAAAACTACAAATAAATATTTTTTTTAAAAAAGAAAACATTGCATTGAAGGCAATCTTATTTCCTCATGAAGGGAAGAGGATGGCTGTGGCCCTTTCTGCAGTATACGTTTAAAGCAGTATCGCCCCACTTTAAGCAGCCATGGATTCCTCCAAAGAATTCTGGGAACTGTAGTTTTGTTAAAGGACACTGAGGGTTGAAACTCCCACAGTGGTTTAACCGTTAATCCCTCTTCTCAGAGAACTCTGGGAATTGTCGCTCTCTGAGAAGAATATGGGTCTTCTAACTACTCTTGGATTGGTGGCGCTGTGGGTTAAACCACAGAGCCTAGGACTTGCCGATCGGAATGTTGGCAGTTCGAATCCCCACGACGGGGTGAGCTCCCGTTGCTCGGTCCCAGCTCCTGCCAACCTAACAGTTCCAAAGCACGTCAAAGTGCAAGTAGATAAATAGGTACCACTCCAGCGGGAAGGTAAACGGCGATTCCGTGCACTTCTCTGGTTCACCAGAAATGGCTTAGTCATACTGGCCACATGACCCGGAAGCTGTACGTGGCTCCCTCGGCCAATAAAGCGAGATGAGCGCTGCAACCCCAGAGTCGGTCACGACTGGACTTAATGGTCAGGGGTCCCTTTACCCTTTACCTTACTTGGAGTTTGGCTCTTATGGAAAAACTGACCAACAGTACTGAATGGACAACAAACAAAAATGGTCAAGATACTCGTGGTATCTTTAACTGACTACACTCCCCGCAGTTCTTTAGGGAAGCCTTGGCTGTATCATGGGATGATACTGTTTTAAATGTGCATGTGGGCTTGTGAAACATAGCAGTATATTTTTCACCAGCTATAGCAATGCTGCTGCAAAATGCTTCAGTGTTTTCATACCTGGGACCGACCTTTAACCCAAACAGGCGTTTGGGGAGAAATTCCTTAATGTTTTAATATTTATTTGTATGGTAAAGCCCCGTAATATCATACCACAACCTGGTAATGAGTCTTGACCCACCAGTTGGAGACCAACAGAGTACATAATATAACATTGACAATGATATGTAGCATTTACATTGAGAGCATGGACCCAAGGAGCCAACAGTGTGACGCGGCAGCTAAAAAAGCCAATGCAATTCTGGGCTGCATCAATAGGAGCATAGCATCTAGATCAAGGGAAGTAATAGGGCCACTGTATTCTGCTCTGGTCAGACCACACCTGGAGTACTGTGTCCAGTTCTGGGCACCACAATTCAAGAAGGACACTGACAAACTGGGACGTGTCCAGAGGAGGGCAACCAAAATGGTCAAAGGCCTGGAAACGATGCCTTATGAGGAACGGCTAAGGGAGCTGGGCATGTTTAGCCTGGAGAAGAGGAGGTTAAGGGGTGATATGATAGCCATGTTCAAATATATAAAAGGATGTCACATAGAGGAGGGAGAAAGGTTGTTTTCTGCTGCTCCAGAGAAGCGGACACGGAGCAATGGATCCAAACTACAAGAAAGAAGATTCCACCTAAACATTAGGAAGAACTTCCTGACAGTAAGAGCTGTTTGACAGTGGAATTTGCTGCCAAGGAGTGTGGTGGACTCTCCTACTTTGGAGGTCTTTAAGCAGAGGCTTGACAACCATATGTCAGGAGTGCTCTGATGGTGTTTCCTGCTTGGCAGGGGGTTGGACTCGATGGCCCTTGTGGTCTCTTCCAACTCTATGATTCTAAGGACAGTGGTATCTCTAGTTACGAACTTAATTCGTTCCGGAGGTCTGTTCTTGACCTGAAACTGTTCTTAACTAGAGGTGTGCTTTCGCTAATGGGGCCTCTTGCTGCTGCTGTGCTGCCGGCACACAATTTCCGTTCTCATCCTGGGGCAAGGTTCTCAACTCGAGGTAACTCTTCCAGGTTAGTGGAGTTTGTAACCTGAGGTGTTTGTAACTCAAGGCACCACTGTAATCTGCTTTCTCGGGGTAACTCTTCCAGGTTAGTGGAGTTTGTAACCTGAAGCGTTTGTAACCTGAGGCATTTGTATCTCAAGGTACCACTGCTATCTGCCTTCTTTAAACATACCTGGAGCAGGGCCACCACCACCTCTTTAAGCACCTTGCCCAGAAAAGGCGTTTTTGTTGTTGTTGTTGTTGTTGTTGTTGTTGTTGTTGTTGTTTTGCCGCTTAACACATCTGGATCCAGGGAAGTCTTATAGGACCTGCTTTGGTTCCAGAAAGGTAGAAGTGAGCACCTTTCAGAGCTTTGCAGGAAGAGAGACTGCTCAGTGTGTGCACACACATACATGTGAAGGGGGAAATGCTATTATGTAGGAATACTCTGAACAGATTTCCCCTGCCGCAGCTGCACTGCATAACAGAGCAGGCACGGCAAAATAAGGAAGTGCTGAAATAATTTGCAGTGTTATTGTTGTTGTGACATGTTTATACCCGCTCAGAACCCCCTTTAAGCAAATTTCATTTCGAAAAATAAACCACCTGCTCTGAAGCCACTACCTAATATTGCAAGATTTGGGTCTGTATATTTGGATTTCTGTCTGAGGGTCCAAATCTACATCCCTGTGTTTACGTTGTGTAAATACCGAAAAAAAAGCAAAGCCATGTTTAAAGCATCTTGGCTGTCTGCCTTCCCACAGAGAGGAGGTGGAAGGGGCAGCAGGTAGTCTTGAGTTGCTTGTAGTTTGGGTTCTGATTCTAGGTTCCTCACACTGCCGCACACCAAAACACCTATCACAGCGTTTGATTTTGATATGCAGCTCATTTGCACGAACACCTGGAGACAATGCACATTAACTCTAGTTCTGGTGTTAAGGTGGAATGCGTCTTATAGGAACACAAGGAAAGGAACTGCAGCATGTAGTATTGGAAACAGAATTGATTTCCTTTAAAATCTCAAGTGACTTTTTAAAAATGCAAACTTCTAGCCTTTAATTGGTGTGAATAAATGTTTGAACGGTGTCCTTTGCATTTTGACAGGTCTTGGTAGCTGAGGCAAAATTTGAGGTCACCAGAACACATGCCCCCTTTCCACTTCTTTTGGATCATGCGCTGCACCTCTGTGCAATGCAAGGTCAGGGACCAGGGCTGTCTTTACTCAGGAGTGTAAGGGGTTGTGGGGCACCTGGGCACCGAATTCTGGGGGGGCGCCAGGCACCCGCTGCTGAAGCTGCCTAAGCTCTTAACTATCTACCTGTTATGAAATAATAAATAATTTTGATCAAGCTAGAAAAACAAAATACAGTGGTACCTTGGGTTAAGTACTTAATTCGTTCCAGAGGTCTGTTCTTAACCTGAAACTGTTCTTAACCTGAAGCACCATTTTAGCTAATGGGGCCTCCTGCTGCTGCCGTGCTGCTGGAGCCCAATTTCTGTTCTTATCCTGAAGCAAAGTTCTTAACCTGAAGCACTATTTCTGGGTTAGCGGAGTCTGTAAGCTGAAGCGTATGTAACCTGAAGCGTAAGTAACCTGAGGTACCACTGTACATATATACATAGGTATTACCAAAATGTATACCTACTGTTTCACTAAAGGACTTTCGACTTTTGTGCGCTCATTTACCAATTCACAATGGCGGTGCTTGTCAGACTCAATGGCGCCGTGCACACGAAATTAACTAAATTTGGGGGCGCTGGGCGGATCATTGCACCCCAGCAGCGCATATGCTAAAGAAAGCCCTGTCAGGGACAGTTCCTGATCACCCTCCTCACCAACAACAACCCTGGAGTGGAGAAAAGGGCTGGGGGACCAGTCCTCCAGTCTGCCCTTCAGCTCCAGTTCTGCTTTTCAGTTTGATCACGAGAGGAAGCAAAGATCTCCCCTAAAGTTGTGCTGGGCTTCAGTGGACAATGGCTAGGGCAGCCCCTCCACCCATTACCCCCTAGTTCCAAGCTGGAAAGGAGGGCTGAAGGTTGTTTTGGGGCTTTGTTCCCCAGACACTCAAAGGGTTTTGTGCCAGAATGACAAGCCAGCTGGACAATCGCAGCTGGAGAAGGAAGGCCAGGGCTTGTAGTTTTGGCACTGTAGTTTTGAGGTGCGCAGAATACCATGGAAACCCAACACTTCCAAAGCACAGTGCGGCTGTCGCCATGATCCCCTTTGCCAGCTCCAGGGTTGGCTGGAAAGTTGCTAGAGAGCACGATAACACTTGCAATGGTGGATTGTGGGGGGGCGGACAGAATTGTGGGGGGGCTGGTGGTTGAAAGTATTGGGCAATGCCTGTTGAAATCAAGGCAGACAGAGGGTTGTTTGGAGAAAATTTCTAGTTATTTGGGCTGGGCTTCAATGCCCCACATCAATCCTTCCGAAGGGCTGGCAAAACTCGGAACATGAAAAATAGTAAGTGTTGCAGAACAAATTTAGGGGAAGCAGCATTTTCTTATTCTTCCTAGCATATAGTTTGATTCCCTAGTTCTGAATTTTATAATCTGAATCAAGTGAATAAATCACTGCGTCTTGTATTGATGTGGGGGTTACAGTGGTTAAGTACTTAATTTGTTCTGGAGGTCCGTTCTTAACCTGAAACTGTTCTTAACCTGAAGCACCACTTTAGCTAATGGGGCTTCCCCCTGCCACCTCGCCTCTGGAACACGATTTCTGTTCTCATCCTGAAGCAAAGTTCTTAACCCGAGGTACCACTGTACACAGTTTACTGGTTTTTTTGGCCTTCACTTGGATACATTTTTGCAGTACTGGACATAACTTGGGAGACCCATGAGATCTCTCAGTACCTTTTTAATCTAACTACTAGGGGGTGCTGCCTTTGCTCACTTCACTTGCCAACTTCCCCAACAAACTCCCTATCGCACTGGCAACACCCCCCTTCTCTTTATGCCTGATCAACCCCCCCTCCTTTGCCAAACTCCCTCTTCCACCTTGCCCCCAACCCTGCTTCTCCTTACAGCTCATTTAAAAAACAAAACAAAAAAACCTCCTCTTCCCCTTCACTTTAGGCATTCAGGTTGTGCTTGAATCTTTTCCCTTTGGTTTACTAAAAAGGATCTCTTTCAGCTTGTGTGCCAAGGCAGAATGTGATGTCTACCAGACATTTTACATCTCCTTTGTTTAGATTTAGACTTTCATAAGCTAGGACCAGATCATCTGCCTAGGTCAGAATGTATGTTCACCTGTTGTTTCGGAATCTGCTGTACAGGCTTGAATCTGCTTTACCTTGTACAAAGACTTCTTTCGAGATGTTATGTACTGAAGTTCTCACCCTAGGCCAGCAGAGGGATACTGTAGTTAGTTTTCACTCAGGTCCACATATGCAAATAAGGGATTGAAACTATTCAGTGATTGGATAGTTACAGAAAGTGTTACAGTTGCTTTGTAGTGGAGCTCTATATAAACAGGCTGGCTGAACCCTTCAGTTCAGTTCTGTTCTGGCCTGTGAATAAACAAGAGCTGTTTGAAGAATGACTGTGTCGTCTGATATGTTCACCCACAACTTAACACGAGAGTGCTTGGTTCAGCTTTCCACTCCATCTCTTGCTTCCTGTTTCAATCCATAAATGCTCTTCTGTAACTTGCATGCCTGATGCAGTAGTTTGTTCCGCTTATCTAGTGGTACTCTGAGCTTCAAGCACCCATTGATGCAGGTGGACAGTGGCAGGTCATCACTTCGTTGACCAGGGTAGGGCTCAAACCCACAACCCTGAGATTAAGATGCACTACTGACTGAGCTATCCTAGAGCTGAGAGAGAAAGCACTCTGTGTGCAACTTGGAGGTGTTTTTTTTTGTTTTTTGTTTTGGAAAAAGAATAGAAGAAGAGTAAATGGAAGAGGTACCGTAATTTTCTTTAAATCAGGGTGGAAAATCACAGCAAATGCAGCAGGAAATGGGAATGAAAATACAGAAATAGGTGGCGTTGTGGTTTAAACCACAGAGCCTGGGGCTTGCTGATCAGAAGGTCGGCAGTTCAAATCCCCGCGACGGGCTGAGCTCCCGTTGCTCAGTCCCTGCTCCTGCCCACTTAGCAGTTCAAAAGCACATCATAGGTGCAGGAAGGTAAACGGCGTTTCCGTGCGCTGCTCTGGTTCGCCAGAAGGGGCTTAGTCATGCTGACCACATGACCCGGAAACTGTACGCTGGCTCCCTCGGCCAATAAAGCAAGATGAGCTCCGCAACCCCAGAGTCGGTCACGACTGGACCTAATGGTCAGGGGTCCCTTTACCCTTTACCTTAATGACTATATAATAAGAATTATGGAATCTTATTTTAATATATAATCACAGTGGAGAGACTCCTGTGTGGGCAAAGATGGAAAGATTTATTATTGTTTAATATTGTTTAATTTTTTTGTTTGTTTATGTTTTCTCTTTGTCTACATGTTTTTGTTTATATTAAGATTTATTTCTTTTATTTTACTGTATTATGAAAATGTTTTAATAAAATCTTAATTTTTTTAAAAACAGCAGTTCATGTGACACGGAATCAGAGGTGCAGAATGTACAATTGTCACCAAAAAGGCAATAAAATCAATATGCAGCAATTCAGTTGTTTTAATGAGGAGAACTAAAGCCTTTCCAGAAAGAAAAATGCATTACTAGAGGATGGTGATCTGTAGTTTACTTATTAAGAAAGTTTACAAAAGGAGACCAGATTATATCCTGAATTAATATATTTGGTTCGGGATTTGCATGAGGATTCCTATGAGGACAGCACTCCAGCAATACTATTTTATGCATCTTTCTTTAGCATATATTCCTTTCCCTAAATGTTGACTAAAGGAAACTACCCCCAGGGCTTATTTTTCAATCTGGGTAATAAAAGCCAATGTCGTATTTTCCTGGCACAACACACAGATGGTTGACTGAGCAGTTGCTATCTTGCAAAATACACAAACCAATAAATTTTTTCTTGACTGGCAAAACATGGTATATGTTTGGGCTCAAATTAGTAGCTGGCCCTGCCACAATTCAATAGAACTTTTCTGCCTAACGCCATCACCACCAAAGGTTACATTTCCCCTTTTATTTTTAAGAAATGTACTGGGACAAAAAAAAACAAAACCAAGTCTACAAGGAACAAAGCAGGACACAACCATATAGACACATTTCTTCGACTTCTGCACCCTTGAAATATCTGTATGTTTGTCCTTCTTGGTAATAGATTAGATGCCTTTTCCATCCGACTTCTATGATTCATCAGTCTTTTGGATGAAACATAAAACCAAGCCCTTGCTCACATAACATTCTTTTTTTAAAAAAAAACAACAACCCACAAAACCTAGAGGAACTACCACAAATGTTCTAGGATAAATCTCTCTCTCCTTCTTCTTTTACAAACCTGTGCATTCTTCCTCACTAAAGTTCCATCTATCGTTTCAGTTACAGACACAATGATTTGCTTGATGACAAAGACAACAGCAAAAGATAAACAGTATGGTCTGTTTCTAAAAGTCCAAAATAAGGAGGTTGGTAGAGGAAACCACACCTGAAACTGTGATCTCTAGTGTATGTTGCTGTTTGAAATTCTGGGAAATAAAGCCACTTAAATTATTTTCATGGCCAACACTCACAATAGAAGGGGGGGGAGAGAGAAATACTCATGTCTAGTAGGACTAAAACAACATTTCTTCAAAATTCTGTGAATTTGCACTTCTAAATTCTGGTCAAAAATTGACTTTAACATTTAATGTTCAAACTCTGATTTGAAACATAACTTCCAAATTATCGGCTGTTTTGATTGGTCAAATGAATGAAGTTTTCTTTTTCACTTAAGGAATATACCGTAGTGCTAGGCTGGGCAGAATGTAGATTGCAGGACACCCAAAAACAGTGGTTGGCCAACTTTCGTCAGCTTTCATTTGAAATTGGAGCAGCTGGAGAATACGGGGGGGGGGATAATAACCCCCCCAAAAGAGTACTGAACTGACACTAATCCCAGTTCAGATATACCTAGGCAAATACCCCACAACTGCATCTGATTCAGAAATCATGGCGTTAACAGTACATCAAATTCTCTCAAATTCTTACCACGGGGTTATGTGTCTAATGTACTTCCAGCCATGTATTTAGTTCCTTGCATATTCTATTTTGCTAATAGTGTGAGTTTTAGGTAAACTGTGGCTGGTGGCAGTGACAGCGTTGGGCAGCTTGGCAGGTGGTGTCAGCCATGCAAGCTGCAGCACGATGCATTTGTATACCGTATTTTTCGCCCTATAAGACACACTTTTCCCCCTCCAAGAATGAAGGGGAAATGTGTGTGCGTCCTATGGGGTGAATGCAGGCTTTTGCTGAAGCCTGGAGAGCGAGGGGGGTCGGTGCGCACCGACCCCTCTCGCTCTCCAGGCTTCAGGAAGCTATCCGCTAGCCATGGGAGACCCAGCTCTCCCACAGCTAGTGGAGAGCTTGCCGGCACCCAGAAGCTTGGGGCGTGCTGAGCTCTGCACGCCCCAAGCTTTGGGATTAGCGCAGCGGTCCGCTAGCCATGGGAGAGCCATGCGGCTCTCCCACGGCTAGCGGAGAGCTTGCCGGCACCCAGAAGCTTGGGGCGCGCTGAGCTCTGCACGCCCCAAGCTTCGGGATTAGCGCAGCGGTCCGCTAGCCGTGGGAGAGCTGCGCGAAGTCTTTTGGCTCTCCCACGGCTAGCGGAGACCTTCCGGCACCCAGAAGCTTGTGGCGCGCTGAGCTCCGCACGCCCCAAGCTTCGGGATTAGCGCAGCGGCCCAATATCCGTGGGAGAGCCGCACGGAAAAATATGGTATATTGGTGCTGTGAGAGTAATTACTACAAGGCTATAAGTTACTAGTGTGTTATATGATGCCACCAGGCTATGCAAAACCAGCCAAGAGGCCATTTAGCATGGCAGCCACGAAAGTGTGGACTTGTTTATGTTTCTTCCAGCCACCTTTGAAACATTTCACAGGGCTTACTGTCCAAAGCAGTAAAGGTTGAAGATTTGTAATACAAGATTAGGCTTCTCTTTACAGGGCTCAGTCAAATTACGATGGGTTTTGCCAATTTGCTGTCTCACATCTGGATTGTGGCTGAGATTCTTCCTGGCCCGCCCCTTTTCCTTCACTGTCAGTTCTGTCCAAGAGTGCTGTCAGAACCTGGGATGGCGCCAGCCACAGGTGTAAACTAGCCGACCCTTCAGATCAAAGGAGCACTGCCTTCTCATAGCTGATTTGCCCTCATTTTTAATTAAAAAGTTCTCTTTAACAACAACGAAAAAGAATCCTGTTTATACCGTTTTAATGAGGCAGTTGAAATAATCTGATGACCAATGACACTGGAGTGCTGTCCAGTCTAATGCTAATTCCCATGTAACAAGGCTGCATTTTAGTTACTCTAAAATCACAATGGGCAATTGCAGTGGGAAATAAATGACCCTAGGTATAGGAAGTACTTATTCCAAGGGAATCTTGGCTAATTGGCTTTCCTGATTAAAGCATACATTTATAGCTCTCATTCTGCGCAAGGGAATTTTAGGAGGGAAGACATTGGGTGAGCTGTGTGCTGTCAAGACAAATTAAACAATAGTACAGTCAGTCATCTTAAAAAGCAGAGACATCACCTTGCCAACAAAGGTCCGTATAGTTAAAGCCATGGTTTTCCCAGTAGTGATGTATGGAAGTGAGAGCTGGACCATAAAGAAGGCTGATCGCCGAAGAATTGGTGCTTTTGAATTATGGTGCTGGAGGAGACTCTTGAGAGTCCCATGGACTGCAAGAAGATCAAACCTCTCTATTCTAAAGGAAATCAGCCCTCGGTGCTCACTGGAAGGGCAGATCGTGAAGCTGAGGCTCCAGTACTTTGGCCACTTCATGAGAAGAGAAGACTTCCTGGAAAAGACCCTGATGTTGGGAAAGATGGAGGGCACAAGGAGAAGGGGACGACAGAGGACGAGATGGTTGGACAGTGTTCTCAAAGCTACTAAGATAAGATTGACCAAACTGCGGGAGGAAGTGGAAGACAGGAGTGCCTGGCGTGCTCTGGTCCATGGGGTCACGAAGAGTCAGACATGACTAAATGACTAAACAACAACAACAGTCAGTGACCTCTTTGAGGTGCCTCCTTTATCCTGCCTGCTGTCTTAAATCTGTGCCCTAACTGCTGTGGCTGGCATGTTTTTGAATTACTGGATGGACAATTTTGTTGTAATAATACACTTACTGACTTACGCTTGTGTGCATGAAAGGGTTAACCTGAGCTCAAGTTGCAGGTGGATATAGCTTAGCAGATTCTCAGCTTCTTCTGCTCCCCCTTGTTTCTCAGACTTTCCTGTTTGTGCTTCCTGGAACAAGTGAAGAAGGTTCCAATCACTTGCAACTGATTTCTATACTTAAGTCCTGACAGATCATAGAGAAAGTTATTAACTAGTGAGATACCAAGATAATACAGTGGTACCTCGGGTTAAGTACTTAATTCGCTGGAGGTCCATACTTAACCTGAAACTGTTCTTAACCTGAAGCACCACTTTAGCTAATGGGGCCTCCTGATGCCGCCGTGCCGCCAGAGAACAATTTCTGTTCTCATCCTGAAGCAAAGTTCTTAACCTGAAGCACTACTTCTGGGTTAGCGGAGTCTGTAACCTGAAGCGTATGTAACCTGAGGTACCACTGTAGTATTGAAATGTGGTTGTGTAATGTAACTGGCTGTAATGTAACTGTAGTAAAGTTATGTACAACTTGTTTTCTCAAGTTCCAGTTACAAAACACAAATACCAAATGTGTGTCATGAAATTAGTAGTAGTACAGTCGTACCTTGGCTGTCGAATGGAATCTGTTTTGGAAGTCCCTTCGACTTCCGAAAACGTTCGAGAACCAAGGCGTGGCTTCCCATTGGCTGCAGGAGCTTCCTGCACTCAATTGGAAGCTGCGTCAGATTTTTGACTTCCCAAAAAAGTTTGCAAACCGGTACACTTACTTCTGGGTTTTCGGCGTTCAGGAACCAAAACCTTTGAGTCGCAAGGCATTCAACAGCCAAGGTACGGCTGTCTTTGTATTAAGAAGATGGGTGCTCCACCTTTTGATCTAATGAGCCTCAAGTGGTTTGCAATAGATCACAATTTCAGTCCAGCAACCCTTCTTCCCTGGGCTAATTGATGGGGCCAAGTGGGCTTCCCCTTAGCTCTGCAGCCTCGAGGCAACTGGCAGCTGGAGCAAAGCACTCTTTTGGGGGGAGAGGGGAGCTCCTTGCAGCTCTCCTCATTTGGGCTGGTGGATGGGGTCAGGCTGGTCTTCCCCTTGCAGGGATGTTCTTACTGGGTGGCCAGTGGTGCATCTTCTCTGCAGCCCCAAGTCCCCTGGTCAACGCAAGCCGTGTGTTTGCCTGCAGCCCTGCAGCCCAAAGGCAAAGGACAGCTGAAGCCAAGTGCTGTGTGTGGCAGCCAGTTCCTTGAACTCCATGTCTTCTCTGGGTAACAGATGTGAAATACCCACAGTAAAAGGCAGTGCTAAAACAATTGTATCAAATAGCATCAGGTTTGGGGGAGTTATAATTATTGGGATCATTGATGTTCATAGCTTGGGACAAATAGCCAAAGATGAAAGGGTTATATTCTTCTTCCCTGCCTGCTATGATCCTGAAAACCATCCTTGCACCCCACTTATTTGCATTTTAAAAACCTGCACATTATTTAACAGATGTCTAAATTAACCTAGAGATGAATTATTCCTTATATATAAATCTTTAGGTTAAAGAAACATAAATGACAACACAGTAGTGGTTTAACAGTTGTGGGTTATTGTTTTTCCATTAAACAATACCCTTTATGTTTTTGTCGTATTCACTCGAAAATAGAAATAGGGATTCGAAGTGAAATTATATCCAAAGACAAAAACGCCTGCTCGGAAGATATGTTTGCAAGTTAAGCAAGATTTACTCACATTGCTTTGGGAGAGTAGGATAAAATTACACGAGGAAAGAGGCAGTACAAATTGCCAGTATAGCAGGTGAGAGAAACCTCAGCCTTTCTGTCAGCTGCTTGGGCAAATATTTAATTTGTGTTTGCTAAGAAATGATTTGCTTTTCTTTATTGTGAATGTTATAAAGCCACTTGCTGAGGCCTCTTTTGATGTTTTAAAAACCCATTGTAAGTGGGACTTTAATTTACATAAGAGTTCTCCCCCCCGTCTCTCTAAATATAAATTGTTTTGTCTTTAAAAGGAACCAGCTATTTCCAGATTTTTTATACTGTCCTGTACACCTGGGATTAACAGCTTCCACTCTGGACTAGTGGAATGAGTTTTATAGCCAAGATGGGTGAGGATTAGTTTTATGAAAAAAGAACAATAATGGGTAAATCTGAAACAGCTTTAACTTGGAATTTGTGGTGTTTGCAAGGGGCATGTGTACGAGGGCCAAATGGATAACGAAGACAAATATGTCTGGAGAATATTGACACCTCAATTTTCCGTGGTTATATGTAGATAATCCAAAAGGTTTTTCTCCTTGGCACTGTCTAATATTGCAGTTGATACCTCTCAATGTAGCACTTCCACCAGTGATAGATCATTTGACAGACTTGAGAGAACTTTGCTTCAAATTCTTTTTCATCCATAAGCCCTGGATGTAGGGCACAGCTGCCAACTTTCAGATTTGAAAATAAGGGATCAGCAGGGTCAAAAATAAGGGATCAGCAGCCTCACCTGTCCCGGGGAGAGTCTACGGGATATCTAACAATCCGGGATAGCAGCGGAAGCAGCGGGAAATGGCGCTGGAATAAGGGAATTTCCTGCAAAAAAGGGGAAGGTTGACAGCTATGATGTAGGGTTGAGTGAGCCAAAAGAAAGGCTGTCACATGGATGATGGAGCAAGCTTGTTTTCTCCTGCACCAGAGAGTCGGACTCGAACCAATGGTCCCTTCCAGCTCTACACATCTATGATTCTGTGACAGCATTTAAGCCAATTCTGCAGCCTATCGGGCTCCCTTGATCTATGGAAGCTGGGCTGGCCACTGGTGAACCCAGTTTGAATCTCCTCAGGCTCTTTTCAGCAATTTGGAATTGCTTTGGTGTTCAGGACTCTTGACGTGAAGGCTCCAAGAAGGTGTGACATGTTGCTTTCTATGTACTCAGTTTAATTGCTAAAGAAGAAAGTGTTGGCGCATTGAATAAAACAATAGAAGGAGGCAGAACAAAGTCAGCATGTTCCCTGGTCAGGTGATCCTACTTAGATTGTTTGGAATAAAAATAATGGTTGGAAAATCAACAGAAGGTCATGTTCTCTTTGCAATTGTTTGGAGAAGAAAGAGGTTGCGCAAGACATGAACAGCAGGCTTTTAAAGGAAGCTTCAGTTATAGTGGACCAACCTGGTAAATGCTAGTGTCTAATGTCAAGGGCCAAAGGAATGCTGATAGGTAACTCTTTTATCGTCAAAGCTGACACTTGCAGTAGTTTCCAGGGCTCTCAGTAGCCATGCCCACCATCCTAGTATCTAGGCAGCTATTCCCCAATCTGTGCTCTATTGAACAGTTCCAGCAACAGGGGGCTCTGCCCCTCCACTGGTTTATGTACTTTCCCCCAATGGGCATGCGCATGCACATAGCCAGCACCTGTGAATGCATGGAAGCTTCCTTTGCTGTTCCTGCTTCAATCTCCTCCTGGTTCTGAGAGGCAGTAGTACAGGAGAGGGTGGCCCTTCACTTGCCTGACTTGTCTCTTCCTCCTGTGCCCCACACTCCCGCTCGGAAGCTTTCCCTGCCTCCGACTATGGCTTCCTGGCACTGGTCTCCACAAATAACTGGCCCCCTTTTCTGAGTCAGACTTCAGCCTCCCACCCACCTCTGCACACACCTTAGCATCCTGCCATTTCAACCAGTGTACCGTGGCACCCTGGGGTGCCTTGAATGATGGTCAGGGGTGTGGGCAACACTGGTCTCTGTCCCTCTTTCCTTCTCTCCCTCCTCTGATGCCATCTTGCGCCTCTGCCTCCCAAAGGCTTGCACAGCTGTTTGTTGTAGCAGCCCTGGCTACAAGCTCCGCAAGCGAATGGTTCCTCTGGGGCTGGCCAGGAGGCAGCTCAGAGACCAGAGGTGGCGGCGTCTGCCCAGAGGACTCCCAAGGAGAGGGGAGAGGAGAAGAGGCTGAGGGAACCCTCCACAAGGGAGGGTCTTCAAAAAAGGGTGAGAGGCTGCCAGCTCTGCAGGCAAGGGGTGACATAACTGGGCTCCTGAGCCCCACAGGGGTGCCATAGGAAGAATGTAGTTGGTCAAGGGAGCCATGGACTGAAAACCTGGATTATGGAGTTGAGCCCTCAGCTGAGAGTACATGCTCCTGCAGAGAACTCAGCAACTGGTTTATTTTTATTATCACTTTAAAACACATGAACGCAGGTGATGAGAGCTCCAGCCACAGCTTTTACTGAAAGCAACTGCTACAGGAGAGTTTTACTTAATGTTTAAGCACTCGGGTGCTCAATGCAACATGTAGAAACACCTTTGTCGCTGGCAATAGTGGGTTGATATTGGACTGAAAGTACAGTGGTACCTCGGCTTGAGTACTTAATTCATTCCGGAGGTCTGTTCTTAAATCTGAAACTGTTCTTAACCTGAAGCACCACTTTAGCTAATGGGGCCTCCCGTTGCTGCCGTGCCGCCGGACCACGATTTCTGTTCTCATCCTGAAGCAAAGTTCTTAACCCAAGGTACTATTTCTGGGTTAGCGGAGTCTGTAACCTGAAGTGTATGTAACCTGAAGCGTATGTAACCCTAGGTACCACTGTAGTTGTTGTAAGGAGGGTCAGAGTTGGAGAGTGTTCCTTGATCCTGACATTTAAGGTGTAGTTTAGGAAATTTGTACTGAAGCTTTTCTTTAACACACCAGAAAAGTGTGATCTGTCCACCTGGGTCTCAATATAATACTTCTACTAATTCCACTATATTCCACTAATATAATACTTCCCAGCCTAGCAGCTGCCTTCTGCACTAACTGCAGCATTCAGACTATCTTCATGGGCAGCCCTATGTAGAGCGAAAGATGGTCCGTGTGCTCAGCCACTCCTGTATGCAGAGCAGGACCCGATATTATCCAAATTCCAGAGGATCGCCCTACCTTCAGAGAGGTTACCTTTATAAAGAAGTGTACAGTTTTTTAAAAACTGCAAGTTAACTTCTGTAGCATGCTGCTCAATGGGCTCAGAAGCTGTCCTGCAAAAGAATAAGACCGTTGCTTGCATTTCCAGTTTGTTCATCCCCTGCTAGGGTATTGAAATATAAGAGTGTTTGTTGCTGGGATTACAGGTGCAGAGCCAGTGGCAAGTTGCAAGTGTTTAGCATTTCCTGGTCTGCATCAAGGCACACAGAAAGTTCATAACTAGATTGAATTTTCCGCCTTGGAACTCCAAAAGGAAAATAATGAGTTGTATTGTTTACAATGTGCAAAATGTACTGTATGTTTCAAGGCCCAACAAGAACACTTATCAGTTTCCTCATGTCAGTACTGATCATGTGCACCTCAGATTAAACACTGCTACTGTTATGTACTGAAGTTCTCACCCTGGGCCAGCAGGGGGATACTGTAGATAGTTCAGGTCCACATATGCAAATAAGGGATTGAAAGTGATGTTCAGTGATTGGATAGTTACAGAAAGTGGTTACTGTTGCGTTCTAGTGGAGCTCTATATAAGCAGAATGGCTGAACCCTTCAGTTCAGTTCTGTTCTGGCCTGTGAATAAACAAGAGCTGTTTGAAGAATCGCTGTGTCGTCTGATATGTTCACCCACAACTTAACAGCTACATCTGGGTGTACTACTTTAAAACTTTGCAAACGTATATGGAGAAGCCCCATATGAAAGACTGCCCTCCATGTGCACTGGGAGCAGAGGTTCATGGGAAGCAGACATCCCTTACATTGCAAGTCATAGAGTTCAATGTGCAGAACCTTCAGGGGGCGGAGCTGGTAGTTTTCTTCATTTCCACATATGAATGAATGGATTCATTTCACATTTATTTTTTTAAAAAAGCAGCATCAGATATGTAATGGCCACCAACCAACCAAACCATAGCCACTGCTTTAAAATCAGGACAATTTGAGGTTAGGTTTTCCTCCAGAACAGAGCTCTGAAAACCACAGCTGTTCCTGCTGAGTCGGGACAGTTAATGGGCAAGAGCGTGGAGCGAACTTGATTGCCCTCTCTGGTAGCCTGAAAGAATGCACTGCTGGCTTTCCCCATAATATATAATATCTTTCAAAGAGCATATTGCTCCCCCACCCCCACCCCCAGCTTTGCCTTTGGCTCCAGGTGAAGAATAAGCATTCCCCGTTTGTCCTGTTTGTGCATTACGAGGCAAAAATATTCAGTTTCAAATAGTGCAGTGTTGACACCAGGAAAAATGAAGTAATTGCATGAAATACTACACAAAAGTCTCACGTGTCACTTTCATTGCTTAATCTTCAGGCAGGAAATAACCAGAATTCCTTTTGTTTTCTGGCTGCTCAATTAGCTGTGCAAATACCCTCTGCAAAGGTTAGGAACTGGGCTGCAGTCTATGACTTGTGTATCATACTCACATGCTTATCCAGTGGAGGCTGATGTTCTCAGCTTGAGACTGCCTTGAGCTGTTCTGGTCTTTTTCCCATCCACCTCTCTTGCAAAGGTGCTGTGGATGTTTAAGAACCAAAGTAGAATTTAACCCCTACCTCAACCGAAAAGTGTCCTCCTTTGGTTCAGAAGGGGGTCACAGTTGCTTCTCTGCTGGGCGGAACATTTTGTGGCCTCCACCTGCTCTGGCTCTATTCCATTCCTCCTCCTCTGCAAAACAATAACAACAGTGGACACTTGACTACTTATTCATCTGCAATTCTTAACACCTACCTTGGTGCCTTAAAAGGGACGCGGGTGGTGCTGTGGTCTAAACCACTGAGCCTCTTGAGCTTGCTGATCAGAAGGTCGGCAGTTCGAAAGCTTTGAAAATTTATATCAAGCCAATTACAGACCCTTATAACTGTGGTGGGGATGTGTCTACAATAGTGGGTTGAATGAGGAGTGAGAGTGGGTTTAAATTGCCTGGAGGAGTGTGCATGTGTGTGTTGGTTGTTAGAAGGACGATATGGCTTCATGGTGTATTGGCTGCCCACAAGGCAAAATGCTGCCCCTATGGCCATGATTGTGGGCAGAGTAGAATTGGAAGGGACTCTACGTGGGGCTACCTTTGAAGGTGACCCGGAAACTACAACTAATCCAGAATGCGGCAGCTAGACTGGTGATGGCCGCCGAGACCATATAACACCGGTCTTGAAAGACCTACATTGGCTCCCAGTACGTTTCCGAGCACAATTCAAAGTGTTGGTGCTGACCTTTAAAGCCCTAAATGGCCTCGGTCCAGTATACCTGAAGGAGCGTCTCCACCCCCATCGTTATACCTGGACGCTGAGGTCCAGCGCCGAGGGCCTTCTGGCGGTTCCCTCATTGCGAGAAGCAAAGCTACAGGGAACCAGGCAGAGGGCCTTTTCGGTAGTGGTGCCCGCCCTGTGGAACGCCCTTCCAGCAGATGTCAAAGTGATAAACAACTACCTGACATTCAGAAGACATCTTAAGGCAGCCCTGTTCAGGGAAGTTTTTAATGTGTGATATTTTACTGTATTTTTGGTTTCTGTGGAAGCCGCCCAGAGTGGCTGGGGAGGCCCAGCCAGATGGGCGGGGTATAAATAATAAATGATGATGATGATGATGATGATGATGAGGGTCATCTATTCCAACCCCCCAACAAAGCAGGACATTCCCCTTATTAGAACACAGTTACCCCCGTTGCCCCTTCCACTGTTAAGCCCCCTGGTCCCACTGCGGTGCTACTGGATTCCAGGTCAGTTTGATTTTTAGAACTAGCATTTTTGTATTGCACCCCATTTTATCTTGCTGACCAACACTTCAGATTTGCGAAGCGGTTTATTAAATTTGTAAAATAAATAAAGTAAACAAATAAACATAAACATGGAGGAAAATTCAGTGAGCACCAGTTTGCAGTTTTGTACATAGTTACCTGGGAGTAAGCATCACTGAGTGCTGTGGGACTGACTTTTCATAGAATCATAGAATCATACGAATATAATTGAGGCTGTTAAAATAGTAGCATGCCTGTAATACTCAAAGCACACTAACAAATACAGTGGGTCACAAAGAGGTCAGAATGTGGAGTTCTATTCTAGACCATAGATTCAGGATATTTCACATATCCTGAAATATTTTTAGATATTTCTAGATAGCCTAATAAGTAAGATTATTACCTACCACAATGCCAAAAGAAATTAAACCAGACAAAAGGTTTTGTAGTTACTAATAAAAACAATTCTAGATGCCATTTTCATTGGGGTTTTTCCTGGTATTTTTTCCTGGTAGCTAATGAAATAACCTAATGAGGCTAGGAGAGGAGTTGTCAGTGTCCTTTCAGTGCCTGATAAAAATGTCTATCTCCTCCCAGTCATTTGATGCTGTTTATTATTATTTTTCTGTTGCTGAAGTTTTTGCTGTTTTGCTGGGTCTGTTTATGGGTTATTTCAACATGTTTTGATAATAACATGTTGATTTTATGCTATCCCAATTTTGGCTCTTAATGTTTTGTAAATTGCTTAAGAGACTTTTTTGTAGTAAGTCAAACTAGTAGGTCAACTAAATAATAATAATAATAATAATAATAATAATAATAATAATAATAATAATAATAAAGAAACCATCCAAAGTGAAGATAGGTGTTTCATCCATCCAGGAAGGGTGGGGAATAAGGATTTTTATTTAAACAAAATTGCATTTTAAATGTACCTGATAAGCCTGAAGGAGCTTATCTCCTGATGGATCTCAGTTCAAGAGTGCCTCTTCTTGATGATGCCTTTTCTCCTGCTTCTTAGCATCAGAAAAGGGAATGGGATTTTAACAGACATTGGGGCTGGGATTCATTTGCCTGTGATTATGCTCAAGAAAGGAAAGAAGCCTTTGTCCCAAATAAAAGAAAACTTGTAGTTCATTAAGTGGCAGCAGATTGTAGTTCTGCTGAGCACCCTGCTTGCAAAAGGCACTAGAGATATCTTCTGGCCCTATCTCTGAGATGAACTTCATTTATACTCTCTCCTGTAGTTTTTTAATGGTTGCCTGAAGAGGAGCATGTCATTACAAGATTCTTTTCTGATTGGGGAAGGGGGGGCTGGTCTGGCGTCTCTCCCCACCTGGCCCTCCACACTAGTTCATTATGGAATGCAACTAAACTGGGGGAGGGGGGGAGTGTGGAAGATAACTTTCCGAACAAAAATAAATTAAAAGTATTCATAAGGTAAAGGGATCCCTGACCATTAGGTTCAGTCGTGGCCGACTCTAGAGTTGCGGCGCTCCTCTTGGTTTATTGGCCGAGGGAGTTGGCATACAGCTCCCAGGTCATGTGGCCAGCATGACTAAGCCGCTTCTGGCGAACCAGAGCAGCACACAGAAAAGCCGTTTACCTTCCCGCAGGAACGGTACCTATTGATCTACTTGCACTTTGACGTGCTTTCAGACTGCTAGGTTGGCAGGAGCTGGGACTGAGCAACGGGAGCTCACCCCGTCACGGGGATTCGAACCGCCGACCTTCTGATTAGCAAGCCCTAGGCTCCGACGGGAAGGTAAATGGCATTTCCATGCGCTGCTCTGGTTCGCCAGAAGCGGCTTAGTCATGCTGGCCACATGACCCGGAAGCTGTAGGCCAGCTCCCTCGGCCAATAAAGCGAGATGAGTGCAACAACCCCAGAGTTGTCCACGACTGGACCTAATGGTTAGGAGTCCCTTTACCTAGCATAGAAGGTGAGTATCTCAGAGCACCAGGAGAGCAGCAGCGCCACTACGCTCTTGATGCGCGAGGGGCCTTTCAACATGCGCCCTGAAAATCCCTGATGCAAAACTTCTCACCACGGCTTCATACAGGGGCAAAAAATGGCAGAGACACTTATCCCAAGTGGTGGTTATGCCAGGATGGGAACAAGTGCTATAGGCCACTTAATCATTGGCCAGTGGCTGTTTCACCCAACTTTGCACCCCCTTTCTGTACCATAAGAGCTCTGTGTGGAGCATGCCTGTGCCGTGGAGATCACGAAATCAGTGCAGATGGCAGCTAGAATCCTAGAACTTGGACTGCCAGCTTTTTCTTTTCTTTTTCTTTTTTTAAGTTACGTGCTTTATTTTATCCACATGCTTTTATCTTTTTCTTATTGCAAAGTAACTACAGTGGTACCTCGGGTTAAGTACTCAATTTGTTCCGGAGGTCCGTTCTTAACCTGAAACTGTTCTGAAGCATCACTTTAGCTAATGGGGCCTCCTGCTGCTGCTGTGCTGCCGGAGCACGATTTCTGTCCTCATCCTGAAGCAAAGTTCTTAACCTGAGGTAATATTTCTGGGTTAGCGGAGTCTGTAACATGAAGCATATGTTACCTGAAGCGTATGTAACCCGAGGTACCACTGTACATCAAAACATAGCAATACATAAAAATATAATAACAAATAAAGCAAAGAACAGAATAAAAGAAAAGATGAAGAAAGAAAGAAAAAAAGAAAAGAAAAGAAAAGAAAAAGAAATAATGAAAGTAGAGAGAGAAAGTAGAAAAGAAATAGGAAACAGGAAATGGATAAAGAAAAATACCTCAGAAAAACCATTAACACTTTTTAACATAAATAATAGGTAATAAATAATAGACTTCCCCCAATCTCACAGCCCTTCCTTTCGTACTTAACATGCCTATCTGTATTTCATTATTCTTCTTATCTTAATATGTGGACTGCCAGCTTTTATGTGTGTTCCTTTAAACCAATGCAGGGAGCAATTACGTTCTGCTCTTGTGCACCGTTACGTTTGTGCTGTACTTAAAGGATTTAAATCCACAGCTAAGGGTGTCAGGGAATTCTAAAGAAAATAGGAGTAGAAATTGCAGCTGTTTATTTATTCATCCCATGTCCAGAGCAGAAATCAACCCACTGGGTACAATCTGTTTACGTTATTGCTGTTTTACAATAAGTAATTGATCTTCTTTCCCATTTGCATTGTGTTGACATAAATTGAATTGACACAAATGGTCTTTGCCTGAAACAAATTAACATGGAAATAACATGATGATAGCTTAATTAATTATGTAAAGTTCTGCCCTAGTGGTCCTTAGATGAGTAATGTCGTTTTGTTGGAAGCCGAACCGCAGTGGAACTGAAACAGCACTGCAAGGGAGGAACATTTATTTCCTTTAAACAACAATAACAACATATTTATTGATACTTAAGCTATACAAAAATACATACCCACTACAAAGTATCTTTTTATAATTTACTAAGAATATACAGCTTTCCCTTCACCTGTCATCTTTTTTCTGTGAAATGCTTCTTGTCGTGAAATCCACAAGGGTGTCTTTTGGCACAACCTAGGTATGTATTTATTCCAAATTCCTAATATGGCACTTCTAATACAGTGATTTTAAATCCATATTAACTTTATTGTACCACAGATATCAATGGGACGTGGGTGGCACTGTGGGTTAAACCACAGAGCCTAGGACTTGCCGATCAGAAGGTCGGTGGTTCGAATCCCCGCGATGAGGTGAGCTCCCGTTGCTCGGTCCCTGCTCCTGTCAACCTAGCAGTTCAAAAGCACATCAAAGTGCAAGTAGATAAATAGGTACCGCTCTGGCAGGAAGGTAAACGGCATTTCCGTGCGCTGCTCTGGTTCGCCTGAAGCGGCTTAGTCATGCTGGCCACATGACCCGGAAGCTGTACGCCGGCTCCCTCGGCCAATAAAGCAAGATGAGCGCCGCAACCCCAGAGTCGGTCACGACTGAACCTAATGGTCAGGGGTCCCTTTACCTTTACCTACCACAGATATCAATGCCATCCAAACCTTAGTCCTTCTATTTCTAAAGTCCTCTCATTTCTCAGTGTCAACCATTCCCTTATGCACATTAGACAACAGGATGCAAAATAAAATTGTAGATTTGGCACACCTAATCCTCCTCTTCCCTTTGCACCTTTTAAGACTTTAAATTGACATCCCTACCCACAGCCAGGATACTATTGGTCATCAAAATTAAAGTGTGGCCAAAATTCATTTTAAACCACTTTTCTATATTAAGACCAGTTTTCCATATTATAACCTGCATTTGAAATTTGCAGTTTGCAGGAAAGCAATTCAAAACTCAAAGCAAGAAGTTTGTGGCAATAGGTTTGCAAGCATGTGGACTTAATGGAAGCAGGGCAGGCTACACAACTAAGCTATGCTTGAACTTCTTCCAGAAGTCCCCAAGGGCAGGTGTTTGAAAAAGGTGGATAAGCCCTTCCTTTGGTTGGTTCTGACATAGAGGCATTGGCACCCTGGACGTACCATAGACTGTATCCCACAGTAACTTTTAAAGTGCTGCTGCAGCAACAGCAGCAGCAGCAGCTGCCCATTGGAAATTGGTAGGTGCTGCAACAGAAACAGCAGGTGCCAGTTGAAGAGTGGATCACAAGATAGATTTTAGGGCTCAAGGGGGCAAAGTGGACATGCCTTCTGGATGCTGATTCTCTTCTTGAGATATTTATAAAGGTAAAGGGACCCCTGACCATTAGGTACAGTCGTGGCCGATTATGGGGTTGCCGAGGGAGCCGGCGTACAGGTTCCGGGTCATGTGGCCAGCATGACTAAGCCGCTTCTGGCGAACCAGAGCAGCGCACGGAAACGCCGTTTACCTTCCCACCGGAGCGGTACCTATTTATCTACTTGCACTTTGATGTGCTTTCGAACTGCTAGGTTGGCAGGAGCAGGGACCAAGCAACAGGAGCTCACCCTGTTGCGGGGATTCGAACCGCCGACCTTCTGATCAGCAAGTCCTAGGCTCTGTGGTTTAACCCACAGCGCCACCCAAGTTCCTCTTAGATATTTATACACGCCAGTTTTATCCTTCCTCTAAGAAACTTGGGAGTGATATCTCCACAACAACCTGCTGCTGTAGACTGGGTTGAGAGAGAATGAGTGTGTGTGTGTGTGTGTGTGTGTGTGTGTGTGTGTGTGTTTTGGTTTAAAGTCACACAGAGCATTTCATAGTTAGGTGAGGATTTGAACTTAGTCTTGCTAGCCTGACATTCTATAACTGCTGTACCACAATGTGCTCTGTTTTTGGTGTCCCTGCTGTCCCAGAGACCTTTCAAAGTGAAAACGTAAATTGAAAACAACTTATGCCAGCCTGGGAAACAGTGGTTTTCTTCCTTAGGATGCCACTTTTGACATGTCACAAGTAACAACAATACTTCATTCCTTCCCCCCACAAATAAAAATGTGAATAGAAACACTACTCTTCCTTTTGTGGTTGAAGAACCCAGCTGTGACAGTAAACCACAGAATGTGTTTGTACATGTTAGTTGCAAAATGTGGTAGTTGCAAAATGTGTGGTAGGTTAGGGAAGAGTCTAGTCTTGATTCAAACCTGCTACTTCCATTCCATCTTTAGTTTTGTAATAAGAGAATGGATTTTGTAAAGTTACGTTTTGGCTTGAACAAACCGTTTTGTTCATTTTTTTTAAAATGAAAAAAGCACCTAGTTATTGTTATTTTTTTTAACAGCTTGGAAGGAAGTTGAATTTATGAAAAGCTCAAGCACATAAGAAGCTGGGAGGAATACCAAGGGGTTTTGTCATTTTTGGCAGGCATGTCTTCATTAAACCTACTTTGAAGCTTCAGTTACCTGAATTACCATGGCTGGAACGGAGGGGGAAATGGCTAATATTTCTGGAAAATAAAGGAGCGAGTTGGCCATTTTTATTGTTTTTAAACATTTGAGCACATTTCCAGACTTCAGTTTTATCGTCCTGGACAGGTGCTAAGATACACAAGTACAAAATTCACGCTTGGTGTGTTGCCACTGTAGAGAGACTGAGAAGTCCAGGCAGCCATTCTCAGGTACCTGGACTCTCTTTCACCCAAAATATCTTTTTGAAAAGGATGGCAATTACAAGAAAACTGGTGTGTGCATCTTAGAATATGAACATGAGAGGGGGACTGCGTTTATATGCAGCTAAAAGAAGTGGTCCTAACTGTTGTTATTGTTTAGTCGTTTAGTTGTGTCCGACTCTTCATGACCCCATGGACCAGAGCACGCCAGGCACTCCTGTCTTCCACTGCCTCCCGCAGTTTGGTCAAACTCATGCTGGTAGCTTCGAGAACACTTTCCAACCATCTCGTCCTCTGTCGTCCCCTTCTCCTTGTGCCCTCCATCTTTCCCAGCATCAGGGGCTTTTCCAGGGAGTCTTCTCTTCTCATGAGGTGCCCAAAGTATTGGAGCCTCAGCTTCAGGATCTGTCCTTCCAGTGAGCACTCAGAGCTGATTTCCTTCAGAATGGAGAGGTTTGATCTTCTTGCAGTCCATGGGACTCTCAAGAGACTCCTCCAACACTGTAATTCAAAAGCATCAATTCTTCGCCGATCAGCCTTCTTTACTTCCATACATCACTACTGGGAAAACCATAGTTTTTACTATACGGACCTTTGTTGCCAAGGTGATGTCTCTACTTTTGAAGATGCTGTCTAGGTTTGTCATTGCTTTTCTCCCAAGAAGCAGGCGTCTTTTAATTTCATGGCTGCTGTCACCTTCTGCAGTGATCATGGAGCCCAAGAAAGTAAAATCTCTCACTGCCTCTATTTCTTCCCCTTCTATTTGCCAGGAGGTGATGGGACCAGTGGCCATGATTGCTCTATAAGACTCACTTTTTCCCTCCTAAAAATTAAGGAGAAATGTGTGTGCAATCTCATGGAGCGAATACAGGCTGCACAGCTATTCCAGAAGCCAGAACAGCAAGAGGGATTGCTGCTTTCACTGCACAGCGATCCCTCTTGCTGTTCTGGCTTCTGAGATTCAGATTTTTTTTTCTTGTTTTCCTCCTCCAAAAACTAGGTGCGTCTTGTGGTCTGGTGCGTCTTATAGAGCGAAAAATACGGTGGGTTCCCCATTCCTGATGTAAATATTACAGTTATTGGATAATGATTGGGTGATATCATATTTTGACAACAGCTGCTCAATCAAAATGCATGCCTGGTCCTGAGATCTAATTTCTGTTTTCTGACAGTATCCTGAATCTGAACCAGTGGTGGGTGCTCTTTGGCAAATATGAATAAGAGAGTGATTGATTTAAATAAAACAGACAGTGATAACGTTATTAGTATTCAGGGTTATTTAAATAAGCAACACATGTCTGATTGCTGTCAGAGGTGAGGTCCTGAAAGATGAATGACTTTTACATACATCTGCACTCTGGCCCTCTTCCTCCATGGAATTCGCATGTAGTATACAACAATGTGCTTCCCTTCTGAACTTTTTTGGGACACGGTATGGCAAGACTGCTGCAGCCTTCATCCAGTCAAATCCCAGATGGATATTGGTTTCAAAGGGAATGATGACTAGCCAGTATGTTAAATATTTTAATTCAGTAAACCTCCTGTTCTCCTTGATGTTTGCTAAAGTTACTCCCAGCAGCTGTAGAAGAGAATGCGTACGAGGAACTGAAGGAGAATCCTGTGTCCTTCCTCCTGTTGCCTGACCCATAAATCTCAGCGCTGAGTAGGCACTTAGCGCCAGGCACTCCTTGCTTTGGTCTGCAGCACCAAATGTTTGATGAGAAGTGTTTGTTGTAGAGTCAGGATGAGCAGAAGGTGGATAGGAATCTACTGGTGGGTCTTGGGGATAATTTAAAGGACAGCCCTGTACCTCAGTTGTACTGACTGAGGGGTTCTAACAAATGGCTGAAACTACCCTACACTGCCGCCATGCAAGGTAAATGGACACTGCTGGGAAGATACGGTGCCGCCAGGCCAGGCCAGCATATTTCCTTTGCACAACCCTGCAGCAGGGCCGTCTTAAGCATATCCGGCGCCATGGTTCAAAGATCCCTCCAGCACCTTTCCCCAGAGTTGTCGACCTTTCCCCAAGCCTCTGCGGGGATCGCTCTCCTCCTGCGGAGGCTTGGGAAGGAAGCTACACGCCCACCAGCCATATGGTTGATGGGGCACAGCTGGCGGGCGTGCAGGGAAAGGGGAGGCCACCGGCAAAGCCGCCCAGCTCCCCCACTCGCTGGAGTGCCCCTGAGAGGCAAGCTGACAAACTGGAACGTGTCCAGAGGAGGGCAACCAAAATGGTCAAAGGCCTGGAAACGATGCCTTATGAGGAACGGCTAAGGGAGCTGGGCATGTTTAGCCTGGAGAAGAGGAGGTTAAGGGGTGATATGATAGCCATGTTCAAATATATAAAAGGATGTCACATAGAGGAGGGAGAAAGGTTGTTTTCTGCTGCTCCAGAGAAGCGGACACGGAGCAATGGATCCAAACTACAAGAAAGAAGATTCCACCTAAACATTAGGAAGAACTTCCTGACAGTAAGAGCTGTTCGACAGTGGAATTTGCTGCCAAGGAGTGTGGTGGAGTCTCCTTTTTGGGAGGTCTTTAAGCAGAGGCTTGACAACCATATGTCAGGAGTGCTCTGATGGTGTTTCCTGCTTGGCAGGGGGTTGGACTCGATGGCCCTTGTGGTCTCTTCCAACTCTATGATTCTATGATTCTATGATTCAAGCGCCCTGGCGCAACGTGCCAGTAAGCCCCATAGGAAAGACGGCTCTGCCCTGCAGCATATACTGGTTGCACCAAATACTGTACCCATGTAAACACTGAACTTGACCCCAGCAACAAGGCACACACACACACACACACACACACACACACAGTGGGGGGAGAGAGAGGAGGCACTTCACACAAAGCAGCCCATCTCCAGAACGCACATAGGAAGGTGAAGCACATAGACAACAGGCTTTGGCTAGAACTCTTAACAGATACTTCGCCCTGGGATTCCAGATGCAAAGGCTGAAAAAATAAGCACTGCTCCCTCTGCCACAACTCAGAATGCCAGGACAGACCACCCAGCATTGGTGAGCTAGGGGACGAGGCAACTGTGCCACAAGGTATAGCTGCCACAACTGTCTCCAGTCTCTTCCCCAGCCCTTTGTTATATCAGATGCAAGTACCGAGTCTTGCAGAAGCTATATTGCAGCACTGCTCTGTTCTCCCATCAGCCAATAGCAATGTCTCCCACACATGGTGAGCACTTGGCCACCATTCAGAGGTAAAGCTCCCTGAACACCTCGCAGGCAGGTGTTCCTCCAACCATTGCCATTGCCCAGGAGCGCGTTGCCTTGAAAGGACATGGCCTGGGCACCTGGAGCAGTGCGCCCTTGTACACACCCAATTTCATTGCAATCTCCAGGGATGCGGGTGAAGGGAATCCCCGGCAGAACTCTCAGGTGGCACTTTTCTTCTTCAGTCTGGGTTCAGGAACTCTGAGCTGCTTCCTATACCTCATTCCATGCAGGCCATGAGGAAGATCCACCCATGGCCAGCAGCAGTGTCCACGATGCTCTCACCCAGCAATTGCTGGACTACAACTCCCATCATCCCTGACTACTGGTCCTGCTAGCTAGGGATGGTGGGACTTGTAGTCCAACAACAGCTGGGGATTCAAGTTTGAGAAACACCAAGGAAGAGAATTGCTCAGGGCTAGAGAAAGTATTCTGTAATGCTGTTCTTTAATATGGCATACGAACGAGGGGCTACCAATAGTCTGAAATGTCATTATATGGACATATAGAAATAATGCTTGGGAATCTTTTTGTAGCATAATCTCCGTTCTTTGCATTGCACCACTTTATATAATTCTAAGGAATCCTTTTATGTGTATTGCTCTTCCATTCGTCAGTGCTGAGAAGACTGGATGTGAACAGGCAAACGGTCTTTACATTTATAAAGCTCTTAATCTGCCATGTAGTAATGGTTATGAAAGTTCCCTGAAAAGACAACCGCCTTATTTTTGCTACTGTGGGTACAGTATTTTTAAGTGTAACATTGTGCATGTGTCTCCCTTTGCTTTTTATGGCTTGGGTTTTATTTTAAACTATAGCCATGTGGTGCCCTTATTTTCATAGCTCAAGATTCAAATTTGTTATTTTACACTGTGTGGGAAGCTATTTTCATTCCGCCCTGTAAAAAACGTTTGCCAAGTGCTGAGCTTTCATGTAGATTGCCATTTGTTTTTCAATAGGATCCATTTGTAAGAGCCAATCCTCCCACCTCCAGCATGTTCCAGTGAGTGTAGTTGCAAATGGCCTCTCTAGGCCAAACCCTCTCACACTGCTTAGAAAGAATTCAAGAAAGGCATTGTGGTTTCTGTGAATTTGTGCAAAGCTACAGACTTTTCTGCAGTCACTTCCCCCTGTACTGCCCATGGCAGCCTCAACACAAGAGGGGCAAAACCTAGGCATCTCCTTTCAGTGGCCTGCCTGGCCTCACATGGTGGTTTTCAGTGCTCTCATTGCTCGCATGGTACTAATGACTGGGGAAGAGCCCATAAGAGGATGTGCAGTGCATGGAGCCCCTTGGTCAGTGATATGCATACATTTAGGTAAAGGTAAAGGGACCCATGACCATTAGGTCCAGTCATGGCTGACTCTGGGGTTGCGGTGCTCATCTTGCTTTATTGGCCGAGGGAGCTGGTGTACAGCTTTCAGGTCATGTAGCTAGCATGACTAAGCCGCTTCTGGCAAACCAGAGCAGCGCACGGAAACGCTGTTTACCTTCCTGCTGGAGCGGTACCTATTGATCTACTTGCACTTTGACGTGCTTTCGAACTGCTAGGTTGGCAGGAACAGGGACTGAGCAACGGGAGCTCACCCCATCGCGGGACTTCGAACCGCCGACCTTCTGATTGGCAAGCCCTAGGCTCAATGGTTTAACCCACAGCACCACCCGCGTCCCTATGCATACATTTATTTGGGCACAAATATGTAATTAAGAAGTGAAAAGAGATACAGATCTGCACTGGAAAGATTCTAAAACCACGAAATATGCAAACCGCAAGCAACCTTGATCATATAACATTAACTTAACAGCAACAATAGCAGAATATGGAATTGCCACTTAATTTAGTTAATGCTAGCACACCTAGGGCTCAGGAATAGCACAAGGCGCCACCTGTCACCTACACACACACACACACCATTCAGTTTCTGTATCTTTGCAATTATTAGCGCTCCCTTTTTTGCCCAGTACTATTTCCCGCATGGTTGCAATTTTCTGCATCCGTCAGAAAGTTGAACAACCTGGTATTTTCCTCCTCTTGAATAATTTATGTCTCCTTCTGCATTGGGTGGTGCTGTGGTCTAAAACACAGAGCCAGGGCTTGCCAATCGGAAGGTCGGCGGTTCGAATCCCCACGACGGAGTGAGCTCCTTTTGCTCTGTCCCTGCTCCTGCCAACCTAGCAGTTCGAAAGCACTTCAAAGTGCAAGTAGATAAATAGGTACCACTCTGGCGGGAAGGTAAATAGCGTTTCCATGAGCTGTTCTGATTTGCCAGAAGGGACTTAGTCATGCTGGCCACATGACCTGGAAAAACGGTCTGCAGATAAACGCCAACTCCCTCATCCATTAAAGTGAGATGAGGCCAGAGCCGTCTGTGACTGGACTTAACGGTCAGCGGTCCCTTTACCTTTACCTTCTGCAATGACCGTGTAATGTGCTTGTTGTGGCATATCATACATAAAATAACAATTGCACTGCAAGCACCCCCTGCAGAGCAGGAACAATGTTGAAGTTCAAGTAATGAGCCTTAGGAACTGTAGAGCAGAAAATTGGCCTGGCCTTCAATGATTTGAATTCGAGCTAGCCAGAGAATGCATATGGGTTCTGGATTCACAAAAATAGATTAATGAATAAATTTAGCATTTGTTAATCTAATGTCAGTTTCGTAGGATTTCAGAATCCTATGAATTAAGTCTGTTGCCATGTTTGCTGGCAATACTAAATTGTAGCTTAAAATAAACTTACCTTTGCTCTTTCCACACTCTGGACTATGCTCCAGGTGCTGAAACAAACCAGAAACAAACCAGACTCTGGCTTGCCACTGTATGTGAACCTGGGTTCACATATCTCTCCAGGCAAATGAGTGAAAACATACCGCAAGCCCAGCAAAAAGCCAAACTCTGGCATTTTGGTTCCTGGCATATTTCTTCCCCCACACAGCACAACCAGGAGTGTGTTCATGCTCATTAAACTAAAGTGTGTTTTAAACCATGCAGAGTCAGATTATAATGGTACAATTGGAGTGATTACACTTGCTTGCTGTCTGTCTGTCTTTCGGTCTCTCTCGCCTCTAACTCTCCTAGGAGAAGAGTTATGAAGCAAAATGTACAGGCAACCTTCTAAAGCCAGAGGCTACATTTTTGGGCCAGTGAGCACATTCTGAATTTTGATAAAATGCTGTGGTTGCCAGTCACAAAATACCTGCCATGGGGTGAGGGGTGGGTGGCTGGGATAAAGCAACTTGTGCTAACAAGTTCACTTACTCCGTAGATTTGCCTAATGCCCTTATGACATGGACAGCCTTCATTTACCTTATAATCCCTAACACGGAATTTGCATTTTTCACAGCTGCCACACACTGGGTCAACATCTTTGTCAGGCTCTCCACTACAACCCTTGTTCCTGGTCAGTCACCTCCAGTTCAGACCCTGTGACACATGTGAAACTGAGAAATTTTGCCCTCACATGCATCCCTTTACACTTGTTCAGATTGGATGGCATTTGCCATTTCCCTGCCCAGTTTGGAGAAATCTTACTGGAGCTCTTCACAATTCCCATTTTGTTTTAACAACCCTGGACAATTTAGTGTCACCCTCAAACTCACTGCTCAGTCCTAACTTTAGAATGTTTATGAACAAGTTAAAAAGCACACGAGCCAATATTAATTACCGTATTTTTCGCTCTATAACACGCAGATTTTTTCTCCTAAAAAGGAAGGGGAAATGTCTGTGCGTGTTATGCAGCGAATGTGTGGTCCCTGGAGCCGAAAAATCGGGCAAAAATCAAACCGCGCTTCAGGGAGCTGGGAAACCTGAAAGGGAAACCTGAAAAGAGGAAGTGGGTGCATTCCTGCATTCTGCCTCAGGGTCTTACTGCCCACCCTCTCTGTTTCCTTACTGTGTTTGCTCAAACGGAACAAAGAGCAGGGAAAGCCCCTCCCCTCCAGGAAAGAAGAGGGGAAAGCAGAGTGTCGTTCCTTCCTCTCTGTGCTCCGCTCCTTCCTCTCTGTGCTCCGGTGCTGCTGAAAACATGCAGGTGGGAGAGAGAGAAAGAGAAAGAGAGAGAGAGAGAGAGAGAGAGAGAGAGAGAGAGAGCGCTGGCTGGCTTGGGTGGGTGCGTGGGGGAAACTTTTGCCTTCCTTTTCTCTCTCCCGTTATACCCCACTCCTGCATTCTTAGCCCTTCTGTGTTTTTCCTTCCCTCCCCACTTAAAATGTGGTTAAAAAGCATGGATCCACATGGATCCTCAGGATTTTTGCACTGGGTCACCCCAAATTCACCATCAGAGCACATAGCATGTCCATGGCTACAGCCTGCCCCCCCCCAAAATCATGCACCCACTGTTGCCTGGGGCTGCAATGGTGCAAAAATGTGGTTAAAAAGCATGGATCCACATGGATCTTTGCATTGGGTCACCCCCAAATTCACCACCAGAGAACATAGCATGTCCATGGCTACAGCCTGCCCCCCCCAAATCATGCACCCACTGTTGTCTGGGGCTGCAATGGTGCAAAAACGTGGTTACATAGCATGGATCCACATGGATCTTTGCATTGGGTCACCCCCCCAAATTCACCATCAGAGCACATAGCATGTCCATGGCTACAGCCTGCCCCCCCAAATCACGCACCCACTGTTGTCTGGGGCTGCAATGGTGCAAAAATGTGGTTAAAAAGCATGGATCCACATGGATCCTCAGGATCTTTGCATTGGGTCACCCCCAAATTCACCACCAGAGAACATAGCATGTCCATGGCTACAGCCTGCCCCCCCAAATCACGCACCCACTGTTGTCTGGGGCTGCAATGGTGCAAAAACGTGGCTACAAAGCATGGATCCACATGGATCCTCAGGATCTTTGCATTGGGTCAGCCCAAATTCACCATCAGATCACATGTCTGTGGCCACAGCATGAAGCACAAAAATGATACATCCACTGTTTCATTCAGAATGTTTTTTCCCTTGTTTTCCTCCTCTAAAAATGATGTGCGTGTTATGGTCAGGTGCGTGTTATAGAGCGAAAAATACGGTATGCAGCTCTTCCCTGCAGACAACTCATCTGTACGTACCTCCCTCTCACTCCCCACCCTCTCTCCCGTTCTCATAGAGGACACATACAAAAGAAGGGCCTGCCATATAAACCCCCCAAAATCACAAGGGTCATTGGTGATTCCTGTGCTAAGCAATTTTCGTGAACCAGCATAGCTGCTTCTGTTTTTCAGTGTTTTTCAATGAGCTTTCAAGTCAGAACAGTTGATGAGTGAGTTGCTTGGATAGCAGGCTGTAGCTATCCCCGAGGTCTTAAAAAGTGCATGTTTTTAACCCCCTTTTAGTGGTGCCCCCAACCCACCTTAACCTGGCTTTGAAGCTATGATTTACCACTGCAGAAACCAGTCCATTGGATTGTCTTTGTGACTTGCACCAATGTCTTTTTAAAATGGTGGTAAACATCCTTTTGCCCCCAGTTTCACCCTTCAGTGTTTCTGGCAATTTCAGCCACTTGGACTCCTGTTTCTCAAAAGAAACACATCTCAGGTATCACATTAATTAGATTGGTATGAGATTATGGCTTACAAATTGCTGTTTTTGGATACAGATTCCTTATCCATTTTAAACTTCAGCAGTTAGTGTGTAATAATATACCATAGTAGTCAACTTCTCGCAGAAGAGTAGGCAAAAAAATGTTTATTAAAATAGATTGCAATCCCAGAAGCAGGAAATTTAATATTATTAATAAAAACAGGTGGCATTATTCGGAATGTTTTCACTATATACCACTTCATTCATAACACAGTATTTAAAAGGCCCTGCTTGTGTTTTTTGTCTCAATATAGCATAAATCTTTTTCTCTGCGGAATTGTTATCTGTAATGGAAAGAGTAGCTCAAATTAGCACCGTGACGGGGTTCAGGGCAAAAAAAAGTGTTCTTGTAGCTATGGCAAGTTATGACAAGATACTGCTTCCCTTTTCTGTTGCATATGTTGGGTCTGTAGAAGGATCTTGGGACTCCTTTAGGCCAGGCAAGGGAAACCTGTGGCCCTTTAGGGCTACAACACCTATGAGCCATAGAATCATAGAATAGTAGAGTTGGAAGGGACTCTGGTGGTCATGTAGTCCAACCCCCAGAAATGCAGGAATCTCAACTAAAGCATCCACAACAGATGACCATCCAACCTCTGCTTTAAAAACCGCCTAGGAAGGAGAGTCTACCACCTGGCTTGAGAGCAGTACATGTGAAAAGGATCTAGGAGTCTTGGTTGACCACAAACTTGACATGAGCCAACAGTGTGACGCGGCAGCTAAAAAAGCCAATGCAATTCTGGGCTGCATCAATAGGAGTATAGCATCTAGATCAAGGGAAGTAATAGTGCCATTGTATTCTGCTCTGGTCAGACCTCACCTGGAGTACTGTGTCCAGTTCTGGGCACCACAGTTCAAGAAGGACACTGACAAACTGGAACGTGTCCAGAGGAGGGCAACCAAAATGGTCAAAGGCCTGGAAACGATGCCTTATGAGGAACGGCTAAGGGAGCTGGGCATGTTTAGCCTGGAGAAGAGGAGGTTAAGGGGTGATATGATAGCCATGTTCAAATATATAAAAGGATGTCACATAGAGGAGGGAGAAAGGTGGTTTTCTGCTGCTCCAGAGAAGCGGACATGGAGCAATGGATCCAAACTACAAGAAAGAAGATTCCACCTAAACATTAGGAAGAACCTCCTGACAGTAAGAGCTGTTCGACAGTGGAATTTGCTGCCAAGGAGTGTGGTGGAGTCTCCTCCTTTGGAGGTCTTTAAGCAGAGGCTTGACAACCATATGTCAGGAGTGCTCTGATGGTGTTTCCTGCTTGGCAGGGGGTTGGACTCGATGGCCCTTGTGGTCTCTTCCAACTCTATGATTCTATGATTCTACGTTTGCTTCAGGTTGAGCGTTTTCCGGTTGCGTTCCGCGGCGACCCGGAAGTACCGGAAAGGGTTACTTCCAGGTTTTGACGCTCACGCATGCGCAGACGCACAAAATGATGTCATGCGCATACGCAGAAGCGGTGAATTGCAACCCGCGCATGCGCAGACACGGGTTGCATTCTGCTTATGTTGTGAATGGGGCTCCGGAACGGATCCCGTTCGCAACCAGAGGTGCCACTGTACTGTCACTTCCCTTGACCTGGACGCTATTAAGGGTTTTGTTTTTTTCTGCAGCAGAGCCTTTTCTTAAAAGAGATGTGGTTCCATTGTTCAAAAAATTAATGGGTTCAAGGTGAAGCCACAGGGAGAGCACAATAAGGCAAGGTGTGTAGGTATAATGAAACAATACACCTTGACAAGATACCCACATTCTTCAGTGCAGGCCCATTCTTAATTGGCCCACCAAGGGATCCAGAGATCTTGGCCTTGTATGTCAGGCTAATGTAAATTGAACATAAGCAAAGAGGTTTCAAGATTGTCCTGCCATGATTGCAATATGAAGCAAAGTATGATTTGGACCTTGCTTTGAGGTTTCCTAACAAATGTCCAAGTGGCGTCGTGCTAGATCTTTCATTTATTCCTGAGAGAATTCCTCATTAAGGTTTTTCAAGCCTGACCAGATTACGTCACTTTCCCTCTCCTCTCATTCCTTGCCCACCCTTTCTCGTTCTCCTCTTTATTCGCTCACACTCCTTGTTCTTTTAAAGAGTTGCGCTACTCCAAGGAGTTGTGCTTTGAGCCAGCAGCTGCATTAATGATGCTTGCTGATTGCTTCATTCTACACACACACACACACACACACACACACACACACACACACGGTCTTTGAAGTGCGCTCAGGTCTCAGGCTTTAGTTCAAAGGTCACTTTGTTTATTTATGCAAAGCTGGTTCATCTGTGAAATGGGGCTTTCAAGGTCTCTGACATCAAAAGCGCCAAAGCCAGCCACAAGCCAGTCAGTGCAGGGACTGGCATTGTCCCATTACAAATCTGAACTACTATGTGGACTGCAGAGAAATGCAGGAGTTGTGTTTTTAACTGAATAAACGAATCCTGACCAGAATCTGTTGCTAGCTTAAACCAAGTTGCTCATTGCTGTCTAAAGCAAAGATCTTCTGAAAGCCAAGTACAAATCTTTCCATTCCAGACTCAGGAATAGAAAGGTTTTTTGTTCAGATTTATCCAAAACCAAACATTTCACTCAAATATGTGTTGTTGTTTTTTCCCTGTTCAATACAGCTAGCAAAATACCTGTCAATATGACGCATACCCCCCAACATTTCTCCGATGAAAATAGTAACATCCTATTCCATCATCATCATCATCAACAACAACATCTTTTTACTATTTATATCCTGCCCATCTGCCTGGGTTGCCCCGGCCATTCTGGGTGACTTCCAGCATATATAAAAACATATATAAAAACATATAAAACATATAAAAATATAAAAAATATTACATAAAACATATAAAAAAATATTAAACATTTAAAAGCTTCCCTATACAGGACTGCCTTCAGATGGCTCCATACCCTCCCAACATTTCTCTGATGAAAATAGGGACATCCTAAGGAAAAGCGGGACATTCCAGGTCCAAATCAGAAACTGGGATGGCTTCTGTAAATCCAGGACTGTCCCTGGAAAATAGGGATACTTGGAGGGTCTTGTGCATCTTGGAGGGACAGCCTATAGAGACCCTTGCTTCTGGGTGCACCATGGCCAGATCTGTGTGAGATCTCCTTGCGGGATCCCTGTCAGTAGGCCTGGGCCAGTATAGGGTAGATTTTACTCCAGCAGCAATACTCTTAAGTACAGTGTGTTCCTTTCCCTCATAGGAGTGAATGATAATAATTTATTATTTATACCCCGCCCATCTGGCTGGGTCTCCCCAGCCACTCTGGGCGGCTTCCAACAAAACACTAAAATACAATAACCTATTAAACATTAAAAGCTTCCCTAAACAGGGCTGCCTTCAGATGTCTTCTAAAAGTTTGGTAGTTATTTTCCTCTTTGACATCTGATGGGAGGGCGTTCCACAGGGAGGGCGCCACTACCGAGAAGGCCCTCTGCCTGGTTCCCTGTAACTTGGCTTCTCGCAGCGAAGGAACCGCCAGAAGGCCCTCGGCGCTGGACCTCAGTGTCCGGGCAGAACGATGGAGGTGGAAACGTTCCTTCAGATATACTGGACCGAGGCCGTTTAGGGCTCTAAAGGTCAGCACCAACACTTTGAATTGTGCTCAGAAACATACTAGGAGCCATTGTAGGTCTTTCAAGACCGGTGTTATATGGTCTTGGTGGCTGCTCCCAGTCACCAGTCTAGCTGCCGCATTCTGCATTAGTTGTGGTATCCGGGTCACCTTTAAAGGTAGCCCCACATAGAGCGCATTGCAGTAATCCAAGCGAGAGAGAACCAGAGCATGTACCACTCTGGCGAGACAGTCTGCGGGCAGGTAGGGTCTCAGCCTGCGTACCAGATGGAGCTGATAAACAGCCGCCCTGGACACAGAATTGACCTGTGCCTCCATGGACAGCTGAGAATCCAGAATGACTCCCAGGCTGCGCCCCTGGTCCTTCAGGGGCACAGTTACCCCATTCAGGAACAGGGAGTCCTCCACACCTGCCCGCCTCCTGTCCCCCAAAAACAGTACTTCTGTCTTGTCAGGATTCAACCTCAATCTGTTAGCTGCCATCCATCCTCAAACTGCCTCCAGACACTCCAGCTCCATTAGCTGATATGGGAGAAAGTAAAGGCTTGCACTCAAGTACACCATTACTGCTGCTGAAGACCAGCGCTCCCCTATCTGTACAACAGCAGCTATATGAGCCACTCCGCCCATTTGCATAAGGCAGGCATCCCCGAATTCGGCCCTCCAGCTGTTTTGGGACTACAATTCCCATTATCCCTGACCACTGGTCCTGTTAGCTAGGGATGATGGGACTTGTAGTCCTAAAAATTTGGCTGGTGGGCCAAATTCCAGGATGCCTGGCATAAGGCATTACAAGATTGATCTCCATTGTCCCCTTTCAGGTGTGGAGGGTTCTGCAGCAGATTGTTCCAGGATGAGGTCCTCTTCTGGTCAGCAAGCAAAAGTGCAGGCAGAGCTATTCTCAACGGTATTCCCTTGGGCTTTTTTGCACAATCTCTTCCAGAGCAGGATTAGTTAGGGACTACTTTGGAATCTCCTCTAGGGGGTTTCTTTCTTTCTTTGCTGCCCTCAAACTTGGGAGTCTTCTCGCCTCCAAAAGTGGCACTGGGATTACTGGCTTTGTTGCTATATCCTCCAGAATGAATGGATAAACCATAATATTTTTTTGATAGCCTGTGACCCTGGTACGAAGCCACATTGGGCAGTGGTAATGAGTAATTTTCTCCCACACACGTATACATGGGCTTAATTATGTATACTACTAATCATAATAATAATACTATCCATTTTGAGGCTATAATCTTCACATTATTTTGCTTAATTTGGGCCCAGGAGTGCTGAAATTTAATGACTAGAAAAGATTCATAACTTTTGGAAGCATGCCTGAAAAGGTGCAGATCAGATATTACAGTCAAACCTCTTCTTACATCCGCCTCTGCTTGTGTCCATTTCGCCCAACCTCCGCTGCAAACCCGGAAGTAACTGGCGGGTTTGCCGCCATCTGCGCATGGGCAGGAGCGGTGATCACCTTTCATACATGCGCAGAAGTGGGCAATTGCCGCCTGCACCTGCGCACAACGCTGCCTCTCCCAGCGACCCGTTTCAACCTCTGGATGGACCTCTGGAATGGATTATAGTCACAGGTAGAGGTTCCACTGTACTTTTGATTTTAATTGTGGATAAAATTGTTCATAAAGGCCAAAGTGTGGTATGTGTTCATAGAGGATAAAGTGTATTTAACATATACTAAAATTTTCTTCATTAAGCCTGCTATCTGATACTGATCAATCATATCTCTGTTGAGGTAGCATTCCTGTTGTAAATCAATAGCGCTACTCCAGTCAGCATCCTGCCTTCCAAATACGTAGACCTCTAAATGTCAGCACCATCTTAAAGCTACTCCTTATTGACGGCCAACAAGACTTGATAATTTTAATATGTTCCTCCAAGTTGACATCATCTGTTCATCTCATATAGTAATGACCACCCCATTTTTAGACACCTGGCCCATACACTACTACCGGAGAAGTTAACCACCTGCTTGCCTTCTCTCCTGCCTCACCGGAGATGAATACACATCGATTTCTTATGGATACAAGGCCAGTTGAAGATGCTTAGCTAGCTGAGGTCTAAGATGTGGATGGACTAGGATGTTCACATATGAAGTACAGTACATAATATCAGCACAGTTGCTCTAAGACCAAGCCAAGCAATCCATCAGATGATTCCAGGCAATTCATCTGTTGCCTTTTCTGTAGAAAGTATGGCTGCAGGAGGATTTGGGGCAAGGAGAAGGATCTGGTTAACCCTTACCTCCCCAACACACATTCTTTCAACAAGGACAGGGATTTCTGCTGTCCTCTCAAATCCCCCTCCCCCCATTTCTCTTCTAATTTGCACATGGGATTCAACTAAGATATATCGATTTTGTAATGTTAATTCTGGCGTATTAAGCTTTGTCCTCATGGTATTCTGGAGTCTTTGCCTTCCTCCTGTTAGTTTTCAGTGGAAGTCAAAATTTATCTATTTAGCAGAATTTTATTGCTTTTCCTAGCAGGGTTCTTTGTGACTATGTGGAATTCAAGGGAGAAAAATCTCCTCAGCTATAGCAAAAAAGAAGAAGCAATGAACAAGCTGGTGCCTCCATTATACTGCCACTAAAGCTATGGAAAGTTTGTTGCTAGCCAGAAAGGACAGCTGGTTTGCCTTTCTGTAAGGCCTGCGTTTGCAGCTAAATCTGCCATTCTTTGTTTTGCAATAAACTGATGAAATTCAAAGGCAGAAGAACTAGAAACCAACTACAGAGAGTGCACTAGAAAATGTAACGTGAGCCTCAAACCAAAAACAAGCAAACACCTCAATTAACTTAATATTAGGGAAACAACCAATTCTGCAAACATGGTTTCTAAATGTTAAGCACAAAGTTATTGCAGCTCTTCACATCAGTTGATCTGCTCTGTTTGTTTTTCTTCAAGTTCTAGGATGTAGGCGTCTCAACTGTGGCAATTGCATCAGTTTCAATCAGGGCATCAATGGAATCTCTTGAGATACCACCCTGAAAACGCATCCCATTATCCCAGCTGCCAAAATGAGTAATGAAAACATGCAAGTGTGAATGTTTGCTGTTGTGCATTTTGTTCCTACCATGTAATATCCCCTTTCCCCATCGCTTTCGTATGCCTCTTACCAGTTCCTAGACCCAGAGCTTTCTCACCAAAACCATCGAAGGAGCTTTGCACATGGCTAGTCACCTTCTTCTGTATGCATATAATTCGCTAGATTGGTCTGTATTGTTGGGCTTTCTGTGGACCCAACAAGATGTGCATCTAAATGCATATTTAAGCACAGATTCTGTCTTATCTGCAATACTTTGCTTTCAATGGAACACTGGGGTGTGCATCCAGGTGTAGGGCCATCTTTACCCAGGGGCGCAAGGCACCTGGGGGGCTCCAAATGTATGCCTACTGTATACCGATCCCTCTCGATTGGCGGCAGTGAAAAAGCAATGGAGCGAAAGTCCCCTCCTCCCCTCTTCCTTCGCTCTGCTACTCTGTAGCGTCAAATATTCCTGACGAGTCAGGAGCAAAAGCAGTTATTTCCGCTGCGTAGTTGTTACAGGTGAGCAATTTTCCTCCCTCCCCCCAAAGTGAACACCTTGAGCTTTTGGGGGGGGAGCCAAACAGTGAGTTCACCCCCTCCCTAAAAAATCTGGGGACAGCTAAAGTAAATTTGGGGGCGCTGGGTGGATTGTTGCACCCCATATGCATATGCTAAAGACGGCCCTGTCCAGGTGTTTACCTTGATAGGGATTAGAATGCACATTTGCATTTTCATCCAAGTGAACATTCAGTTTGTTAGCAAGGGAGTGAAGGATAGGCAGCCAGTTTAATTAGATACATATTAGCAACAGCATCTTTTCAAGTTCCTGGGAAAAAGTGGTAGTAGCTGTGGTTTGGAAAATGCATGCATGAAGACTCATAATTTCTGATTTACTGTGCTGCTTTAAACTGTGAAGGGCTTCAAGTAGATCACAATAAGCCAGAGTATTTGCCCAATACAGAAGACTTAATGTGTTTTAGAGCTCTTTAACTTTGTGGGCTGAGGATGGGAAGAATGATGTTTGGGGAAAGCATGAGGCAGCTTTATAAAATGATGTCGTCGTGGGTTGGATTGGCATTATTTCACACAATGTGTAATGCACATGGAATTCCCTACTATGTTTCCTTAAAAAAAGATTTTAAAAACTGAGGGAGGGTGCACCCTAATTCCACACACTTTTCACATGAAAGGAAGACCACTAAAAATGTTTAGGGAAATACTTTAAACAACACTAGGTCTCTTGATGGCAGAGAGCTGCTCCTTTGGGATGGCCTTTTTGTTGTTTTGTATCAAATATGTGGAGATATTAGCCTTTGCCTCATTCTTCCTCCGCCTCTAATTCCACATGATGTCATTGACTGGCTGGCTTCCGAGTAGTGGTGGGAGACGCCAGCTGGGGAGCCCTCAAGGGAAGAAGGCTCAGAGCTCGGAGGTTGGTGGTGGGACGACGGCGGATGGTCAGAGCGAGAAGATGGAGAAGACTGGGAGGAGGAGGTGTTGGAAGCTGTAGAAGTAACCAGGTTTTGTGAGCAGGAGGAGTCTGTGCCAGAGGGAGGAGCAGAAGCAGAGGCAAAAGTGGAGGCTGGAAAGCAGAGGGAGCAAGAGGCAGGGATGAATCAGGCTGGTGAAGAAGCTGGGGGGTGTCTCTCTTTCCTGCTGTGACCAGCTCCCCTCCTCCCCCCATGTCTCCCAGAACCTGCAGAGGTATGAAGAGGGCGGGGCAAAGACAGGCATCGTGGCATAGTCTCAGATTGCTAGGGAAGGACCCAGGGGAGGAGGGAATTTAAGACAGCTGTGGGAAAGTAGGGACCTTAGTCCCCATAACTGCCTCATAGGGGCAGTATCTACCAGGATGAGGTGTTGTGCTCTCTAGGCCTAGCCTCCTGAGTCTACCTTGTTTTCTTGAAAAAGCCCATGGAACTACAGTAGAGAAACAGAGACAGACAAAAACACAGAGAGATCGTGGACAGAAAAACAGAGCAACACCAAGCTTTGTGGGAGCTTTGATCTAACTCGGGGTGCTTTGTTGACTTAATGGCTCGACATGGATAAGGATAAACTCACTCCAAATCGCCATGATTCACTGCATTATTTAGCCTCAGTGCACACATAGTATTTACTGTGGTTTCCTATGAGACCTAAGCCATCACAGGTGGTTGTTGTTGCTGGATCTGCCTGTCCCGAGACAATGGGGTGTTCCTCCAGGGATGAAGTCAAACTGCTGTGTTAGCAGCACCAAAGTGACCTCCCTGGGGCACAGATCTGGGCAGTGTGTATGGAGGTCCTGGACTGCAAGGAAGACAAGACCACCCCCTTCTCGGCCTTGCCGATGTGGTCCCAAGGAAAGCAGAGTGATGCGTTTGACACCAGCTTGGCTGAAAAAGTTTCTAGAAGGAGATGTACAAGGAGCCATCCAACCACCTTAGGGATTCCAGATTTGTTTAGGGCTTATACTCTTTAGCCTCTTCTTCTCCCAAAGACTTTCTCATGAATGAGTGTAGCTGCAAGGCAGCAGAGGTTTAGGGATCAGACTTTTCCTTCCCAGGCTGACAAGTAGGATCCAGGAAACACAATGTTGTATTTTATGAGAAAGCATGTTCTCCTTCATGGAGAGCACATGTTGCGGTGGGGGCCACCAGGACACTCCAAAGTTGGGGGGCGGGCTAACTGATTGTTGGCCACCGATGCGATTGGGGCTTCCCTTGTTGTTGGGAAGAAGTTAATGTTGCCATTTATTGATTGACAGCCAGAAATAGTAAAACTCCTTGCACGAGGCTAGGGCTTCCTCTTTTCGCCCGTGCATCGGATTGCCCGTGCCCCCTCCCTAGAATAGGGTTGTTCGCTTTGACCTTGCTATGCCTGTCATGGGGTCGTCTGCTCTTGGGACAGGGGCCCGCTAGGAATTTTGTCCATCTGGCTGATTGGCTGGGGCCAATGGTTTTTGCCTACTGCGTAGCAAATCGTCACAACTTGTAAGGTTCGCGGTTAGGCATTGGTTTATGGTTTGGTTGGTTGAGGGGCATGGATTGGCTGTGCCTGCCTCTCTAATGCTGCTGCTGCAAGGGATTCCATTAAAGGAATCAGGGGCTAACTATTGCTTGTCCACTCTGTCAAGGGGGCTCGGGCCATAGCAATGAGCTCCTAGTTGCATTTGGGGTGAGGGCAGGTTCCCTGCTCCATCGTAACCCCCAAGTGTATTCCCCCATTCTGACTTTCTCATCGTGTGGAATGTCAGTCTGTCCCCCATGGTGGGGGCAGATAGTCGTAACCAATGCCTACGCAACCACTCACAAATTTGTATTTTAATAAAGTTGTGGCCAAAATTATGCCAAAAATCTTAAACAAAAACTTCTGTGTGATGTGTGAGTTATTGGGGTGGACCTGGGGACCTGATCCCACCTCCACAATCATTTATTCCAATTAAAAAACCTCAAACTGCTTGACTGAGATTTGCATTGAGTTCCTTTCCCTAGGAATCTGTTATGATAACTGTACTAACAGAACAATGTGCAAATTTACTTTCATGGGGAAACACCACACTTCTCAATAACTATGAGCACCTTCTGAAACGTTCTGGGGATTTCAAGGAAGTCATCTTGCTTGTCATACAGGCACAGATAAATCCATGAATTTGACAACTGCTCCCTTGTCTTTAAGCTGATCCAATTATGTAGTGCAAAAGTCTACTGCATGCAAACTGATTATGTTTCAGTTGCTACTGTGACCAATAAATATGTGTAATTGTCCGTATACAGTGCTGCAAAATCAAAATTGATTTCATTCCCTTCTTGCAGTGATTTAAATCCATCCCCCCTGTAAATGAGCATAAAAGTTAGATTGTAGGTTTCTTTATTTTTACGCAGCAACAGTGTTCACCTTCTCTACATTTCAGCAGTCACCTCTGGCACAATCCCTCCTCTCCCACTCCACCAAAATCTGGCCTTCCCCTGCCATGATGTTTTCTGAAACCCTTCTGTTCAATATATTCACCTTATCTGCATTTTTAATTCACCCACGCCCATCCTTCAAACTTTTTTATTTTTGGGGGAGAGCTTTCCTGATTCTTGCATGCAGCTCCACAGTTTGAGGATTTGGCTGGATAACGAGCAGCGATCTTCAAAGGATCTGGCGCATTCACAGCAATTTGGTTCACATGAAAGGCTTGGCAGCCTGTCAAGTGCAGCTGAGAATGCCAATTAGTTGGTGTGCTTGAGTGGAGTTGGGGGCTGGAGGGGGCTGCACTCTGGTGGGCATACTGTAACATGAGGCTGGAGACAAAAGAGGGGAGTCCAGCCTTGCTATACAGGGCTGGGCAGGATTAAGTTCTAATTGACAAAACCTCTGCTTAAAATCTGCAAGGAAGTCCTGTGGGCATTTAATGGATCTTTTTACTGTCTTCCCCTGTAGGATTTCAGGGCTCGGCGCTGCGTTTTCAAAATCCTCGTTTCCAGTATATTATTGCCATATGTCGGTTTGCTTTGCTACTAGCTACCTGTAACAAACAGCTCCAAATATACCCCGAATGGTTCCTTATAAATTTCTTTTTGAGTTGCAGAAACTTGCAATGGTAAAATCTGCAAGCAATTTCCAGTTTTGAGAAGTGAAGTAGGCAGAACTCTGCTGCTCTGTGTTGGGAGCGTTTTCGAGAGCATCCTCAAGAACACTAGGCCATTGTATCTTTGGTGTGGGAGGCACCCGGTTGCTTGTTCTTCCTTTTAGAACCTCCACTGCATCCTGATTTTAGAAGGACAAAGTACAAGATGCAGGTCTTGTCAGAGTTGCCCTTGCATGGGACATACAGAAGGGTAGACTGAGGCACCAGTTACCTAGTCAGCTCACTAGGCTCAGGAGCAGTCGGCATGTCTGTGTTGGTGCCACAGAGATGGCCTAAAAACAGTAGCAGCCATCCCCCTTACCAAGATGGAACAGAACAGGGGGGCAGCAACAATGGGGTGGTGCTTTCTTTCTTTTATGCATAAGGATAGTAATTTATTATATGCACATCCTGCCTTTTCTGGGGAGCTCAAAGTAACACACATGGTTCCCCACGTTATCCTCCCAACCACCTGTGAAGTACTGTATTTTTCACTCCAAAAGATGCACCAGACCATAAGGCGCACCTCGTTTTGGGAGGAGGAAAACAAGAAAAAATTATTCTGAATCCCAGAAGCCAGAGAACAGCAAGAGGGATCTGGCTTCTGGGATACCGTGTGGCTGTTCTGGCTTCTGGGATAACGACGCCAAGCCTCTTCAGGGCAGCGGGATGAAGTTCTCTGAGAGGGAGAACTGCACAGCGCCCCTTCAGCGAAGCTGGAGAAGGAACAGAAGGGTTTTCCCTCCTCCTGCTGCTTCGCTGAAGGGGCGCTGCACAGCTCTACCTCTCTGCGCAGCGCCATTCGCTCCATAAGACGCACTCACATTTCTCCTTACTTTTTAGGAGGGAAAAAGTGCATCTTATGGAGCAAAAAATACGGTAGGTCAGGCTGAAAGGTGGTGAAGTGGCCAAGGGTCACCGAGAGAGTGTTATGTCTGAGCAAGGATTCGAAGCGAGGTCTCCCCGCACCTTGTCTAATACTCATAAGCACAACAACATCTGCTTTGTCCTCAATAAAGTAACATTCAGCACTGATGCTTTCCCTTCGCCACAGCTTTTCCCCACTGCTGGTCTCCCAAACGGTTTCATTGGCTCAAATAAGCACAGATTTATAGAAAGGCACCATGTAAGCTTCAAAATAAATAAAGCAGTTTTTCACTTCCTGGATCTTTCTGAATTCTGTGAAACGTTGCCTCCAACATGGCCGGTTCCCAGAAGTCTCAGTTGCCTCCTCAGCTATAATTTTGATTTATGCCATCATTTGCAAGGAGTGTAAAACAGTTCCATCTCCTCCTTGGGAACGCCAGTCGGTAAACATAAACAAAAGGGCTTTGGTTCGCTATTAATGGAAGCATTAATTAATCTCCCATCATGTTAGTAGCCAGCTGAAAAGCTAAAAAAACAGGAAAGAAACTGAACTGGCAGCAGGTAGCAAAAACATATTCAGCGTGTTGGAATGTGCCATTTAATTCAGTTCCTGCAAAAGCACAGCTGCGTTCCAGTTTCAGATGCTGCTTTATGATGTTTTAAACTGTTCCTCCTTTCCCTGTCATTGAATCTAGATGATGCAAGTTCAGGAAGAGAGAGTCTAGCGCCCGAAGTTCCCAATAGCGAATCTGAAGATCATTCTGGAAAGCTCTGGGGTAAGCAAAGACGCATGCACTTTTACTAGCTATGTTATGGCTAGAGGATAAGAAGACGGAACACAGTTCCAGTTAACAGGGACTTCACTGGCAAGATATTATTCCTGTGGAACAAACACATATTGCAGCCAAATAGACTTCGACTGATGTCTTTTTTAATGTAATTAAGATTTATTATTGTAAATAATTACCGTATTTTTCGCCCTATAGGACACACTTTCCCCCCTCCAAAAATGAAGGGGAAATGTGTGTGCGCCCTATGGGGCGAATGCAGGCTTTCACTGAAGCCTGGAGAGCGAGAGGGGTTGGTGCGCACCGCCGGGCTCCCAAGGCTTGCAGACAACAGCCTGCAGCCCGAAACCTGGGGAGCGCAGTGGAGTGCGCCCCGGGCTTCGGGCAGATATCCGCAAGCCTGGGGAGACCGGTGGAAGTTCCTGCCGGGCTCCCAAGGCTTGCGGATAGCAGCCTGTTCTGGGGGCTGGGGTCGGGGGAAGCTTGGGCTGGGAGGGAAATAATTTTTTTTCTTTATCCCCCCCAAAAAAAAACCTAGGTGCGCCCTATGGGCCGGTGCACCCTATAGGGCGAAAAATACGGTAGCTGATGTGAATCTTCCTTTTGACAGTTCGGGTGGCCCTTTCAATGTCTGACCATTTAACGGCATCATGCTCGCACCTTGTATTTTTGGCAGAATCTGCATTTTCATATTTCAAACTCTCCTTGCCAAAATATCTGCATTGTTGCAATAGGGTGATCTTTCTTTCTATCTGTATTTTCGTGACATTTTAACCTGTAACATCAGTTCACCTCTGTGTCTTGTTTAATGGCTCTTTAAACAACCTTGAAGTTTCTAACCCATGATGCACTGCAGTAATAAGGTAAACACAGAGGGACAAATAGATCAAGACTATTTACCTAAGCTGAGTAATTGTTTAAATTGGTGTGCAAACAATACCTGCTACAGTTCAAACTGACAGCTGAGTTTTCCACACACACACAAAAACAACACAAAAATATGAGAGACACTATTGCAAAGTGGAAATTCTCCAGCTGGTTTTGCAGATAACTAAGAACCACCACATGATCCGCAACGTAACATCTGTGTTTGCTGTCTGTTTTCTCTTAGAAACACTTGTTTTTAAAATAGCACAACAGATTTTATAAAGTCAAGTCATGGCATGACCAATGGAATAAAATGTAATAATGCTGCTCTGAACTAGAAAAACAACCACAACTTTGTATTTCTAGATGTTATCCTTTGCTTTTGTCAGATATTTTGCATATATACAGGGATCTAACAGCTGATCAGGAAACGCATATGGCCTACCATGTTAGCACACGACATCTTTTAGTTGTTTAAATTATTTGGCTTCCCATGATCTGGGCTGAACAATGGGGGTGAAGACGCTCCTTCAGGTACACTGGGCCAAGGCCAATTAGGTCAGCACCAACACTTTGACTTGTGCTCAGAAACATACTGTGAGCCAGTGAAGATCCTTTAGGACCGGTGTTACCGTATTTTTTGCTCTATAAGACTCACTTTTCCCTCCTAAAAAGTAAGGGGAAATGTGTGTACGTCTTATGGAGCGAATGCAGGCTGCGCAGCTATCCCAGAAGCCAGAACAGCAAGAGGGATTGCTGCTTTCACTGCACAGCGATCCCTCTTGCTGTTCTGGCTTCTGAGATTCAGAATATTTTTTTTCTTGTTTTCCTCCTCCAAAAACTAGGTGCGTCTTGTGGTCTGGTGCGTCTTATGGATCGAAAAATACGGTATAGGGTCCTGGCGGCCACTCCCAGTCAGCAGCCTGGCTGCCGCATTCTGGATTACAAAGCAAATTCCCAGGGATGTGTAGTGGAACACTTGAAAAAAGAACATGAAATACGAGGTGCTTTGTACAAAAATCCTTTGACCCTTTTGGTCTAGCTAGCAAAGCGTCAGCAAATTATACAGATTTTGGAGCAGGTGTTTACAGAAAAGAAAGATAACTCCCCCTTTCATTGCCTTTCTTTCTTTCTTTCTTTCTTTCTTTCTTTCTTTCTTTCTTTCTTTCTTTCTTTCTCCTTTGTTAACTTGGCATCCTTTCTTTTCCCCACCCCCCCAATTTTCATTCCATTTTTTTTCCTGGGGGAGAAATTTCACAACTGTTTGATCTGGCTTCAGTGTCACATACAGAGAAATGGAGAGCAGCTTAGGCGAGGCAGGTAATCACTTTACCTATTTGAGAGAGAGAGAGAGAGAGAGAGAGCGCAAGCACACTCCAAAAGTATTGCTTTCGTTTCTGATTGTTGTGAGCAAGATGAGTACTACTACTACTACTAATATTTTATTTATATCCTGCCCTCCCCAGCCAAAGCCAGGCTCAGAGCAGCTAACAACAGTAAAAATAGCACAGTTTACATAAAATCACAGTCCATTAATTGAAATACATTCTAAAATCAATTCAGAATCAAATTAATGGCAACCATTGGGCTAGAGTTCTATGAGGATTACAGAAGGAGAGAGGGGGTCAGACTGTGCCCTGGCCAAAGGCCTTGTGGAACAGCTCTGTCTTGCAGGTCCTGTGGAAAGATGTCAAGTCCCACAGGGCCCTAGTCTCTTGTGACAGAGCGTTCCACCAGATCGGGGCCACGGCCGAAAAAGGCCTGGCTCTGGTTGAGGCCAGCCTAACCTCCCTGTGGCCCAGGATCTCCAAGATGTTTTTATTTGAAGACCGTAAGGTCCTCCGTGGGACATACCAGGAGAGGCGGTCCCATAGGTACGAGGGTCCTAGGCTGTATAGGGCTTTAAAGGTTAAAACCAGCACCTTAAACTTGACTAAACTTGCCTAGGGTAGAAATGAGGAGAGGATGGGAGGAGGCAAACTACAGACCATGGATTACATGTTGGGGGCAACACTAAGTAAGCCAGCAAAGTTAGCTATTACAGAGTTACCTGTTCTCGGGATTTCATTGTGCAGTGATACCTCGAGTTAAGAACTTAATTCGCTCTGGAGGTCTGTTCTTAACCTGAAACTGTTCTTAACATGAAGCACCACTTTAGCTAATGGGGCCTCCTGCTGCTGCCACACTGCCGGAGCACAATTTCTGTTCTCATCCTGAAGCAAAGTTCTTAACCCGAGGTAATATTTCTGGGTTAGCGGAGTCTGTAACCTGAAGCGTATGCAACCTGAAGTGTATGTAACCCGAGGTACCACTGAATTGTAGCTTTATCATAAAGTCTGGGTTTTTAGAGTTACTTTGAAGGAAAGAAGGTAACATAAGGAACAAACATGCAGGATAAACCAGTGTAGACTCAACCTCCCCCCCCCAAAAAAAAACCCCATTAGGGGCTGCAAATATTGATGAGACATGTGGTAATTTCCATCTCTTCCCTTTCTAGTTGACTTCCAGGTCATGCATGTAAACTCTTATCACTGCCTTTTTAATTAGACTTAAGCGCGTGGTGCTGTGGGTTAAACCACCGAGCCTAGGACTTGCCAATCAGAAGGTTGGCGGTTCGAATCCCCATGACGGGGTGAGCTCCTGTTGCTCGGTCCCTGCTCCTGCCAACCTAGCAGTTTGAAAGCACGTCAAAGTGCAAGTAGATAAATAGGTACCGCTCCGGTGGGAAGGTAAACGGCGTTTCCGTGCGCTGCTCTGGTTCGCCAGAAGCGGCTTAGTCATGCTGGTCACATCACCTGGAAGCTGTATGCCGGCTCCCTCGGCCAATAAAGCAAGATGAGTGCTGCAACCCTAGAGTCGGCCACGACTGGACCTAATGGTCAGGGGTCCCTTTACCTTTTTAAGCCTAGAAATGTTTCAGAATTGTGCACCCCAGAGTTGTTTGGCAGGTTGTAGTCATACTCAGCAAGACAATGGACAGAATCATGCTGACTTAACACGCTTCCTAATCTATCTTTCCTGATGCTCTCCCAAGTTTTAGAGGGTAGATTAAGCATCTCAGAAATGTTGGGAAATGGCACCGCTTTTACACTGCCTTGACAGTGTACTCAGTGGCTAAATGGTTGGGTTTGGGCATTGGAAACCCACCTTAAAATCTCTGTTTAGGAAAGAATCTTGCTGAGTGGCTTTAGGCAAACCACAATATTTCCACGCGTTGCTTAGTTTGGCTCCAGAATGCATATTTGTTGTTGTTCAATAGCACTGATTGGGATCGGGGCAAGGGATATGGGGCTGAGACTAACCTTTTTCTCTGTGCTATTTGCCATGGGAGGGGAGCTTCTTTTGACAGCAACAGCAGCTTCAGACAGAGCCATTTTCAGTAGGACTGCCATGTGCAACACATGGGAAAGAGTTAGTCCCTCCCCCTTGTGCCACAGTCCTGGTGGTGAACAGGGGGTATTGAGATTGCCACTTAGCAAAAAATATCACTGCGTACCCAGATACAGCAACTGCATTTAGGTATTTGCCTATCAAATAAAGCATGTTCAAGTGTTTCTCTGGACGTGCAAAGGCTTAACACACACACACATATACAACTGTGGTATTTCTACAGACTATTGACCTGTACACCACTACTTTATCCCACCTCCGCCACCAATTTTGTGGAAAAGACCCAGGGTTCCCCAGTAAAGCATTGAGTCTCAGTCAGGTAGAGTTAACAATGAAGATTAAAGTTTATTTCAAACACAAACAAGTTTTACAATATATTTGAAACGCTGTCACTCTATTCCTTCTCAGTCTTGTCCCTGTCTCTAACTCACTCTGACTCCTCTATCTCCCCCCAAAAGAACCAACCGAACTAACTGTCAAAACCTCTGGGCTGAGCCTCAAAATCAGGTAGGCTCCACCCCCGGGCTTTCTTATTGGTCAACCTATTAACCCTTTCTCTCCCCCAATACAAACGTATCCCCAAAGAATGGGCAAACACCACAACAATGCATACAGATAATTGTACAGTGGTACCTCGGGTTAAGTACTGAATTCGTTCCGGAGGGCTGTTCTTAAGCTGAAACTGTTCTTAACCTGAAGCACCACTTTAGCTAATGGGGCCTCTCACTGCCGCCATGCCGCTGGAGCATGATTTCTGTTCTCATCCTGAAGCAAAGTTCTTAACCCGAGGTACTATTTCTGGGTTAGCGGAGTCTGTAACCCGAAGCGTATGTAACCCGAGGTACCACTGTAGTAGCAATTGTAATAAAAGCAACATGGCAAATCTGAATGAATCGGTGCAGGAGCAAATGCCTCAAAATGGCACCCGTGTGTGGCAAGGTAGATTGATAGACTAGAAGTGAAAGAAATGGCGCTAGACTGAGAGTAAGTCATGAGGGTGAGCAGTTTGGACCTCTTTTTCCTTAAGAACCTTTTCCTTAACAGTTGCTTTAGCAGGGCTGGGATTTTTACCTTCTAGATTGCTTGGTGTGGTGTTGCTCAGACATCTAATAGCTCTGCTGACAAACGGGGTTGTCTTTTGAAGCTCCCATGGAGCGTGATTGTTTTCGCTGCAAGGGATGCCTCCCGCTTTCAGGGAGATGATCTGGGGAATACCTACACATTTACACACCAGTCCCTACAGAATGAGCTAGGATATCACACTTGTCACTCCAGCTGTCTGCTAGCTCGTTGAATGCCGGAGTCACTCCCGTTCATTGGGTTACACATGAAAGCCCATGAGCAGAGAGCAAAGCATTTCTGTGCTGCGCAAGAAAGAGTTTGAAATAAAATATCCTGACGTGGCCGAGACCCAGAATGTCAGGGTGGGGTGGAGAAGGGGACACTTGCTGCTCTGGCTAAAAATGTTCCTGGAGGTACAATGTACATAAGGGAGATGTTTGAGCTGGATTCCCCCATCAGATGTATCCGAAATATGAGGTCAGTGTGTGAGAATAGATGGACAGGCTGAACAGGAGGGGGAACGGAGATGAGGTTATGAGGGAAAGTCTGCGCTTTAAAGCCTGCTCACATAGTGAGAGCTACGCATATCCTTTCCGTTTCCACGTTGTGTGTTGGGAAAGAGGAGCCGCCACACTCTGTTTTGTTGTTTGGCCTGAAGATAAGGAAGAATGGCTGGGAGGAGGGCATATCTGTCTCCATTCCGTCCCCTGCATGTAGGCAGATTACATTTGCCCAGCTGCATGCTGGAATTGCCAGAAGCCCCTATGGGAATGAACTTGGCACTGTCCACCTTTCCCTGCAGCACACACCTATGGATTGCTTTACTGATCAGAAAAAGATCTATTCATCTCTCCATTCTAATTTTTTCAGCCCATCTTCATAAAATAAGTGATCCAGTGAGGTATCAATGTGTAGGGAAGCAGGTGCACTGTGGTCTAAACCACTGAGCCTCTTGGGCTTGCCGATCGGAAGGTTGGTGGTTCGAATCCCTGCGACAGAGTGAGCTCCCGTTGTTCTGTCCCAGCTCCTGCCAACCTAACAGTATGAAAGCACGCCAGTGCAAGTAGATAAATAGGTACCGCTGTGGCTGGAAGGTAAACGGCATTTCTGTGTGCTCTGGTTTCCGTCATGGTGTTCCGTTGTGCCAGAAGCGGTTTAGTCCTGCTGGCCACATGACCTGGAAAGCTGTCTGTGGACAAACGCCAGCTCCCTCGGCCTGAAGCGAGATGAGCGCTGCATTTCATAATCACCTTTGACTGGACTTAACCAGGGGTCCTTTACCTTTACCTTTATAGAATGCACACATATCAACGTATCTCAGTAATTAAAATTAGTACATTCAGAGTGTTTAATTTTAAGAGCACTTGTGTAATAAGATGGCAGGTGCAAAGAAGAGCTCTATATCATCAGTGTATTGTTGACAGCTTACTCTCCAACTCCAGATGACGCCACTCACTGGTTTCATGTAGGTGTTAAAAAAGCATGGGGGATAAAAGCAAAACTCATGGCACCACCCTCAGAAAATAACCCAAGTAGAACTGGATTGGTGCCACCCAACCCAGCTTGGACAGTCACTTCAGAAGAATGCCACGGTCGACGGTATCAAAGGCTGCTTAGATATCAGGAAGAATTAACAAGGGTACACGGTTCCTGTCTCTCTCCCAACAAAGATGATCATACAGGGTGATCAAGGAATTTCCCATACCAAAACCAGGCCTAAACCATGATTGAAATGGATCTGCAGTATCACAGATAGATTTTTGAAAAGGATAAAGGTAGTCCATGGGTTTTTATTAGCTTTCTTTGAAAAAGCTTTGATACAATCTGTGTGTGTGTGTGTGTGTGTGTGTTTGTGTGCTATGGTTCTGTGTGCTTCTGATTCTTCCTTGTGTTGATGGTTTTGGAAGGTTCCCAAATGTTAGCACTAAAGAACTGTAAGGTTTGTAGGATGATGGACTCTGCGTCACCTGTGTAGCTTAGTGCCTTATAGATTTGGCTTTCGTTGCTCATGGGCATAACCCTCTGACTCACTGTATACCCAGTACGTTTCCGAGCACGATTCAAAGTGTTGGTGCTGACCTTTAAAGCCCTAAACGGCCCAAAGGCCCAGTATACCTGAAGGAGCGTCTCCACACCCATCGTTCTGCCTGGACACTGAGGTCCAGCGCCGAGGGCCTTCTGGCGGTTCCCTCTCTGCGAGAAGTGAGGCTACAGGGAACCAGACAAAGGGCCTTCTCGGTAGTGGCGCCCGCCCTGTGGAACACCCTCCCATCAGATGTCAAAGAGATAAACAACTACCTGACATTCAGAAGACATCTTAAGGCAGCCCTGTTCAGGGAAGTTTTTAATATGTAGCGCTGTATTGTTTTTAACACTTGATTGGGAGCTGCCCAGAGTGGCTGGGGAAACTCAGCCAGATGGGCAGGATATAAATAATAAATTATTATTATTATTATTATTATTATTATTATTATTATTATTCCGTTTTGGCAGTTTTCTTCCCCCCCTTGATGCCTTGCTTGCCTTTGCAGCTCGCCCTCGGTTCACTCAGCCGGCCAAAATGAGAAGGAGAGTGATTGCCCGACCTGTCGGGAGTTCGGTCCGCTTAAAATGCATGGCTAGCGGGAATCCTCGACCGGACATCAGCTGGTTAAAAGACAACAAGCCTCTTATGCCGCAGGTGATGGGGGAGAACAAAAGGAAGAAGTGGACGCTGAATTTGAAGAACCTGAAGCCAGAGGACAGTGGGAAGTACACCTGTCGGGTATTCAACAGAATTGGGGAAATCAACGCTACCTACAAAGTGGAAGTGATACGTAAGTACTGAAGCATCCTCACCTGGATGTACCGTATTTTTCCGCTCCATAGGGCGCACCGGACCATAGGGCGCACCCAGTTTTTAGGGGGGGAAATCAAGAAAAATAATCTTATTTCCACCCCAGCCCCAAAGAGCAGCGTACAGGATGCACGCAACCTCTCCTTTCCGGAGGGGTTGCGCGTGGCTATGTCACAAGCCAAGGCAGCCAGCGGGATGGATCCCGCTGGCTGCTTTGGCTTCCTCTTTAGCCCCACGCAACCTCTCCCTCCTGGGAGAAGGTGCACGGGGCTAAAGAAGCCATAGCCACGTGCAGCCTCTCCCTGCCGGAGGGGCTGCGCACGGCTATCCCGGAAGCCTGGAGAGTGAGAGGGGTCGGTGCGCACCGATGCCTCTCACTCTCCAGGCTTCAGCGAAAGCAATGCGAAACCTTTGGAGCACGGAGGGCGTGTTCCCTCTGCCCTTCGGAGGCTTAGCGTTGCTATTGTTGAATCCAAGGAGCCTGCATTCGCTCCATAGGACGCACACACATTTCCCCTCAATTTTTGGAGAGGAAAAAGTGTGTCCTATAGAGCGAAAAATACGGTAAGTCCCACTTAAATCAGATGGGTTTGCTTCCAGGCTTAGGACTCAGAAATGAAACGCATACAAAGATGATCCCCAAACTCTACACCTCTTTGTGATGTAAATACTGTAGTGGACCCAACAACATTTAGAGAGGTAGTGTGTGCACAGAGATAAGTTTTATTGGCTCAGATATAGACCAGAAATGTAGACGAAGCTAATCAGAACTTTTCACAGCTATCTGACCGGGTCGAGTCTGTAAAAAGAGGCTAAGCAATTGGGAAGACCTGGGATGCCTGGAACTGTTCCTGATTTTGGACCCATAAAACGATTACAAAATCTTAGCAGCAGAACTCTTGGGACAGATATGCTAACCCTAAACGGATACTCTGCTGTCAGGAGAGTCGATGAGTAGGGATCCACTCTAACAGAAAGCTATAATTTGTCAAAATGAAAAGTATTTGAAGAGGTGGTAATTGTGCGTTGACGTTTTTATCACGTAAAGGAACACCGGAAAACGTTCCTTTTTCATATCGGCAGTGCTTTGTGTTTTGGGCTCAGTGACAGAAATGCTAATAATTGGGGCAGCTAAAAGTCACTGAAGAGAAATGGTAGAATCTCATCACTTGAATTATTGAAAATGTAAGGCTTGTGGGTGATTAGATCATTCCCACGTCGCCACTATCACTGCCTTCCCTTGTGATTTTGTGAACTGTCTCCTCCATCTCATTTGTTTTCTGTGCCAAATCATGATCTGGTGTTACAACATTATTCTATGTTGACTCAGAAGACTATTATTATTGTACTAGAAGAGAGATTGCAGGAGGAAAGCTCAGATGTTCTGTCCAACAACCAATGGGCCACATGGTATCTGCTATCTGCTACGTGCTTTTCCTAGGTGTTGCTTAGGATGGAACATAACAGTTACTAACCTGCGGTACTATGCACAATGTGACCTTATGGCAGTGCCATTATATTGTCTGCTTCGACAATATGTAGGTCCAAGTCACATTCACTGAAGTGAGCACCACCACTCTCATTGATGTAATAGATCTGATTTGTACCCCTTGGTTTTTGGCGTAATAAAATTAGTTCTGCTGTGAAAATTCCCACATCCAAAGGGAATCATCTGCTCAATGATAACTCTTTTTCTGTGTAAAAATGTGAATGAAAAGCACATGTGGCAGGATTCTGTTTTGTGTTGAGTATACAAACCTGCTGGACATCTGGTAATGATGAAGAGGCAGCTCTGTGGAGGCAATAAAAACATGTGTTTACATTAAAACCGGGAGCAGAGACATGGAAATGAATCAAGCCTCATCTTAATGTCAGAGGCGGCATTTTTACTTCATCAAAACCAGGCAGCACTTGTAACAAGTTCTCTTCTCCCCCCCTCCCATTTATCTTGACTTTTATCAAGCCAAAGATGTAGATATCCTTTGTTTTCATGAGCTTTGGCAGGCTAAGAATGAAAGTTGCCAGACTTAGGCAGATAAAGGTTTGAAGGGTTTCTTAATATTTTGGCAGAGGGCTGAGGGGTAGTTCAGGATTTACTCCATTTCCTCACTTAACCCTTCTCTCTAAGCTACTGGTCACTTGTCACCTGCTTATCAAAATTTAACTCTTTCCAGCTTGTGTCTGCCACAAACGTGTTAGTATAATTTACGGCAGGGATGGGGAACCTTTTAACAGCCTGAGGGCTGCATGGATAACCTTTTAGGGGCCACCTGGCAGGGCTGGGCAGGACCAGAGACCAAATATAAGTGGGCAACAGAGGAAACGCTTACCGTATTTTTCGCTCTATAGGATGCACCTGACCATAGGACACACCTTGTTTTAGAGGGGGAGAACAAGAAAAAAAAATCTCCCCCTCTCTTCTCAGCGCCCCTTCAGCGAAGCGGCAAGAGAAACGGAGCCCCTTCCATTTCTCCTCCCGCTTTGCTGAAGGAGCGCTGCGCAGCTCTCCCTCTCTGCTGAAGCCAGGAGAGTCTTGCTCTCCTGGCTTCAGCAAAAGAACCTGAAGCCTCCGGAGCGCGAACTACTTTTGTAGGCCACATTTCAGCCATGCAAAAAACAGGTTCCTGCACATTCTTTTCCATCCTCCATTCAGGCAAGCAAGCAAGCAAGCGGCATTATCGCAGTGCAAGGCACTTGGGGAGGGTGTGAAGCAGAACCATTGTGGTTTCTCTGAGGCTTGCTCTTCTATGTGGTTGGTTGTTTTATCTTTAACAATACTTCCCACCAGTTTTCCTAGGATGGATGTTAAGCTAACTGGCCTGCAATTTCCAGCCAATCCCCCCCCTTTGGATACCCTTTTTAAAAATTGGTGTTATGTTGACCATTTTCCTGTCCTCAGATGCGGAGGCTGATCTTAGAGACAAGTTGCATGTTTTTGTTAGAAGATCAGGAATTTCGTAATTGAGTTCTTTGAGCACTATCAGCTGGATGCCATCCAGACCTGGTAATTTGTCAGTTTTGCTTTTGTCAACAAGGCCAGAACTTTTGTGTCTCAGCACCAATATTTGTCTGAGTTCCTCAGACTCCCTTATTGTGAAAATTAGTTAAGCCACAGGGATCTGACCTGTATCTTCCACTGTGAAGACTTGCAAAGAATTCATTCATCCTCTCTGTAATCTCCTTATCTTCCTTTAGCACATCTTTGACTCTCTTGTCTTCCAAGTGCCTCCGTAGCCAGTCTCCTGCTACTAATGTATTCTCTCTTTTTTTAAAGCATCCCTTATTGTCTGCTTGCATTTCCTTTGTCAACATTTACATTCCTTTTAGTTCTCATTCAGACTAGATTTCTATTAGTAGCAGTAAGATTTTATTAAGGCTTTTCATAATACAATACAATAAAAAACAAACTAATCTAAACAGAAACAGAAAGGTTTCCATTTTCTAAAAGAAGCCTTCTTGCCTCTTATGGCTACTTTGACACTGCTCATTAACCACACTGGCGTTTTCTTGACCCTTGTGCTTCTAACATTGTGGTTTTAAACAACTCCCAAGAGTTTTGCAGAGGTTTGACTCTCGCGATTTTACCTTTTGACCTCTTTTCACCATTCCCCACATTTTGGGGATGTTTCCCCTTTTGAAGTGAAATGTGACAGTGTTGGATTTTGCTGGTAATGGACCACATAGAAGTGTGGCTGATTTAACAGCAGAAGGAAGGAAGGAAGGAAGGAAGGAAGGAAGGAAGGAAGGAAGGAAGGATTGGTCAGATGACCCCTCACGTGTAAAGGAGCCCCATAGTCTGCATGCTCAATGCATATGTGAAGCAGCTTAAAAGCATACTGTGCCTAAAGGTGAGGGGGAATCCAGAGTTTTGTTAACAGTCCGTCATAGTCCACCAGAAGGAAGATTTCTGAATGCATTAAAAAAGTTGTTTGGTTTGTTCTTACTTCCTTCCCCCCCCCAAAAAAAATAATAATATTGGTTTTTACAATGTTATAGGCAAACAAACACACAAAACAAACAAACATGCCAAACATAACAAACATAAATCATAACCTTATTAGAAATAACAGTTATTAACTTTGTAGAGTGACTTCCTCGTTTCCCCTTCGTTGAATTTCATTGCATGTCCTTATAACGGTTTTCCAAATCCCAACTTTTATAGAATTTAACTTAAACATTAACATCTTTAAATCTTCTTCTTATAGTATTAAACATATTATTTTATCACTTAACATAAATACAATCCTAAGCCCATTAAAAACCTGGAAGCTATTTCCGGCTAATTTAACGTAACAAATTTAGCTAAATAATCATTAAATTTATTCCATTCTTCCTGATATTCCTCCTCCTTCTGGTCGCGGACTCTAACCGGTTTGTTCTTACTTCCAGAGAGAACAAGATCCAAGCCAATTCTTACCGGGACACATCCTGTGAACACAACGGTAGACTATGGGGGGACAACCTCATTTCAGTGTAAGGTGAGGAGTGACGTCAAGCCTGTCATTCAGTGGCTGAAGAGAGTGGAGTATGGCACTGAGAACAAATACAATTCCACCATCGATGTTGGGGGGCAGAAGTTTGTGGTGCTGCCTACGGGAGAGGTCTGGTCGCGTCCTGATGGCTCCTACCTGAACAAGCTCATGATCACAAGGGCTAAGGAAGAGGATGCTGGAATGTACATCTGCCTAGGGGCAAACACCATGGGATACAGCTTCCGAAGCGCATTTCTCACAGTGCTACCAGGTGAGGTGCTAGGTTATTCCCTTGTTTATTGAGCACTAGCCTGTCCTTCATTCGTTCCCGGAGTTTATTGTTGTGGCCATTAAAATGGCCTGGCTGAGTTCTAAGGCAAAGCCTACACAGAAAGTTCCACTCTCCTGTACAGAACACCACTTCAAAAAGACAAAGCTTAAGGTAAAATACTCAACTGTAGGTCAGAAACGTGAAGATAATTTCTAATATTCCATGTGTTAAGATGTGGGTGAACATATCAGACGACACAGCGGTTCTTCAAACAGCTCTTGTTTATTCACAGGCCAGGACAGAACTGAACTGAACTGAAGGGTTCAGTCAGCCTGCTTATACAGAGCTCCAGTACAACGTAACTGTAACAATTTTCTAAAACTATCCAATCACTGAACGTCATTTTCAGTCCCTTATTTGCATAACTATCTACAGTATCCCCCTGCTGTCCCAGGGTGAGAACTTCAGTACATAACACCACGAAATACACCCTACAGACAAGCATCAAGAATTCCCTCTCATATTCTGCTTATAGGTCAAATGCCAAGAAAGTGAGTTCTTCTTAGATGAACCAGCAGGTGGATTTCAACAAGGTGTCTTCAGTGAATAAACATTTGTAATCTTAACACAAAACCCTGTACCAATAATAGTGGTTTCATGCCTCAGATAAGGTACGAAATATTGTTTAAAAAACCAGTATGTTATACAACCTTACCATTCACCCATAACTTCAGTATAACAATTTCAAAACTGGAATAAATAGTAGTCCAAATTCAATATATTTAAATCCAGCACAAGAAATAAAAAAGAGAAGTTCTTTGAATTATAAAAAGAATATAGTCCAAGATTACAACAGATTATACTAAGCATATCTTGCTCAGCGTTAGCTACTTGCCCCTTTAGTCTCTAGTTCTGTTACAGACATCTGAAGATTATTATTAATTCTAAAAACCATTACGAAGACATTGCCATGAATCATCATCTAAAATCATTAAGTCTGACGAAAGGCCCATGGAACTGTCAGAGGAGGACACAGAGCTACTTCCCTTTTCGCAACGGTGTTATTTGAGAAAGGGAGGATGGGAAGTAACTTCCAGGCTTAGGGAAGGATGGGGAGTCAGTCAATGTGATATATAGCCAGACGAGTTTAGAACCAAAACTCTCCATTTTATGAATTCATCAATAAACTCACAAAAAAAGAGAAAAGCAATACAAATTAATAAGTTACCAGGCTTTAAATCAGGAACACAGGGGTGACTGTTTCCTCATATCATTCCTGGCTTCCTCCCTTCCCTTACTGGTTTAAAAATTACTCCTTCCTCTGGCAGACCTTTCCGGCAATGTTGCGATTGGTGGAGTCTTGACTGGTGAGGTGAGGGGTGGGGCAGAATTGGGGGTGCAGCAACTCTGCCTTATTCAGCTGACCCCTGACCCATGTTTATCAGTAACATGGCAAAAGCAGCATTGAGAACCTCCTTCTATGTTAACCGAAGGTTTAGTCCCGGTGAAATGCTTGGTGTACTGCAGCCCAGATACTCTGCATTGCAGCAGAATTCAGCGGTGAACAAAACCAGCCTTTGCAGTTGAGCTGCATCTAGGCTGAAGTGCATAACTAAGTCACATAGCTCAAGTCCCAACTCCTGGCGCATTGATGCGAAGAAGGCATTATTGACAGGAGCTTCAATTCTCTATCTGCTCTGAGCTGCCTTATTACCAAGCGCAGGTGTTAGGAAACCATCTTTATGTGTCACTCGACAAGTAAATAATTAATAATAATAATAATAATAATAATAATAATAATAATAATAATAATAATAATATATTTATACCCCGCCCATCTGGCTGGGCTTCCCCAGCCACTCTGGGCGGCTTCCAAAAGAATATTAAAATACTGTGTTACATCAAACATTAAAAGCTTCCCTAAACAGGGCTGCCTTCAGATGTCTTCTAAAAGTCTGGTGGTAGTTGTTCTCTTTGACATCTGGTGGGAGGGCCTTCCACAGGGCAGGTGCCACCACCGAGAAGGCCCTCTGCCTGGTTCCCTGTAACTTGGCTTCTCGCAATGAGGGAACCGCCAGAAGGCCCTCGGAGCTGGACCTCACTGGCCGGGCTGAAGGATGGGGGTGGAGACGCTCCTTCCGGTATACTGGACCAAGGCCGTTTAGGGCTTTAAAGGTCAGCACCAACACTTTGAATTGTGCTTGGAAACGTACTGGGAGCCAATGTAGGTAAAACACAATTCAGGAGAGCGTGTGCAAGCTTCTGTGTGCCTGGCATCTGATCCGAATCTCCCTGGCCTGCTTCTAATTAACCTTTTTGCTCTCTTGCTCTCTCTTTCTGTTCCCCTGCAATGGGCCATCCAGATCCTAAGCCACCCAGCCCTCCCGTGGCTCCTTCTGCCAGCAGCCTTCCGTGGCCAGTGATCATTGGAATCCCAGCTGGAGCTGTCTTCATCTTTGGAACAATCCTTCTGTGGCTCTGCCAGACCAAGAAGAAGCCATGCTCTCCTCCCGCGGCAGCGCCTATGCACAGGCCGCACCCCCGGGACCGGGTCTGTGTGCCGCAAGTCCCCGACAAAGACTGCATCTCCTCCATAAACTACGAGGAATATGTAGGAGCCCAGCAGCAGCAGCAACAGCAGCAGCTGCTGAGCCAAGGGTCTGCCCTGGCCCCAAACATGGCTTCCAAAATGTACCCAAAGATTTACACGGACATCCACACTCACACGCATTCACACATTGAAGGCAAAGTTCACCAACACCAGCACATTCATTACCAGTGCTAAAAGGCTACGCGGAGTTTATCCTGCGGTACACTCTGTGCAGACTTCTTTGAGTCTGCAAGGTGGGGGGGGGGAAAGAAACCAAATTGAACAAAACCAATTATTCCCCAAAAAAGAAGAAGCGATTTTGCAGAGAAATGCGGAGAAAGGGTTTTGTTGTTGCTGCTGTTGCCGTTTGTTGTTGCTGTGACAAAGGAATGATGAAGGAATTCCCAAAAGGTCAAAGGCAAATGCTTGCGCCCCTGGAAAATGGGAAACTCCTCTTGCAAAATCCAGAGGGAGAAGGGAAAGGAAGCTGGGCCTGACCCTGTCTGCCCAACCCCAACCTCGGTCGCTGCTTCTGCCCTTCAGCCACCTGTGGAAGCCCGAGGCCAGTGTGGCTGCATCCTTTGGCACACGCAGAGAAGGTCCGATGGCAAAGCAGAACTTAGACACAGAAGCATTTGAGTGACAGTGCAAAAGACGAAAAAGGCCACTGTGGCCGTTTCCGGGGGAGAGAGTTCTATTTAAAGTTGTGTAATGCTGCCTGATAGTTAGCAATAAACAAGCTAGTTGTGAATGGGTGACACTCTTTGGCCCGGGGGGGGGGGCTTCCTTTTAAAGGACTTGGCTCCCCTTTCCCCCAATTGCCCCAAAAGCAAAGGACAATGTTGTACAACTCGCTATATTTATATTTAATTATAATAAGGATAATCATGCTGGTTGTTGTGAACATGAGAGAAAGGAAGAAACACAATCCCATTATGCTGCCCTCGTCTGCGATTGCCAGATTTTTCAAGATTTATAGTGGTGTGCCTCTGAGCTGACAAGTGATAATACAAAACAAAGTTAAAGACGGTTCTTAAAAGAAGAATAAAAATTGACTCCAGGGAATTATGAATATGCTGAATATGCACTTGTGGGCATGGGGGGCGAGGAGGGAGGGGAAAGGGGGATCATTTTGTTATTTAATTCATTTCAGTTTGGGGTGGGGTGGGGATACAGCAAAACTGGACCATATTTTCCAATGATCTAAACCTTTTAAAATCTATATAGAGTTTTAACAGAAGACATGTATATTTAATTTATTTTTTAAAAGAAAAAAAATGTATGATATTTGTCTCAAAAACAGGCATTTCTATACATATTTTTGATCAAAAAATAAAGAATTTTTTCCAGGTTGTTATAGATGCTAGGTTCTCAAATACAAGAAATATAGCTTTTAACAGTACAGTGGTGCCTCGCAAGATGAAAAGAATCCGTTCTGTGATTCTCTTCGTCTAGCGGTTTTTTTGTCTTGTGAAGCAAGCCCATTGACGGATTAGCGCTTTTAGCGGCTTTTAGCAGCTTATCTGCTGATCGGATCAGCTGATAAGTGGCTTAGCGGCTTAGAAAAAGGGGGGAGGGGGAAAACCAGCAGGAACTCACAGGACATTGTCGTCTTGCGAAGCAAGCCCATAGGAGATTCATTTTGCGAAGCACCTCCAAAACGGAAAACCCTTTCGTCTAGCGGGTTTTCCGTCTTGCGAGGCATTTGTCTTGCGGGGCACCACTGTACTTTATTTAGGATCTTGAATGTCATATATTTGTTTGGTTTGTTACAATGGCTTTCTGCTCCCCTTCTTTTCTAGGCTACTCTCCTGTGTTTCTTTCTGTCTTTGTTCTCAAGATTGTTCAACAAATCTTGTTCTTTGCAAAAGAAATCACAGATTATTTTCCAACAAGAAGGGACTTTAAACAAATAGCTGGTGCTTATTGATTTCACTCACGAAACTGCCAAAAATCAAATATGCAACAGTGGTTAAGTTTACTTCTGAAGGAGAGCTTACATTTGAGATCACGCCCCCTGCATGGATAGTATTTCCAGAATACCCTTTTTTGCACAGTAAGTGTGCAGCCATTACTCACGTGATGCAGAGAATCCATCCAGTCTCCTCCTCAGAGTAGCAAATCTGTTGTCTAAACAGTGCATTTTTCTAGGATTCAAACAATGCAACCTATATTTTTTTAATTGCAGGGGAAGTGCACTTTCCTCCATGTGAGATTCATTTTGTGTGCTGGGTAAAATGTCAGACTCCTTCGATGCCACTAGCGACACAACTCCCTCACTTAGGTCTGTGGCATGTTGTGACCTCTTCTAGGCTTATTTTTAAACAGGCGTCAAAAGCTCTGTGCTCCCTTTCTGTGTAATTCTGTCGCACAGGTAATACTGTAGCTTCAGATAAAACTAATGCAAAATGGGGAGGCCAAACAGCCAAGCTATATCGGCACCACCGCACTAGATGTGCACATGCTCTTCTCGTCACAGTTCCAGGGCCTGTGCAGAAACCCATCAGTAAGCTGCGCAAGATAGTTGCCCCGAGAGAGGGTAGGGGAAGAGGGAGGCAGAACTCTACTCACCTCCATGATACCCAATTACCGTATTTTTCGCTCTATAGGACGCACCGGACCATAGGAGGGGGAGAACAGGAAAAAAAAATCTCCCCCTCTCTGCGCAGCGCCCCTTCAGCGAAGCGGCAGGAGAAATGAAGCCCCTTCCATTTCTCCTCCCACTTAGCTGAAGGGACGCTGGGAAGCTCTCCCTCTCTGCTGAAGCCAGGAGAGTCTTGCTCTCCTGGCTTCAGCAAAAAGAACCCAAAGCCTTCGGAGCGCAGCACAAGTTCCCGCTGCGCTCCAAAGGCTTCAGGCAGCTATCCCTGAAGCCTGGAGAGCGAAAGGGGTCGGTGCACACCAACCCCTCTCGCTCTCCAGGCTTCAGCGAAAGCAACGTGAAGCCTCCGGAGCGCGGGGGGAGCTCTCCCTCTGCGCTTCGGAGGCTTCGCGTTGCTATCGCTGAAGCCAAGGAGCCTGCATTCGCTCCATAGGACGCACACACATTTCCCCTTAATTTTTGGAGGGGGAAAAGTGTGTCCTATAGAGCGAAAAATACGGTAACCCTGAGCAATAGGATTTGGGGTTAGAAATGTGACCTATTACAGCCACCTCTCTTAAATGGTCATTCCTAACCACAGGTATGCCAGTGCTGCACATAGGATAATGCAGGCGTGCTGAGTGTTCAATGGTAAAGTCGCCAAAAGAAGTGATGAGCATTGGTGTTCTATGGGAAGTGGGTCGAAAAATGAAACAAAAACATGATGGATGATGGAACGCAAACTGACATGTGATGGAAGGACGACATTTGCCATTCACAGCCTGTCTTATTAAGGCCTCTGTTCTTTTTTACCATTATTGGTGTGTAATTTTTTTTGCCTGTGTATTAGCTCATGGTTTGAAGAATCGGGCCTTTCTTAATTATTGCCGAGGGATTTTCATGTACCTCTACGTTATCTGCAATAGGCATAGTCTAAATTTGAGCGGGATATAAATTTTATAAATAAATAAATATAAATTATAAGCATGTTTAATGTGTTTAAATCCCATTAAATTCAGAGGAATGTATTTCCACGTAGATGCTGGCTGCCCCAACTTTCTTGCCACAAACCTTACAAATTCTTTGCTAACCTGGATTGCTCAGCAGTCTTGGTAAGACTGCCAAATACATTGGACATGGGCACTCCCATTTAATTTTGAATCTCCTCCTTAGCTTTTCTGGATACCTGAATACCCAAGATCACTAGATTTGATACCAATATCTGGGTACCTGTATCTTGGAACACACTTGAGAACGGCGATGCTCTGACATGTCTCTCATTCATTCCAATGGAGCTTACACAAAATTGTGCCCAAGGAGTTTTTGTTTACATGGCTTGGGGGTTGTCACCGAAGATGTTCTAAAGATTACAAAATGGTGGTGTCAATTTGGAGAAATCAATCCGGCTTCCACACGAGCAAAGGGTACGTGCTGTGAATCAAAGGTGAAACCACGATTGAATTTTGCCAGGTAGGTTTGGTCTGTCTGTCGCCCGTATTGTAGCTGCACACCTCAGGTTGACCCAGCGAAATATCTACTGAGCATATGTTTTCTATTCCTAAAGTGCCACAGCTGTTATTTGAAACATTTCTACTACAGATGCAATAAACTCTTCTGCTTTGATGGTTGTGTGTTAACATGGACACCATAAAGGTTTTGTGAGAAGACGGATTCAGGGCGAGTCTTACGGGTGCCACCTGCCCCTGATAATCTGGCAGAGGCCTTTGAAGGTACCAATGACAGGTGTTTTCCAATGCAAATTATGTATTCATTTGATTTATTGGTCATTGACATAATTTGAGCAGCCATAAGCATCAACCCGTCCCTGTGCCAGCTGTGATAGTGAATACAGCCTTGATTCTGGGTGTGATTATTCAGAAATAAGTTCCACCATTCAATCGGCCATTCTCAAAGGCGAGTGCTAATGAAATCTAGGTGAATTTTACTTGTGTGGGATGGAGGCTTATGAGCCAGTCTCAAGCACAGTTCCTAGCAAGTACATCCCACTGAACTGTTAGGATTGCACTTAGAATTACTGCAAATAGTTGACTCCACTCCACACTTTCAGGTGTGTGTTGTCTCTATGTGGCTCAGGACAGCAGGGAATGTGATCTCAGGATCCACTATTCCTATTGAATTTAAAAAAGCAGAATGTGGCAGCAGACTCCCCATTCTCTTAAAGCACATAACTTCCCCCAAAGAATATTGTTAAGAGTGCTGGGGGTTTAGCTATGTGATGGATAAATTACAGTTGTGTGTTGAGGTCCCCAGGGCCACCCCAATAACTCGCACATCACACAGAATTTTTTGTTTAAGATTTTTGGCATAATTTTGGCCACAACTTTATTAAAATACAAATTTGTGAGTGGTTGCTTAGGCATGGGTTGCGACTATCTGTCCCCACCATGGGGGACAGACTTGACATTCTGCACGATGCGAAAGTCAGAAAAGGGGAATACACTTGGGGGTAGCGACGGAGCAGGGAATCTGTCCTCACCCCAAATGCAACCAGGAGCTCATTGCTATGGCCCGAGCCCCCTTGACAGAGTGGACAAGCAATAGTTAGCCCCCAATTCCTTTAACGGAATCCCTTGCAGCAGCAGCATTGGAGGGGCAGGCACAGCCAATCCATGCCCCTCAACCAACCAAACCATAAACCAATGCCTAACCGCAACCTTACAAGATGTGACGATTTGCTACGCAGTAGGCAAAAACCAAATGGCCCCAGACAACCAGCCAGATGGACAAAATTCCTACCGGGCCCCTGCCCCAAGAGCAGACGACCCCATGACAGGCATAGCAAGGTCAAAGCGAACAACCCTATTCTAGGGAGGGAGGGACGGGCAATCCGATGCACGGGCGAAAAGAGGAAGCCCTAGCCTCGCGCAAGGAGTTTTAGCATTTCTGGCTGTCACTCAACAAATGGCAACATTAACTTCATCCCAACAACAAGGGAAGCCCCAATCGCATCAGTGGCCAACGAACAATTAGCCCGCCCCCAACTTTGGAGTGTCCTGGCGGCCCCCACCGCAACACGTGCTCTCCGTGAAGGAGAACACGCTTTCCCAGGATTATTTGTAGTGTATATGCACCCTGTGTTCTACCAAATTTTGATACACATTTTCCTGAACTAATGATACAGGACAACAGACTGCGACTTCATTTATTTTAACAAAAATAGTATTGTTCAGGCCAAGGTTTCTGCTAAAACTTACCAGAATCTCCTAATGGATATAGGAGTGTCTGCTGTATGGTGAACTACAGTCACAGAAGTGGCATTAGTGTAGCTGAAACAAAAATCCCTTGTCAATCTGGCCTGTGAACTTGGTCTCAAATGTCAAAAGTTCAAAGTGTTTCTAAACTGCCCCCCCCCCGTCTTGTACTTTTCAGCCTTCTCAAGGTGAGAAATTTATCAAAATATTGCAGTTTTTAAAAGTGTGGAATCGGTAATCACGTTGTGAAGTGGTATGAAATACGGGGAAAATGAGGATTTTGGCATAAACTTGAAAATTCCATTTTAAAAGCTCATCTTTAATAATAATAATAATAATAATAATAATAATAATAATAATAATAATAGAATGTAACATATTTACACTGCTACAGATTGTCAGAGATGCAGCCTTTGCGGGTTCTAATTAAGGCAATTTTTGAAAAGTGAGAGAGAGAATAGCCAGGAAAAGCTTTGTGACACCAGTACTGTTATTGATGTGTCTTTACCCAGAATCCTCTGTCGATCCTGTGAAGCAATACATTTTCTGCCATATGCAGAATCAGAATCCATGGGTTCATAACCAGATGGTTTTTTTTGGGGGGGGGAAGGGGCCACTGTTGCTTTTCCTTTAGCAAAATGGTTGAATTGTCTGGCCACACCAGAGCTGCCTTTATGAATGGGCTGGCAGTGTGAAGGAAGAGGTTGTCAGGTGAGCAGTCATCCTTTCCACACTGCTACCTTAAATCACTCTGTGTACAGGCTCTCAGCTCTCTTGAACACAGATGTTGAAAGGGTTTTTCCCTCCTCTGGTGCTTTAAACTTCAGAACTGGAGAGTATTAAATAATCACTTCAGGAAAGACTTGGGTGACACTTGTTTTCAGCCATTCAGTTCAAAAGCTATGCTGAAATGTTACAACACACTTTGATAAATTCATACATTACTTCCGCCATGGTAACACTTTCTAGTTCAGTTTTATTTTAATTGGGGGTTGATCTACAGACAGGCATATACCTTCCCATGTGGCTTTTGTCACATTAATCACATTTCCATCAATTGCTTTCATATTAAAGCAAGCTGAAGATCCACTTAACAAGAGTCGTAAGTAAAAATGGCAGCTCGGGTTGTTTTCCAGTTCATTACAAGTTGTAGCCATAAAAAGCCAATGCTTTGCCATATGTCATATTGACGTTTTTATGGTGGTTTTATTACCTCTGGCTCGTTTCCATGCTAAAGAGCAGTACCTTTGTAACACTGCCTGCTTAGCATGTTCTGATTATCATATTCCATTGGCCACATTTTGTACACCAGTTGTTTTCTTGCTCAGAATTTGAATAGTTAACTGCTGAATAAATAGTTAATGGTTCTACGGATGGGCATTGGCTTGAGATGAAAGACTTGATGTCACCAGAATGCAAATCCACCATCTCTGAAAACATCAGAGATGCCTCCATTCTCTGTGTAAAGGCTCTGTCAGCTAAGATGCTCCTTTAGCAGAGATATGCCCACAGTTCCACCCCTAAACAGGATAAAATTCTGGATGGGACATGGGTAGCCTGGGGGAGGAGCATCATCATCAGAAGCCACCCACCTGACTGGGTTTCCCCAACCACTCTGGGCAGCTTAAAGGTAACGGGACCCCTGACCATTAGGTCCAGTCATGACCGACTCTGGGGTTGCGGCGCTCATCTCGCTTTATTGGCCGAGGGAGCCGGCGTACAGCTTCCGGGTCATGTGGCCAGCATGACTATGCCACTTCTGGCGAACCAGAGCAGCGCACGGAAATGCTGTTTACCTTCCCGCCAGAGCGGTACCTATTTATTTACTTGCACTTTGATATGCTTTCGACCTGCTAGGTTGGCAGGAGCAGGGACCGAGCAACGGGAGCTCACCCCGTAGTGTGGATTCGAACTGCTGACCTTCTGATTGGCAAGCCCTAGGCTCTGTGGTTTAACCCACAGTGCCACCCACGCTCATTAAACACAGTAAAACTTCAAACATTAAAAACTTCCCTATACAGCGCTGCCTTCAGATGTCTTCTAAATGTCAGTTGTTCATTTCCTTGTCATCTGACACGGCATTCTACAGGGTGGGTACCACTACGGAGAAGGCCCTCTGCCTGGTTCCCTGTAACCTCACTTCTCGCAATGAGGGAACTGCCAGAAGGCCCTCAGAGCTGGACCTCAGCATCCAGGCTGAACGATGGGGGTGGAGGCACTCCTTCACGTGTACAGGACTGAGGTTGTTTAGAGCTTTGAAGGTCAGCACCAACACGTTAAATTGCGCGCAGAAACGGTGTAGCCTTCATTGAATCCCATCTCCCCCATTTCTCAAACATCCCCACAAATACAGGAAATCTACACCAGGACAAGACCGGGCATAAGTAATTCCCCTCCTTTTTTGAGTCCAGTGGGGAAGGAAAGGATTGCTTTCCATCACTTTTTGTTGTACCGCTTCCAAGCTGGGGCTGGATTGAATGCAATGGGCATTAATGCAGACATCACTATGAGCAGGTCTCCACCCCGTGAAAATGTGACTATTGAATGCTCTGCCTGCCTCCAGCTTTGTGTCCATTAGACTCTGCCTACTGCCAAGTCGGACCACTGATTGATCTAGGCCGCTTGGTCTACTGCAGAAGTGAAACTCCAAGATCTCTAATGCTGTCTGAGATGCTTTTAACTATGAAGCTGAAGGGTTGAACCTGGGACTTGCTACACCCCAAGCATCCTCTTGGACGCGGGTGGCACTGTGGGTTAAACCACAGAGCCTAGGACTTGCCAATCAGAAGGTTGGTGGTTCTAATCCGCGCGACGGGGTGAGCTCCCGTTGCTCGGTCCCTGCTCCTGCCAACCTAGCAGTTCAAAAGCACCTCAAAGTGCAAGTAGATAAATAGGTACCACTCCAGTGGGAAGTTAAACGGTGTTTCCGTGTGCTGCTCTGGTTCGCCAGAAGCGGCTTAGTCATGCTGGCCACATGACCTGGAAGCTGTACGCCGGCTCCCTCAGCCAATGAAGCGAGATGAGCGCCGCAACCCCAGAGTCGGTCACAACTGGACCTAATGGTCAGGGGTCCCTTCACCATTACCTTTAAGCATCCTCTGCTGCTGAGTTCTGGCCCCCATGTTTTTGAGATCAAGCCTTATTGAGCAAACTCTTGAGTAAAAATGCAAAGGATTGGGCTGCTCAGGTTGGAAGAAACACCAGTAGTACAGCCAGTACTATTAGTAGCTTCAAACTGTTGAATAAATGCTTGTACTGAAGTTTACACAGACATTGTTTATTTATGCATACCGGTGGGAAGGTAAATGGTGTTTCCGTGCACTGCCAGAAGCGGCTTCGTCATGCTGGCCACATGACCCGGAAAAACTGTGGAAGCGGACAGATGCCGGCTCCCTCGGCCTTTAAAGTGAGATGAGCGCCACAACCCCAGAGTCATTCACGAATGGACTTAATTGTCAGGGGTCCCTTTACCTTTATTTAAATATTGAGCTTTCCCATTTCAGCTATTGTCTCCAACAGCCCTGATAATCAGAGAGGCTCTGCTACATCTCCCTAAACAGATGCTGAGCTCTGTTGTTGAAATGGGGGGGGGCAGGGTGTCCCATTTTGCTGCCTGAGGAAGCCTCCCTTACCTGGGTCACGTGGCAATGCCTGCAAAGCAGTGGTGGTGATAGCAGGTTCTGATGAGCTCTCGTGAGATTTTGCTGAGATTTAATGAGATCTCGCTGGAAGCCACTGCCAGTGGCAGAGGCAGCGCACAGAGAAGCCCCTACTGCTCCTCTGCCCCCTCTCATTCCGCCACCCAAGGCAGCTGCCTCAGCCTGCCTCATGGGTGGGCTGGCCCTGTATTGAAAGCTAGGTGCATACAGTTCTTGCTACTGGGTTCAACTTTTCCTCCCAGGGGAACGCAAACAACAACTGCTTGTCCATATATGAATTCCTATTGGATTAGAGCAGGGGCCAAAGTCTGCCAAGGCACAACTGATCAAGCTCCTTTATCAATACTGAAAAAGAAACCAAGGTAAGGAACAGCGGCAGTAGCAAACGTGTGTTCTGCTCGATACAAGAGACCTTCATCTCGATATTCATTGCTGGAGCCTTCAAAACCCTGATGGTTCAGCTCAAAATTCAGTCTAGTTGTCAGGAGCGAGCTGGCAATAAACTATGAGCAAGAACATAATCTCCCCAGACTTGGTGGAGCGTCAGCCCAGATGAGCTACACAGCTCTTACCCAGTGGATCAGTTGTTGAGACTGAGTTGTTGAGACCATGCTTCATGTGAGCTGAATGCAGTATGTAAGCAAAACACTCCACTTGCATGAAGTCGCTATGTCTGAGCAAATGCTCGCATTGACGCTTCCCTCCCTATTCAAGGGTCCTCAAATGCATGTTCAGAGCTTTCTTGCATACAGTTTGGCTCTTTCACAAATGTCAGAGACTGGCTGGATGAGGAGGAGTGGTGGAAGCCACCTGACCAAGAGCATGGTGTCCAAGGGAAGTAATAGTACCACACAATTCTGCCTTGGTCAGACCACACCTGGAATATTGTATCCAGTTCTGGGTGCCACAATTTAAGAAGAATATTGACAAGCTGGAATGAGTGCAGAGGAGGGCAACCAAGATGATCAAAGGGCTGGAAACCAAGCCTTACGAGGAGTGCTTGAAGGAGCTGGGTATTTGGCATGGAAATGAGGAGATATTATTTCCATCTTCTAATATCTAAAGGGCTGTCACATGGAAGATGGAGCAAGCATCTTTTTTCCTGCTCTAGAAGATAGGACTCAAACCAATGGCTTCAAGTTACAAGAAAGGAGATTCTGACTAAACAACAGGAATAACTTCCTGACTGTAAGAGCAGTTTGACAGTGGAATGGACTCTCTTGGGCAGGGGGTGGACTCTCCTTCCTTGCAGGTTTCTAAAGAGAGGTTGGGTAGCCATCTGTCATGGATGATTTAGTTGAGATTCCTGCATTGGACTAGGTGACCCTCAGGATTCCTTCCAACTCCATGATACCAAAATGCATAACAGTACATAGTCTGATGGGGTATTGTGTCCTGACCTGCAAGCAAGTTCAGGAGCCACCGGGTTCAGTTCTCCCATTATGAAAAGCATGCTAACAATTTCCTCCTCCATCCCTAAATGCAGCAGATAGAAAATAAGGCACGGCATGCAGCAGGAAAGACTATGTCTATCCAGCTGGTGTGCAATAAAGGTAAAGGTCAAGGGACCCCTGACCATTAGGGCCAGTCGTGGCCGACTCTGGGGTTGCGGCACTCATCTTGCTTTATTGGCCGAGGAAGCTGGTGTACAGCTTCCAGGTCATGTGGTCAGCATGATTAAGCTGCTTCTGGCGAACCAGAGCAGTGTACGGAAACACCGTTTACCTTCCCGCCAGAGTGGTACCTATTTATCTACTTGTACCTGACGTGCTTTCAAACTGCTAGGTTGGCAGGAGCAGGGGCCGAGCAACGGGAGCTCACCCTGTCGTGGGGATTCGAACCACCGACCTTCTGCTCGGCAAGCCCCAGGCTCTGTGGTTTAACCCACAGCACCACCCGCATCCCTCAGGTGTGCAATAGTGCACCACAATGCCACCAAACACAAAGCTACCCTGTTTTATATCTCTCTGTTTATAGAGCTCATGAGGTTGCCGTTAGTGTCTTCGTTAAGCACTCTGTATCTATTTTAAGAGGGCATACAAGGTTGTCATTTTCTTCAAAGCCCTGTCAATTTAGCGCTAAATATGTTAGCTTTGTTGGGCTTTGGATCAGGTCCTAAATGATGAAAATAGATCCATCTCTAACACTTCTCTCCCTTTAAAGGTGCGCTAATTCCACTCACTCTCTTTTATCTCTCCCTAGATAATCTAAAGCCATTTTTTCCGCTATGCAAAAGGGGCTGCTAGGTATAGGTTCCCTCCTTCTCTTCTTGAGCCGCCTCTACAAGTGATATCTTGAGTGTCAGCTGCATTCACTCCTTTGAAATTTGATTTGTCCTGCTGGTCCCGGTGCTTGACCGAGGGCGGGCCCTTTAATGTTAATATCGCCATTGGTAATCATATGTATTTCAAGAATGCAGTGTAACAGAACCTATCCGATTGTTGACAGCCATGAGTTTCCATGGATTCCACAGCTTCTATTGTTTGTTTGCTCCTATATTTTGGTGATTTGTCGTGAGCAGGTGTGGCTGGAATGCAAGAAGGCATTGCTTTCGCCATATTCACCAAGAAAAGATGTGAAGACTTCTTCAAGTAGACATCTCCTGCCATGTGACACTGCTTGGCCTTAGGCACCAGGGAATGCTTTGTGCATTACCCAAGGGCAAAGGACTGACCAGCGCCTAAGCAAGCACAGTGCCAGCGTAACAGATGGGCATCCACGAGGTAGCCAAGAAGCCATGTATGTACATCAAGTGTATTTCAGAGCTGGATTCCCAGCCAAGAACAGCTGTCTATCCTTAGTTTAGATGCCTATAGTTTAGTGAGGGATCTGCCATTGCTAATCCAACTTCAGAGCAGGTTTAAACTTTCAAAAACGTATAAATAGCTTTCCCTGCCACAGGAGGAGAGCTTTGGACCCACTTTAAGCTGAGGGAGTCGAGTGTGTAAATGGGCTTTAGGAGAACCTTTCAGTGCCCCCACTTACCTTTCAGTAGCGGTTCAAGTGGAAACTCCATGACAGAAGCATTTCCCCCAAGCCAGTTCTTGGTAGAACAGGGCCAGAGGGGAGGGAAGGATCTCTCATGAACACAAAGTACATGAAAGTCTTGGAGCACCCAGATATGGGGGAAGGGTTCAAAAGCATTTTGTGCTGAAACATCAGCATCAAGGGTGCCGACTTAAATAAAATATTGGGGGTTGAGGAACATAATTGGTCTTGGAAACTGATGGACTAGGCAGAATTAAATAAACTAACGGGAAGAATTCGAAACCGGCGGGACCAGAGATTCACGGAAGATTGGCGTAAATTTATGGACTATATGAAAAGTAATTGTGATGACCAGATTACATTTGTAGGTTTGCAGGAAGTTTTGTGAGGGGAATAATTTGTATTACTGCACTATTGAACAAAAAGGATAATATTAGTTGTGATAATTAAAGACAATATGAATTCAAGAAATGCAGAAGAAATTATAAATATGGAAGATCTACAGAGGCGCTGATGGAAGTCCAAAAAGATTGTATACGAGGTGAAATTTGGTGGAATGTTTGTTAAACAATATGTTTTAAAATAAATAGAAATTATTATAAAAAAGAGGAACATAATTGGTCACATGATGTGGTGCGCCCACACTGTTTGAATGGCAATGCCCATCAACATTGGGGAGGGTCGAAGGGACCTTGGCTGCTAGGAATTGGCTCCTATGATCAGCATGGAAAACTTGTGATGTTATGCAACTAAAAAGCACCAGAGGTTGTGACACATTTCTTCCTGCAGAGCACTGATCACTGCATTGCATGTGAAAGACTTAAGATTTTATCAGAGGAGAGATTTGGATCCTTGTATCCCAGCACAGTGGTGTTCATTTGCAAATACCTTGGTAAGGGGGAAGGAACATAATGTACCAGAAGAATCCTAGTGCTTCAATTATGTTTTGCTTTTTACATTCTATACATTTATTGGGAAGCTGCGCACCAAATCATTAATGGCTTATTCAGTTGGTATCTATGTTGACAATGTGATTATTAGTATCCTTCCCAGAGACTAATGCCCACAGATGTGTTAAGTGTTGAATGTTATTTTTGGCAGTATTACTATCTTTCTATTTTGAATATGCCAATTCCATGGACAGCCTCACTTCATATACATGCTCCCTAGAGTCGTGGTAAGCATAATTTCTGGTTCATTTCTCAGCAGTGTGTTAATGTTTGAAGAAACCAAACACACCTGGGACCCAAACAGCGGCTTTCTAGAAGCTCAGTATTAGGAAATGGATCAAGTTTGCTAGAACAATAAATATTGACTGTTGAAAAAGGCTTTAATGAAGAAAACAACGATACATTTGAGAGGTACTGTGTTTATCTTATACAAGGTGGGCAAAAAGTAGTAGTAGTAACACCTTGCCCATAAGACTGGGTTGCACATATATTGCTTATTTCATTTCACTTATTTTATTTGCTTCTGTAATGTCAGTTTGCGAATCAGAAACACTTATTCCTTTTAAAAGTTGCCCAGTTCCCCGCAACTCAGTCTTATGCTTTTCAAGGATATGTGCAATGTCTGGGCACAAGCCATATGACAGAGATTTATGGCCAAGAAATTTCTTATGTTCCTTTTCCAGGAGAGTCTAAATGATAATCACATAGTGGGATCTCCTTAACCCCCCCCCCTACTCTGTTATATTTTGGCTCACGTAAAACTGTATTTTGTGCTCTTAACTTAGGAACAAAAACTCATAAGCCCCTGAGGAATTTTGCATAAATACATAAATAAAAGTGTATGGGAAGGGATATTCCCAGGAGACTTTCCTTCTTAAGAGGAAACTATTTCATTGGGGGGGCGCGCACACACACACACACACACACACACACACTGCACATATGTGTTATTAATGTTCTCCAGTTTGAGATTCTGAAGTTCATTTCTCTGCACCTGCAGCCAGGTTGCCTATGAATCACAATGGAATGTTCCTTTCCTCCCCCTTCCCCACAATAAAGGAATGTTCAAATTAGTCATGCAAACATGTACAGAAAAGCGCTTTGGAGTTGGTGGCAGTGAGAGTTGATATTTCAGATGAAGCAACGTCTGCCCAGGTACACCATAGCTTGTGGCCGGTGCTCCTCACCAGTGACATCACTGGGGATTCCAGTGACTGCGCTGGACCTAGAAGCATGCAGAACACCTCCAAATTTTACTGTTATTATAATATATGTATAGATAGAGATAAAGAATAGAGGCCAGTTAAGACTTTTATTTGATGTATGGAAGTGAGAGCTGGACCATAAAGAAGGCTGATCGCTGAAGAACTGATGCTTTTGAATTATGGTGCTGGAGGAGACTCTTGAGAGTCCCATGGATTGCAAGAAGATTAAACCTATCCATTCAGATCGTGAAGCTGAGGCTCCAATACTTTGGCCACCTCATGAGAAGAGAAGACTCCCTGGAAAAGACCCTGATGTTGGGAAAGATGGAGGGCATAAGGAGAAGGGGACGACAGAGGACGAGATGGTTGGACAGTGTTCTCAAAGCTACCAGCATGAGTTTGACCAAACTGTGGGAGGCAGTGGAAGACAGGAGTGCCTGGTGTGCTCTGGTCTATGGGGTCACCAAGAGTCAGACACAACTAAACGACTAAACAACAACAACAAGACTTTTATTTATTCATGAAACAAATAAATCAGCTCACTCTTCATCTGATGACCTCAGTGTGGGTTACAACAAACACTGCTACAGTAACTTAACCCCCACTCAAAGCCCAGGCATAGAAATGTGTCCTGGACCAGCCGCCCAAAAGTGAGCAGTCACTTTTGGGTGTCAGATGAACCTCTGAGGAGATGTCATTTCTGAGATGAGGAATGAGATGGGAAGACTCTATTCTGTGCCACCACAACACATACCTTCAGAAAGGGCTTCTCCTGACTATCTTAACACATGAGCATATAGAGAGTTCTTTCAGATATTTTGGGCCAAAATCATTTAGGCCTTTATTTGTCAGCATTAGGGTCCTGAACTGGGCTCAGAAACAGAGACAGGCTACACAGTCCTCTTCAAACATAGTAGCTGACATCCTGGCTGCTGCTTTCTGCACTAGCTGTAGCTTCTAAACCATCTTCAGGAATAAACCCTCATTATAGTAATCCTACTGGTCAGTTACCAGCCCTGTCCTCCATTTTGAATCAAGATGGCTGACTGAAATGTCACTTTAATGTGAATTTGCCCATTTTTTGGCATAGGGTTGGCCCGCTTCGCAAGATATAATTGACATACTCAGCACAAGGCTTTCGGAGGTGGTGGTGGTGGACTTCATCACTATTTGGACACCAGGTGCCATTCTGAATCAAAATATCAGACCAAAATGTGACTTTGGCCTGACTTTACCTCAATAAATCCACCGTGTGATAAAAAAACAACACAGAATTTTATCTCATGCAAAAAGTATGGTGTATCTTACACAAAATAGCTTTGAACTTGGAAACGACTTTGCATTTTGTCTATGACCCATCACTAATGTGCTACAGAATTTATTTTTAATGTAAGCAAGAAAAAAGGTATCTGTGAACAGGAGTACTGTATTTATTAAATAATGAACATATCTAAAATTTTACTGATGCTATTTTCTAGCTACACTTTGCTTCTTTAGCATCTCTTCCGAATGTTAACAAGAAATACGCCAGCATGCTGGGACTCCACCTGCCTTCATACCTCTTTTCCTTGGCAGAAATTTTTTGGTAAAACTGCTCCCCATGTTCACTGCTTACAGCAACCAATCGGGGTGGGAAAAAGTCAAGATGGAATCCAAGACCACCTTGTTTTAGAGTATAATGTGCCACAGAGCTACCTTTTCTGACCAAGCCTAATGCAACAGACATTGAAACGCCAAGAAGAGACTTGCTGGTTATTAGTAATAGAGAGTTTGTCTTACAGCACATTTTCTGGATTATATTGTTCTTAAAGGTAAAGGGACCCCTGACCATTAGGTCCAGTTGTGGCCAACTCTGGGGTTGCGGCGCTCATCTCGCTTTATTGGCCGAGGGAGCCGGCATACAGCTTCCAGGTCATGTGGCCAGCATGACTAAGCCGCTTCTGGCGAAACCAGAGCAGCGCACGGAAACGCCGTTTACCTTCCCGCCAGAGCGGTACCTATTTATCTACTTGCACTTTGATGTGCTTTCGAACTGCTAGGTTGGCAGTTGGATGCATCTGAGGTGCAGGGACTGGCATAGGGTGAATTGTTCTGATCTGGGGGGCCACAGATTGGGGCCACATAGAAGATCAGGAGGTCCATGCACAGTCCTACGAATAGGGGCAGGAAGATAAATGGGGAAATGATTAAAGTACCATCTTTTTCTCATTCTCATTTTAATGTTTCAATATTTTAATGTTGTATTTTAATCTTGTTTTTAAGTTGTATTCATTCAACTCATTTTTATTATTGCTTGTTAGCCGCCCTGAGCCCGGCCTTGACTGGGGAGGGCAAGGTATAAATAAAAATTATTATTATTATTATTATTATTATTATTATTATTATTATTATTATTCTGATCACAACACTAGAAGCAATATTTTCTGTTTACAAAATGGCCGTGAGGGTAATGATATATGTGCAGCTGCATATAGTGTTAAGTTTGGCCCCAAGTACCATTGAAATCACCAAGATCCGCTGTGAAATTGGCAGGACACCCTTCTTAGAAAACGGATTCAGCATTTTGGTGCCAATCTCTCTGTTTTTGTCACAAATATTCTAAATATGTAAAGGTGCCCTTTTGAAATTGCTGAGCTAATTTACATCGATGTTGATTTTTATTCACATTAATGTCAGCATTGAAAGAGAGCAATGCAAAAATGAGATTTTTCTTAACCAACCTATTTTCTGGCACAAGTCTACGGCCATAAATAGGTCCTTGACTCATTTTCTTCTCCCCTGAGCTCTTCAAGAGTTGTCGACTATGGAAAGGAATGCGCCTGGCAATCTCCACAGAGAGTTTTGGAGGAAATCAGCAGTGGGCCTAGCTTTACTCAGGAGACAGCTCAGACTGGTTTGTGGCACATCCGCCAAAATTGCTAACAGTGAGCTGTCCAAGGCTTGTCAATAACCACAACATTTTGGCTCACGAGAACAGTAAGTTGTGAATGGGTAACTACTAACCTTGTGATGAGATCTTTGGATGTTGTATTTAACTGGAAAGGGTACATTCATTTTCAAATCCATTTTTCAAGACCCTTTGGCTCATCCATGTCTCCTGGGTGTCTTCTTGCAACCCAATGTGTTACATCAAGGATAAATTTAGCTATTTGCCATACTGGATACATGGTTCCAACTGTTATTTATATTACAGCAATAGCTAAACAGCCCAACTAAGAAATGGTTCTGCTTTTTGAAACCTTGCATGCATTAAGTCTTCTGAATAAAAGAGGAACATTGTACATATCATTTACGTTTTATAGATTGGAGCCAGATCAATGAGAAATACGCCTCACAAAATGTGTGGCTAAATCAACTCCCTGCTATTTACCATAGCATCTCTGCAGACCGCTGGAGCTTCTGGCTGCACCACATGAGGAATCACTGCAGGGTTTAAACAATCCAGCTTCAGGATCTGTCCTTCCAGTAAGCACTCAGGGCTGATTTCCTTCAGAATGGAGAGGTTTGATCTTCTTGCAGTCCATGGGACTCTCAAGAGTCTCCTCCAGCACCAGAATTCAAAAGCATCAATTCTTCGGAGATCAGCCTTTTTTATGGTCCAGGTCTCACTTCCATACATCACTACTGGGAAAACCATAGCTTTAACTATACGGAGCTTTGTTGGCAAGGTGATGTCTTTGCTTTTTAACATGCTGCCTAGGTTTGCCATTGCTTTTCTCCCAAGAAGCAGGCGTCTTTTAATTTCGTGGCTGCTGTCACCATCTGCAGTGATCACGGAGCCCAAGAAAGTAAAATCTCTCACTGCCTCCATTTCTTCCCCTTCTACTTGCCAGGAGGTGATGGGACCAGTGGCCAGGATCTTCGGTTTTTTTGATGTTGAGCTTCAGACCATATTTTGTGCTCTCCTCTTTCACCCTCATGAGTTTGACCAAACTGCGGGAGACAGTGGAAGACAGGAGTGCCTGGCGTGCTCTGGTCCATGGGGTCATGAAGAGTCAGACACGACTAAACAACAAAAACAGCAGTATCCTAGAATTGTAGAGTTGGTTGGGATCCTGAGAGTCATCTAGTCCAACTCCCTGCAATGCAGGAATCACAGCTGAAGGATCCCTGACAGGTGACTAACCAACCAACCTCTGTTTTAAAACCTCTGCAAGTTCCTTTCGTACCCTTTGATGTCAGGCCCCAGAGAGTTGAATTCAAAGTTCCATTTTGAAGTATGGGAATCTGGGTTGGTAGATCTGGATCTGTTTCAATCTGGGTTTAGGTCATAGCTGTCAACTTACAGATTTGAAAATAAAGGACCAGCAGCCTCGAAAATAAGGGATCAGCAGCCAAAATAAGGGATTTTCCAAACACAGGTATGTTCAACTTCTGAGCCCCTCCGAGCCAAAGGCAGAAAGCCCAGCCAGCAGCCAAGCGAAGCCTCAAGCAGTGGTTCCCACAGCGCAGCAACCCGGCAAAGGGGATGCAGCAAGGAAAACCACCGTCACCTCTCCGCTGGGAAGCACTGAGCAAGGGCAAGTCCCCAGGTAATGCGGCCGATTTGATCAGCACAAGGCATGCAAGCTCCACCCCCCAGTCGTTCTTAGGCTCCTTATTGGGTGAGCAACGCAGCGAAGCAACACAGATCCAGATCGATCAGGAAACCGTGGGATGAAGGTTGGTCAACCATGGGGCTGTTTTGACACTGCACACCCACTCAGGGAAGCAGCCAGTAAGCTCCTCTCACAAGAGGGAACGTTTTGCCACTGCACATGCCTACCCTGTCGGGGAAGCAGGTGGCACGCGCTCACCCACCTTGCACCCATCCCTGCCCCCTCAGGGGAAGTAAGCAACACCCCAGTAAGCACACACCCACCCCAGACCCATCCCTGGGTGGCAGATCACCGCCAGTTTTTATATTGGATTGTAGATCAAAGCCTATTTCAAGATGGACATGCCTGCTGTATTTGATTCAATATACAGTGGTACCTTGAGTTACAAATGCCTCAGGTTACAAACGCTTCAGGTTACAAACTCCGCTAACCTCGAGTTGAGAACTTTGCCCTGGGAAATTGTGTGCCGGCAGCACAGCAGCAGCAAGAGGCTCCATTAGTGAAAGCACACCTCTAGTTAAGAACAGACCTGTGTCTTTTGTAACAGAATCCAGTTCAGCCTAAGATTTAACCATTTTGAATCCTAGATGACCTCTTTTGGGGAAAGGACATAATCAGTTGAAAGGTCAATTAATTTGAGTGCACATCTTGCTGGGCACCAAGCAATGGACCCCGCCATTTTGTGCACCCTTTAAATGTAAAACGTGAAGTTTTCAGTGCTTTCCCATTTGCTCACCTATAACATGCATTTTTCACATATCTTTTAAGTACCAAAGTATATTTTTGTGTGCTCTTTTTACACAACCAAAAATGCATTGCAAACTCTGGAGAAGTGTTGTCATCCAACTGGATATTGTGTTACAATCCAAATTCAAGTTTGGGAGTGTGAAATCAGATCGGTTTGCTGTGTGAAGCAGATCAAACGAATTCCTCTCCCATCCATCACGTGCATTTCCACTTACTAAGCCATAAATTCTATTCAGCTGACATACTAGCTACCTTCATAGATAGAAAACATTATTAGGTCAATTAGGACAAAATTATTGCTGAAAAATATCTTAATCTGATCAGTGTCTGCAAGCTGATAATCATGTTTTATTTTTACAAGTGATTATTGTGTTCGTTACTGAAATTTGTATAAAATGTAACTGAGTGTAAATGGATTCATCTAAAGAAGTTTGTTCATCTAAAGAAGTCATTTTATAACTCCAATTATTCAGAGTCAAAAACCAAAGAACTCCATAAATTGATAATATTTTACCATCATATCCATTCAAACTATCAGCCATTCATGTATCAAGTTTCCCCATGATCATTTGTCAGTATAAAATAGTTTCTGTATTACTGATGATAGACTCTGAATGCAAATACATTCTAAAGGAATTATGATAGCAATAACAGCTTTATTTATAGTTAATAGGGGCTGTCATTGCCTTTAAAATTCAAATATAGCAGAAGTTGATTGAGGTCTCTTTGGATTAAATGCCACCCACTTGTCTTTGAGTGTAATTTTGAAGACACAAAAGTTGAACAGTTGGGGCAGCCTGGTTTAAATAGCTGAGGCATGGAGCAATAAGGACACTAATAGATTTTCAGAGTTGATTCTTTCCATAACCTTGACAAGGAAGAAAACAACCACAACTTCTCTCCATTCAGAAAGAAAAAATAACTGAACATCTGATACAGGCCAAAGGCAAAGGTCTGGGTTCTTTGAGGACCAACCCATGCTTTCTTGCAAAATCCCAGCTTTCATTGTTTAGTGGGTCCATATTTGGGCACATTTTATTTTTGCCCTGAAACCCTCTTTCTCATTTCTTTGTCTGCTCTAGACTTCCAGAACTCATTGCTCCCTCCTTCCTCCTTGTTCTTAAGAGAGGTTGTTGAGAGCTAGTGTTGTATGGTGGCTAGAGTGTCAGTTGTTGTTGTTGTTTAGTCGTTTAGTAGTGTCCGACTCTTCATGACCCCATGGACCAGAGCACGCCAGGCACTCCTGTCTTCCGCTGCCTCCCGCAGTTTGGTCAGACTCATGTTTGTAGCTTCGAGAACACCATCCAACCATCTCATCATCTGTCATCCCCTTCCCCTTCCCCTTCTGCCCTCCATCTTTCCCAACATCAGGGTCTTTTCCAGGGAGTCTTCTCTTCTCATGAGGTGGCCAAAGTATTGGAGCCTCAGCCTCAGGATCTGTCCTTCCAGTGAGCACTCAGGGCTGATTTCCTTAAGAATGGATAGGTTTGATCTTCTTGCAGTCTATGGGACTCTCAAGAGTCTCTTCCAGCGCCAGAATTCAAAAGCATCAATTCTTCGGCGATCAGCCTTCTTTATGGTCGAGCTCTCACTTCCATGGACAAAGGCAACAGAGTGTCAGACCCGGGTTCAAATCCCCACTCAGACATGAAGCTCACTGGTTGACCTTGGGCCTGTCAATGTCTCTCAGCCTAATCTTTCTCACAGGGTTACTGTGGGGATATATATATTTTAAATGTTGCTAAGAGCACTCTAGGCTTCTGGAATTGTTGGTCCTGCTCCCTTCCCTGGAAGCAGTGGTCCTTTTATTTAAAAAATTTTTAGATGACAATTATGCAGGTGTGTGCAACAATCAGAATAGATGTACGAGCATTTTAATTTTAATTTTGCATAAAAGGGTCATTTGGAAAATGAGGAGGAAATCATGGGTCTCAGCTAGGCAACAACTCACCCGTTCTTCAAGATTCTGAGATTTTGTGGTACCTTAAAGACTAGCACATAAGGGATGCGGGTGGTGCTGTGGGTTAAACCACAGAGCCTAGGACTTGCCGATCAGAAGGTCGGCGGTTCGAATCCCCATGACGGGGTGAGCTCCCGTTGCTCCTGCCCACCTAGCAGTTTGAAAGCACGTCAAAGTGCAAGTAGATAAATAGGTACCGCTCCAGCGGGAAGGTAAACAGTGTTTCCGTGCGCTGCTCTGGTTCGCCAGAAGCGGCTTAGTCATGCTGGCCACATGACCTGGGAAAACGGTCTGTAGACAAATGTCGGCTCCTCGGCCAATAAAGCGAGATGAGCGCCGCAACCCCAGAGTTGGCCACGACTGGACCTAATGGTCAGGGGTCCCTTTACCTTTACCTTTAAAGACTAGCACATATATTGTGGTATGAACTTTTATAGAGAAGAACCTGTTTTTATCATAATGTTAAGTTCAAATCCCCACTCAGACATGAAGTACATAACAGTGAGTACATCTTGTGAGGACTGAAGGAGCGGTGTTTTGCAAGGCGAGATTATAATAGTGAACAGATGTCAAAAAGCGTATGTATGACCAGTGCTATTTTTCTAGAAAAAGAGGTGCTGGAACTCACCATGAACACCTCCTTGTTCTCTTAGAATGGCAGTGGCACCCACCTGAGAGGTGCTGGAATTTAGTTCCGGCAGGTTCTGGCTGAAAAAAAGCACAAGGTGTGATGCTATTTTAAATAAACATTTATCTCTTTTATATGCTACCTTTCCTCCAAAGTGTTCAAGGCCGTCTACGTGTTTTGACTTTCTTCCTATTTTATCCTTTGAGAAAGGTTGGATTGAGAGGTGGTTTTTTAAAATCAGTCTTTACTGTCATTTTCTATGAACTCAGAACTGACAGCCTTGTGCTACGCAGTCTGAACGAGGATTATTCACAACATCCCCTTCAGACACAGTTTTGCTTTATGATAGAAAACATAAGAAAAAAGAAAAAGCAGGTGATTATTTCTTACACCATGGATTGAGAGATGTTGACTACCCCAAGTCTCCTGGCGAGCTTCATAACTTAGTTGGGGTTTGAATAATAATAATAATAATAATAATTTTTTATTTATACCTCGCCCTTCCCAGTTCAGAAAAAAAGGCTCAGGGCTGCTAACAACAAATTTAAAACACTTAATTGATGCAACAAAAAACAGCATAAAATACAGTATAAAACGTGAATAACAATAAATTCAGAATTCAAAAAGCAATTTAGGTGGGAAATCCATCCAATAAACATTAGATGATCACCAGGGCTAGCTGGCTAAATTAGTCCTATTTGGGCCAGCGAGGAGACCAGGGGAGAATTAGCTGTGGGATCCCAGAGCGGGTAATCTTCATAAAAAGGGGAGAGGGAGGGAGGGAAGGAAGGGGAATAAAAGATCAGGCTAAGTTCAAATTGAAAGCCAGGCAGAATAGCTCTGTCTTACAGGCCCTGCAGAAGGAAGTTAAATCCTGTAGATCTCCTGGTTCAGCACACTAATCCAAGAGTCAGCCAGCAAAAGGAAGTAGGATTCCTGCCTTAAAGATTCAAGGACACACCTCATTGTCTTTTACAATTTCCTTAGGCCAAAGATGCCATTGCTCAGTGACTGGAAAACACATGTGTTCCAAGCACCATGGCCCATCTCCAAATATACTATTGTGTTTTCTCTTTAATTAAATTTGCCTGGCAAGAACACAACTCCCTTCGCATTTCTTTCCCTGCCCCCAGTGTCCCATTCTGGAGGTTCCCTGGGTATTCCTCATGCTGCCCCAGGCCCCCCTGCCATTGGCCGGGCCCCCACACCCAGCCCTCTGCCACCCAACATACAGGGGAGGTGATTTGTACAGTTTATTAAATTCATCTTGAAGAAACATGAACATTCTAGGCTCGCTGGATGCTAAGTATGTGTTTTATCTTGCAGTCTGTTCCATGAGCTGGAGGAAGCCAAAGCGAGTTAAACAGATTGTGAGTTTGGCCCAGGGCACTCCACTCTGCCCAACAAAATCCCAAACTGGCAGTAAAGTAGCTCAGTTTTGTGTGTGTGTGTGTGTGTGTGTGTGTGTGTGTGTGTGTGTACAGGTAAAAAGCCAGCAGGGGTGTGTGGGTTTTGTGCCACATGGAGGGTGATCTCCTGGGTGTGTCCTAAGTGCAATGAGCTCCTGGCTCTCTGGAAACAAGTTTGTTCCCTTGAGGTCAAGGTGGTGGAACTGGAAAAGATAAGAGAGGCAGAGAGGGGGGGTGAGGCCTTCGGGGACATTATAGCTGCATTCCACTCTCACAGTAATTGTTGTTGTTTAGTCGTTTAGTCGTGTCCGAGTCTTCGTGACCCCAGGGACCAGAGCACGCCAGGCACTCCTGTCTTCCACTGCCTCCCGCTGTTTGGTCAAACTCATGCTGGTAGCTTCGAGAACACTGTCCAACCATCTTGTCAGGGCTGATTTCCTTAAGAATGGATAGGTTTGATCTTCTTGCAGTCCATGGGACTCTCAAGAGTCTCCTCCAACACCAGAATTCTAAAGCATCAATTCTTCGGCGATCAGCCTTCTTTATGGTCCAGCTCTCACTTCCATACATCGCTACTGGGGAAACCATAGCTTTAGCTATACGGACCTTTGTTGGCAAGGTGATGTCTCTGCTTTTTAAGATGCTGTCTAGGTTTGTCATTGCTTTTCTCCCAAGAAGCAGGCGTCTTTTAATTTAGTGACTGCTGTCACCATCTGCAGTGATCATGGAGCCCAAGAAAGGAAAATCTCTCAAGTAATAGTCCCCCCGAAACAAAATGTTGAGGAGATGAAGGTCTCAGAGAAGGAGAGAATTGCTTCGAGCAAGAGAGGAACATTTTTGGGGGGTGCAGGATTGTGGTGGTGGGCAATTCAATCATAGCTATGGTAGGTATTCAGTCTACAGGGCAAAGATTACGGCCTGCATCTTCGGATCTTGCCTTCACAGGGTGGAAAAGAATACGTGAAAAATTATTTTGGAACAGGTTTTTGAGGAAACATTTTTCAGAAGGAGTCAGTATGTATTCACTGCTCTTTCCAGAGGTTACTCCAGAAAGAAGAAGTAAAAAATCTGCAAAGAAGACCTTTTCTAGTAGATCAATCCTGCCTCCATGAGGATTATTTCAAAAGTACTGTACTTCCTCCCTGGAAGCAAAGTTTCCTAGGAAATGCCCTCTTTCTTGCCTCTATAGCAAATTCCACCTTTGGTCTTTAAGTAGGCCATATAAAACAACGGGGGCATTTCCCAACAGTGACCTCATGTTTGTTTGTTTGTTTGTTTACTTTCTTGCTTCTTTGCCCTCCAGGAAACTGGCTCAGACTGCTTAACTTGATTTACAAATTCTGTTGCCCGGTGTCCAATCAATGCCTGAATTTGATCGCCGCTGGCTTCAAGGCAGTATCAGAAGCCCTGCATCTCCCTTTCTCAGCACCACGGAGACAGCAGGAGTGGGAGCCCTTTCCAAATGTCAGTGTTTCAGTTTGCAAGGAGGCACTTTGTTATCAGATAGTTTCCATTCAAGTCATTTAGCCAAGCTCACTGGCTGGCGTCATTCCTTAGACTTCAAAGGAGACGCACCAAGCATGTAGGCAGCCCAGGGTAGCCAGCGTCCATTTACTGGCTGCGTGTTTTTCAGATGCCACTGCCAAGGGTTAAAATGTTTACATACCCCCTGAATTTAAACGGCCGTTACATGTCAAATGCCAATGGGAAAGACAGCTGGAGTAGCTAAACTGAGTGCTTTGATCTTACTATCTGTAGAAAGAGGTCATTTCGCTTCCCCAAGAACCACAGACGTTTAGATGATCCATGTGCGGCTCAAGCAAGTATATTCCTGGCTATATTTTTCTTTACATTTCAGATGTAACACCTACTAAATATTAATTTTAATGCATTTATACTTGCTAACTTAATGTGTGTCCGTGTGAACATGCTCTGCTTATTGTGAATAACCCCTTGCAGGAAATTTATGGGGCATTGATTTAAAGAGCAAGTGTTTCATTAAAAGAATTTACTAGGTAGGGTAGGAGTATGATCTTAATTGTGGTTGAAAACCTAAGCAAGAGAGGCTGCAATTCTGCATGCTTTCCAGTTGTTTAAATCCCATGGGATTTAAGCAACCTGGGTGCAGGATTTCATCTAGTTGTAGCCCAGTCAGGTCCAGCGTTGATTAAGATGTGAAGAATTCTACAAGGGGAGAGATCTTGGTGCTACTCAGGACCAGCTGGTGTGCTTTGCTGTTAAAAGAGACAGTATACGCTCATAACTTCACTGAGAAGTTGGTTTGGGATTCTGTATAGATAGTACTCCTGACTCACCTCTTCTACTTATGCCAGAGGAAATGTCACTGTTGAGGCTGAGGACTGAATGCATCAGAGAGCAGTTCAGAATCGGCTGTTCTAAAACTCAGCAGGAGTTGCACAGCCCTGGGACAAAGTCTGCCGGCATCCTGCCTTTTAAATCGGAAGACTGATAGACGGAACCAGCATATTTTCAGTGAAATGTGTGAGGCACAGAAGCTCCCTGTCACTGTTATTAATCATGTATTGAGACGGAATTAGTTACAGAAATAGACTTTATTGTGAAGTACATCAAAGTAGGGAGCTATAGGAGACAGACAGATGTGGTCTTGCTGCTGCAAATTTGGAAAAAGTTCCTGTTTGATCATAATTCAGTACTTTTCCTTCAGCTTTTCAAGACAATAAATTTGGTAATAGTGAAATATTAAAATCATGCTCGGTGGCAATTAACTCTGGTTCTGGAGATCAGTTTGCATTAGCAACTTTGATTAATGTGAACATATTGCTGTTGAATGCAGTCAATATGACTGATTTTTCAACACAAAAACAGCAGCATAGGCTGACACACACACACTTAATTTTTTTCCTGAGAGGAGGGAGCTAGAAATTACTCTGCCCCCAGGGTCTGTTCACACTTGAAGTTTATTTTCTTATTCAGGGGTGCCATCCCTCCTTCCATCCTGAGCCAGAAGCCATAGTAATGCAAATTGAGCTCCGAATCCTACCAATGAGGAGCAGGGGCAGTCCCACAGCGCTCTTTTGCCCCTTCCCACTCCCAAATTTGGTTAAAGGGAGAGAGGACACAGTTCTGGGTCCCTGTGGGAGTCAGGAAATGCAACTGAGTGGCAGATGAGCCACATATTCGGGCAACGTTGAGTTCACAGCAGCTTGGGTAGCAACTTACCTGTCAAAGCTCCCACTTGTCGTGCTTAGAATCGCTTTCACAGAATTACGATTCCAATCGATGCCCTCGGTGGTGTTGGATGGACGCTACGGCAAAGTGCATTATGAAGAGAGACTTTGTCTGTGTGGGCAACCCTGTGTGGAGGACCTGTGCCACTATTTATTGCAGTGCCCGTTATATATAGACCCAAGAGACCGATTCATAAAACCCCTGTTTCCGAATGGAACTCACTTGAATAGGGTGGAAAGGGTGAAATGGCTGCTGAGCGATACTGATGACTTATAAAGTAGCACTCTATGCGTTGGCAGCTAAGAAGATCAGGAAGAAAGAACTAGATAAAATAGTGGTCAACTGCAAAGGGGATTCAGATATTTAATTTTATTAGAGAATCTTCTGCTATTCTATTTTATGCAACAAACAATTTTAGTAGTTGTGACCGTGGTTTATATTGTACAGTGGTACCTCGGGTTAAGTACTTAATTCATTCCGGAGGTCCGTACTTAACCTGAAACTGTTCTTAACCTGAAGCACCACTTTAGCTAATGGGGCCTCCCGCTGCCGCTGCACCGCCGCAACACGATTTCTGTTCTCATCCTGAAGCAAAGTTCTTAACCCGAGGTACTATTTCTGGGTTAACGGAGTCTGTAACCTGAAGCGTATGTAACCTGAAGCTTATGTAACCCAAGGTACCACTGTATGTGTGGTGCCTGATGGTTTTTATGGTTACTGCTGTTTTTCCTTTTGTTATTTTTCTGGCCTATGGCTAGCGCAAATAAAAGTCTATGATGATGATATTTCATTTGATCTTTCGAAAGAGAGGGGCTGGAGTCAAGCTGCCAGGAAAACTCACCCTCTTAAGGGCCAGACGTTGGCAATTCAGGGTACTTCCATGAAGGCTTTGTTGTGGGTCGTTGCTACTCACTCATGGAAGCTTTTCACAACATCCATAGGGCATTGACAGCATAAACATGCCACCATATTCCAGTCTGTTTAGATTTATTTGCCCTCTCTGGGTGAAATCTGAGAAAAACCCTCATGAAAACACTGCTGCCAGTGCACCTTTTACAATATCTGAATGACACAGTGGGAATATGCAGCCTCAGTGGGGAGGGAAAGACAATGGCAAGCATATTGTGTTCATGACCACTTAATGGTCATGATCATAACAGCACTAAAAGCAGCAGCTAAAACCAGTTTGGAGAATTAAGAGAGAGAGAGTTTTCATCAGGCACACACAAGTTAATAACGAAAAGTGTCAGGTAAGCCTCCTTGGGAAGGAAATGACATATACGAGGAGCTACAACTAAGTTGCTCCAACTGCCTGTGAACCACATGCATGTCGTTTTGGGTGTTTGGGAAATAGAATTGTGAAAAAGCGTGGAGGCAAATGTATTGAAATTAATGCAAATAAATAAATAAAATAGACACTAATTCCAGTTGAAGTTCTGCCCCCACAGCAGAGCTTCCTGGTGGAATGCGCCCTTCAAAAAAGTACCTACCTTTCTCCCGAGAAGGTAGTTAAGGTGTCAAAAGCAGATTCCTCTCCCAGTCTGATATTTAACTATGTTTTTCTTTGCTGAAAACTCTGAAAGTTGGTCACTAGCTTAAATAACCTCTATAAAAATCAGAGGACTCACGGAGGCTTGGATGGTTGGTGACATATTTACATTCCTCCCCCCCCCCGCCAGTCATTATTGCCTTGTATGTAAGCTTTCCCTTGCACATTCCGTAAGAGTCTGAATTCCAGCACAGTTGTGGTACAGTCATTCCTCAGAAAGGCTGATCTAGTTTTAAAGGCAGATCATGGGACTTTGAGGGAGTAATGAAAACTGAGGTCTCTTCTGTGTGGACGCATTTCATTATTATTTCCCCCTGGAGTACTTGCCATTTATCTCTTTCCTCCATTACACAAAATATAGACTGCCGTTACCTTCTGGCATAGTAGCCCAGTGGTTTATCCTGCACCCATTACTCAAGTCCTAAACCACTCAAAGGTTGCAGGAAGACAATTCCCTCTCCCCTAGCCGTAGTTCCCAGAATCTGGCCCTGTTTTCCAGAAGCCTATAAACTACTGTACAGTGGTGCCCCGCAAGACGAATGCCTTGCAAGACGGAAAACTCGCTAGACGAAAGAGTTTTCCATTTTGGAGGTGCTTCGCAAAACGAATCTCCTATGGGCTTGCTTCGCAAGACGGAAATGTCTTGCGAGTTCCTGCGGGGTTTTTTTCCTTCCCCCCTTTTTCTAAGCCGCTAAGCCGCTTATCAGCTGATCCGATAAGCTGATAAGCCGCTAAAAGCCGCTAAAAGCCGCTAATAGGGCTAATCCTCTAATCCGTCAATGGGCTTGCTTCGCAAGACGAAAAAACCGCTAGACGAAGAGAATCACGGAACGGATTCTTTTCGTCTTGCGAGGCACCACTGTACATTCCTCTCACCATGTATGTATGTATGTATGTATGCATGGATTTGCAGCGCTCACCTTTGATACCCCAGCCAATATGTTGACAGTTCCTAAAAGTTACATTCCTGTACGGCTGTGAAATAGGAGACCGCAAATCTACAAACTTTATATTTGCAAACTACAGAGGGTCACTTTCACAACGGTCTACCGTTTTTTGAATTCTCCCTTCCCCCTTTGACTCAGGTCTCTTGATTACGGGTGCAGAAAGTAGAGTGAAAACTGCCATGCTTGCAAAAATACGAAAACTTAAACCATGCTGTTTGTATTTGAAAAGATGACAGCGTGATGATTTGGAAGAGTCAGAAAATGTGAAAAATCATGGTAGAGTGTAAACAGAAGATCCTGGGTTCCGTCGTTCGGCATATCCAGGTAAAAATCTTAGGTAGCAGGAAAGGGGCTGCTAAGTCAGAGCACACAGGGAATCATCCTGAATCATAGAATCCTAGAGTTGCAAGGGAGCCCCTGCAACTCCACCAAAAATAAGGAACCCCAAACATGTTATCATGACTGTTAGCAATATCAGTATTAATCTGGGCAGCGCAATGCATTCTCAACACTGCTTCACAAGAAATACGTGTGTTTATCAGTGCAATGCTGCAATGCCAACAGACTCGAATGATGTTATTTATTAATAAACAATGCTAAGAACACCTTTTTAAAAACCCCATGCCTTCCTGCCCGGTCAGCAGTCAAAGGGAAAGCGTGTTTGCAATTGTGCTGCTGACTACAGTGAAATAGACACATCAAAGATGGAAGAAAGTCGTTTAAAAGCATGTTACTCATTAAACTGTCACTTTCTGCTGCTATTATGCTCATAATTTACGGATAGAGAAGTAAAATGATGTCTCTCACATGCATTTGAGTTATGCATTGCAGAATATAAGACCCTGATGATTAGAGTTCCTGTTGATATTCTCTATAAGAATGACTAGTACTAGTAGCTTGTTCTCTGAATGAGGGGGGAAAAACCTGGGACGTCATATTTTTTTATTGAGTCAGTTTTAATCTGGGACAGAACGGGGCCAGAGAACACTCAGTCAGGACTGAGTCATATAACATATTTGTTAAATGAAATGTTGTCCTATGCTTCACAGCTCTGCACTGAAATATACTAACACACTGCTTCGCCTTTTAGGAAAGCAAAAAGCAGGCTATCTGTGAATATTGCACACTGGAACCCTGATGCTTCCCAGTGGAACAAATGGAATTTTTCCTCCCCCCCCAACTTACTTGTTTTTGGGTTTATCCACAATTACCTTTTGCCCAATGCTTTCTAGGTACACGCCTGCACTTTCCTGATCCGTGTCTGAACACGTTTATTTTGTTTTCTCCCCTCTGCTTTCCCCAGGAAAACCTAATCTTCACTGCTGAATCAGAGCAAATGGCAATTTGGGTTTTCCGATTCAGTCGTCAAGAGTGGGTTTTCAGAGGAAAGCAGGAACCGGGGGAGCTCTGACATGGAACCTGGGAATCCCAGACCTGCCTAGAAACTCAGAGCAATGGTAAGTATTGAGAAGCCCTTAGAGGACTTTACTGTTCTGTAACAAAACGAAAGCCAGCTACAAATTCAGGTGTTCCAAGCAGTCTGAGCGCATGCATCGCATTACACAATGCTGTCAGTTGTGGCAGAGAAATGTTTCTCAAATTAGGGATGGACAAATCTGTGGTTCTCTGCTTCTCTCAATTTCTCATCTTAAATTCAGTTTACCACATTTCTGTAGCTATTTGTGAAAGTTGTCTTTTTTTAGAAGTCAACATTTTACTGACCATTTGTTCTAATATGCACATTTTTGCAAGCAATTTCCCCTAATATAATGTATGTTGTAAGTTATTTTCACTGATATATGCATTTTCATTGGTTATTGGTTTGGTTTGTTCTTGTTTTTATTCTGTATTTTGTGGTTTTATCTTGTATTTTTATGCTGTGAATAGCCTGAGATCTATGGATGAAGGATGGTAGTTATTATTATTATTATGATTCTTATTATTATTATATGCACTTTCCCCTAATATGCACAGATTTTGGTTAGAAAACTGTATAGCAAAATTCAGAGAAGTGCAAGTTCCAAAAGATAGCTGCATTTTAATTCATGTATTGTTTTGAGGACAACTTAGGTAGATTCAATTTTAATATGAACCAAATTTCCCCCTCATTTCTACAAACCATACTAACACTGTTTTCTTCCTTCTTTTTGATTTGGTCCTCAGAATAATGTGATATGTTTGAAGCACAGCAGATTTTTTTGCTGGTCCCCCCTCCCTTTCCTTTTTTAGTGTTTGGTAGGCAGAAATCTCTACATACTGTAGGTTATTCCTCTGTGATTTACAATACAATCCCAACCGTGGCTACTTACTCCCAGGTAAGTGAGTATCACAATGAACTACTTCCTTATTCCGGTGAGCTTTCCCACCTTGCTTGTAAGTTGCAGCAAAGTGCATCTCACTCAAAGAATCAAATCACATTTTGTTCACATATTGCAGATTATTGTTACTGTCTGGCCCGCACCCAAACTTCTGTGGAACCAGTTCCATGACTTTAAGCAGCTAGCTTTTATTAAATTGTGGTAGCCTATGATTTGTGGCAAACTGGATGTCAATGATTAAAAGGAAACCAAAAAAATCCACTGGGTGGATGCAAGGGCAAATTAGTTCTGTCTTTTTTAGCTCCAGAGAACCTGTTGTTCATGCTAGTTACTTAATTCTTCCCAAGCTTACAGTTGTAATTAGAACAGCAGGCTGCGTCAAATTTGGCATAGAGCATTTTCATTTTATATAATTTTTACAAGTAATGGGTAATGGTAAATAGCAATAACAAGAATATCCGGCTGTGATTAGGTTACTGTCTAATCCAGGCATGTTCAAAGTCTGTTTTGGGGGCCTAATCCAGCCCACAAATCGGTTTAATCCAGCCCTTGTGGACAACTTCAATCCTAAAAAAAGGGTCAACAACTTTGGTAGGCTCTTTGGTTGGCCCTCATGGCCCTTCACGTCATCAAATCTGGCCCTCTTTGAAAAAAGTTTGGACACTTGGTCTACGGCTTGCTGATCAGAAGGTTGGTGGTTCGAATCCCCGTGATGGGGTGAGCTCCCGTTGCTCGGTCCCTGCTTCTGCCAACCTAGCAGTTCGAAAGCATGTCAAAGTGCAAATAGATAAATAGGTACCGCTCCGGCGGGAAGGTAAACGGTGTTTCCGTGCGCTGCTCTGGTTCGCCAGAAGCGGCTTAGTCATGCTGGCCACATGACCCGGAAGCTGTACGCTGGCTCCCTTGGCCAATAGAGCGAGATGAGCGCGCAACCCCAGAGTCGGTCACGACTGGACCTAACGGTCAGGGGGTCCCTTTACCGTTTAATCTTTCTGCAGGTTAGTGGTGCAAATGTTGAATAAGATTAAACCCACAAGTTATCCCTTTATCAAAGATGAACCAGACGAGGCTGGTAAAAGGCACTCCTAGCCATAGAAGACACTTTTGCGGGGGAGGGGGGAGGTCTGTTCCATTGTCTTTTTTTAATAAATGATTTTTACATATAATCATATTACGTAACATCGTACCCTCTTATTGTATCTCTTTGGCTCAACTGAGCCCAACGACTTCTCTCCCTCCCGGCCGATGGTTTACAAAATGAAACTTTACATCTCGTTTCATTTCCTATCCTTGTTGTATCATTACCTAAAATTACTCAACCTGAATAGGTAGCAATTTCATCTTACAAAAACCCTGCTAATGATGTTAATTGCTTACAGTTGTCTTTCAAATATAATATAAAGCCACAGAAGACACTTGGGACTCTGGAGACAGAGATGAGTTCAGGAGTTACCCCCAAGCTACAAAATTGCTCCTTCGGCAGGAGTGCAACCTCAAACATGGGAACTACCATGTTCAGCCTATTTTCAACCTGTTGTTCATGCTAGTTACTTAATTCTTCCCAAGCTTACAGTTGTAATTAGAATAGCAGGCTGCGTCAAATTTGGCATTGAGGATTTTCATAAATATAGTCCGGCCCACCACATGGTCTGAGGAACGGTGGACCGGCCCACAGCTGAAAAAGTTTGCTGACCCCTAATCAATCAATATTCAGAATTGCTTGTGTCCCGAAATGCGAGCAACAACCCAACAAACAGGAAAGAATTTGCTTGTGAGCACACATGAGTAATTTGGAGCAATAACTTGTGGCCACATTTCAGATCATTACCCAGGGCTAGTGGGATGTGAGGAAAGCTCACAGAAAACCTAGGCAGACGCTGACCATGGTAGCTGGCTTTTTGAGAAACTGAATTAATTCCTGGGCTGTTTAAGATTAGAATGTCTGACCTAACACAAATGCCAACTGAGGGTGGAGAGTGCATTTTGTAGAATCCATGTAATCAGATTTATTAACGTCGGAGACTGCCAGTCAATTTGCAGTGGGCAAAATAACTCTATCGAGAAAGGATTCTTTGTACTTGCTTAATGATAGGCAACCAAACCTTATAGCCAGCGCTGTTAATGCATGAGTAGGAAGAGCACTTTAAATTGCAATTATTACTATTATTTGTTATTGGGGGGGTTGTTTACTGTTTTCTGTTAGCCCCACAAAAAGAATAGATGCATACTCGTATCGTTCAGTTATATTTCAAAAGCTTGTTTTGCATTTTTTTCAGCTTGTATATCAGAAACAAGAGCTAGAACCTCAGAAAACGTTTTTATCACATACAGTTTTGAGTAGCCTAAAACGATCACCCAAATAGCAGGTCTGGTTTAAAAAACACCCCCAATTGCTGCTGTTGTACAATTTCTTTTACTGCTGAGGACTAACATGAGGACTGAGGAGCGGGAAAATGTGGCTTCACGTTGTGGAAGCATCAGTCTACTGAGCTCACCAAACTTGCTCAAGCATTTATTTACTCTCTTCCAGCCTTCGCCTATTTAATTTTAAATTTCATTGGGGACCGGTTTATGGCAACTAGTGCAGGAAACTGCACTGCAGTGTTCTGCCACTGCAAATGGTTATGTTTCGAAGCTTAAATGCAAAATGTTCCAGACCATTTTCCCACTCTAATTCTTCTGATTCAGAGTTCAATGTTCCAGTACATTTAAGCTTAGTTACAGCAATTGTGAACGACTCTGAAGTTCTGGCACTGTTACTGTGTTTTCGAGAAATATGCATGATTTAAATGAAAGCAAAGTTCACATGGCCAGTGAAAGCGTCTTGGTTTCGCTGATATTTTACGCTCATTCTACATTGCAGGCCAGGTAACTGCTCCCAGGAAAGTTGGTTACCTCATTATCCAAAATAATGATCTCAGGCATGCATGCATATACATGTTCATCATCAAAATATCTCTTTTGGGTTGTTTTTGACATAATCTTGGCTTGGAAGGACAGTTCGTAAGCCCCTTCATCTGAGGTCATTGTTGCTATAAAATCACACATTTATAATATCCAGACGTTGCTCTGCAGCTATTAAAATGCCCCGTTTCATTAGAATGCTACTGTAATTCTGGGAAGAAATCCTATTCAGAAAATTTAAATATTTACTTTTCATAAGTTTCAAGAAAATATTTTTTCATCACCGATCCAGTAAAATGTTAAATGATGTTTCCTTATCTAATGTGTCTGAGCATCTGAACTTGCAGTCCTTATTCATGTCTATACAACTTAATGAATAGAATTGAAGAAAGACTTTTTACCAAGAAACTTCTGAAAACCTTTTATTTTCTCCTTATAGCTTCATGTTGCCACATATCAGTATTGACCTATGTTCACAGGCAAAATGAACTGTGAAACCCTTTATTAGAATATTTAAACCTTGCTTGCTTCACTGGTTAAAGTTGTTTTCTTTTCATAGCTGTTTTCTGAATATCTTTCTGTTTAGTTCTAGATGCCATAATTTCTCCCCCTTTTCCTTGTCGTTTAAATCTCAATATTCCTAAGGTGGGTCTGGGTTTTCCTTTATTTCTTCTTCTTTTTAAGACCAAGCATTGCAATATTCAGATTCTAAATATTCAGCCTCCACGTAAAGGAAAATCATCAAAAAGTTGTAGACTTTTTTGCAGCCTCCTGTTTCACAATTATTATGACTGCCCTCCTTAATTCTTCTTGCTGAATTTTATATTAATTGCTTTCTATTATTACAATAGTTTTTTATAGTAAGATATAGTAGCGTTTTTAGGAGATATTTTGACATCCATTCCCAAATATTTAAGGACATAAAAATGCCAAGATGATCACACTAATTTATGTGATAACTTAGACTACATTATAATCATATGTTGATCTGTAACAAAAGTAGCTTCTACTTTCATCTTCTGATTCCAGCTGCCTATCTTTTAGTACAAATATCGCCCCTAAATCGAATATGCCTTGAACCAGAAATTACAACCAATAAATTAAATGGGACATATGTATATTACAGACACATATTCATCATTACCTGTATTCTTAAGGACAACAATATAGGCTGATGAAACAATTATAATCACAAACCATATCTTTATAAAAAATTAAGTGCTGACTACCAAGGTACAAAGTAGCTCACAAAATAAGAAACGACTTATTTTTACGACACACAAACCTAAGTGTCTTCTCTCTACAGTACATAATAATTCCAATGGAATACTTTGAAGTAGTAAATATAAGAATAGGTGAAGAATAGGTGCAAACTGTTATTTCGAGAGATCGGTAGATTTGCAAAATGGGAGAAAGATACACACTGTAAAACACAAACATAGCAAAAGAGGACAGATTTCTTGCATATTTGGTGATGTTTAAAAGATAATAAGGCTGTGATCCCACACAAATTTACCTGGAAGTAAGTCTCATTGAACTCAGGAGACATGATTAGGGTGGGGCTGAGACTGGTTATCCATTCACCCCTAAATTATGAACTCTCTCCCCACAGAAGTGGTCTAGTATACCTTTTTGCCATTGCCAGTTAAGGTATTTTGTTAAGGCCCACCTCTTTTGTTGAATTTTTACTATTCTCTACTGGCCAGAACAGTCTCACTTATTTTTTACTTACAACTATAAAAATAAGTAAATAAGTAACTGTTTTATCTAATTTAGAAGTGTATGGTTTTAACTCTGGGATCTTATGGTAAAGAGTGGGTGGGAAGTCTGGTAAAGAATGAAAATTATAGAGGTTGCAAATAATTAGACCACTAAATAAATAAAATTATACACACGCACACACACACATACACACACAATTATATATAAAGATAATGTGCTCATTAAACAGCTGTTATCAATGGCATTTATTGGGATTTAAAAATGAAACATTTTAAGCAAGCAAGCAAGCAAATGTTTATTACAGTCAACCAGCCACTTAAGAAGTAGCCTATACAGTAAAATATAAAAAATACAAAATCAGTTTCAGAAGAACAAAGGTGACAAATTAAATCTTCATCTGAAATCGTAGTCTTTGAACAGGTTTTTATAAGAGAAATACGCTTTCTAAATCATGTGTTGTCAGTTATTCTGCCACTTCACATTCCATCCATCAACCCGAATTAATTTGCTTGCGGATATCCACACTGAGCCTGTTACTTTATCAAATGGACAGAAAGGTTAAAATTCTTGCTCGGAGGCTTTGTTGGGTTTCCTGTTCTTGAAAGTCAGGACTATTCATTTTCTTGCTTTAAACAGGAAACGATCTGGCCTCACTTCATTAAGTGTTAAATTGTATGTCGCTGGTATGATTTTATACTGTATGTTCATTTTGTACATGCATCCGGGGCTTTTTTCCGGGTGGGGTGGAGTACGCATCTAGGTTTGGCATCATTGAGGGGCAGTATTTCAATATGAGTAGGAAAATGAGAGTACCCTTAAACGTTTTTTTTAAAGAAAAAAACATTGCATGCATCCATATATAATATTAGTTAAAATAAAAATTAAGTAGCATAACACCCATGTTCATATTGTATTACTAACTGTGAAAAATTCGTGGCTAGTCTTCTATTATTGGCAATGCTGCCAATGACTTTGTGTTGACCAACACTCAACTGCCGCTCCTATAATATTGCTCATTATTCCAAGGGGGGAGAAACCAATAGCAACCCTACAACTCAATGGCGCTCTGACATAGCTTGCTGATTTCCAGCTCAGCTAGGCTCTGCTGGGGTGAAGTCAATCCCTAACCCTGGCTCAGCTAAAGATACAGTGACAGAACTTGCTCGACAGAGCTCACCAAGGTTCAGTGTGGTGTAGTGGTTAAGAGTGGTAGACTCGTAATCTGGGGAACCGGGTTCGCTTCCCTGCTCCTCCACATGCAGCTGCTGGGTGACCTTGGGCCAGTCACACTTCTTTGAAGTCTCTCAGCCCCACTCACCTCACAGAGTGTTTGTTGTGGGGGAGGAAGGGAAAGGAGAATGTGAGCCGCTTTGAGACTCCTTTGGGTAGTGATAAAGTGGGATATCAAATCCAAACTCTTCTTCTTCTTCTTCAGCCAGCTGAGTCGAGGTCTGCGTAAGTCCCCCCAAAGGGCGTGGTGTGGTACAGTGCCGGATTTACGTATAAGCTAAACAAGCTATAGTTTTGGGGCCCCACTCTCTTGGGGGCCCCCAAAAAAATTTAAAGGAAAAAAAACCTGGATGTACATTTCCAAAATATAAGATAAAAAAACAAATAAAATAAAACCTCCATACAGCAACAGTGTTTTGTGTTGTGTAGGCTCCTGTGATATAAGTAATGGCCCTGCCTGCTAGCCTGCTCCCTAAAATATCACTGGTTTGCTCATTTCTATATACAGTGGTACCTTGGTTCTCAAACTTAGTCCGTTCCAAAACCAAAGCGTTCCACAAAACCAAGGCACACTTTCCCATACAAAGGAATGCAAAAGGATTTTCCGTTCCAGTCTTTTAAAAACAACCCCTAAAACAGCAATTTTACATGAATTTTACTATCCAACGAGACCGTTGATCCATAAAATGAAAGCAATAATCAATGTACTGTACATTGTAAATAAATAAAACAGTGTTGTAGATGATAAAAATTAAAATTTAAAAATAAAATGTCTTTTGTTATGTGCAGATGGCTTCAGATACCTACTAGGTCCGTAAATTACCATATAGCATATATTCAACACACAAAAACAGTGACAGTTTGTTGTTGACCAAGGACAGCTGGACATATAAAGGGCCCCATTACCTTCAGCAGCTTAGGGCCTCTTGAAACCTAAATCCAGCCCTAGTGTGGCAGGACTGGAGAGGAGGGATTTAGGCTGCATCCTAAGCCCATTCAGTTCAGTCAGCAACTGGGCAACCTATTTGCGAGCCCACAAGCTAAACCCTGTGCCCGGAGCCTACCCACCAGGAATGAGACATGGCAACAATGAATGGGTTTAAATTAGGCCACAACTTTATTGAATTTCAGGTGTAAGAACCTTATGCCATGGAAGGTATCCCTCTCATACCCGACAGGGGCTGAGGATGCGCAGGGCAGTCAGGCGTTGTGGGAGGGGACTGTAAAGCGTGAACTCACACAGCGTGCCCTCCCACTTCGCCAAAGTTGGGAGTTTGACCTACCGTATTTTCCCATGTATAACACACCCCCATGTATAAGATGCACCCTATTTGGGGGGACAATTTAGAAAGTACAGGTTGCCCAGAGTTGTTGAGCTTTTTTTGGGGGGGGAGGAGAGGATTGCCCATAGTTGTTGAGCTACACCGACAATCGCACACATCGCAAATGCCGTCAATCGCCCGCCCTATTGCCGCAGCGGCAGTCAATCATCACCTGCCATTGCTGCACCCACCAATAACATGCCTAATAGCTGCTGAGAATCTCCGACTCGTGGCAGCAACCAATCAATCCAACATCCCCACAAATGCACTATCCGTGTATAACACTACCCCAACTTTTTGACATCATTTTTAAATAAAATAACCTAGTCTTATACAGTGGTGCCTCGCAAGACGAAATTAATTCGTTCCGCAAGTTTTTTCTTCTTGCGAGTTTTTCGTCTTGCGAAGCACGGTTTCCCATAGGAATGCATTGAAAATCAATCAATGCGTTCCTATGGAGACCGTCCGGGGACAGAGGGGAAGCGCCGTGCGCCTTCCCCTCTGTCCCCGGACCTGTTTTAAAGCAAGGGAAGGGGCAGCGGGGAGAATCGCTTCTCCCCGTTGCCGCCCCTTGGTTCAAAAGGGGTCCGGGGAGAGAGGGGAAGGCGTGCACGTGCCTTCCCCTCTGTCCCCGGAGATTGCGGGGCTGGCAACGGGGAGAAGCGATCTTCTCCCCGCCGCCCCTTGCTTCAAAAGAGGTCCGGGGTGCGGGGGCAAGCTTTGTTTTGCGAAGCAAGCCCATAGAGAAATTCGTCTCGCGAAGCAACTCGAAAACGAAAAAACCTTTCGTCTTGCGAGTTTTTCGTCTCGCGAGGCGTTCGTCTTGCGGGGCACCACTGTACACGGAAAAGTACTGTATATGCCGCCGCACCAGGGCCAGTGACTCCCGCAATCAACCCTTTAATGGGCCCTGCGAACGCCGCTGCGTGGGAGTGCATGATGACGTTACCCCCCCATCTCAAAGATAGAGAATACCAACCAAAGCCTAAAACCACCAAAGTTGTGACGAAATGCTATGGGGAAGGCAAAACCTGCAAATGCGGGGAAATTCCTTCCCGGTTCTGAACACAGCAACCATCTTGTGAACGTAGCAGTACCCACTGACCTAGGAATCAAGAGGTTAGCCCAAGGCAGGCACGTCCAACAGGTAGATCGTGATCTACCGGTAGATGACTGGACGCCTGTGGTAGATCACTGGTAGATCACTGGCTCACCCCAAAGAAGCTCAACAACAACTTTGACTCCCCCCAAAAAAACTCAACAATTTTGATCTGAACCCCAAAAAGCAGGGCTTTCCTTCCTAAAAAAAAACTCAACAACTTTGACCTGGGCCAACTTTGACCGACACCTGCCAGTTTTTAACTCTGTGAGTAGACTGCAGTGTCTTGGGAGTTGGCCATCCCTGGCCTAAGGTCACCAGACGTCCCCATTTCCCGGGGACCGTCCCCAGATTTACAAATCAGTCCCCTGACAAAATCCTATCATTCCTACTGAAGTTGAAAAGTGTCCCAAGATTCATTGAAAAAAATATGGTAACCTGAAGTTAGTCTGCCCAAGAAGACCGTGTTATATTTTGGGTTGGGTTGGGTGGGAGAACCTGGAAAGAAAACAATGTGAGCCTGGGCAGAGGAGGATCAGCCCTTTTCCAGCCCTTGCCCCGCCCACAGCCTGCAGCCCATTGGCCCGCTAAGATGGGGGTGGGGCGATGGCCACCCTGTAGCCAAGGTGGGTGGCACCCTGGTCCCGGGAAGCCCTGTGCGGTGTCACAAACCCCGCCCACCTCTTGGAGGGGGTGAGTGGTAATTTCCCTCTGTTGGGCTTCAGCAGAGAAGAAGAAGCACTGATGAAGGGGGGGGTTGCATCTGGTATAACGTCATGGCGACTTAACCGACACTGACTTGCTTCATGTGCGCAGAATTGCTACCTCGGACGAGGGAGAAAGAACTTAAGGTGAATTTCAGACTGATCCAATTGCTATTTTGAACGAGGAAGTTGTTGTTGTTGTTCTTGTTATTATTGGTGACCAAGATGATGGAGGGTCTGGAGAACCAGGAAGTTATTTATTACCTAAAAAGAATTTCAAAAAGTTTCTGTTCTATAAATCATTTATATTTATTGGTTGCTTCACTTCTAAAAATGACTCAAAGCAACTTATATAAACATTCAGGGCTTTTTTGTGTGGACAGGCGGAGTCCCCCAAACCCTGGGCGGCCCCCGTGTGGAATAACGACTCAAGACAACGTGCTATGGGATTAAAACTGTCCACAGCTTTATTATGTTTCAGATGTGGGTAGACCTTGGCTCAGGCATTGGGTGTTTATCCCTCCCTGTCCCCCGCCGGGGCTCTGGGGAACACCAGGGTTATCCAGTGGGGGGGGATGGGCTGGCTCTGGAGAACATATGTTCAAGCAGAGAGAGTCGCCCCCATTACGCTGCCATCGCAGGGGATGACCTCTAGGCGTACGGCCAAAGCCTCCCCTCAAAACCCCTTTAACGGGGAACCCTGGTATCAAAGAGAAGGAGGGCGTGGGTCACCGCTACACGCCCACCCCCATTTAAGGAAGATAGACTAAAGGATTCTGCCCAAGTCCTGATACCACCAAAGTTGTGACATTTTGCTATGGGAAAGGCAAACTTGCCTTTTGTCAGCGACCTTGACGTAGCAGCGCCCGTGAACCTGTGGAGAAAAGATTAACCTGCAAAAGAAGTCTTTAAAAGGTAAAGGTAAAGGGACCCCTGACCATTAGGTCCAGTCATGGCCGACTCTGGGGTTGCAGTGCTCATCTCGCTTTATTTGCCGAGGGAGCCGGCGTACAGCTTCCGGGTCATGTGGTCAGCATGACTAAGCCGCTTCTGGCGAACCAGAGCAGCGCACGGAAATGCAGTTGACCTTCCCGCCAGAGTGGTACCTATTTATCTACTTGTACCTGACGTGCTTTTGAACTACTAGGTTGGCAGGAGCAGGGACCGAGCAACAGGAGCTCACCCCGTCGCGGGGATTTGAACCGCCGGCCTTCTGATCGGCAAGTCCTAGGCTCTGTGGTTTAACCCACAGCGCCACCCGTGTCCCTCTAAAAGAAGTCTTAACTGAGGGTGTGCAAGGTGGGAGAAGCTCTGGAGCCAACTGACGATTCCCAGGTAAGATCCTCCCACTATTGTGTGGGCAGGGTGGTCCCTCCCCCTACCTGGCCTGATCACCTTGGCAACGCCTCCCCAGGCAGGATTGGGCAACTGGCTGAGGTAGACGGAGACCTCCAGGTATCCCACCTGGAGAAGGAAAGCCAAGCCTGTGCTAATGGTGCCGCATAGGGTCCAGGGGGCTGAGCAAAGGGCGCCCCCATTTAATGTGGGGAGCTGTTCCGACACCTCAGGTGGGGGCCATTGCCATTCTAAGAGAACAATAAGAAGTTCGTGGTAGCTCTGGACCTGTTTTTCTAGAAAAACAGCACTCTAAACACTAGAATGACTAAAAGAAACTTACTACAAGTCCTAAAACCCATTACAATAAACCCAATCAATAACCCCCCGAATAACTCCCCCAAAAAACAAATAAAAGACAACTCTAGCAGATCGTGCCCCAGCAAATGAAGAAGACACAAATACTTAGAAAGCCTTCAAACTATTGCTTGAAAGCCCCAAGAAACAGTTAATTTTTTGTTCGGGCTCCAGAATTATTTAGAAGCAAGTCCCCCCCCCCCAATATTACTTCTTTTTTCTTATTTGTTTCACTTCTTAATAATTTATACATCAGGAAAACAAATCAGCAATTTAATGACATATATGAGTGGGGGAAATAGAAAAAGGATAACGACAAAATGGTGCACGTTCAAAAAGGCCACAACCCAATTTATCACTGTATTTGACGAGACGACCTAGAAAGATGCAGTTGATCATAGAAATCTATGTATAATTCTGTACACATCTGACTGACAGAACATATATAAGCACGGCATTATTTTATTAGTGCGTCTGCCTTCGTTAGGAACGTGTATGTTGCTCTGACAGAAGCTTTTCCATCTTGATAAGAGAGCTCCATAGATCAAGAGTATAGGGAAACAATAATCAACTCCGTCTCAAACAATCTTCACTAAAGGTAGTGGAAGCAGCACTTTTTAGCTCTCTGGTTAAGTATTGGGGGCCAACAATTTAGTCCTAATTTACTAAATTCCCCTTATTTTCCCGCTGTACTCCAGTGATCCGATGTGGTTGCTATCCGAATAACTAGGCTCAAATTGAGAGCGTTGGGTTGATTTCTCAGAAAGTAACAGCTATACAATTATAGAAAAACTATTATAATAAGGTGTAGGGGGTATCGATTTAGTTTGTTATTATGGTATTTTATATTGTAAACCAAACTGTGATTTTCAGTTGAAGTGCAGCATAGATATTCAAATTATTATTATTATTATTAATATTAATATTCTGGGGAATCATCCTATGAACCTCAAGTAATTAAATGATGGGAAAGTTATTGAGTGAGGGATCCTGTTTTTCTTTTCAGAAATAGGTGCTTGGAGTTGTCACTAAGCTGAAAATGTTGAGAAATTGGCAAGTAAATGCTGAAATTGCTTAGAGGAAAGTCTTTCTCCAGTTTTTTTGAGGAGGCAAAGATTTGGGTTTGATCAAGATAAAACAACAGAAATACCTCAAAATATATTTTGCAGTAGTTTCGTTCAGCTGTCATGTTTTACTGTAAACTCTTTACAAACGGGTATTACTTTATCAGGAACAAAACCAGAATAAATCTAGACATATTTGAGCAAGTCAGCATAATATTAAAATGCAGTTATTGATGTTAATATCCTGAATATGGAGAGTCCAGACTTGATGGAAAGTAATATTAAAGATTGACTGTAGGATTATTATTATTTTTAATGGAATCGAAACTGGTGCTTTTGAAAGCATTTTTCACAGCTCAATGACTGCATTCCCACAGAAGGCTTTTTTTGTCCTGAAATTTCAGATTTCTGTTCAGATTATTTGACCGAAGAGTTCTACATTCTATCAAAATTTATTTATATGTACAGTTGCAAGTTCCACGTTTCTCTTTACTGCATCACTCTGCCTTAAAAGAGACGTACGTGTTCACGATGGAAAGAGCTCTAAGGAACAACTAAAACAGGGGAACCTGGAAGTTTTGTAGCTTGCAGAGCCCAATATTGGGGTCAAACTACAGATTACCCTATGTTGGAGCTACTGTTTTGCATAACATTCAATCTGAAGAATCCAAAAGCTTATTCACTAATTTGTGGCAGGTATTGCCCGGAGCTTTCAGCATTTATCTAACGGAACAACAAGGAACTTTTTGCGTAGCTGCATTAATACGTATGCATAAACATGTATTCGGCATCTAGATATTTACTCACACTAAAGGCTGTAATTCTGTGTTGACTGATTTGCAAGTGAGGCCAACATAACAGAACTTTCTTCTTAATAAAAATGCAAAGAACTGGGCTGCCAATTTCTCTCTTGACAGCCGGTCTTATTTTGTCAGGGATAAAGTTTGAATATTTGCTTAGACCTTCTTGATTTAGAATATTAAGAAATGTGTATTTTTGTAAATATCTGTAAAATAATTAAATAAGTTGCACAATTAATAATTTTTTTAAATTATTATTATAGTTCTCATTCTAGGATGCAGCTTACAATTGTTTCAACAAGGAGTACAAGGGAAACATTTCAAAAACATGGCAGTGAGCATTACATTTAAATTATGTTTATATTTTTATACAATATCAGGTAGATATTTAACCAAAGGGTTAGTTCGGATTGTTATTTTGTCCCCTCACAGTCCTGTCAAATTCTCATGTGAAAATGTGTGGAATAGGAGGGAAGCTGCATGCTGTTGTTGCTCTACACTGTGAATTATAGGAAAAATCAATCAAAATATATATATATTAAAATATTCAGTATTTTTTTCTTTCTGAAATTAATTCTGCACACCAATATTTCTCTATGTTTCTTCCTCTTTTGTAATGCTTTACTGTTACATCAAAATAGCTAAACTCAAAATATGGGTGTGGTCTCAATACGGCACACGTTTTTATCATATGTAAGTCTTGCTCGATCCCTTTGTCTATCTACTCCAGACATTTCTCACTTTATTTTCATACTCTGTCCCATCATTATACGAGTTTCTGGTGAATATCTTGTAGGAGTCCTGGGGTCGGTCAGTCTCGGTTCTCCCACTTTCTCATTTTCCCCCAATCTTAAATTCTCTTCTCTGCATTTCTGCAGCAATTTGCAATACATTTTGAAAAGAATCCTCATGAAAATTTCTCAACATTAGAATAAGATCTATAAGAATAACATTAGAATTAAGATCAACGTTAGAATAAGATCTATTATTTGATCATTGATGTAAACCCCCAAAATGGATTTTCTATAGTTAAGTTTTTACGTCTATCTTTAGTACATTTTAATTTAATTTAATTTAATTTAATTTAATTTAATTATTTATTTTATTTTTTATTTTATTTTTTATTTTTTAATTTTTTATGTTATTATGTTATTATGTTATTATTTTATTATATTTTATTTCTATGGCTAGTGGTTGATGCAAATAAAAATTGTTCTGATTCTTCTTTTTAACATATTAGAAGTGCATATTACTTCCAATAAACACCTTTTGGCAAAGCAATTCCCCCCAATATCTTCCATGTTTGCTTGTAATTTCCACAAATCTATGCATTTTTATGCACCCTTTACCTGGCCCTATTTATTTCTGTACATTACTTGGTTGCTGACCTGAATTACGAGATTCTGAAAAGTGCAAATTTCAAAGGGTGGCTATATTTCAGTTCACATACTGGGAAGTTTAATAGAGACAGAGTTTTATTTAGCTTCATATAATTGCCGAGTTGCAAGGGACCCTGAGAATCATTTAGTCTCCCATATGGGAATCGAACCTTCAACCTTGGGGTTATCAGCACCAGGCTCTAACCAACTAAGCTAAGTGTAAATTTGGTAGGTTTGTCTTCAAATGTGAATTGAATAGCATTTTTCTCCCATTTCTCCAGTAGAAGTTTGGGAGTGGTTTTCTTTTACTTAGTGTGATGACATCGAGGGCATGGCTGGCCAAGGTTGAAGAGTGATGCAGATGAACCGAAGGGGAAAGTGTGAGGTAGCGACATGTTCGCAAAATGAAAAGATGGGATTCTGGTAACAGCTGTGTGGTGTCAGCTCTGCCCTGGTGCTGCAAAGACCTGGAGCATTACGCAAGCCGACAAGAAAAGATTTGATGCGCTCGCTAGCAGGTGTTTTAGGAAGGTTGCATCATCTCAAATGGCACCACTATGTTGGAGACGTCAAATTTCAGAAGATAAAAGGAAAGGATATTACACATTTCCTAACAAGGCCACAGCTAAGGCTGGAACTGAGAGTGGCTTTATTTTATTTATTATTCCATAAATCTCATACGCTGCTTGATCATTAAAGAAATGTCAAGGTGGTTTACGAAGAGAATAAAACTATAAAATTATCAGTAAAAGCAATTTGCCAAATATAACTGTATTATATATAATTGGCAGATAGGAGAGTAGAAGGACCTCTTCTTTCTCTTTCATCTTTCTTTTTTGTTTTTTTGGTTCTTGTTTACTTTTTGATAGTTTTGTATTAATGTTATTTATAAGTATGATACGAATCGTATGATATGAAGAGACATACAGAGAGAAGATTGATAGAAGAGATCTGTGTGAGAGACAAAGTGGTTTTTCTCAGGGTGTGAGGCTGAGAAAGATGGGAGCTGTCCCAGGTGGGAGCTGGGAAGACGTTGATTTGTGTCTGTGAAATGAAGATTAAGATAGAAGGCTGACAGAATGTAGAGCTTTGTGTCTCTGTTTCTTTTTTATTCTTTGTTTTGCCTCTCTCTTTTCTTTCCCTTTTGATTATTTTGCCCTCTTTAGATATTAGCTTTCGCTTTTAGTGTATCCCAGGTTCAAAACCTGTCATAAAATTGATTTTTTAAAAAGTAAAAACAATTTTTAAAACATAAAAAGCAGTAATAAGCTAAAACCAGATCAAAACACATATCAACAAATGAACACAGGAACAAAAATGTTTTTAGCAGGTTCTGAAAAGCGTTCAGTGAAGGTGCCTGCCTGATTCCAGTAGGTGCTGCCACACTAAAAGACTAATTTCTTACAAATGCGGAACGCATATTATGTGGCAACTGTAATAGTGCCAGTTTCATAGATTGAAGCAGTAGAGTAGGCATATCTGGGGTAAGGCAATATCACAGGTAAACTGGTCCCAATTTGTTAAGGGCTTTATATACTAATAGTAACACCTTGAACTTGGCCTGACAGCGAATTGGCAAGCAATGCAGATCTCTAAACACAGGTGTCATATGCTGATAAGATCTCACCCCAGTCAGCAATCGTGCTGCAGCATTCAGCACTAACTGCACTTTCTGGGGGCTTTTTAAACATAATTTGTATTGATTTTTTTCTGTATTTCATCTTAATTCCACACACATATTCACAACTTATATTATTTGCTCAAAATGAGCTTTGACTTCCTTCCGTCTCTCTTTCTGACATCCCTATAACATTTAACATATCTATCGCATTCTCATCATCACTTCTTTATCATATATTAGCCTTAAGAAATCACATTCTTGTTTATAAATCAGCATCTTAATTCCTCATTACAAAACATATCACGTTACTGCTACAAACGTTTTCATATAAGTACAATTTTCTTTCAAATAATAAATAAATTTGTTCCAGTCCTTTTGGTATTGCTCACCCAATAAGGAGTCTAAGAACGACTGGGAGGTGGAGCTTGCATGCTTTGTGCCGATCAAATCGGCCGCGTTGCCTGGGGACTCACTTTTGCTCAGCACTTCCCAGCGGAGAGGTGACGGTGGTTTTCCTTGCTGCATCCCCTTTGCCGGGTTGCTGCACTGTGGGAACCACCGCTTGAGGCTTCGTTTGGCTGCTGGTTGACTAAAATCCCTTATTTTGGCTGCGGATCCCTTATTTTCGAGGCTGCTGGTCCCTTATTTTCAAATCTGTAAGTTGACAGCTATGGATATGGGGGTGATCTGCGAGACGTAAGTGTAGTAGGCAGCCCAGCCCAGCCCATATCCCCGCACGCAGGGTAGTTCACTGATGACCTTTCAGTGTATGGCCAGTGACACCCATATATATAACCCCTTTAAGAGGGGGACCCGTGGAATCGCCGCCACAGGGGGGTGAGTCACCACTTCACGCCCCACCCCCCAATATAGGGAAGAAAAGACTAAAGGATTCCACCCAAGGCCATACCCGCCAAAGTTGTGACGAAGTTCACTTAGCATTGCAGTAATCCGGTCTTGAAATAACATCCCCGCCTGCAATAAATGTTAAGGTTGAAAGATCACATTTGAGCCTAAGCATCTGGCAAGTCTAGCCTGGTCATCTAGAAAAGCCTGGGTGATAAGGAAATAATAATAACAAAAAACATTATATCCATATTATCTAAAATGGGAAATTTGAGAATTCTTGGAGAACAAGTGAGGTCCCTGCAGACCAGAGGCAGGCATGCATTGTCCCCATCTTTTTTAAAAAGGGGGAAAATAAGATCTAGGTAGCTACAGACTTGTTAGCTTGACGTCAGTACCAGGAAAGGTCCTAGATAATAAATGGTTGGTTTCATTCATTTATTGAATTTATATTCCGCCCTATACCCAGAGGTCTCAGGGTGGTTCACAAAAAGATCACAATATATAAAATCAAAATAAAAACAATAATCAATGACATCCCTGCCCCCAAAAGAGCCACATTTCAAAGGGTATATGATGTTGATCAGGTCAACCAAAGGCCTGGTTAAAAAGGAACATTTTTTTGTCTGGCGCCCAAAGGTGTATAATGAAGGCACCAGGCACTTAGAAAAGGATGTTGTGATTATGAAGACCCAGCATGAGTTTCTCATAAACAAAGCTGTAGTGGATCTTGATTTCAGTAAGGCTTTTGACAAGGTAACTGTTAGGTGGATTTTTAGCTGAAATGCTCATGAATGGTTTCTCATCATCTTGGAAAAAAGAGCAGGATGCTGCAAAGCTATAAAGGGCTGTCACATGGAAGATGGATCAAGCTTGTCAAGAGCTGTTTAACAGTGGAATGGACTCCCTTGGAAGGTGGTAGAGTCTCCTTCACCGGAGATTTTAAAGCAGAAGTTAGATGGCCATCTGTCAATAATGCTCTAGCTGAAATTCCTGCATTGGAGGACATTAAGTCCAAGAATTAAAGAATTGTATAACAGCTGGGATAGCTCAGTCAGTAGAGCATGAGACTCTTAATTTCAGGGTTGTGGGTTCATGCCCCACATTGAACAAAAGATTTCTGCATAGCAGGGGGATGGACTTAGATGATCATCGTTGACCCTTCCAACTGATACAAGTTTCTTGGCAATTGTTCTACTCAAGAGTAATAGCCATTTTTTTTTGAGAATTACACCTTATTATAGGTTGACAGCTGATTTCCATCACCCTATATAAGACCTCAAGTCACATCACAGTATTTGTATATTATTTGTATAATTTTCTTTTTTGAAAATGTCACAATTGGATTATGGGTGTGGGTGTGGGTGTGGGTGTATTGTGGCTGTCACTTGTGTGTGTGCTCATTTCACATATTGGTTGTATACTCATAAATACTGTTTTCTTTTGCCCAATTGGGGATCCTCTCTTTGTTTTAGCAGAGGTATCACAACATCAAGGCTAGTACAAGGAAGATGCACAGATTGGACCCATGAGGCGCAATCCACTGGGAACTTGTCCTAAACACTCTTCCCTGAACTTAATGAAAACCATGTAAAATATCTCATTCATTTCAATGAACCTTGCGCAGAATTTTCCAGTGGATTATTGCCCGTATTAATTAGTAAAAACGGGTGTTGCCAGCTGAATTTTCCACCTTGGCCATCACTGCACCCTGAGGGAATGTGCCCTCTATATTCTGCTGAAAAGTTTCCCAGCACTTTCCAGTAAGCAACCGACTGATGCCAGGATCAGACCCCAGCATTCTGCTCAACTGCTGCAAATTAAGTCACCTATTTATTCACAACATCTTGATTTATAAAACGCACAGTATGACTCAGTTCTTCTGTGGATGAGTCAGTGTTCATATTAAATATTTGAGTGTACTCAATAAACATTTCCATGGCTTATAAAGCTCCATCTGGAATACTAATAAAGATTTCATTTAAAATAAGATTCTGCTAATTAGAATAGTTTGTCAACACTGTAATTGAAAGAGGCAAAGTTGCAGGTAAAGTATTCATACAGGACCATCGTCTAAACTCAAGTGGATCACAAGAAAATGATGGTTCGAGTTCCTCCAGCCTGCTGCATCGATCCCATTCCAAAGCTAGTTTTCCCCATCCAGGTTGACAGAAATTGGTGTTAGTGTCTGTGTGTGTGCATGGCAGGGGCACTGCACTATATATGTAACTCTTTTGGGGTATTCCATCACTCATACATCTGGAACAACACCCTACCATTGGAGGGTGAGGTATTTCAGTTTTGTTGAGCAAGCAGTCTTCAAGTTTTCTCATGAAATAAACCCTGCTGTCGTGACTCTGGTCCGCCACTGTATGCACATGGTGGCGGCTGAACGTCTGAAGTGTGGACTTGAAATTGCACATGGACAGTTGGACAACAGTCCACTCGTCTGGTCCATATGGCTGTTGTTGTTGTTTAGTCGTTTAATCATGTCCGACTTTTCGTGACCCCATGGACCAGAGCACGCCAGGCACTCCTGTCTTCCACTGCCTCCTGCAGTTTGGTCAAACTCATGCTGGTAGCTTCGAGAACACTGTCCAACCATCTTGTCCTCTGTCGTCCCCTTCTCCTTGTGCCCTCCATCTTTCCCAACATCAGGGTCTTTTCCAGGGAGTCTTCTCTTCTCATGAGGTGGTCAAATATTGGAGCCTCAGCTTCAGGATCTGTCCTTCCAATGAGCACTCAGGGCTGATTTCCTTCAGAATGGAGAGGTTTGATCTTCTTGCAGTCCATGGGACTCTCAAGAGTCTCCTCCAGCACCATAATTCAAAAGCATCAATTCTTTGGAGATCAGCCTTCTTTATGGTCCAGCTCTCACTTCCATACATCACTACTGGGATAACCATGAGTCTAAAGTGGGCTTGCCTCTTATTTCCTGATGCCCCCCCCCCCCCGGCATGTCTTAGTACAGAGCATTGGTGTTGTCAACTTGCTCAACATAATGTCTGTGCACACACATGCGCAATAGAGGGAGAAATGGGGGGGTGCGAGTGCATGTCAGAGAGATGAGAAAGCAATTATTTAGGAAAGTGTGTCATTCATTACATATGTACAGAATCTCATTGTCTCCACACGGAGGGGGGTCACCCAATTATTCTCTACCTATCTGTGGATAGGGTAAAAAGTCCAGGGGTCAGGACACTTTTCCCACAGGGGGCCGCTCCGCTGTCCCTCAGACCTTGTGGGGGGCCGGACTATATTTTGGGGGAAAATAAAAATGAATGAATTCCTATGCCCCACAAACAACCCTGAGATGCATTGTAAATAAAAGGACACATTCTACTCATGTAAAAACACACTGATTCCCTGACCGTCCATGGGCCGGATTGAGAAGGCGATTGGGCGGCATCCGGCCCCTGAGCCTTAGATTGCCTACCCATGGTAAAAACAGTGCTTTTTTCCCCAGGGGATGCTCAAAGGTACCAGACCTCTTTGTTTGTTGTTAAAAAGTGTGGCGCTTACTGTAACAACTTCATGGTGAGTGCGGGACCTATCTTTCTAGCAAAAAAAGCACTGGGTAAGAGTTTGCAGGGAATAGGGTCCAAGTATGATTTGCAGGGATGCAGGTGGTGCTGTGGGTTAAACCACAGAGCCTAGGGCTTGCCGATCAGAAGGTTGGTGGTTCGAATCCCCGCGATGGGGTGAGCTCCCGTTGCTCTGTCCCTGCTCCTGCCAACCTAGCAGTTCAAAAACACGTCAAAGTGCAAGTAGATAAATAGGTACCGCTCCGGCGGGAAGGTAAACAGTGTTTCTGTGCGCTGCTCTGGTTCACCAGAAGCGGCTTAGTCATGCTGGCCACATGACCCGGAAGCTGTATGCCGGCTCCCTCGGCCAGTAAAGCGAGATGAGCGCCGCAACCCCAGAGTCGGTCATGACTGGACCTAATGGTCAGGGGTCCCTTTACCTTTATGATTTGCTAACATATTTGACTCCATTTTCTCACTTAGAAATTACATGTGACATACATTTTTTAATTCATATATTAAATACACCTACACATCCATTGGGGAGAAAAAGTATAACTAAACAAATACACACAAACGTTAAAAATGGACGGAACACCTGTTTCCAGTTAAACGCAGTTTTCCTTTTCCCTCCACAGCAATAAAAAAATAAAAACGGCTTTGGCTTTTCACTATTTCTATTTTGAACTGCCCTAAGTTCTTCGGGTGGAGGGCAATGTACAAATTTAATAAATAAGAATAAGAATAACAACGCTTCTTTCTCTAAATTAAAGCAATGGGTCAGACAAAGAGAAGTTTTCTCTCCCCCCATCAACCATTGCATTTCCTTAAATAAATGCTGCACAAGTTCTATTGTGGGGGAAACAGCGAGATTAAAATGCACAAGTGAAAATGCCACCAGCTGCCCCTGGCCTCACCCTGATGCTGAACTTGCACAGCTGATAATTCATTTGCAACCCTGATAATTTGCCCACAGGGCTGAGGCACTTCCTGTGGCTCAGAGAGCAGCCGTTCCCCTTTCAAAGCTGCCCTAAATTTATATCCACGTTGTTGCGGCTAAGTAGATTGTCGGAACCTCACTTTTAAAAACTTGAATGAGGCATTTGGGCTCTACCAAATTCTTGTCCTTAAAAATCTATATGGTGTGTGTGGGGGGGGGTTGATTTCAGTCAGTTTATCCCCCAAGGATGCGGATTTTTGCCAGGAGAGAAGACAATTAAGTGGGATTAAGGTTTATATGTGAGAGGTTGTGGCCATTCTGTTAACACAAGGGCCTAACTCCCAGTGGAAGTTTTTTTCTGATGGCAGAAAGTGAGGAGGAATTAAAGAACCTTTTAATGAGGGTGAAAGAGGAGAGAGCAAAATATGGTCTGAAGCTTAACATCAAAAAAACTAAGATCCTGGCCACTGGTCCCATCATCTCCTGGCAAATAGAAGGGGAAGAAATGGAGGCAGTGAGAGATTTTACTTTCTTGGGCTCCATGATCACTGCAGATGGTGAGAGCAGCCATGAAATTAAAAGACACCTGCTCTGTTATGTACTGAGTTGACTAGGATCCAAACTGCAGCAGTCTGATTGGTCCTAGAACAATAGGATCCAAATTGCAGCAGTCTGATTGGTCCTAGAACAATAGGATTCAGAATGCAGCAGTCTGATTGGTCCAAGAACAATGCAGCAGTATGATTGGTTGGCAGGAACCACCCAATCATGCTCCAGATATAAGTGAATCCACAACCTGATTGGCTTACAGTAGAATTCCAGAATTAACCAATCATGTGCAGCCCATTGTGTAAATAATGTACATAAGCAGATACTTTGAGGGGACTTCCATTCATTCCTCCTCACCACTATGAGCTGAATAAAGAGCATGAAATCACTTTGCGACTCTGAGTATATTTCACTGGCGACGAAGGTGGGATCCCGCTGAGCTGACTGCCACACACAGCACCGCAGCACCGCCACCTGACGCACCGCTGCCTCGCACCGTGTATCCAGGCTTCAGCTCCGGGACACAAGGAACTCAGAATGGCAACCGACAGCAGCTTCTCGCCGTTCAACCCAGCATCTGGAGACTGGGAAGCGTACGCCTCCCGTTTCACCTTCCTTCTAGAAGCCAAAGGGGTCACCGATGAAGAAGACGCCAAGAAGAGGGCAATATTCTTCAGCATCTGCGGAGAGGAGACATTTGAAATCGCCCGGGCTCTCCTTGCACCTGAAGACGTCGCTACTGTTCCATACAAAACAATAATGGAACAGCTGAAGGGGCACTTTTCGCCACAGCCCTCAGTGGTGGCTCGTCGTAATGCCTTCTACGCAAAGCGGCAAGCCCCTGGGGAAACCATAACTGGGTTTGTGACCTCTCTCCGCCAAGCTGCCCGGTTCTGCAACTTCTCAGAGCTGGAGAACATGCTTCGTGACCGCCTCGTCGGTGGCCTGAAGGATGAGAAGCTGCAACGACGCCTCTACGCCAAGAAGGACCTAACGTTCCAGGTCGCTCTGGAGGAGGCCCTGGCAACGGAAGCTGCCGAGAGGTCGACGCAAGAGGCACGGCCAAGCCTGCCACCCCAACCGATGGTCCACCATGAAGACCTCACCGACGACTCAGGATCTGACAGGGAGGAGGTGCACCGAGTACAGCAGCGCACTCAAGCAGCGCACAGACCACAGCTGCCTCGACGAGAAGGAGGAAACTGCGCAAGCTGCGGGGAGAGTCACGAGAGGAGGACCTGCCGTTTCCGCAACGCAGAGTGCAGGCAGTGCAGAAAATTGGGACATATCGCCCGGGTGTGTCGAGCTCGGCCCACCCGACGCCAGGCATCAGATGACCAATCCAAGAGCCCCAGGTCCTGGGGCCCAACGCACCAAGGCAACTCTACGGAGCTCACGGACTTCCAGGTATACCAGTTGCCCCACCCCAACGTAGAGAAAATTTATGTAGAGGTACAGATAGAGGGGGCCCCATGCCGCATGGAGCTTGACACAGGTTCAACTCTATCCATAATCTCGGCAAGGACCTTAAGGAAACTGTGTCCTACTGGGGGTCCCAAACTCAGGCCGGCCCCATTCACCCTCCGGGACTTCCAGAAACGTAAGGTCCCCACAATGGGGGTGGGGACCTTCAGGGTGCAATACCGAGGGCGGACGCGGCAACTGGACTTGCTCGTAGTCAAGGGCCCCTACATTAGCTTACTGGGATTGGCATGGTTTGGACCACTGGGGCTAGCTGTCACCGGGGTGAACCACACTAGCTTACAAGTGGACGTGGACGCCATATGCAAGGAATTTCCAGGGGTTTTTGACGGGAAATTGGGACAGTATACGGGCCCCCCCATTGCGCTACAGCTTGACCCCGCAGTACGACCGGTCAGGCTCAAGGCCCGCCGAGTCCCGTTCGCCTTGAAACCCCGTATAGACGAGGAATTGGACCGACTCGTGGAGCAAGGAGTGCTGGAGCCAGTGCCTAATGCCCCCTGGGAAACCCCAATCGTCACACCCGTCAAGCCTAATGGTTCGGTCCGCATCTGCGCAGACTACAAATGTACCATAAACAAGGCCCTCACGGCCCACGCATACCCAGTGCCAGTGGTCAGCCATGTCCTTGCCACCCTGGCTGGGTCAAAAATTTTTGGCAAGCTGGACTTGGCCCAAGCATATCAACAGCTGCCAGTAGACGAGGCCACAGCAGAGGCACAGACGATTGTGACGCACAGAGGAGCGTTCAGGGTAAAGCGGCTGCAATTCGGTGTCAGTGTGGCACCAGGCATATTCCAGAATCTAATGGACTCGCTCCTTAAAGGGATTCCTGGCGTCACCCCCTTCTTCGATGATGTGTTGATTGCCGGGCCCACACCAGAGGAGTTTGAGGACCGCCTCCGCACCGTTCTGCACCGTTTCCAGACGGCGGGTCTCAAGGTGAAGCGGGAAAAATGTCTACTAGGAGTGCCTCAGGTGGACTTTCTGGGATTTATGGTGGACGCAGAAGGGGTCCACCCGACTGGGGACAAGGTACGGGCCATTTGTGATGCCCCAGCGCCCAAGAGCAAGACTGAACTTCAGGCCTTCTTGGGACTATTGAACTTTTACCATTCCTTCCTTCCCCACAAGGCAGCGGTAGCAGAGCCCCTACACAGACTCCTGGACAAGCGGGCCACTTGGGTGTGGGGCCAGCGCCAGGAGGCTGCATTCCAGGCAGTCAAGGACTTGCTTGTCTCAAACTCAGTCTTGGCACACTTCGACGAGAGGCTGCCAGTGGTGCTAGCATGCGACGCCTCACCCTATGGCATTGGCGCTGTCCTGGGACACCAACTCCCGGATGGAAGAGAGGTACCAGTGGCATACTTTTCCCAGACACTCAATGCAACCGAGCGGAACTACTCGCAAATCGACAAGGAGGGTCTGGCAATCGTGAAGGGAGTAAAAAAATTCCATGATTTCTTGTACGGGCGGCCCTTCACCGTGGTGACTGACCACAAGCCATTGCTTGGCTTGTTTGCCCCCGAAAAGCAGACCCCCCAAGTGCTGTCTCCTCGCGTCCTCAGGTGGTCAATTTTCCTTGCCAGCTACCAGTATGCACTGATTCACCGCCCAGGGAAGGCAATGGGCCATGCGGACGCCCTCAGCAGGCTACCACTACCGGAAACAGGCCCTGACCCAGCACCTGCACAAGAGGTTATGAGCCTGGAGCTGCTTCCCGACCGCCCCATCCAGGCACAAGAAGTTGCACACCATTCCAAGAAAGATAGGGTCATCTCCCGGGTCCTGGACTGGGTGTGGAGGGGATGGCCCAGCAGCAGCCCTGGGCCAGAATTCGCTGGCTACACAACCCGCAAACATGAACTGTCGGCCCACAAGGGGTGCCTGTTATGGGGAAGCAGGGTCGTTGTTCCCCAGCCCCTCCGCAAAAGGGTCCTCACAGCCCTACACGAGACACACCCAGGGGTAGTAAGAATGAAGGCCCTTGCCAGGAGTTATGTCTGGTGGCCAGGGATCGACGGAGAGATAGAGGCCTGGGTCAAACACTGCCAGGCCTGCCAAGAATCCCGCCCAGATCCCCCAAGGGCCCCAGTCCAGTCCTGGGAGTCCGCCCGAGCACCATGGTCACGCCTGCATGTGGACTTCGCTGGCCCCTTTCAGGGGAAAACATTCTTCATAGTGGTGGACTCCTACACCAAATGGCTGGAAGTCGCACTGGTACCGTCCACTTCTACATCCGCAGCCATCCGGGTACTACGCAGGCTGTTTGCAACCCACGGGCTCCCTGACACTCTTGTCTCAGACAACGGGACTGCATTTACGTCAGGAGAATTCCAAACCTTCACAGCGCAGAACGCCATCCGCCACATCCGTTCGGCGCCATTCCACCCTGCCACCAATGGCCAAGCAGAACGCATGGTGCGGACCACCAAGGACACCCTTCGCCGCATGACGCAAGGGGATTGGGAGTACCGCCTTGCCACATTCCTCCTGGCACAGCACAGCACCCCCAGCTCAACGACTGGCCGGAGCCCCGCTGAACTACTAATGGGTCGGCGCCTTGCAATCAGATTGGACCGCCTTCACCCCGATAGAGCTCAGGATGAGGTAGTGGTGGGGGAAGGCAGGAACCCCCGGAACTTCGAGGCCCAGGACCCAGTGTACGCAAAGAATTTTGGGGCAGGCCCAGCATGGGTACCCGCCACAGTCACCAGGGTCACTGGCCCCGTGTCGTACGAAGTGCTAACAGATGGGGGGCAATGCTGGCGCCGCCACTGCGACCAGATACGGCGACGATTCCCGGGAGAAAACCAGGAGGAGGACAGGTCAGAGGAGTCCCAAGGGAACAGAGGGGCGGTGAGGCCCATAGAGCAGGAGGGGCCAGCAGGAGAGGCAGAACCAGTAAATACAGAGAGGACCCGTGAGGCCGAAAGGACACCGGAACCAGAACCACGACTGAGCGAGCCGGTTGTGCCAGACCAAACAGGCCCATCACAGCCAGCATCCTTGGAACACGAGCCAGAACCTGAACCCCGGACCAGGGAACACCACAGGCCGCAACGCACACGTAGGCCGCCGGCGTACCTCGAGGACTATGAATGCGACCTCCCGGGCAGGACTGGAACTTAGAGGGGAGGGGTGTTATGTACTGAGTTGACTAGGATCCAAACTGCAGCAGTCTGATTGGTCCTAGAACAATAGGATCCAAATTGCAGCAGTCTGATTGGTCCTAGAACAATAGGATTCAGAATGCAGCAGTCTGATTGGTCCAAGAACAATGCAGCAGTATGATTGGTTGGCAGGAACCACCCAATCATGCTCCAGATATAAGTGAATCCACAACCTGATTGGCTTACAGTAGAATTCCAGAATTAACCAATCATGTGCAGCCCATTGTGTAAATAATGTACATAAGCAGATACTTTGAGGGGACTTCCATTCATTCCTCCTCACCACTATGAGCTGAATAAAGAGCATGAAATCACTTTGCGACTCTGAGTATATTTCATGCTCCTTGGGAGAAAAGCAATGACAAACCTAGACAGCATCTTAAAATGCAGAGACATCACCTTGCCAACAAAGGTCCATATAGTTAAAGCCATGGTTTTCCCAGTAGTGATGTATGGAAGTGAGAGCTGGACCATAAAAAAGGCTGATCTCCGAAGAATTGATGCTTTTGAATTCTGGTGCTGGAGGAGACTCTTGAGAGTCCCATGGACTGCAAGAAGATCAAACCGATCCATTCTGAAGGAAATCAGCCCTGAGTGCTCACAGGAAGGACAGATCGTGAAGCTGAGGCTCCAATACTTTGACCACCTCATGAGAAGAGAAGACTCCCTGGAAAAGACCCTGATGTTGGGAAAGATGGAGGGCACAAGGAGAAGGGGACGACAGAGGATGAGATGGTTGGATAGTGTTCTTGAAGCTACCAGCATGAATTTGACCAAACTTGCGGGAGACAGTGGAAGACAGGAGTGCCTGGCGTGCTCTGGTCCATGGGGTCACAAAGAGTCGGACACGACTAAACCACTAAACAGCAACAACAAACCCAAACTTACACTGAGCTTGAACTGAGGCTTTTTTAAAAAAGTGTGAATTACCTCAAGTTTTGTGTTACAACTTATATGTTTTGTTTAATAAAATGTATACCAAAATAGCCTCAAAGCAGTAAAAAAAACACATCCACAACAGTGGATTTTTTTTTTTAAAAAAAGCTGAGCTAGTTTTAATTGTTTTCAAAACTGAACTTTTTTAACCAAAACCGAGGCCTAGACCTAGGCCTGGCCTGTATCTAAATGCTGCTTTTTATAACCAAGCACTGAGGCATACACCGTGTTGGAACGGAAAGCAACGTCTAGGCTATTTTTCATTTTAAAGTGATGCTTCCACTAGCTAGATCTACACTGCAGGCTTGCTGCTTGGCATTCAGTTCCCTAACTGCACATGTATGCAGGATTTGGCCCCAGAGCCTGACTTCCTGGTTTGCTGTGTCTTTGTTACAGTTTCAGTGGATGCTGCTTTAACATATATATGGTATGGGGCGTACTTACCTTTTCCTTCCACAGCTGTCAAACTCACTTGCTTATTGAGATGATAAATAATAATAATAATAATAATAATAATAATAATAATAATAATAAGGCTGTCAGTTGGGGCTTTCCTCTTGCATGCAGAGTGGAAGGCAATTGGTTTTAAATGGAAATTGTGGACTCTTCTACATTAGTAAAGGAAAAGTGTTTTATACAGGTTATAACACTGTTATAATGGAGCTGTCGAGTCTCATCTTTTGCCAATGTGATTTCCTACTATGAAGGTTATAACACATTTTTGATGTGTAGATCCAGCCTATATGGGTCCTCCCAGAGAATTAGACTGCATGGGTACTAATATTGTTAATAATAATAATAATAATAATAATAATAATAATAATAATAATAGTAATAATGCAGTGCTGTTAATAGTATAGTGATGATTTATATGCCACCAAAGATTACAGACCCTCCAAGTGTCCCTGTTTTCCAGGGACAGTCCCGGATTTGCAGTAGCTGTCCTGGTTTCTGATTTGATCCCTAAATGTCCTGCTTTTCCTTAGGACGTCCCTGTTTTCATTGCAGAAATGTTGGGGAGGGTATGAAGTTTTGTGACCCCCGAGCCAAGGAGATAAGGAACCATACAACCCTTAGAAGACATCTGAAGGCAGCCCTGTCTAGGGAAGTGTTCTCATGTTTCATGTTTTTTCATGTTTTTATATACCGTATTTTTCGCTCTATAACACGCACCCGACCATAACACGCACGTAGTTTTTAGAGGAGGAAAATCTGTAGGCATGCCACCTGTAGGCATTCCCTCCATAACACGCACAGACATTTCCCCTTACTTTTTAGGAGGAAAAAAGTGAGTGTTATGGTGCAAAAAATACGGTATGTTGGGTGGAAGTGAGGGGAGCTGTTATGTACTGAGTTGAATAGGATCCAAAATGCAGCAGTCTGATTGATCCTAGAACAATAGGATCCAAAATGCAGCAGTCTGATTGGTCCTAGAACAATGCAGCAGTATGATTGGTCCGTAGGAGCCACCCAATCCAGCTCCAGGTGGAAGTGAATCCACAACCTGATTGGCCTACAGGAGAATCCTGGAATTAGCCAATCACGTGCAGCCCATTGTGTAAATAATGTATATAAAGCAAATATTGTGGGGGAACTTCCATTCCTCCTCACCACTATGAGCTGAATAAAGAGCATGAAATCCACTCTCGACTCCGAGTATATTTCAGGAGCTATGCAATAGGGTTCAAAAACCCCAGGAAACAGAGCACACAGGGTTCATCCTGTCTGGTGGCAATCTGTTGCAATTCTTCTTATGGGGGGAGAGAGGTGAGATCCTTATGCACAAAGGGGATCATTCGGGAAGGAAACCCCTGTCCCCCAAATCTACCAGGTCTAGAAATGACATTTTATTTTTTCCTTTGGTATTTTTATTTTGATTGTGATTCCCCCCACAAACACACACACACACACACATTTGTAGCTTGGGAACTCAGAGCAGCATATGTGGGGTTGTTCTATGATACTCTTACAAAAGACCTGTGAAGTAGACCAGACTAAGAGAGTTACTAGCCTGAGATTATCCAGTGATCTTCATAGCTCAGCCCCTGCCATCCCCCAGTTTTCATCCGTGCAAGTACAGCACCCTAGCTGATATATCACACGGGCTCCCATTGAACTCTTCAAATAATGTAAGAATATGAAGCACCAGAGAGAGAGAACATCATGGGGGAGTAAGAGAATGTAATGCTGATACTGAGCATTAATTGTTTTGGATAATGACTGCCTCATAGCTATACCTGCGATACCCATTTAGCCTATGAATAGAAATCGTTGCCTTTGCATTTCATTGCATGATTACTACTCAAATTCCTTCCAGCTGAAGAAGGGGCATTTTGTAGTCTAAGATTCTTCAGTAATAGCCTATTTGACTGTGGACTCACGTCTGAGCTACACTAGAAGGTTGAATTCAAGGCAGAAATCCATGGATGGAAACCAAAGTCCATTCATTACTGTTCTGAACCGAAAACTATACGAATCCCAGTTCCATGAAAAACAAGTCGATTGCCAGATTTTGGATTTTATAAGCCTTTGAAGTTGTTTCTGTTTTTCTTCCATTTCCCCCCAAGGGCTTAAATTTTTTAGTCTTGATCACCCTTTTTATTTTAGAAGTTATGTTTAAGAGCAGGATATAGCTTTGGTAGAAACTGCGATGGAAAGATAGTTAGGAAGGAAAGACAACATAACTAGTTTCGACTCTGCTCTCTCTCGGTTTGTTTTAGCTTTAAGCCAACAGAAAAGTCTTAAATAGCCTGGCTGTAGGCTGTGTCTGGCACAGATGGAATAATTCAAAATGGAGAATGTTGCTTAAAATTGACAACTATTAGTGCATTGTAGCTCAATGTCGTTTGGAGCTTAAGCTATTTCTTCAGGAGCAATTGTAGACTTTCTGAAGCAGCTTATACAAATGGCACTAGAATTCCAGCTTCTGTTAGTTCAAAACACTGCATGTTTCTAGCACTTATAGTTATCAAAGAAAAGACATAACATACAAAAAGCGATGGTGAGGTGAAGTTTCAGCTGCCTCAAACTGTGGAACTAAGTCTCTGCCTGAGTTTCTCCCTTGGCTTCTGCTTCCTCTACTTTCATTCTCTGCCCAGAAGTTCTCTTCCATTCCTTCCCAGAATTGACCAAATACTTAGCTAGGAATTTAAGACGTGGTCAATTTTGTCCTGAAAAGGTCATTCCCATTTCATTGTTCTAACATTTTGCATAACAGGACACAATTGAATCGGTGTGTTTTTCAATGGCTGGTCATAGTTTCATAGAGTTGTAGAGTTGGGAGCGACCCTGCTTCAAAAACCTCCAAGGAAGAAGAGTCTACCACCTCCTGAGAAAGTTCTCACTGTCAAACAGCTCTTGTCCCCAGAAAGTTCTTTCTGATGTTTAGCTGGAATCTCCAGTCATGTGATGGGGGTCATTTGTTTGGGTCCTACCCTCCAGAGGAGGAGGAAACAAGCTTGCTCCTTCTTCAATGTGACAGCCTTAAGATATTTGAAGATGGATATAATAACTCCTTTCTGTCTCCTCTTTTGCAGGCTAAACATACCCAACTCCTTCAACCGTTCCTCATAAGGCTTGGTTTCCAGACCCCTGATCATCATGCTCGCCCTCTGCTGCACAGGTTTTTAGTCTTTAATCAACTTTCCATTTTGTTCTAGAAGTAGCTGCACCTCATCCCCTCAGGGGGCCTGTCCACCTGCCTGAATCCTAACCATACTCAGAGGAGTCCCACTCAATTCAGTGAGTCTTACTTCCAGGTAAGCCTTTGCACATATAGTCCTACTGTTCAACACAGTGAATAACTATTGCCTAATTGCTGCATATGGCATGTGTAGCCTTACAGCACAATCCTAACCATGTCTACTTAGATATAGGTCCTAACAGGAGCCTTTGTAGGACAGGATCCTAAATGTGTTTACTCAGAAGTAAGTGCCATTGAATTAAAAGGGGGTTAACTCCAAGTAAGTGGGTTTAGGGTTGTAGCTTTAGTATTATGTTTACTTAAAAGGAAATCTCAACCTTAGGTGTGATTTGGACTGCACAACATCTCTGCAATCCAACACACAAAATGAGAAGGAGCAGATATTGGCTGCAATGGCAGACACAACTCCTTCTTTGTTTTTCAGTTACTAAAAACACATATACAAATAATCCTCATTTAGGCTACCCACAAGAAACATGCCATGCATATGTAATACATTTAAAACATTCAAACATTAAGTAAGTTTATGAATTGTTTAGAATTGATTATTTCAATTTAGTGCCCTCTATTCTCTTTCTTTGGGACGCGGGTGGCGCTGTGGGTAAAACCTCAGCGCCTAGGACTTGCCGATTGTCATGTCGGCGGTTCGAATCCCCTCGGCGGGGTGCGCTCCCGTTGCTCGGTCCCAGCGCCTGCCCACCTAACAGTTCGAAACCCCCCTTAAGTGCAAGTAGATAAATAGGGACCGCTTACTAGCGGGAAGGTAAACGGCCTTCCGTGTGCTGCGATGGCTCGCCAGATGCAGCTTGTCACGCTGGCCACGTGACCCAGAAGTGTCTGCGGACAGCGCTGGCTCCCGGCCTCTAGAGTGAGATGAGCGCACAACCCTAGAGTCTGTCAAGACTGGCCCGTACGGGCAGGGGTACCTTTACCTTTACCTATTCTCTTTCTTAACAACTTGCCCCAGAGGGAGCCATGAGGAGAAACTATTATCCTTTCCAGGGTGCAGAATAAATCTGTGCCGTACATTTTCAAAATCGTCTTTGGTCTTTGCATTCCCAAGTGCCCCAAGATGCTTTGCTAGATTGCATTTGTGCATCATTTACATGTGTAACCAAGTCATATCAGCTCAAATAAAATGTCTCTGGTTTTGCAGTTACCGATGATGAATTTTAGTACTTGTACAAGCAGATAAATGGTGGCCAATATTTGCAAGTGATAGAAAATATCTTGGCTATAGGATTCTCTACTGAGTCTGAAAGGTGTCAGGGGGCTGTCACAAGTAGCAGGTTCCTCAACAGGCTAGAAGGGAGACTCAGGGACTTGAAGTAAAGTTAGATGTACCTACATAACTTTTAGAAGATGTTAAGTTGTGGGTGAACATATCAGACGACACAGCGATTCTTCAAACAGCTCTTGTTTATTCACAGGCCAGAACAGAACTGAACTGAAGGGTTCAGCCAGCCTGCTTATATAGAGCTCCACTAGAATGCAACAGTAACCACTTTCTGTATCTATCCAATCACTGAACGTCACTTTCAATCCCTTATTTGCATATGTGGACCTGAGTGAAAACTATCTACAGTATCCCCTTGCTGGCCCAGGGTGAGAACTTCAGTACACAACAGAAGACATCTGCAGGCAACCCTGTTTAGGGAAGTTTTTAATGTTTGATGTTTTATCATGTTTTTCATATTCTATTGGGAGCCGCGCGGAGTGGCTGAGGAAACCCAGTCAGATGGGCAGGGTATAAATAATAAATCATTATTATAAATTATGATGATGGTGGTGTCTTCCAAGCAGACACACACTCTGAGGGAGAGATGCCTCCCCTCTTAGCCTTTTCTGGCTTTCTGTTCAGCTACATGTAATGCTCTGTGAGACCTGACTCAAAGGGTGAAGGGAGCTCAAGACAGAGGGACCAGGCAACTGCTGTGAAGCTGTTGCAGTGTCTGGCCCTTCTCTGTCAGATTCTGAATTTGAAGTGTGTCCCTCTGCATCCAGTCTTGTCCTAGGAGAGCTCTCTGCCTTTGGCTCTTCTTGTTCACTCAAGCCCCAGTTTCTCCCAACCCATTGTCTTCCTCCCTCCTCTGGTCTATGTCCCCACCCCCCACCCCTGGATCTGAGCCTTCATTCTCTGTGGCATCACTTGGGAGTTCCTCAGCTGGAGCCTCTCACCCCTTTCCATCATAGCTGTCAACTGTCCCTTATTTGGCGGGAAAGTCCCTTATCCCAGCGCCGTGTCCCGCTGCTGTCCCTTATTGATGATGTCCCTTAAATTTCCCAGGTTTCAAAGGAAGCAGCTCCTCTCCCTCCCTCCCTGCCGGCCAGGGAGGAGGGAGACTCCAACTGTGTTGCTTGGCTGTGTTGCTCACCCAATAAGGAGTCTAAGAACGACTGGGGGGTGGAGCTTGCATGCCTTGTGCCGATCAAATCGGCAGCGTTGCCTGGGGAGTTGCCTTTGCTCAGCGCTTCCCAGCGGAGAGGTAACGGTGGTTTTCCTTGCTGCATCCCCTTTGCCGGGTTGCTGCGCTGTGGGAACCACCGCTTGAGGCTTCGCTTGGCTGCTGGCTGGGCTTTCTGCCTTTGGCTCGGAGGGGCTCAGAAGTTGAACATACCTGTGCTGGGAAAATCCCTTATTTTGGCTGCTGATCCCTTATTTTCGAGGCTGCTGGTCCCTTATTTTCAAATCTGTAAGTTGACAGCTATGGTTTCCATCATCCAGCCAGTCCCTGACACTTGGTGATTAACAGTGCGAGCCTACTAACCATGTCTAATCAGAAGCAAGTACTATTTAATTCAATGGGGCTTACACTCAGATAAGAGGGGGGTTCGGATTGCAGGCTAATTTTCAAAGATTTTTAAAGCATTTCTCAAACACAGTGAGGTTGACCAGGTTAGAAAGAACTGTCACTTAACGTGGTAACAGCTTCTGCACATTTCTAGTTCCAGTTCATTTTCCGTTCCATTTCTCTCAGGAATTCTTAAAAGTTTTTGTGGAGGCGGAAGTTTTCCTTCATGCAGCGGCGTATGGATTGTACTCTGAAATGAATCATTTTATGCCTTATTTATTTTCTGCAGGCGACTGTTTCTGATTACAGCAGCTCAAGGAAGGGAAAAAAGGTACTTAAGTGGACATAACTGCTATTTTTTATTTTAAGAGAAAGTAAGTGCTGGAGGCATGTCATTTTGAGTTACACACCTAGAATTCCCCGAGGTTAACTTCTACCGGGGTTAAAAATGCCACCCGCTACCAGTTCGTCGTCTGAGGATGTCTTTATTGACTCATAGTGCATATTACAATATTTCTGTTCCTTTTAAAAAATAAAACTTTCCGTGAGTGAAGCTAACTTCGTTTTAAAACAGCACAGCTTGTGCTTCTGAGATCTGCCAAATCAAATGTCTTTTACAAACAGGAACTGAAATATTGCGTAAGCTTACTTTATATTTTATTAAAGGTTCATTTTCCCTCCATTAACCTTCACATCAATACAGCCACAAAGTGTAACTGTCTGAGCATTTCGAAAGGTAAATTATTTCCCACTATGGTCGCTTCAGAATAACACGCTATCCTTCAAAGAATCATTTCTTCCAGTGATTCTACAGGGGTGACAGTTATGCTTTATATATACAGTGGTACCTCGGGTTACATACGCTTCAGGTTACACACTCCGCTAACCCAGAAATAGTGCTTCAGGTTAAGAACTTTGCTTCAGGATAAGAACAGAAATCAGGCTCCGGCGGCACAGCAGCAGCAGGAGGCCCCATTAGCTAAAGTGGTGCTTCAGGTTAAGAACAATTTCAGGTTAAGTATGGACCTCCAGAACGAATTAAGTACTTAACCCGAGGTACCACTGTACCTTACTATAACTATGATTTAGGAAGAATCTGACATTTTAAAATTTAATAAATGCAATCTAGCACATAATTAGAAGAGAACGATGTTGTTATATATATATATTCATTCCATTCTATAGGAACAAATAAAATTCAAAATAGTTTTAAAAAATAAATGTGTGCTTCCCTGCCTCTTAAAATTTGTTCCCACTTTCGCTGATTCATCCTCCAGTTATATCCGTAAAAGCCTACAGCGTCAATATTAAATGGTTTAAGGAAGCACACCTGTCACTCAGTGGTTTTTTTAAAAAGCTGTTTGTTTGACCAGTTGTAACAATACATGGACTCCTTTTTTGTGTTTCCTGTATTGCACAGCTATATCAATAGAGAACATACTGAATGGCATGGCACAATTGGCACCTGGTCAGGTTGGCACAATAAATTGTGGCACTTTTTAGATAAAAGAAAAATGAAGGCTGAACAGCTGCTCACAAGTGCAGGTTTATCAAGAGTAAGATTTCTTTGATGAATGCCCCGCCCCAGTTCATCTCAACAAAGCTTTCCCAGTCAAGGGAAAAGCAATGGTCTTCTCTCTAATTGTTTTCTCAGAGGCAAAACTGCTCAAGAAATTCCAAAACAGAAATATATACGCTTGGGTGAATCTGTGGAACACAAGTTTCTTTCGCAGCCTTCTTCTCATGAAGTGATACGTTGCTGAGCTGAATTTCTAATGGTGTCACTTTTGGACGATGATAGAAGTCATGAAGAACTGACAAATGAAAGCAAGGTGTGCACCCTTTCATTGACATTATCCCTTTCTCACTATGTTTCAGTGCTAGCGAGAGAGACAGACAGTCCAAAACATCTAGTATTCTACCTTGGCTCCCTGCCAAGACTTTAAAGTCTTCCACTGAGCTAAAACAACAGCAGCCCAAGTGTTTTTCTTGGCCCTTTCAGGGCTCATCTTCCAAAGCTGGACTGAAGATAGAAATCTTCTCTCAACATTTTTTTTCCCCTTTAGACCTTTCTATTTCATTATTCCGCAGCTGCAGAGCTAGATAAGGTTCTGGTCTGTAGGCAGGGCGCTTGGCCTGCTTAAAATGCCTCTAATTCATTGATTTTCTTGAGAAGCAATCTGTTAAACCTTATATCATTCAGTCTCGGATTGTTAGGTTAAATGCTACCTTAAAGATGGTGGATGCTGTGCTCCAAGGCAGTTTCCAGGAAGTAGTTATGCAAGACTACTGTTTGGCACCCTCAGAGTTATCCTGTGCTGTCCCTTGGGGTTCCACCTTGTCTCATGTGCTATCAAGATATTTGGAGTGAAAATAATAATAATAATAATAATAATAATTATTATTATTATTATTATTATTATTATTATTTATTATTTATACCCCAACCATCTGGCTGAGTCTCCCCAGCCACTCAAGTAGACAGTACAGCTTTAAATATTAAAAACTTCACTGAACAGGGCTGCCTTCAGATGTCTTTTAAAGATAGGATAGCTGCTTATTTTCTTCACAACTGAAGGGAGGGTGTTCCACAGGGTGGGCGCCACTACCGAGAAGGCCCTCTGCCTGGTTCCCTGTAACCTCACTTCTCGCAATGAGGGAACCGCCAGAAGGCCCTCGGCGCTGGATCTCAGTGTCCGGGCTGAACGATGGGGGTGGAGACGCTCCTTCAGGTATACAGGACTGAGGCCATTTAGGGCTTTAAAGGTCAGCACCAACACTTTGAATTGTGCTCGGAAATGTACTGGGAGCCAATGCAGATCTCTCAGAACCGGTGTTATGTGGTCCCAGCAGCCACTCCCAGTCACCAGTCTAGCTGCCACATTCTGGATTAATTGCAGTTTCCGGGTCACCTTCAAAGGTAGCCCCACGTATAGCGCGTTGCAGTAGTCCAAGCGGGAAATAACTAGAGCATGCGCCACTCTGGTGAGACAGTCCGCGGGCAGGTAGGGTCTCAGCCTGTGTACCAGATGGAGCTGGTAGACAGCTGCCCTGGACCCAGAATTGACCTGCGCCTCCATAGACAGCTGCGAGTCCAAAATGACTCCCAGGCTGCACACCTGGTCCTTCAGGGGCACAGTTACCCCAATTCAGGACCTGGGAATCCCCCACACCTGCCTGCCCCCTGTCCCCCCAAAACAGTACTTCTGTCTTGTCAGAAGTGCCACCAATATGCAGGTAGCTCCCAGTTCTGTCTTTCTGTTCATCTGAATTGGGAGGGATCATCGAGGTGTTAGACTGCTGCTTAGAGATGGGTGATGAGTCGGATGTGGGCCAAGAAACTGAAGCTGAATCCTGAGTGTCAGAGATGTTATGTGTCTTGGATGGGGCTGCACTCCCTTATAAAGAGCAGGTCTACTGATGGTGGCCGTTCCCTGGATTGATTACTGGCCCTGAAGGCTCAGGTAGCTAGGAATGCCCTTTTTTCCCAGCTCTTGCTGGTTCACCAGTAATGGCCTGTTTTGGGTGGAAATGAGTTGGCCACTGTACTCCATACTCTGGTACCTTCCAGATTGGATTATCGCAATGTGCTCTACAGGCAGCTGCCCTTGAAGACCACTCACAAATTGCAGCTGAGTCAAAATGCAGTGCACACCTTTAAATCTCATGTAACCCCTGCTTTAAAACAGCTGCATTGGTTTGCCGGTTCATTTCCAAGCCCAATTTAAGGGGCTCACATTAATATTTGAAGCTCTAAATGGACTCAGGCCCCAAATCGCCTCCTTCCCTACAGATCTTCCTTGGTGTTAGGATTGGCAGAGTGGTCCTTTTGGCTGTTTCGCCATCCTCAGGTGCTTAGAAGGAACCTGGGAGAGGGCATTCTCTGGGGCAGCCTATAAGTTGTGGAATTACCTCCCCACAGCAGTGGGCCTGATATCTTCATGATACACCTTCCAGTGAATGCTGAAGATGCACATCTTTAGGCTGGCTTTTGACACTTGAAATGTATATTTTTAAAGGTAAAGGTAAAGGGACCCCTGACCATTAGGTCCAGTCGTGACCGACTCTGGGGTTGCGGCGCTCATCTCGCTCTATAGGCCGAGGGAGCCAGCGTACAGCTTCTGGGTCATGTGGCCAGCATGACTAAGCTGCTTCTGGCGAGCCACAGCAGCGCACGGAAATGCCGTTTACCTTTCCACCGGAGCGGGACCTATTTATCTACTTGCACTTTGACGTGCTTTCGAACTGCTAGGTTGGCAGGAGCAGGGACAGAGCAACGGGAGCTCACCCCGTCGCGGGGATTCGAACCGCCGACCTTCTGATCAGCAAGTCCTAGGCTCTGTGGTTTAACCCACAGCGCCACCCACATCCCTTACTTTAAGAGGAGGGTGTTCATAATTTAGGTGTGGCAACTGAGATGGCTCTCACTATTGTCCCACTTAAGCACACTCCCACGCTAGAGCGGACACAGAGGAGGTCCCTCCTTCTGGCTAGAGAGGACAAGGTACCCTGGACAGAAATCACCAACACTTTGAATTCTGCAATTCAATTTTTTTAAAAAAATAATATTTATTAAGCTTTTCCAGACAATAAAAATTACAAAATTGTAGATAAGAAAGTAAAAAAAAAACCATAACAATAGTAAAAGAGAGAGGAAAAAAGTACAAAATAGACAATAAAGAAGAAAATTAAGAAAGAAAGAAAACCAGTCAATATTTTCATGTCATATCTTTCATTTACTTATTTCCTGACCTCCTCACACACCCCTTCTCTGTATTCTATTTCACATAGTTAGTTCAGCAAATCCTTACTCTCTATCATTTATCTTTACTTATTATCTTAACCTTTTATAACTATATATTTCCAACCATTGTCAATCCGCATTTACATATTCTTATTCGTCTTTTTACCAATACCGCTTATTTTCAGTCCAACATCCCTTCAACATTCATTAATTTTACAGTATTTCTGCAGGTAGTCTTTAAATTTCTTCCTTGAATTCTCCAATTCAGAAGCAGATTGGTAAGCAGGGCAGCTGTTGTAAGACTGGTGTAATGTGAATGGCTCCCCATCAACACCTTTAGTCAATTCGCTAGGCAAATGCTGAGTACAACTAGATCTACTCAAATATTCATCGTCAGCTAAGAAAATGAGGAAGGGAGCAGCAGGAGGAGACAATGACAAACTTCTTCATAGGTTTGGTGCTGAGGCCTTCATTCATTCTCTGAGCCCTAGAACCTGTCTCTGACCTCAGAGACCATATGGCATTTTGTATGCACCTTTCAGGCTTGTGTGCATTGCATGTGGAACCAGGTGCACCTTTTCATTGGCAGTGGAGCTATTCAGCAGCACAAAGTTATATAAACACACATTGTTACTCGCTCGGAACCTTACTTCTCAGGAACAGGAGATCAAAAGCTGAGAAAGCTTTTTTCCCTACAAAGAAATATATACATTTTCTGTGAAGGCAGGCAGGCTGTCTCATTTTGTATTGTATGCAGGCAATGATAAAAGACTTGCTTTTTGTATTTTACCGTGAGGAATGGGAAACAGGACAGGGAGTGACTCATAAGGATTTCATAGATAGTTAACCTGCAGCTGGTGGGAAGAGGAAAGAAGTGTATACAGTCACCTGCAATTCACACCAGATACCCTTTCCCTGTTTCTCATCAGAAAGATGCTGTTATGAGATGTGGAGGGGAGTAGGCCATAGGCCGAGACCCTTCTAATTCCTGGATGCAGCAAGTGCTAAAATCTAAGATATAATCTGATTCCTGGAATAGTCAGGCTAGCTCCCTGATGTGATAAGAAGAATGGATGCTTTTGAATTCTGGTGCTGGAGGAGACTCGTGAGAGTCCCATGGACTGCAAGAAGATCAAACCTCTCCATTCTTACGAAAATCAGCCCTGAGTGCTCACTGGAAGTATTGAAGCTGAGGCTCCAATACTTTGGCCACCTCATGAGAAGAGAAGACTCCCTGGAAAAGACCCTGATGCTGGGAAAGATGGAGGGCACAAGGGGAAGGGGACGACAGAGAATGAGATGGTTGGATAGTGTTCTCGAAGCTACCAGCATAAGTTTGACCAAACTGTGGGAGGCAGTGGAAGACAGACGTGCTCTGGTCCATGGGGTCACGAAGAGTCGGACACGACTAAATGACTAAACAGCAACAAAATATGGGCCAGATAACCCTCAACCCTTCCCTTAACTCACTGGTAGTTAGAAAAGACAACGACCAGATCTGAGTTGTGTGTTTGTGTGTGTAAGCTAGAAGATGGAGGAAGAAGCAGGCTGGAGCCTGTAAGGGAGAGACACGCCTGATTTCTGCTCACATCCAAGGCTGTGGCTATGGGTGAAGCAAGACCCTCTTGGAGTGCCAGTGCTGTGGCTCCCCATCTGTGGAAAGCTCTCCCCAGACAGGATCGCCTGGCATCATCATTACACGTCTTTAGGAGCCGTTCATCCTTACACAGGTCTTTGGCTATTAAATAATCCATGACTAGATGTGTCACATGTTCAGCTATCCATGAGGAAGAGTCTACACTTGTAGAATGCAAAACTCGCAAACAGATTTTTTTGGGGGGAAATGAGCCACTAAAACTCTACAGTGGTACCCCGCAAGACGAATGCCTCGCAAGACGGAAAACCCGCAAGACGAAAGGGTTTTCTGTTTTGGAGGCGCTTCGCAAGACGAATTTCCCTATGGGCTTGCATCGCAAGACGAAAGCCCATAGGGAAATGCTGGCGGTCGGGAGCAAAGACTTTCGCCCACAGCCGGCCTTCAGAAGAGGACCTCTTCTGAAGGCCGGCGGGGGCAAAAGTCTTTGCTCCCCCCCGCCTGCCTTCCCCCCCGCCTGCCCCGGGCGATCTTAAAATGCTGGCCGGTGGGAGCGAAGCGTTCGCTGCCGACCCCCAGCATTTTAAAATCTCCCCCTGTCCCGGGGAGATTTTAAAATGCTGGGGGTCGGGAGCGAAGCGTTAGCTGCCGACCCCCAGCATTTTAAAATCTCCCCCTGTCCCGGGGAGGTTTTAAAATGCTGGAGGTCGGCAGCGAAGCGCTGCCGACCCCCAGCATTTTAAAACGCTGTTCCGAAGGGGGGGCGGGGACACCTGCCCCAGCCGCCCCACTTCGGAAAGCTGTTCCGAAGTGGGGAGGGGGGGCGGGGACGCCTGCCCCAGCCGCCCCACTTCGGAAAGCTGTTCCGAAGTGGGGAGGGGGGGTGGGGACGCCTGCCCCAGCCGCCCCACTTCGGAAAGCTGTTACGAAGTGGGGAGGGGGGGCGGGGACGCCTGCCCCAGCCGCCCCACTTCGGAAAGCTGTTCCGAAGTGGGGCGGGGGGGCGGGGACGCCTGCCCCAGCCGCCCCACTTCGGAAAGCTGTTCCGAAGTGGGGAGGGGGGCGGGGACGCCTGCCCCAGCCGCCCCACTTCGGAAAGCTGTTCCGAAGTGGGGCGGGGGGGCGGGGACGCCTGCCCCAGCCGCCCCACTTCGGAAAGCTGTTCCGAAGTGGGGCGGGGGGCGGGGACGCCTGCCCCAGCCGCCCCACTTCGGAAAGCTGTTCCGAAGTGGGGAGGGGGGGCGGGGACGCCTGCCCCAGCCGCCCCACTTCGGAAAGCTGTTCCGAAGTGGGGAGGGGGGGCGGGGACGCCTGCCCCAGCCGCCCCACTTCGGAAAGCTGTTCCGAAGTGGGGGGGCGGGGACACCTTCTGAAGGTGGGCAGGGGGCGAAAGTCTTTGTCCCCCCTGCCTGCCTTCCCAGGGGCTTTTAAATCGCCCCGGACAGCGGAGAAGTCCTCCGCTGTCCGGGGCGATTTTAAAATGCCGCCCGCCAGCATTTTAAGATCGCCCCGGACAGCGGAGAAGTCCTCCGCTGTCCCAGGGTTTTTTAAAATGCTGGGGGTGGGAAGAAAAGCCCTTGTCCCCCCCCCCAGCCTTCAGAAGAGGTCCGGGGACAGACTGTCCCCGGACCTGGTCTGAAGGTGGTTTCCCTAGGAACGCATTAATTGATTTTCAATGCATTCCTATGGGAAACCGTGCATCGCAAGACGAAAAAACCGCAAGACGAAGAGACTTGCGGAACGAATTAATTTCGTCTTGCGAGGCACCACTGTACTAGATCCTGCTAAATTTCTAGAATTGGCTTTTACATTGTGTGAAAGATCAAATAAAACATGAAAATTATTAGGTAAGGAAACGTTGGGGAAATGGAATAAAGTGCTCTAGGAATGCGGCAATTTATGTTATAAGGAAGAGGGCCTTCTCAGTTGTGGCTCCTCGTGTGGAATGTTCTCAGCAGTGAAGTCCACCGGCTGCTTTCACTGAATTCTTTTTGGCACAGGTAGAAACTGGGACGCGTGTGGCGCTGTGGGTTAAACCACAGAGCCTAGGGCTTGCCGATCAGAAGGTCGGCGGTTCGAATCCCCGTGACGGGGTGAGCTCCCATTGCTCGGTCACTGCTCCTGCCAACCTAGCAGTTCGAAAGCAGGTCAAAGTGCAAGTAGATAAATATGTGCCACTCTAGTGGGAAGGTAAACGGCGTTTCTGTGCGCTGCTCTGGTTTGCCAGAAGCAGCTTAGTCATGCTAGCCACATGACCTGGAAGCTGTACGCCAGCTCCCTTGGCCAATAAAGCGAGATGAGCGCCGCAACCCCAGAGTCGGTCACGACTGGACCTAATGGTCAGGGGTCCCTTTACCTTTACCTAAAAGCTCCAGGCTTTTTTTTTATAAAAAAAAAGATTAATACACATATACATACACATATAAATCATAAAACATGACATGACTAACAAAAAAACAAGTCACTAGGGAGCTAAAAATACTAAACCATTTATTTTACAGTACATCATAATGAGGTGATTACAATAAGTTCTTCAATAAGTCATCTTGGAAAACACAGGAATAGAAGTGAACGAGTGAGTACTACTTGCTTATCTACGCCTTATTGCAATATATGTTGTAGCTATTTCTCATGCGCATGTTGTTTCATTTGTATATTTAATCACACCGTACATTGTAGAAATCATCTGGTTTTTCCCCTCTCTCCTTGCCATCTACAGTTTTTGCTACAGCTTTTCCCTTAGGCAGTTTGCCAGACTTTATTATACTGCTGATCAATATTCATTCATTGCAAGGTTTTCCAAGTTCTGACTACTACCATTCTAGCTGTCCCCCCCCCAGGTTTTTGATAGACTGATAATTATTTTTCTACCAGTGTGCTGCCGTTTAGGTTTTCAAATGTGTTCATCACTTGGAGACCTTTGGGTAACTATCCACTGACAAGTCTAAATACCGTATTTTTTGCTCTATAGGACGCACTTATTCCCCTCCAAAAATGAAGGGGAAATGTGTGTGTGTCCTATGGAGCGAATGCAGGCTTTCTCTGAAGCCTGGAGAGCGAGAGGGGTCGGTGCACACTGACCCCTCTCGCTCTCCAGTCTTCAGGAAGCTATCCGCAAGCCTTTGGAGCGCAGCTGGAGTGCCCGCCACGCTCAGAAGGCTTGCGGATAGCAGCCTGCAGCCCGAAGCCCGGGGAGCGCAGCGCTACACACCCCGGGCTTCGGGCAGATATCCGCAAGCCTTCAGAGCCCGGCGGGAACTCCCAGCCTGGCAAGCTCTGGGAGCAAAGGCGAGGTTGCTCGCAACCTCGCCCCCGCTCCCGGACCCGTTCTGGGGGCTGGGGTCGGGGGAAGCTCGGGCTTCCCCCGCTCCAGCCCCGTGGCTAAAAAGGAAGGCAAGACAGCGAGCAGGATCCATCCCGCTCGCTGTATTGGCTTCTTTGCACTTTGGGGCTGGGGGAGGGGGAATAATTTTTTTTCTTTCTTCCCCCCCCCCAAAAAAAAAACTAGGTGCGCCCATGGTCCGGTGCACCCTACAGAGCGAAAAATATGGTATGTATAATTATAATTAATGTGAGAATACAGTTAAATACTGTTACGGAAAAATCTAGGTGCGATGCTGCTCAGTCACCCAGCTCTTTGTCCAGCCACCAACGGGAAGGAGTCCAGCCACCAACGGGAGCTAATAGCTGTAGACCAAAGTTTATTGCGCAACAGGTTCAAAGAGGAATTTTGAACTCCGAGGATGGGGTGACAAAGACTTTTAAAAGTTTCTATCTTATCCCAGCATACAGTTCATTAAGCATCATCACTACATCATTGCTACATCAGAAAAGGGGAGGGTTATACATGATTAACATAGGAGGAATGTGTTGGGGCAACAAGCGGATACAGGATATGTATTGGGAAGTACATTCTAAGCACCTACTACAAAGGGAGAATAGAACTTTGGTTTGCATAGTCTGCCACCTGGACAAGTCCGGAGGAGTGCCTTTGCCCAGCGATTGACACCTATGAGTACCTTCCTGTGAGTACAGTGACCTCCCACTTGAGGGATTATGGTGGGACCGAGTGGTTTCCAAGTCCTTGGCCAATGAAGCAAATTGGCGATGGAATGAAGGAAAACAGCAAAGGAGTTGATTTTATATGATTTTTAAAGCTAGGTAACTTCCCTGAGCTGTCCAGTCGAAAGGATACCGTATTTTTGCTCCATAAGAAGCACCTGACCATAAGACACACCTAGTTTTTAGAGGCGGAAAACAAGAAAAAAAATATTCTGAATGAAACAGTGGGTGTATGATTTTTGTGGTTCATGCTGTGGCCACAGACATGTGATCTGATGGTGAATTTGGGGTGACCCAATGCAAAAATCCTGATGATCCATGTGGATCTGTGCTTTGTAGCCACGTTTTTGCACCATTGCAGCCCCACGCAACAGCCTCCTTTATCTCTAGCGTCCCTTATCTCTCTCCCCGATTGGCAAACAATCAGCGGCTTTATTTCAACACCCACTTCCCTCTTTCAAAAAAATAAAATAAAGCATGATCTGCTTTTTGCCCCTGGGCAATTCGGCTCCAGGGACCACACATTCGCTCCATAAGACGGAAAGACATTTCCCCTTACTTTTTAGGAAGGAAAAAGTGTGTCTTATGGAGCAAAAATATGGTACATTTATGCATGATATTTGTAACTGTCAGGGGTTCAGAAGCAGAGACGCAGAGAAGGGTGGAAACAGAGAGCGAGGGGGAGGAAACCGAAGGGAGAATGAGTGATGATGACGACCCGAGATCTCCAAGCCTAAGCAGTGAGTCAGAGGACTCCCAAAAGGGAGCCCCAGTGAGCAGAGCAAGGGGGGGATCCGGGGGGACACCCCAGGAGGAAGGGAACAGAGGAGATTCAGAGAGCAGCAGCTGGAAGTCGGGACCCACGCTCAAGACTGAGAGCAGCAGGGAGGAAGGCAGCCAGGCATCGGGTGCCGGAGGCCGTCAGCAGGAGGGAGGGCACGAGTCAGGGGTGGTCACGCCCTCCTCAGAGAGCGAGGCAACGGTCAAGAGGAAAGTAGAGAGTTGGGCGCGCGCGCCAAGTTCAAATGCAGCGGAAGCTGGAGCAGTAAGCAGCCCGGAGAGTGAGCCAGGTCCCAAAGCCCGCCGAAAGGAAGCGGAAGGATCAGGGGGGTCAGCGTCAGAGGAGAGTAGAAGGGAGGAGTCCCAGGGGGGCAGAAGGACCCAGAGACGTAGGGAGAGGCGAAGGAGGTGGAGCAAGGCTAGGGTATTAAGCTGGTGTGCAAGAGGCGGGGACTCAGATGGGTCTTCGCCGACCTAGGGCAGAAGGTGTAGAGCTGCACGCTGCAGTTCGGAAATGAAACCTGTAACTCAATAAAGACTCTTTTAAAGTGGACGCTGTGTGGCGTGGTCCTATGTGAGCTGGGACCTGGTAGCAGCTCTGACAGTAAGACCCATCTCATCAAAGCTTCAGAAACCTGAAACCTCGCAGCGGGAGCAGAAGCCGCTAGGGGAGGAAGAGGGGTGTCTGTAAGCAAGCTCACAAAGGTTAGCAAGATGACGGAAGAACAGAGGATCTCCGCGCTGCAAGAGGCAGTGACCCAGTTGTCCTCAGAGGTATTGGCTTCCAAGAAACGGGAGGAGGAGACTACAGCCGCCTACAGAGACCTACACGCCAGGTTTGAAATGCTTGTTAAGCAAGGGCAACCGGGACCCAGACCGGAGGGCGTGGGATTGGCACGGAGAGCAGGAGGGCTTGTGGCTCACTTCGATGGGACTTTGCAACAGTACCCTAATTTTAGAGCAGACGTAATGTGCGCACTGCAACTGCTGGCAAAAGACTTTAGAGATGAGGAAGAGAAGGTGGGGTTCATATTGTCCCATTTGCATGGGGATGCCAAAGCCTGGCTGCGCAATTTGTGGAGGGATAAAGATCCGGCGCTTCAGAATGCAGATGCCTTTATCAAAGCGATGGATGCGTGTTTTTTGTCTACTATTGATGTGGATCTTGCCAGACGGGAGATTCATGGACTAAAACAAGGGAGGGCGAGCGTCCGGCAGTATCACGCCCGATTTTTTGCGCTGGTCAGTGCTTTAGAATGGGATCGGGATTCGCCCCCTGTCAGAGACCTCTTCTGGGAGGGTCTAAGTTCTGCGGTTAAGGATGAAATTGCAAGGGGGGAGAGGCCCCGAAGCACGCAGGAGGTGGTCCAAAGGGCGCTGACTGTGGGGGTGAGGCTGGAAGAACGTCCATGGTGCAGAGATGAAGGACGTGGAGGGCGCGAAACAGCGAGAAGTTTCTCTTTCGTTCCGAGGGAAGCAGCGCGTGCGCAATCCACACCTCCGCCAGGAGGGGGAGGGGAACCGATGGAGGTTGGAGGTGCAAGGGCTCAGTCAGCAGCCAGAGCCCTAGCACCGGCAGCAGTGAAAGCGAAGCCTCCTAGAGGGAACAGGAAGTGTTACATCTGCGAGGATCCAGGCCATTTGGCGAAGGAGTGTCCCCGGAGGCTCCACAAGCACACTGCAGCCTCAGCAATGGTGACTGCAGCAACGCAGCAAGGAGAACCACAGCAGGGAAACGACGATGTCTGGCTGGAGACGGAGGCACTGGGGCCCAGCCAGACGCATCTGTGAAGCAGTCCCCAGCGATATTGCAACCCACGGATCCCCTCCCACCCAAACCAGTAGTGCAGCTCACAGCGTCTCTCCAGCTACCCAACGGCGTCACTATCGAAGTGCCGCTTTCTGTGGATTCTGGAAGCAACGCAGACTTTATAGCGCAGAGCTTTGTGGAGCAGCACGCTATACAGCTATTGCCTGCCACTCTGCCCCTGCAAGTCGTCACAGTGGATGGCAGAGAGTTGCTAGGGGGGCAGGTGGTGAAGCAGACGCCACCAATGGTGATGCGCCTTGGCAACCACAGGGAAGTCATCAGTTTTAATGTCACCCAACTGTCGGACACGCCCATTGTGTTGGGCATGAGTTGGCTGGACAGGCACAGTCCGACACTGGCTTGGTACCAGAGACAACTGATCTTCGGCTCCTCTTATTGCGCAGAACACTGCATCCTGCCCCGACGGGAGGGAGAGGAGGAGGAATCACAACTGCAGTTGGGAACGTTGCAAGCGGTCCCCCACAAATACGCGAACTTTTTGGAGGTCTTCTGCGAGAAGGAGGCGGACAAGCTACCCCCTCACCGGCCATATGACTGCAAGATTGACCTCCTACCGGGGGCGACGCTGCCGAAGGGGCGGCTATACTCCATGTCTGAAGATGAAATGCAGGAACTCAAACAGTTCATCGAGCATAATCTGGAGCGTGGCTTCATCAGAGAGTCCAAGGCAGTGGGGGGCAGTCCCGTTTTCTTCGTGAAAAAGAAAGACACGCCCCAAAAAAGACTCGTTGTGGACTACCGCCTTTTGAACCAGATGACCAAACCGTCTGATTACCCCATGCCCAGGATTGACGACCTCCTCGCGACGGTGCGCAAGGGACGCGTGTTCACCAAGTTGGACCTACGAGGGGCGTACAATCTCATCCGCATGCGGGAGGGCGATGAGTGGAAGACGGCCATGTTCACACCGCTGGGCACCTACGAGTACAGGGTTATGCCCTTTGGATTACAAAATGGCTCTCACTGTTTTCAAGCTTTTATGCATCACGTGTTGGAGGGACTCCTCTACAAAACATGCGTCTGCTTCCTGGATGACATCCTGATTTTCTCGGACTCGCAGCAAGCTCACGACCGAGACGTGAGGGAGGTGCTCAGCAGGTTGCAACAACATAGACTGTACGCCAAGCTGGAGAAGTGCCAGTTCGACACGACGGAGGTGGATTTCCTGGGATACAAGTTGTCGGACAAGGGGATAGCCATGGACAGCACCAAGGTTCGTGCGGTATTGGATTGGAAGAGCCCGCGCAACCGGAAGGAGGTCCAGCGGTTTGTCGGCTTCGCCAACTTCTATCGCAAGTTTATCAAGGGGTTCGCGATGCAGACGGCAGCAATTACGGACACGCTCAGCTCCAAAAAAAAGAAATTCATCTGGACGGAGCAGGCGGAGCAGTCCTTTCAAGCGCTCAAGCATCTCTTCGCATCGGAGAAGCAACTGCTGCATATCGACCCCAGTAAACCGTTGAGGGTAGAGACAGACGCGTCAGACAGAGCCGTGGGAGCTGTTCTGCTGCAGCGAGACCCGCAGGGGGTGTGGCGGCCGGGAGCGTTCTACTCCAGAAAGCTCAGCAAGTCGGAGCAGAACTACACCATCTGGGACAGGGAGTTGCTGGCCATTCATGCAGCTTTCAAGGCGTGGAGGCACTTCCTAATCGGCGCCAAGCACACGGTGCAGGTCTGCACGGACCACAAGAATCTGGAGCACTGGCGCACGGCTCAGTTCCTGAACCAGAGGCAGATACGTTGGGCGGAGTTCTTTGCTGACTTCAATTTCCGAATAGAGTACGTCCCAGGCGACACCAACATCATGGCGGATGCACTGTCCCGAAAACCGCAATACCTAGAAGAGGTGACGCCAGCGGCGGCCATGCACATCTTCGCACCGACGGCGTGGGCGTGTGCCTCAGCTACAGTAGACCTGGATGCGGTGCGACGTGCATTGCGGGACGACTCATTCGCGCAAGACAAGATGGCGGAACTGCTCAGAGGCACGGCTACCACGGACGAGTTCCAGGTGCGGGACGGCTTGCTCCTACGCAAAGGGGCTGTCTATGTACCAGGAGACGACCTTCGCGCCAAGGTACTGCAACAGTTGCACGACGCACCCACGGCCGGTCACTTTGGCACAGAGAAAACGATGGAATTAGTCGCGAGAGACTTCTGGTGGCCCAGGCTGAGAGGGGAGGTCGCGGACTACGTCGCGAGGTGCGACACCTGCCAGAGGGCCAAGCCGGTACACAGACCACCGGCGGGACTGTTAGAACCGCTGCAAACGCCGTTTGAACCGTGGGAGAGGGTGGCCCTGGACTTTGTGACGGATTTACCCAGCTCGAGAGGCAAGACAGCTGTGCTAGTGGTGGTGGACTTGTTCACCAAGATGGCACATTTCATTCCGTGTGCGAAGGTGGCCACGGCGGAACAAACCGCCAAACTGTTCATAGATCACGTGTTCAAAGTGCATGGCCTGCCACGGTCTATCCTGTCCGACCGCGGACGCCAGTTCATCTCGTCTTTCTGGCAGAAGCTGATGGGTTTTCTAAATGTCAAGGTCAATCTGGCATCAGCAAGACACCCGCAGACCAACGGGCAAGCAGAGAGGGTCAATGCCATCATGCAGCAGTACCTGAGATGCTATGCCAATCAACAGCCTGCGACGTGGGTGGATTACCTGCCGCTAGCCGAGTTCGCTTACAACAACACGAAGCACGTGTCCACAGGAGTGACGCCGTTCTTTGCCAACAATGGGAGGCATCCCAGAACCTTCCCGGGACTGGAGAGAGTGGGGGAAGGAGAACCACAGACGGCGGACGCGTTCGCGTCAGAGCTGCAGGCGGTCCACGATCAACTCAGACGGCAGCTGGAGCTAGCTAAGCACGCCTACAAGGTGCAAGCTGACAAGCACAGGCGGGTTGGCGAAGTGATCCAAGTGGGAGACTGGGTCTGGTTGGCAGCCCACGCAGTGCCGACCAGGTCACTTGCCAAGAAGAAGTTGGGGCACAAGCAGATCGGTCCGTACCAAGTCGAAGCGCAGATCAACCCGGTAGCCTTCCGACTGGCGCTGCCGGAGGGTTCCAGAATGCATCCGGTGTTCCACAGGTCGGTGCTCACTCCCTACAAGGCACCTCACAGGTTCCAGGAGCCAGGGACGGCGCCAAGTCCGCTCCGGGAACGGACGGAGACGCGGGGGGTGAAGCACCAGGACCACATCAACGAGGTCACGGAGATTTTGGACTCCAGATGGGGGGAAGAGGGAGTCGAATACCTCTTAGCCAGAGAGGGCACCCGGGCCAGCGCCAATAGCTGGGTACCAGACTACGCTTTGGAGGAACCCCTGCTCAAGGACGAGTTTCATGCCCTCTTCCCGCACAAACCCATGCCAGCGAGCTTCTTCGACGACTGGTTGTTCACACCCACACTTTCTTCCAGCACGTTCCATGGATTCGACTCAGAAGGGGAACCCGCACGGAGCACCCGTTCCCCAGAAGGTTCACCGGCAGGTTCGGCATCAGGCATCTCGTATTGGTGGGACGATCGACCAGAGGAGCAATGGCGCAGGAAGTGGCGGGAGATGCCAGGTCGAGCGACCGACGCAGAGACTGACATGGACGTGTTCGGGGAGGACCTCGGGTTCGAGCACGGCGGTACAGAGATGGAAGAGCAACAAGTCAACGTCGACGGCCGCGAGGGGGAAGACTCGGAGGTCTTCAGTTGGCGGCCACCCACGGGGAGCGACCTGTATCCAGCATTCCCTCCCATGATGATGGAGCACCCAGCACCCACACCTGACAGCGGGGAGGGGGGAAAGGGGGGCTTCGAGGGGGGGATGGATGTCAGGGGTTCAGAAGCAGAGACGCAGAGAAGGGTGGAAACAGAGAGCGAGGGGGAGGAAACCGAAGGGAGAATGAGTGATGATGACGACCCGAGATCTCCAAGCCTAAGCAGTGAGTCAGAGGACTCCCAAAAGGGAGCCCCAGTGAGCAGAGCAAGGGGGGGATCCGGGGGGACACCCCAGGAGGAAGGGAACAGAGGAGATTCAGAGAGCAGCAGCTGGAAGTCGGGACCCACGCTCAAGACTGAGAGCAGCAGGGAGGAAGGCAGCCAGGCATCGGGTGCCGGAGGCCGTCAGCAGGAGGGAGGGCACGAGTCAGGGGTGGTCACGCCCTCCTCAGAGAGCGAGGCAACGGTCAAGAGGAAAGTAGAGAGTTGGGCGCGCGCGCCAAGTTCAAATGCAGCGGAAGCTGGAGCAGTAAGCAGCCCGGAGAGTGAGCCAGGTCCCAAAGCCCGCCGAAAGGAAGCGGAAGGATCAGGGGGGTCAGCGTCAGAGGAGAGTAGAAGGGAGGAGTCCCAGGGGGGCAGAAGGACCCAGAGACGTAGGGAGAGGCGAAGGAGGTGGAGCAAGGCTAGGGTATTAAGCTGGTGTGCAAGAGGCGGGGACTCAGATGGGTCTTCGCCGACCTAGGGCAGAAGGTGTAGAGCTGCACGCTGCAGTTCGGAAATGAAACCTGTAACTCAATAAAGACTCTTTTAAAGTGGACGCTGTGTGGCGTGGTCCTATGTGAGCTGGGACCTGGTAGCAGCTCTGACAGTAACATTTAACAATTTAAAGATGTGCCCCCCCCCCGTAATTTCCGTAACAAGCACAAAACAGGATCAGAGGAAGGGCAACAAAAACAGGAGCGGGTTATGCTAGGGTAAGGCACCTTTTCAGGTGTGCTACTCATGTGAAACGGCTGATCAAGAGGAGGGGGGTGAGGAAGCAAGCCCCTCACTTTCCATCAGTTGAAGTGGGACGTCTGTAAGGGGACGCTGACCTCCTAAGGGAAGAGATCTCCCCACACAATTCAGGACACTTGCATGTAGCCTTTGCATGTCAGCAGCATGGCTAAACAGGGCTAAGATGCCCATAATCCAATAAAATGGAATAAATTCAGCCTACTGAAATAGAAAATACATTATTTCTCGTGCAATAATTGTTCTCACAACGAGCCCTCCCAGAGCTACATGCCTGAATATCAGTTTCACATGGTCCCCTTTGATTTATTACCATTTTGGAATGGTTCATTAAACTCATACTGGTGGAACAGATCTGTCCATTTCTACGCACAGGAGAAGCCTTTGTCCGTCATATCTTTGATCACTAGTTTGAATGGGTGCGGGGCGACAGAGAGATAACAGGTTTTTTTTTTTCCTGGCTACTCTAAATGCTTCAGCCTGTCTTTGCTCTTCGTGATTGACACATCCAGGAGTGAATGTTACTGTGAACACCGTTCAGTTTTCTCCACTTCTAGATAGCATCAGAAAAGCAATCCTTAAAGTGGTCTGCAATCGCTGCAGTGAAAATTTATATACAGTATTTCAGCTGAAAAGCAGAAGGGGGTCTGGATAGAAGGCTGAACCCTCTGCTAAAGAAAACCCATGCTTTTTAGTCACACCAGGGAAAGCAGATCCAATGTTATTCAAATGCTTTCCATAGAAGTTCAGTTTCTCAGGCATATATCACTTCAGACTGGACCCCATGAATAGCTAGGAGTCTTATCCCAAAAAAGTGACAGATTCCTATCTAGGTTATAAACATTACAAACCCCCTTTTGCTTCTCTGCATCAGTTGTATAAAAAGCTGGCAATTGTGTTAGACAAGCAAAAAGTAATTTGCTTCATTTTGCCAAACAAAGGAGGCTTTGTGGTATAGAAATGTAGATATGTATGTTTTGGAAATGTGAATGAGTCTTGTGTAATTTGCAATGTTTTGTAAGTCGACAATTGGATGAAGCAATAATAGAATTTGGTATGGTTTGCATTGCAGAAATGTTGTGTGTTTCCAATGACCCTGATACTTATCGAAACCTCTGACCACTCAGACATTTGGGTACAGTATTGTACACTGAATACACAATTTCATTGGACAAGTATACTTCGATCTGTGCTGAATTGTGGTCATACTGTATTGAGAATGAGTTTATGGTCATTTAACTTGGCAAATTTGTTGAGGGATCTTCCTGGAAAATAAATGTAGATGAGAAGATAAAACCAGAGCCTATGAACTAGCATTTTCATAAATGCTTTGTGTGGTAGAGATATGTACAGTCGTACCTCGGAAGTCAAACAGAATCCGTTCTGGAAGTCCATTCGACTTCCGAAACGTTTGACTTCCAAAGCGCAGGTTCTGACTGGCTGCAGGAAGCTGCTGCAGCCAATCAGAAGCCGCGGAAACCCCGTCGGATGTTTGGCTTCCAAAAGAATGTTCGAAAACTGGAACACTCACTTCCAGTTTTTAATCGTTCAGGAGCCAGAACGTTCGACTCCCAGGGCATTTGGGAGCCGAGGTACGACTGTGTATTTGGAAGAACCGAATGTGTGGATGAGATATAATGATTTGGATTTGTTAGACACTGAGGAAGAGTTTAACAGCTCTCCTTGAAGTTTAAAGAGACCCAACTGCCGGCAAATACAATAATAAGGGCCGGAGAGCATTGTTTACCTTTGCTAAAAAGTGTTTGTTACAGATGGAGAGGCATAATGAATGACCTAAAAGTGAGAATTGCATAGAAATACAGTGGTACCTCAGGTTACATACACTTCAGGTTATATATGCTTCAGGTTACAGACTCCACCAATCCAGAAATATTACCTCGGGTTAAGAACTTTGCTTCAGGATGAGAACAGAAATCTGGAACGAATTAACTATTTAACCCGAGGTACCACTGTAGAAAACAAGCAGAGAAGAATAAAAAACCCCAATGAGGGCCAGTTGGGACAGTTATAATGTCACAGGAAAGATTACATGCAACAAAGACATATTAAAAAGGGGAATGGATTTATAAAGATACCGGAAGCTATGAAGCTACATTGATTAATTCAAGGTATTGGAAGTAAGTGAACATGCATCTTCCAGGTAGATGTAAAATTCAGGCTTTTTTCTTTTCTTTTGTGAGCTCCACTGCAACCCAATTTAAAAGGTAAAGGTAAAGGACCCCTGACAGTTAAGTCCAGTCTCAAACGACTCTGGGGTTGCGGCTTTCATCTCATTTTACTGACTGAGGGAGCTGATGTTTGTCTGCAGACAGTTTTTCCAGGTCATGGGGCCAGCATGACTAAGCCGCTTCTGGCGAACCAGAGCAGCGCACGGAAACACTGTTTACCTTCCCGCCAGAGCGGTACCTATTTATCTACTTGCACTTTGATGTGCTTTCAAACTGCTAGGTTGGCAGGAGCAGGGACCGAGCAACGGGAACTCGCCCTGTTGCAGGGATTCGAACCTCCAACCTTCCCATTGGCAAGCCCTAGGCTCAGTGGTTTAGACCACAGTGCCACCCGCAATTTAGGCATACACAAAAGCCCACCCTAAAATTGATGCTCCCAGTATTCACGAAAAGATCCTGACACATTTCTTACAAACAGTTGTTCCCAAAGGAATTTCTGTACAAAGGCAGACCCTCTCTCCGGGACATACAAAGAGTGCTTCTTAATCAGTCACAACCAAATATCATTGGAAAATAAGTGTCCCCGACCAGAGAAGAATGGCAAACCAAGTTGATGGACCATGCTGAAATGGTAAAACTAACTTGAAAGCTTAGGAACCAAGAGGAGAAGAACTTAAAAAAATAATGGGGGGGGATTTATAATTTATTTAGGAGACCATTGTCAGCAGATGAAAACATTAGCAGGATTTTAATCTCACCTGTGAGGTAACAAAGACTATGGATAATTCAGACGGATTTTTTTAAAAAATGTGGATAACTGACTGATATGCAGTTGTAAGCATTGAAATTAGGACCCATGGAGGGGATGAGGAGAAGTCTTGAGATTCAGAGTAATCTCTTCATATGGATTTGTAATTGATTTTGTTATAGGTTTATATTTTTAAAAACCAAATAAAAATTATTTTACAAAAGGGAGAAAAAAGTGTCTTATCAATTGAGAGCCATTGCACAAATGATCATGTTTATGCCCTAGTGAGAGTGACACATAACGGCAGCTTCTGAGTTTTGGCCACCGTGTTATGCCAGAACAGAAAGGACTCGCCCCATCAGTGGGGGTTGTTTCTCTGGGCACAATGATCAAACCTTGCTTGGGTGTTGCCCAAGATCAGAATGATCATCCAGGTGGGAACTGTAGCTTCCCCTAGATTTGACCCCCTGAGCTCCCTGTTCTGTATATCTCCATTGCAGTATTCTTTCTCTCTGCCCTTCTACAAAAGGATTTCATGCTTGGCCTTCGGCGTGCGCCAACATGCTCAGAGAGCAGCATCCATTACCACATCAGTTCCTTGCCCCATCATGCTTAGCTGTGGTGAGGCTGGTCACAGACTGGACCACCATGTAGATGATGGAAGGTCTAGTTGATCACCAGTGTATATTACTGGCAATGTTTGCATTGCAAAATTTATATTAGGCTTGAATAGGGGAAGTGTAGAGCAGACATGAGTGGTGCTGTGGTCTAAACCACTGAGCCTCTTGGGCTTGCTGATCAGAAGGTCAGCGGTTCAAATCCCCACAACGGGGTGAGCTCCCGCTGCTCGGTCCCTGCTCCTGTCAACCTAGCAGTTCAAAAGCACAGCAAAAAGTGCAAGTAGATAAATAGGTACCGCTCCAGCGGGAAGGTAGATGGCATTTCAGTGTGATCTGGTTTCCATCATGGTTAGGGGAAGTGTACAGAGCTGGGGGCTTTGAATGAGAATCAGAAAGCGAAAGAAAGCATGATGCATATGACGGCAAAAAGTGCAGGATATAGGGACCTGTGTTTGTACACTAGACAAGAAAATTAGTTGGCGAATATTAAAAAAACAACCTTAAAGATAAAGAAAATAAGTAATGGCTACCTCCCTAGTCAAGACTGTAATCTCATACATTGTTAGAAAATAGGTCAGAGTTGTTTTAATAATTCATTCCCAAGCAGCCTTATATAAAATGTTAGTTATGTGAGACAATAAAAGCCTTGTAAGGATTCTCAGAAATAGAAATGGTTTGTTTTATTTGGACTTTATTAGACATAATCATTTAGATTATGTGCAATAATTGGCCATCCTTACCATGAATACCAGATTGCAGCTACAGAAATGGGGTCCTTTAGTCTGGGCAGAAATAAATCCATTCCCACCCCCCTTTCGTGTTTACAATATCCCTTCAATACCTTGCCAAGCCAATCAGGAGAGAAGAAAATTGCTTTGGATAGGGATCTTTATCTAGAAAATATGTATTTACCTTTTTATTTATCTTCTTACCAGTTGACAACACTCCAAATTTTGATTCAGTGTTTCTGAGGCATGTTAGCTTGGAGAGGTGGTGTTGTGTGAGGTCCTATTCTGTTTCCCCTCATGATATGGGCCAGTTTAAACACCTACAAAGCCAACTGGGCACAAACAAGTTGAGTACTCCGCCCAGAGGCCCGATTCTGAGAATTATGACTATCAGGCCTCTGTGTCTCTTCCACACTTAAATGCATGTGGGGTTGCCTGCCTTGGCCTTCAACTGACCAACAATCCTCTTAGTCTGAAGAAAAAGGCAGATTCCATCTCTCAAGATGGAAGAGCTGCCATACAAAGTGATGAAGTGGCCATTGGCTGAAAGAAACAAAATCACATTTCCTCCAGCTTTACAAGTCTAATGTGTGATTCTATTCAAAGCCAGATATCATTGGAAAGTAACCTGGATTAGCCATTATACTGAACCTATTTTAAGTTTTAGCAGGGGTTTTTTTTAAGTCTCAAAACCAGTAACAAAATGGTAGTTTTGCTCAGCTCAGAATTCATAAATCTTCATCACTTCATACCCTCCGATTTTTACACCTTGATCCTTAAAGTGCAAGTGTTGAGATGAGTCTGCTATTGTATCATCTGCATCTGGTCTAATGGTATAGCCTAACATAAACTGGTGACCAGCTGTTGTTGTTGTTTAGTCGTTTAGTCGTGTCCGACTCTTCGTGACCCCATGGACCAGAGCACGCCAGGCACTCCTGTCTTCCACTGCCTCCTGCAGTTTGGTCAAACTCATGCTGGTAGCTTCGAGAACACTATTCAACCATCTCGTCCTCTGTCATCCCCTTCTCCTTGTGTCCTCCATCTTCCCCAACATCAGGGTCTTTTCCAGGGAGTCTTCTCTTCTCATGTATTGAAGCCTCAGCTTCAGGATCTGTCCTTCCAGTGAGCACTCAGGGCTGATTTTTTAAGAATGGAGAGGTTTGATCTTCTTGCAGTCCATGGAACTCTCAAGAGTCTCCTCCAGCACCATAATTCAAAAGCATCAATTCTTCGGCGATCAGCCTTCTTTATGGTCCAGCTCTCACTTCCATACATCACTACTGGGAAAACCATAGCCTTAACTATACGGACCTTTGTTGGCAAGGTGATGTCTCTGCTTTTTACGATGCTGTCTAGGTTTGTCATTGCTTTTCTCCCAAGAAGCAGAAGTTTTTTAATTTCGTGACTGCTGTCACCATCTGACCAGGTAGGTAAATTAAAATCATGATAGTTTCTGTAAATCATTTTTTTCTGTTTAGTTTTGATACGGCAGAAATAAGGTCTATAAGGTCACTAGAAATTGACCTCTTTGATAATTAAGGAGAGCCGACAGGCTGGGCTTGTTTTTCTTGCCCGACAGAGGGGCAGAGGGGAATATGCCCCTGCCATTAACCCATTACAAAAACCATCTGTCAGGGAACTGCCATCAGACGCAAGAGGAGAGGTAAGACGCTCCAATGATGCAGGGGAGGGAACTTGCAAGGAGAGAGAGAGAGCTTCCGCTGGGGAAGGAAATCCAGGGGACACCAGGGAGAAAGGGGAGGCTGAGAGTACTGCGGAGGGGAGGCTCCGAGACTCTTCCAGTGAAATCAGCGGAGAGAGCACAGGACCTCCGCTTGGCACGCCCACGCTGCGCAGAAGGCTTCCGCGCAGAGAATCTAGGAGGTGACTTGGCGTCAAAGAATTTCTATGTTGGAGGAAGTTTAGGAAACGCCCACTCACCGATTCTGCCAGTGACTAAGACAGTTGCGTTGTAAGGGCTGTCAAACCACGGAAAGGTTTAGCTATACGACCAGCTTGGAGCAGTTTGCAGTTTACGCACAAGCAACCCCAATTCCCATTACACCATCTACAAGACAAAAGACTCTACCAGTAACGGAGGGGGATGGGGGAGTGATGTCACACAGAAAAAAAGATGCCCTTTTACCCAGAGGTTTTGGCAAGATGTTCTGGGAACAAGGAGGAGGAAATTAGTTAGAACTCCATGCTACGCCAGCAGGAAGAGGCTGCACTGAGAGACCAGGGGCCTGGCTGCTATTTTGGACCCAGGCTCACTGATCAGGGCAGTGAGACACACTCTTGGGGCTTAATGTTATGCACACACACACACACCCCACTGAAGGCTTCCAGGTGTAAATATGTGTGAATAAATCATATTTCTTTTCTTCCTTTTCTTTTTGAAAAAATAATTTTTGTTTGATTTTACAAGTATAAAATTACAACAATACAACCATATACATCCACATTTAAAGATTCCTCCTAATCTCTGGACTTCTCACCTTCCTCCCGTCCGTGGGCCCTATTATTAACCTTTTCTGCTGCATCTTTCGCAACATATGAACAACTTGCATATAAACACAGACTCGCCATGGACAAATTCAATGATATTTAGAATCCATTCTTACAAATGCTGAAATAGGTTAAAATCTGGTCAAGTACAAAAAACAACCTTGTAAGATATACCGTTTTGGGTTTCCCCCCACTTTTATTTTCTTTTTCTCTTTTTTGTTTGTGTCTCACCATGTCTGCCACACATATAGTTATGTCCTTTTTGGAACTTTCAATAAAGGTGTTTTAAAACAACAACAACAACAACCTTTTCAACTGCATCTTTTTCAATAATCCGTATTTTATATAACTCCATTATCTCCATAGTACTTGCTATATTACAAGTGTTATTGCAATCCTGCCATTGTTTTCATCTGCTTACAGTGGTCTCTGAGATAAATTATAAATTTTTCCCATTCTTTATGAAAGTTTTGGTCTCCTTGGTTCCTGAGCTTTCCGGTCAGTTTTGCCATTTCGACATAGTCCAACAATTTAATTTGCCATTCTTCTCTGGAAGGGACATTATCTTCTTTCCATCTCTGGGCTTAATAACATCCGGGCAGCTGCCGTCACATACATAAAAAGTCTTTTCTGCTCCCTTGGAATATCCGAAACTATAATTCCTAATAAAAATCATATTTCTAAGACAGTGCAGACTCCAGTGTGCCTTGCTTTTCCAACAGAAAGACAACTTGTGTTCCTGAGACTTGTCTTTTCCGCTATGCCATGAGTTTAAACACTATTTTGTGCTCATTCCCAGGTGGTGCAGCTGTGCAGACAAGGAACGGATAACTGGCAAATGTTTCTGAGGATCTTGTTCCAGGCCACATATAAAGATAATGGCCACATGGTGTATTGTTTTCATTTATTATTCTCTGTGGCCTGACTCCATTTAAGGCTGCTTCCATCGTTTCCAATACGCAGCAGCCTAAGCAAGATGTTATCAGAGTGTGGTGGAGACACAACCAGCACACCAGCCACAACGGGAGAAAAGTGTTCGGTGCCAAAGAGGCTGCTGGAGCACAGGAGTGGAGCAAATGAAGGTCCCAAGCTGGGAATGTGATGTTTTAGGCCAAGGGTGACTGATCTGTTCTCTACCCTGCTTCCCGGTAAAATGTAACACTTCACCTAAGAACAGAAATGGCAGTCTGAGACAAGGCAGCACTGTGTGCTTGGTCCTTGTCGTATTCAATACAGCTGTGGTTCTAGTACAAGCAGTCTTTGTTTTTATTGCCAATGGAAGAAGTAAATTTGTTGTTTAGTTTTGTCCGACTCTTTGTGACCCCATGGACCAGAGCACGCCAGGCACTCCTGTCTTCCACTGCCTCCCACAGTTTGGTCAAACTCATGCTGGTAGCTTCGAGAACACTATCCAACCATCTCTTCCTCTGTCGTCCACTTCTCCTTGTGCCCTCCATTTTTCCCAACATCAGGGTCTTTTCCAGGGAGTCTTCTTTTCTCATGAGGTGGTCAAAGTATTGGAGCCTCAGCTTCATGATCTGTCCTTCTTGTGAGCACTCAGGGCTGATTTCCTACAGAATGGATAGGTTTGATCTTCTTGCAGTCCATGGGACTCTCAAGAGTCTCCTCCAGCACCATAATTCAAAAGCATCAATTCTTCGGCGATCAGCCTTCTTTATGGTCCAGCTCTCACTTCCATACATCACTACTGGGAATACCATAGCTTTAACTATACGGACCTTCGTTGGCAAGGTGATGTCTCTGCTTTTTAAGATGCTGTCTAGGTTTGTCATTGCTTTTCTCCCAAGAAGCAGGTGTCTTTTAATTTTGTGGCTGCTGTCATCATCTGCAGTGATCATGGAGCCCAAGAAAGTAAAATCTCTTACAAGACGTAAATACATACATACATGCAAAGGAGCATTTGCTTCACTTCCTTTAAATAAAGAAAAGAAATAATTTGCAGCCATGGAGTTCTCTACATGCAAACTGATTTAGCTGTGCTTCATGCAGTCCAGACAGTTGGGTAAGATTGCCCATTCTACAATAGCTGGTTTGGGGAAGTGACCTTTTAGAAATGGTCACAGACTCAAAACACAACGTATCCTATAGCTTCAGTTTACCCTTTCCCCTGGATATTAAACAGTGAAGATTTACTACATGAAATGAGATCAGAATGTCTCTCGCAGTGTCAAGTCTACAGTGAAATGGTATTGATTTTAAGGTAACATGGCGCCCTCTGCTGTATCTCCACTGTGGTTAAAAAAATAAATCTGGCGGAAAGCATACTGGGAAAGCCATGTCTCAAAAAAATAAATGTTAAGCAGAATTCGCATTCAGTTAAGGAGGGGTTGCTTCCTGGTTAAATGTACTTGCACCCCTAGTACACATACACTCGTATTCTGAAGCCAAAGTTTAAGAGAAAGCCATATTGAGAAATGATACTCTTACACATGTCTCCACAGCGGTGCGAGGTTCCAGGGTTCCCAAGTTCCATATGAGGTGCAGCAGAGACTGTGGTGTGCTTATGATATATGGTTTTATTTACACATATATACAATCTTCGTCTAGATGGAGGGTGTTATGTAGTGTAGTTTCACCCTGGGCCAACAGGGGGATACTGTATATAGTTTCCACTCAGGTCTGTAGATAGTTTTCACTCAGGTCCACGTCCGTTATTTTAGGCGGGAACTCTGAGCTGTTATAGTTACAATGTTGACAGTCGGCTGACTATAAATACAGGCCGGCTGAGCTGTTCGCTGTCAGTTTATTTCCAGCTTACCAGAATAAAAGAGCTACTTGAAGAAATCGCTGTGCCGGCTGCTATGTCAACCCACAACTTAACAGAGGGAGTGCAGAGCAGCCACAGCCTAAGAGGGCCTTCTTCCACTGTGACCCAGTGAAAACTGTTTCCTCCAGCTACATCATCCAGACTTCAAATCCGAACCCCTTCTTGTTTTTGCCCACCAACACACAGCTGGAGAAGGGGCCCTATCTTGGCCTGGAAGCCTTCACCCTCTGATGGTTTCCTTGACGGGCCATCGCCAGTCTTGGTATCCTTTTAATGGCCCATCTTAGTGGCTATGCCAGGGGTCAGCTGTGGGCCAGTCCACCATCCCTCAGACCATGTGGTGGGCCGGACTTTTTTTGGGGGGGGGATAAATGAATTCCTACGCCCCACAAATAACCCAGAGATGCATTTTAAATAAAAGCACACATTTGACTCATGTAAAAACATGCTGATTCCCAGACCGTCTGTGAGCTGGATTGATAAGGCAATTGGGCCGCATCCGGCCCCCGGGCCTTAGGTTGCCTGGGCTATGCTAAGCTGGCCTGTTTTATGAGCATCAACTAAGTCCAGGGGGAAGGGTTCAGAATTTGGCACAGTTTAATCAAACCTTGGTTAATTTTATCTTTCAGTAAATTCAAAAATCATGGGTCCCCTTTCACCCACAAACTCTGGAACCCAAACACATAACAATATATATGTGAGTTTGGGTATGTAATGATCACCATTGATACTGATTTTGGTAAGAGTGTGAGATGTGTTCTCTTTTACATGGGATGTGTTTGTAAAAGAAAAAGAAAATACTTTTCTCAACGCTTAGCATATGCAAAATGGCTAAAATATGAGGAGCTACTAAGATGGCTGGGGGTTTAGAGTGGCATGTGGGTTAAACCACAGAGCCTAGGACTTGCCAATCAGAAGGTTGGCAGTTCAAATCCCCACGACAGGGTGAGCTCTCATTGCTTGGTCGCTGCTCCTTCCAACCTAGTATGTCAAAGTGCAAGTAGATAAATAGGTACCGCTCTGGCGGGAAGGTAAACGGCATTTCCGTGCGCTGCTCTGGTTCGCCAGAAGCGGCTTAGTCATGCTGGCCACATGACCCGGAAGCTGTACGCCGGCTCCCTCGGCCAATAAAGCGAGATGAGCGCTGCAACCCCAGAGTCGGCCACGACTGGACCTAATGGTGAGGGATCCCTTTACCTTTACCTTTACCTTTTACTAAGATGGCCAGCTGACAGCAGTGACCAGTGGCCCTACCAGAAATGCTTTCAAGTTTTAAGAAGCAAAATTTATACACTTTATTACTATCTCTCTCCCTTTCACTCTCCGCCCCCCCCTGCCTTGAAAAGCAAGTCCCTATCCTGTTTGCGGAAACTGACTGTCCTGGATAACAGTCTATGGGGAGTGATCTCTATGAACCCTGTGAAGCATGCCCAAAATTTGAAATGGTCAGAAACTATGTACAGGAAGTGCAGTGAAACCATAAGAAGAGCCTTATCAGGATCAGGCCAATCAGGTCTAGTCCAGCATCCTGTTCTCAGAGAGGCCAACCAGATGTAACCTGTAACCTGAGTGCCTAACCCAAACCTTAACACTAAGAAGAAGTTTAACCCTAACCTCTAATACATAACTCTAACCCCTCACATTAATTCCTAACCCTAAACCAGGGGTCAGCAAAGTTTTCAGCAGGGGGCCGGTCCACTGTCCCTGAGATCTTGTGGGGGAACGGACTATATTTTTTTTTGGGGGGGGGAATATGAACGAATTCCTTTGCCCCACAAATAACCCAGAGATGCATTTTAAATAAAAGCACACATTCTACTCATGTAAAAACACACTGATTCCTGGACCATCTGCAGGCCGGATTTAGAAGGCGATTGGGCCGGGGCCGGCCCCGAGGCCTTAGTTTGCCTAAAGGTAAAGGGTAAAGGGACCCCTGACCATTAGAGAGCAATAGGGCACCACTTCTTAGCTTGCAGTGCTCCTCATGCCCTTTCCAAAGGCCACCAAGACCCTGAGTGCCAGGAACTGTCCTCCGACCCCCTGGCCTTCTGGTCAGCCTGTGGCCTGTTTGGCAGGACCTGCTTCAGGTCCAGGAAAGGTTTTCTTCTCCATCAACCAATGTCTCAATTGGGAGGATGTTTTCTGTGGCGAGCAAGATAGTAGCACCCCACCAAAGCAGTTTGCTTCCAAATCCCGTGTCCCCGTGTGTGTAGGGGGACAAGGGAATTGCGGGCCATTTTGGGTTTTCTAATGCAAGCCAGTTGGATTTCCAAAGATTCCCCCCTCCTCCAGATCGCAATCTGGGGGTCAGATTGGGTCTGGAGATTTTTGGGTTGGGTTTGATCTACACTGCTGAGTTGAGCCCTAGAAATTGATGTAGCAGTTCGATCTACAATTGATGTTCTGTTGTATAGATTGTTGGTTGACAGTTCAAACGGTCTTAATATGAGAAGTGTTATTTTGATGCTTTAATGTAATTGTTGAAAACACCTGAGAATCTTACCTGATGAGGTATGGTTTCCAAATGGATGAAATGAATAAAAATGGCAGGCCAGTGATGGCTTGGAGGAGCTGGCTGGTGCTGGGTGACCTAGCATGCCAATGTCAGCCAGCAGCCAAACAAGAAAATTATGGTTTGTTACGGCATTCAGACCATAGTATTTCTCTCTCTCCACACATAAACATGTGATAATGGCTAGCCTAGTTATTTTGTCACAGGGCATTCTTCTTATCTCTGAGAAAGTCATGCCTCTTATTTTGTACACCAACGAGGATGCTGGTATTGTATTTTATTCTCTGCCTTCCCTGTCTGGTTTTTTGTTTTGTTTTCTCAAGTGTGCATTAAATATGTTTGCAAATAACACACCATAAATGTCAAAAATCCCAGCAAAATAATTCAGAGGAATACAGTGCATATAAATACATGTCAAAGAACACATTCTAATTCTTAAAGGTAGTGGCCTTTACTCTTTTTTTTTTTACAGATATGCATGTCTGATAATTGAAGTACATACGGTTGAGAAATGTTTCTGCCACCAGGTGGCACTGCAGTAGTCCATAATAAAAAGGCTGTTTTCTATCTAGCAACTCAGTTTAGCAAAAACATTTCAACAAAATATTACAACTATTCTGAAAAATAAGGAATATTAACAGGAATAGGTGGTGTTAACCAAGTGTATCCTATATTTAAATTATCTAAATTATTGTCCCAGAGAACCGTCTCACACGCAGTTATCCGGCTCGCATTCTTTTTCTTCATTCAGCTCTGGGCAGGGTATTCCATTATTGGCCGGCTGGAGACGTATATACCGAGTTCGTCTTTTAGTTCCTAAATGTCCACACGTGCCTCTGCAGAGGCCCCAAGAAGACCACAACGATGTCTCACAATCCAGGGGAGTTTCTGAAATATACAGGAAATTGATAAAGCAATAGGAGTCTGCTTCAGATCCAGGAGGCAAGTGTGCATGAACCATATCAAGCATCCTGACCCATGCTTGTCCCTCAAGGCCAGGAGAAGGCGATGGAAGCTTCCTGCTTTCCCTCAGCTATGGTATGCTGTTGATGTAAACAAAAATTGCCCTTTTCCCTTATGGGGTATCCAAGAGCCCATATAGAGTCCTTACATAGGTTCCCTATTGGTAGGAGAAAATAACAGAGGCCAATCAGAGAATATTGAGAAGCAAAGCAGCTAGTAAGCTTGATCTTTATTGATCTGTTGCAACAGGGTGCTCCCCTCACCCGCAGGAGAGGAGGAGGACCCAGAAAAATGGTGTGCAAGGCCTTATAAAGACTTTTGAAATTGCCACCTGTAGATCAAGACCACCCCCAGAAACATCATACATACATCACAGAAGGGTTGTAACCTAAGACCACCCCCCAGATACATCATACCTACATCACAGCAAAGGCGGTCTTAAAACAGAAATTTGAATGTTGTTTTTCTCCTGTTGTTGTTTATCTCCTGTCTGGCAGGTTACTTGATTGGATTGCCAATCTTTTGTAATGATAAATACTTAGTTCCTGGGCCAGGTCACAGACTCACACCCTATTAATATCTTAAATGTGCCCTTAAGACAGGATTTGTGAGGAAAGAGACAATGGGGAGGTTTCCCACTTTGACCTTGCAGAGAAAACATTTGCTCAGTTTAGGAATCAAAATGGTTCCAGGTCGGTCTTCCTGTGCTGATCTATGTACGTGCTTGGTTGGTACACTTATGAACATTACCATATATCTAAGACCATAATATTCCTATCACACTGTGTTGTCAAACAGTGGTGCCTCGCAAGACGAAATTAATTTGTTCCGCAAGTTTTGTCGCCTTGCGATTCTTTTCGTCTTGCGAAGCACGGTGTTGGGAAAGTTTTGGGAAAGCTTCAAAAATCACCAAAGTCTTTAAAAACCTCAAAAAAGGCTACCACACCGCGTTCTATGAGTTGCTCCTCGAAGTCAAGTCACAACTGTATTAACGGTGTTAAGAAAAAGGAAACAAACTTGCAAGACGTTTCCGTCTTGCGAAGCAAGCCCATAGGGAAAATCGTCTTGCGAAGCAGCTCAAAAAACAAAAAACACTTTCGTCTAGCAAGTTTTTCGTCTTGCGAGGCATTCGTCTTGCGGGGCACCACTGTATATGAAATTGTCTTTCCAGTCAGAATTCGCAACAAGTGTTTTCCATAGTGTTTTCCCCTATTTTCCCTAACATAATGTCACAATGTATGGTTGCATAAGTTTTGTTTAAACTAAAGCAAAAGCTCTGGAGAACTGTGATTTAAACAACTTGATACATTCCCAGTTCATCTTGCTTTCTTCTTACTCTTTCTAAAAAAACAAAAAACAAAAAAACCACAACCCTCCCCTGAAATCTTCCTCTTTAACTGACTAAACTTTGTGAGATTGCCTGTTGCTGTACACCTGTATTGAAGCTACTGCATGGAACTGTACCAAAAGCTGGTAGTCTTTTTAAATTAATAAAAATTGTGCTCGAAATGTGTGTGTGTGTGTGTGTGTGTGTGAGAGAGAGAGAGAGAGAGAGAAATTGTCTATGGGGAGAGAGAGGAGAGAGAGAGAGAGAGAGAGAGAGAGAGAGAGAGAGAGAGAGAGAGAGAGAATTTGCTGAGTTTGACTTATTTCCTCTAGTCTAGAGGTCAGCAAACTTTTTCAGCCATGGGCCAGTCCACTATCTCTCAGACCATGTGGCGGGCTGGACTATATTGGGGGGGGGAATGAACAAATTCCTATGCCCCACAAATAACCCAGACATCCATTTTAAATAAAAACACACATTCTGCTTGTGTAAAAACACCAGGCAGGTCCCACAAATAACCCAGAGATGCATTTTAAATAAAAGGACACATTCTACCTATGTAAAAACACACTGATTCCTGGACTGTCCGTGGGCCGGATTGAGAAGGCGATTGGGCCAGATCCGGCCCCCGGGCCTTAGTTTGCCTACCCCTGCTCTAGTGATCTGTTCTAACATCTCTTTTGATCTCTCAGTTCACTGTTTCTGATAGCAGTGGTCTATAGTCCAAGGTTTGCATCAGGCTTCCTGTCTTAGCTGTGGTCCCTTCACTCTCAAAGTTAAGCAACAATGGAATACATTGTAGGCTCAGAACGTTTTCTTTGAGGTTGAATCCTGACAAGACAGAAGTACTGTTTTGGGGGACAGGGGGTGGGCAGGTGTGGGGGATCCCCTGGTCCTGAATGGGGTAACTGTGCTTCCGAAGGATCAGGTGCACAGCCTGGGAGTCATTTTGGATTCACAGCTGTCCATGGAGGCACAGGTCAATTCTGTGTCCAGGGCAGCTGTCTACCAGCTCCATCTGGTACACAGGCTGAGACCCTACCTGCCCGCGGACTGTCTCGCCAGAGTGGTGCATGCTCTAGTTATCTCACGCTTGGACTATTGCAATGTGCTCTACATGGGGCTACCTTTGAAGGTAACCCGGAAAATACAACTAATCCAGAATGCGGCAGCTAGACTGGTGACTGGGAGTGGCCGCCGAGACCACATAACACTCAGCCTAGTATACCTGAAGGAGCGTCTCCACCCCCATCGTTCAGCCCAGACACTGAGGTCCAGCTCCAAGGGCCTTCTGGTGGTTCCCTTCCCTGAGAGAAGTGAGGTTACAGGAGAACCAGGCAGAGGGCCTTCTCGGTAGTGGCGCCCGCCCTGTGGAACGCCCTCCCATCAGATGTCAAGGAAATTAATGACTGACTTTTAGAAGACATCTGAAGGCAGTTGAGGGAAGTTTTTAATGTTTTTATTGCATTTTGAATATTCTGTTGGGAGCCTCCCAGAGTGGCTGGGGAAACCCAGCCAGATAGACAGGGTATAAATAATAAATTGTTGTTGTTGTTGTTGTTGTTGTTGTTGTTGTTGTTGTTATGAACTACTGGACAAACTATGAAGATTCCTAAGAGAATATGTGTTAAATGCTTTCACTTTCTAAAGGTATAATATGCATAAATGATTGCCTTGAATTTCCTTTTAGGAAATTCCTAGGCATGGAAACCCTAGGCTCAAGCAACCATTGGTGTAAGGAAAGAGTTCACTCAAGCACCAGAATGCATGGGAATGATAAATTATGATGCCACTTTCGGCTAACTCTGACTGAACATAAGCAGCACTGGGGCTAAAAGTCCAAGGGAAAGTGTACATGACGTGCTGCAAAATATGCTTACTTCCTTGGTGGTGATTACAATTTCCATGCTGTTTAACACATGGGTGAATTTGTAAGCACCTTAACTAAACACTTACTAAAAAGTAAAGGGACCCCTGACCGTTAGGTCCAGTTCCGGACGACTCTCGGCTTGCGGCGCTCATCTCGCTTTACTGGCCAAGGGAGCTGGCGTACAGTTTCCGGGTCATGTGGCCAGCATGCCTAAGCCGCTTCTGGCAAAACCAGAGCAGCGCACGGAAACGCCATTTACCTTTCTGCCGGAGTGGTACCTATTTATCTACTTTGACGTGCTTTCGAACTGCTAGGTTGGCAGGAGCAGGATCTGAGCAATGGGAGCTCACCCTGTTGCGGGGATTTGAACCGCTGACCTTCTGATCGGCAAGCCCTAGGCTCTGTGGTTTAGACATCCCCAAACACTTACTAGCTGAAGGTAAAAGAACCTTCTCAGATGGACCAGGGGTGTTTGGGAGAGGACCTCTGCCCTAAGGTATGAATGAAGCAGCAGTCTGCACAGTTTTTAACCAAAGTAAAGCAGAGGCACTAATGGTCACTCTTTCATCTAGTCAAATAATTTAACACACTCGGTGAGGGCTGGTTGTAGAAAAGCCATCCTTCCACATGCCTGTGGTACCATTGCACAACCTGCAGCTTTTAAAAATCAGCTTTGCGCTTTGTTGTGGCTGGTCATATGAATGTCCAGCGGGCAGTGGCAGCAATCTGCCGGCAGATGTGTGGTATCAGCATAAAGAACTTCATGTGATCTGCCTGATCAAATTCCACTCTAGCCAGTACAGTGGTACCTTGCTTCTCAAATGCCTTGGTTCTCAAACGCCTGGGTACTCAAACGCCAGAAACTGGAAGTGTTCCAGTTTTCGAACATTTTTCGGAAGCCGAACGTCCGATGCAGCTGTCGGCTATTGTTTCTGGAACACCTGCACCAATCAGAAGCTGCGCCTTGGTTTTCGAACATTTCAGAAGTCAAGCGGACTTCTGGAACGGATTAAGTTTGGCACTTTTGTTATTGCTATTTATTTTGCGTTTTGGTTTTTGAGGCTTTTTTGGTTAATTTGTTTTTTTGTGACTGTGTGGAACCCAGTTCAGCTACCATAGCTGTCAACGTTTCCTTTTTTTTAAGGGAAATTCCCTTATTCCGAATAGGATTCCTCGCAAGAAAAGGGAAAAGTTGACAGCTATGCAGCTACTGATAGATTGATTGTGTGACTGCGGAAGTGGATAAAAGTTCCCCAACCAAACATTGACTATCAGTGCAGGTAAGGGAAAAAATATATTTTATTTTTTATCATCTACAATACAGTCTTATTTATTTTATAGTACAGTACATTGATTAGTGCTTCCTCAATGGTTTTGTTAAGATAGTAAAATTCATGTTAAACTACTGTTATAGGGGTTGTTTTTAAAAGCCTGGATTAATTCGTTTTGCATTATCTTTGGGAAAGCGTGCCTTGGTTTTGGAATGCTTTGGTTTTGGAACGGACTTCCAGAAGAGATTAAGTTTGAGACTCAAGGTACCACTGTACTCCTTTGGAAGTAAACTTCACTATCACTTGCAGAAGGGAAATTGTGTGGGAAACTGTAGTCTAGCATAACTAGCAAGCTGAGGGCTGGTTAATGCATGAAGGGGTTAAGGCCACAAAATTGCATTCCTAGGCTCAGCTGGGTAACATCCCTCACCTGGAAGAAAGTTAATTTCCCTCCTTTGTTTGTTCTTTTTTCACCATGTGAACTCACCAAGATAGCTCACTACAAGCTCAGACCACGTACTTAGAGCTATTTCACTATATTTTGTATCCCAAGATTTCTGCCTACTTGCCACTGCATGGAATAACATGTGAACCTGACCTTCCGACCTTCAGTCTTTGTAAGTAAAGCATTCAAACTTACTAATGGTATGGTCTGTTCATTGTGAGAGGGATAGAAAGGGGAAGCATCATAAGCATCTAGAACAGAATATTTAAAAGGTCTATTATTCCCTTGCTTAACTTTGCTGCATGATTCTGTGTTTTGAAAGTCTGTTGGGAGCTCTTTTTCTGCTGGAGAGAATGTTTAGCCTTAAGGGATGCGGGTGGCGCTGTGGCTTAAACCACAGAGCCTAGTAATAATAATAATAATAATAATAATAATAATAATAATAATAATTTATTATTTATACCCCGCCCATCTGGCTGGGCCTCCCCAGCCACTCTGGGCGGCTTCCATAAAAACCAAAAATACAATAAAATATCACACGTTAAAAACTTCCCTGAACAGGGCTGCCTTAAGATGTCTCCTGAATGTCAGGTAGTTGTTTATCGCCTTGACATCTGCTGGAAGGGTGTTCCACAGGGCGGGCGCCACTACCGAGAAGGCCCTCTGCCTGGTTCCCTGTAGCTTTGCTTCTCGCAGTGAGGGAACCGCCAGAAGGCCCTCGGCGCTGGACCTCAGCGTCCGGGCAGACTGATGGGGGTGGAGACGCTCCTTCAGGTATACTGGACCGAGGCCGTTTAGGGCTTTAAAGGTCAGCACCAACACTTTGAATTGTGCTCGGAAACGTACTGGGAGCCAATGCAGGTCTTTCAAGACCGGTGTTATATGGTCTCGGCGGCCGCTCCCAGTCACCAGTCTAGCTGCCGCATTCTGGATTAGTTGTAGTTTCCGAGTCACCTTCAAAGGTAGCCCCACGTAGAGTGCATTGCAGTAGTCCAAGCGGGAGATAACCAGAGCATGCACCACTCTGGCGAGACAGTCCGCAGGCAGATAGGGTCTCAGCCTACGTACCAGATGGAGCTGGTAAACAGCTGCCCTGGACACAGATTTGACCTGTGCCTCCATGGACAGCTGTGAGTCCAAAATGACTCCCAGGCTGCGCACCTGGTCCTTCAGGGGCACAGTTACCCCATTCAGGACCAGGGAATCCTCCACACCTGCCCGCCTCCTGTCCCCCAAAAACAGTACTTCTGTCTTGTCAGGATTCAACCTCAATCTGTTAGCCGCCATCCATCCTCCAACCGCCTCCAGACACTCACACAGGACCTTCACCGCCTTCACTGGTTCTGATTTAAAAGAGAGGTAGAGCCTAGGACTTGCCGATCAGACGATCGGCAGTTCAAATCCCCGCAACGAGGTGAGCTCCCGTTGCTCGGTCCCAGCTCCTGCCAACCTAGCAGTTCGAAAGCACCTCAAAGTGTAAGTAGGTAAATAGGTACCACTCCTGTGGGAAGGTAAACAGCGTTTCCATGTGCTGCTCTGGTTCGCCAGAAGCGGCTTAGTCATGCTGGCCACATGACCCAGAAGCTGTATGCTGGCTCCCTCGGCCAATAAAGCGAGATGAGCGCCGCAACCCCAGAGTCAGTCACGACTGGACCTAATGGTCAGGAGTCCCTTTATCTTTATCTTTACCTTTATGTTTAGCCTTGCACTTTGGATCTAAGGGATCCAGCCAATTCTTTTATTAATTATCCCACAGGGATTATCTATATAAATCTATTTTTGCCATTTCTCCATATGATCTCCCTGTGCATTCATTTTTTCACATTACATACCTATAGCAAAACAGTCCATGTTATTCAATTGTTAAACACTTACCTGAAACAGAATCATCAATTTCATTCCTGATTGCAGTCACATTGGGCTGAGGAGGAGGAAATCCTAGTTTGCCTCTCTTCACTTTTATCATGGTTACTCGAGCGATAGGTGGCAATTTTTTAAGCTTGGGGTAATAAAACGAGTTCGCTGGGTGACTTGGAGAGGAAGCAGTGATCTGTGGATTGAAACACATATGCAAAAGATACCAATTTAGTATCACAAAGGGAATCTGCAGCAAAATGTTACAGTGTGGGTTACTCCTGAGCAGGGTTCCACCACTTTCATTTTCTGTTCCATCACCATTCATCATAGTTCTGCACCCATTGAACATGCTCAGTTCTCATTTTCCCCTAAAGGTTTCTTTTTGATCTTGGGGTTCCATCAAATCTGGTTAATAGATGGCACGGTTGGGCTGCATAAGGAGAAGCAGTCAGAGAACTATTAGTATAAAAAGGTAAAGGGACCCCTGACCATTAGGTCCAGTCGTGACCGACTCTGGGGTTGCGGCACTCATCTCGCTTTACTGGCCGAGGGAGCCGGCGTACAGCTTCCGGGTCATGTGGCCAGCATGACTAAGCCGCTTCTGGCAAACCAGAGCAGCGCACGGAAACACTGTTTACCTTCCTGCCAGAGTGGTACCTATTTATCTACTTGCACTTCAACGTGCTTTTGAACTGCTAGGTTGGCAGGAGCAGGGACCGAGCAACGGGAGCTCACCCCGTCGTGGGGATAGCTCTCCGTATATATTAGGGGAGTTCACTGGCTCTGGCCAAGTATATGCCAGTCTTGTGGTCTGGGCAGCCCAAGACTTCCATGCGCACTGCCCAGGCTTGTGCCCCAGAGAATGAATGAATGAGTCTTTATTTGCATCAGCCATCAGCCATAGCAATAAAACAACAATACAATATACAAAGAATAGAAATACAGTAAAGAGCCAATTATATAAAACACATTTTGGGGTTTTGAATCAATAGTCAAATAGTGGACCTTATTCTGATTGTCCCAGCTAAAAACTTTGCAGCCTTTGCTGTCACCTGCTCATCATGATCTGCAAAGAGAAAGGACACTGTGGCAGTGGTTGGGTGACCTGGAATGGACAATAAAAGAGGGGTGATAATCTCGTTCCTCAGATCTTTATAAAGAGTGCAAGCCAGAAGGGCATGCGCCACTGATTTGGTACTGCCATCTCCACAGGGACATAAGCGTCTTTCATGTGGAATCTGTTGGAATCGTCCCTCAAATACAGCCGAGGGCAATACATTCAATCCTGTGAGAGTAAAAGCGTTGAACCCCAGAGAGGTCACTTCGGTGTGTAGCATTTACAAGTTCTAAGTTCAACTTAGATGCAGGTGGCACTGTGAGTTAAACCACAGAGCCTCTTGGGCTTGCCAATCAGAAGGGTGGTGGTTCGAATCCTGACGACGGGGTGAGCTCCCGTTGCTCGGTCCCAGCTCCTGCCCAACCTAGCAGTTCAAAAGCACGTCAAAGTGCAAGTAGATAAATAGGTACTGCTCCGGCGGGAAGGTAAACGGCATTTCCGTGCGCTGCTCTGGTTTGCCAGAAGTGGCTTAGTCATGCTGGCCACATGACCCGGAAGCTGTACGCCGGCTCCCTTGGCCAATAAAGCGAGATGAATGCCGCAACCCCAGAGTCGGCCACGACTGGACCTAATGGTCAGGGGTCCCTTTACCTTTACCTTAAGCTCAACTTGACTGGCATAAGGTATGAGCACTACAGGTTGCCTTCCATCAGTGAGAGAGATGATTGTGTTTCACTGGTCAGCTACTGCCCTCATTAAGCCAGGCAGACCCTGGTCAACACAGTGCTAACCCACCACTGTCCACCTGCTTCAGTGGGATCTTGGGAGTTCAGAGTCTCCAGCGGGTTGATGTCACCCCCCAAAGGTGCGCCCTTTCATTGTCTCCCGAGACAGACGGATGCCCTCAATCTCAACATGCCAACAAATGCCAGGGAACCAAATTGTACCAATTTGAACTGAACCGGGATTCAGCCAGAGTGGGTAGCAGGAGCCCAGGATAGCTCTGTGGCGGATCCACCCGGGGTAATCCAGAACTATCAAAAGCAGGGGGCAAGGGGCAGTCGTAGGAGCTAGAATGCAACCCCCTACAGCTACTCATCTGTGCCTCTGTTGCAGCAAACACAGATCCCCAGAAATCCTATTGCAAAACAAGAGCATTCTTGTTTCTTCACATAGAGCAGTGGTGGCCAAACCTGGCCCTCCAGCTGATCTTGGACTACAATTCCCATCATCCCTAGCTAACAGGACCAGTGGTCAGGGATGATGGGAATTGTAGTCCCAAAACAGCTGGAGGGCCAAGTTTGGCCACCACTGCTCTATGTGAAGAAACAAGAATGCTCTTGTTTTGCAATAGGATTTCTGGCTCTGTGGTTTTAACCCGCAGCGCCACCCGTGTCCCTATGCTACCATCACAATTACGGCTGTGATATAAAATAATGATCACACTAATGTTGAATGGAATTGTGTGTTTGACCAGTCAAGGAACGGCTTAGAAACTTACCTCTGTGACAGGATCCTGTGGGATAGTGGCAAAATTGGGGGAGGAAAATGTGAAGCCACTGTCAGTGCCAGCGTCATACGGGAAAAGATCCAAAGATACTTTCTGTTTCCAGTGGTCTTTTTCACACAGATTTAAACTGTCAATGCCCACGAACCAGTCAGGGCTGGGCACAATTCGCACCGCAATGGACACCTAGCAATTTAAAAAAAGAAAAGGCTTACTTCAGAACCTGAATTAAGCACGTTAGATTAATCCTCCTTAGATTATTGCACCACAACGTCACATGTAAATAAACCAGTGTAACAGTAATATCATAACGTACCCTCCAAAGTTTCTCCGATGGAAATAGGGATGTCCTATTCAATAATCATAATAAGTTGATTATTTATATGCCACCCATTAAACATTTTTTTAAAAAAATCCCTATACAGGCTTCTAAAGGTTGTATCTTCTTGGCTCAGGAGTCGCATAACTCCATACCCTCCAACATTTCTCTGATGAAAATAGGGATGTCCTAAGGAAAAGCGGGACATTCTGGGATCAAATCAGAACCCAGGACGCCTTCTGTAAATCCAGGACTGTCACTGGAAAATAGGGACACTTGGAGGGTCTGTCATAATCATGTTTTAGAAATAATCTACTTTATTTATTTTTATTGATTATGGCACAATACGGCCCTTTCCCACATCACACTTGGCGACCTCTTGAGCAAAATATATTAAACTCTGCAGCGCTTATATAAGAGACTCTTCTTCAAATAGTTTCAGTCATGCACATATTGGGCTGTGTACAAAGCTGTTTGTGCAGGAGTGGAGCAGACTTCTAATGCGATGGGACGTTTCCTTCCTCTTCTCCTCCAGGCAGTCTCCGCTTTCACCCATCTGAAGTGGGTGAAAAGAGGAAGGTGACGTCTGCTCATGCAATTCCATCCATGCTTCCAAGAGCTGCAACCTTTGATTGACGAATCAGTTAGATGGCTCAATTGATCCTCAGGCCTATGCAGGGGGAGGGAGGCAGCTGGATACACTTGTGATAGGCCTTGGAGGGCTAAGTTGGTTGGGGGGGGCCCTGCCAGGTACCTGCCAAACTTAGGCTGTCATGCCAAGAACGCCCTGTCAGTGGGAGACCTTGGGCTTTCAAATTTCAGCAGCACCCCGTGCAGGGCCTCTTGGCTCCATTCTGAATTGTAGTTGTGGCACCCCCACGGCTCTAAAAAGTGAAGGTAAAGGACCCCCAAACGGTTAAGTCCGGTCAAAGGCGACTATGGGGTTGCGGCGCTCATCTCGCTGTCAGGCCGAGGGAGCAGGCGTTTGTCCACAGACAGCTTTCTGGGTCATGTGGCCAGCAGGACTAAACCGCTTCTGGCGCAACGGGACACCGTGACGGAAACCAGGGCACACAGAAATGCCATTTGCCTTCCCACCGCAGTGGTACCTATTTATCTACTTGCACTGGTATGCTATCAGACTGCTAGGTTGGCAGGAGCTGGGACCAAGTAACGGGAGCTCACCCCATTGCAGGGATTCGAACTGCCAACCTTCTGATCAGCAAGCCCAAGAGGCTCAGTGGTTTAGACCACAGTGCCACCCCAAGGCTCTATGCCCAACAAGACCAATCCTGTTGCACTTTCCTAAATCTTCCACTGGACCCGTACCTGCCAGCTGACTGGGGACTTAATGCACTGCTAGACTTTGATAGTAATCTGGACCTGTATTACTGATTAGGATCTGATTAGGCGCTGCAGCTGCTTTTTTTGTTTGAGTTTATAACTTTATTCTAACAAGACTCTCGCCCCGGGCATCACACAAGCTCTGCATGGGCCTGTTGACACCCCAATAAATTGGCCAACACGGTCTTTTCTTTTCTTTTTAAGCCTGTATTTAGATGTAACTACTTATATTTTTTAAAAAAACCATACAAAGGTGGCAGGAACCATCTTAAAAGAGGCATTCCCCCTGTGGACAGACACACAACGACATGCCTCTCTTCAAAGGTGCTTGCTGTGACGTACACATCTAAAATTTAAGGATGCCGGTTATTGAAAACCATTGTTTTACTTGCATGCAATTTTGGGGGGGAAAGCAACTGACTGAATAACACACTCGTTTTAAGTAACTGACTTCCATTTCTTTAATCGGGTGATGGCTCTATTTTTTAATTTTTTTTTACACAAAAAATAGGCCAATGAGCATTTTCCCTACTTACCAGCGGTTGTCTTGGGTGGACCTCCAAGTCTGCGGCTGTTTGCCCCGTGCCAGTGGAAATGGCAGGAGCGGAGAATATTCCGTGAATGCTTTGGATTTTTTCCCCAGCTGCTTCTATTTCCTTCATTAATGCCCAGGGTTCACCTCTTTCGGCAAAGTCACGCATCCCGTTGCTGGCAAACTCGTTCATTTTCCACATGTTGTAGTCAGAGTTATGGGCAGCGCCTGTGGAAGGGAAGACATGGCAGCAGGCAGGAGTCTGGTTTAGATTTGCTTAATAATATACTGTATGCTGTTCTTCTCCTCTCTTTCTGAAGTGGAACAAGCTATGTTTAAAGAAGTAAGGTATGCTGTTTACTTTAGCTGCAGCAAAATTGGAAACAGAAGCTAGCTGGAGAAACCAGCCCCACATTGTATAACACTGAGCTTGCTGATAGTGCATGTTTGGTCTCTCAGTCATAGGAACTTAGACGTAACTTGATTACAAAAAAATAAATAAATTAAGAAAAGATGGTACGGTTTTTAGAGAGTTAGCTTGCCTTTAGTAACTGCACGAGCCTGACTTACCCAGAAGTGACGACCATTGTGCTGGAGGCCTGTACAGAGGGTACTGCTTAGGGAACGATGCCTGGCTCCACTTTCCTGTGAAAATAATGGTGTACCTTGCAAGTTCTTCTGCTGTGCAAACAGAGTCTTCCTCAAGAGGCAAACAATTAACAAAGCTCAGAACAGTGAAAAGCAATGCTATGATGATTCTATAGGAGCTGGAGACAGCGGTCAAGTTTTCCATTTCCTCGCCCGTGCAGAAAACCCTCCACGTTCCTCTCTGTGGGTTAAATAAATGAAAGCTTGATACAGTTAGACTCTGAGCATGCAGAAAGTCAACTGCCAAAAACTCTGCTGCATTCAAGAATCATAAGACTTTCGAATAAGTTGAAGTTGTAACAGTACCCCAAACAAATGTTTCCGATTGGGAAATGAAACATGTTTCTGGCGACGTGTTTTTTCAAGATCCGTTTACAGTTTTGCTTTTTCAGTCTTATTAGAATCACATCTTGGCCCAATTATGTTAGCAATTGATTCGGTGCGTATGGTATATATGTTTTCAAATATTAAATTGCATGTCATTTTGCCCAGAGACATACTTCCTTGGAAAACTGAGTTTAAAAACTGTCTCATGGCACACAACACTGTAGGTCGGAGTTAGTACATGCAAATTTAAGGCATAATCTAGCTGCTAAGTCCCATGATGCAGAAATTAGGAGGGGGGCACATTTTACAAGGTATTAGGTAATAAAACACCAAACTATGATTGTTTTAAACAATAACTTTCAACATTATTTTAAAAACTTCTTTAAGAATTGGACAGAATTAAAAACAGCAGCTAAGATAGTAGGAATGTACATTAGTAATACATGCAAATATTTCACACTTACTGGGTGGTGTTTCCTGGGAAGCCCTGGGAAGTTAAGAGCCCTTGCTTGCTCTTGCAGCTGAGCAGTTCTGCCACAGAAAAGGAAGAAACCAGAGTGCTTGCTGCTATTTATGCCAGAAGTTAGGTCCCTTTGGTCCAAGGCTGATTGCAACCTTTAGACTAGATGAGCCGAACGTATCTTGTCCTTGTTTGAAACGTTTTCACTGTTTCATGAGAATTAATAATAAAAAACCCTATTAAAATTGTGGTGCCGAACAGATAAAACAAGATTTTAGAGAACCTTACGTTATTGCCATCAGTTCAAGGTTTCTGAAGACTGTACATTTCTTTGTTCTTGCTTTCATGCCCCGAAGCTAAGGACAAACTGCTTCCAAGACAAAACCTTTCTCGTGGAAGAGTTTTAGATGAGAAGCACATTTTTGCAAGTTTTATTGGTTGACAGATGGCTTTTTCAAGTCTGGACTGAAAGCACTCCCCTCTAATTCACCCATATGCGCACGTCTCAGCTGGAAGAAGAAAACCAAAGGTGCCTAAGGAAAATATTGTCGCTACAAATATGCTTTAGGGAAGCAATTATACGCTGTGTACGTTTTAAGTGCTGTGCACTATCTGGAGAAGCTCTACAAGACATCCTTGTTTGACAAGGTGCCACCAGGACGCTGCTCTGTGGAAAGTGTCACAGTTGTCATGTTTCAAATAAACTTGTAACAGAAAAATAAAAAAATTATATATAAACTTTTACTATAACTTACCTTCATTATATAGCCGGAATTAAGATTGCCGGAAGAAATATCAACAACCTCCAATATGCAGATGACACAACCTTGATGGCTGAAAGTGAGGAGGAATCAAATAACCTTTTATTGAGGGTGAAAGAGGAGAGCACAAAATATGTTCTGAAGCTCAACATAAAAAACCCCGAAGATCATGGCCACTGGTCCCATCACCTCCTGGCAAATAGAAGGGGAAGAAATGGAGGCAGTGAGAGATTTTACTTTCTGGGGCTCCATGATCACTGCAGAGTGCCTGGTGTGCTCTGGTCCATGGGGTCACGAAGAGTCGGACACGACTAAACGACTAAACAACAACACCTTCATTAAAAACCCATGTAACTCCTCTCATTGGTTTAAATAGATTGCCTGTTACACCCATTAATTGCTACTTATGTCATCTCATTAAGCCAAGCTTCTTTCCACCCATATATGTCTTTGGAGATTGAAGGAAAGCAGAGAAGGAGGAGCAGAGGTCCAAGGAAGCTGAACGTATAGCACTTCAATATAATTTTTTTATTTGGTTTTAAAAAGTATAAACATATAACAACAAAACAATTCCCTATCCAAATATTGAGATTACTCTGAATCTCCTGATTTCCCCCATCCCTTCCATGGGTCCTAACAGTATTATTTACAACTGCATATCAATATTTGGGATGCAGGTGGCACTGTGGGTTAAACCACATAGCCTAGGACTTGCCGATCAGAAGGTCAGTGGTTCGAATCCCCTCGATGGGGTGAGCTCCCGTTGCTCGGTCCCAGCTCCTGCCAACCTAGCAGTTCGAAAGCACATCAAAGTGCAAGTAGATAAATAGGTACTGCTCCGGCGGAAAGGTAAATGGTATTTCCATGCGCTGCTCTGGTTCACCAGAAGTGGCTTAGTCATGCTGGCCACATGACCCAGAAGCTGTACACCGGCTCCCTCGGCCAGTAAAGTGAGATGAGCGTCGCAAGTCGGCCACGACTGGACCTAATGGTCAGGGGTCCCTTTACCTTTACCTTATCAATATTTATCCAAAATTTTAATCCTTCTAAATTATCCAGATTTTTCATTACTTTACAAGTGTGGTTAAAATCCTGCTAATGTTTTAACCTGCTTACAGTGGTCTCATAAATAAATTGTAAACGTTCCCCGTTCCTTATTCAAGTTCTTGACTTCTTGATCTCTGAGCCTCCCAGTTAATTTTGCCATTTCAGCATACTCCATCAACTTGATTTGCCACTCTTCTCTGGTTGGGGTAGTTTCTTCCTTCCATCTCTGGGCTAGTAGTATCCATGTGGGTGTTGTCGCATACATAAACAATCTTTTATGGTCCTTTGGTATCTCGGTACCTATAATTCCTAGTAAAAAAGGCTTCTGGTTTTTTAACAAAAGTTATTTTAAACATTTTTTTCATTTCATTATATACCATCTCTCAGAAATTTTTAGTTACCAGTACTTTACTTTACTTTAGTTACTTTATGTTAAAATGTACCTTCTTTTTCTTTACGTTTCCAGCAAGTATTTGAACTTGTTCTGTACATTTTTGCTAACTTGTCAGGTGTCAGATACCACCTACATATCATTTTCATATAATTTTCTTTCAGTGGACAACATGCTGTGAATTCCGGTGCTGTTTTCCATAGCCTCTCTCAATCTGCCATTTCTATATTATGTCTCAAGTCTTTTGCCCATTGTATCATTACAGATTTAAGCTTTTCATCTTTTGTATGCCACTCCAAGAGCAAATTATACATCTTCAACAGACTTTATGCATTCTTTTTCTATGGTTGCTAGCACAGAACATCTTTGGTTGGAGCTTTTTGCTTCAGGTATTGAAGCAAAGCCTAGGACCTCCCCTCTGCCCGTCACCGCCACTCCCGCTCTCACTAGGCCGTACTGCGGCTATGCCGCCAAAGGACCCAGATGAATTGGTCTGCCTGGCATGGTCTATGAATTGATGAGGAGCCTTGAGAGGAGAGCGAGGGCAAATATAGAGAAAGCAGTTCAGAGAGAGGAGGAAAAGGAGGAGGTGGAGGCATGGGCAGGTGTTCCAAGGGCTACAAGGGAAAGACCGCAAGCGCTTCTCCCATAGATTTGTAGTGGTAGACTAGCATAGATGGTCTGATTTGCGGGTTTACTTCGGGCGCTATTTCCCTCTCCTCCTCCCGCCCCACCTGATGGAATTGAGAGCTGCAGATGGAGCACAAGAGAAAAGATACAGAACTGCAGCAGCATCTTCATAGCTTGGACTTCGTTTTGCGCGAAAAGTGGTTGCTGCTTGTAGTTATTTAATTGCAGTGTTTCATCAGCTGGTGTCTTGAGCAGCAGCCTCTGGAAACGAAGGGCTAATATCCGGCGCTGCTCTCCCAAATTATCTGGTCCCTTTTAACTTCATATTTCAGCTGGTTGACTAAAATCCCTTATTTTCAAGGCTGCTGGTCCCTTATTTTCAAATCTGTAAGTTGACAGTTATGGTTTGAGGGCCCCCTGTGAAAATTACCGTCGGTGCGCATGGCATTGCCAGGATCACAGCATTTCCCTAAGGATGCAGCAGCCCTAGATCATTCCTGTCTCACCTGTGTAGGGCTGAAAAAAATCTGATAAAGTAAGAATGGGGAACCAAAGGGCCACAGACCCTCATGGACATCCTCCCAGAGCCGGGGCTTTTTTGGCCGTGGCCCCAATCTGGTGGAACGCTCTGTCACAAGAGACTAGGGCCCTGTGGGACTTGACATCTTTCCGCAGGGCCTGCAAGACAGAGCTGTTCCACCAGGCCTTTGGCCAGGGCACAGCCTGACTCCCTCCTTTGGCAATCTTCACAGAACTCTAGCCCAATGGTTGCCATCAATTTGATTTTGAATTGATTTTAGAATGAATTGATTTTAGAATGTATTTCAATTAATTGACTGTGATTTTATGTAAACAGTGTTTTTTTACTGTTAGCCACTCTGAGCCCAGCTTTGGCTGGGGAGAGCAGGATATAAATATAAATATTATTATTATTATTATTATTATTATTATTATTATTATTATTATGTGCTGTGGTTGGTGGGGCCAGAGACAAAGTGAGTGAAGTGGGCTTAGCAATGGAAGTGATGCTTATTTATCTTTGTACAGTAGTTTGATTCTAAACGGCCCACCCAGGGGCAGGAAGTGGTGTTGGCAAGGACCACCGATCAGCTGTTTGCTGGCCCCTGCAAACCCTGCCTGGCAAATGAGAAGGTTTTACCTAATGCCATAGCGAAGGCAGGCGGGCAACCCCATCCGCCTTTCGAAATTGCCCACAGGGTTGGGTAAAGTCCGGATCCAGCTGAAACCAGTTCCCCACTCCTGAATGATGAGATTCACTCTCACAAGACGTAGCGAGGACTCCGAAATGGGACGGTACCCCTAAACATTTTGTGAATCTCACGGGAGAAGAAACTAAATAATAACAAGTTTCTTTTCTAGCACGGTGAATCGTCAGTTCCATTGCTACCCCTGATGGTGGCCCCATTTCCTGTCACTGTGTTTCTTGAATCTCAGACAGAAGCGGGCGTTTAATGTGTGAAGTAGGAATTGGAATCTGGCACAGTGATTGGTCAGTTTCGTTGTATTTACTGTATTTATTTCCCCAGATTTGATCTATATAATGGTGATTTTCATGAGTCAAAATGAGAATACCCGTAAACATTTTTTTAAGAAAAAAAAAGCACTGGTTTTTAAAGTGGATTAGATAATTGAATGGAGGGAAAGCCTATCAATGGCTTCCAGTCAAGTTAGCTTTATACCACCTCCAGTCTCAGAGGCAGCATTGCCTGGGAGAATGTTGTGTTCTTGTCCAGTTGGAACTCGCTGGGACTCAGTTCTGGCACCTCTCAGGTGAGCGCCATTGCCATTACATTGAACCCTTGGGTTACGTTACCTTTGGGTAACGTAACTTCTGGGTTGCGAACGCAGAAGCGCTCAATTGCGCCACACAGAAGGGCGCCTCTGGTTACAAAGATTTCGGGATATGGCCGGGCCTCCGGAATGGATCCCATTCGTAATTGGAGGTACTACTGTATAAGAGAACAAGGGTGAGTTCATGGTGAGTTCTGGCACCTCTTTTTCTAGAAAAATAGCACTGCTCATGTCCCTGTGACTTATACACATTAGACTGGCCAATGCAGGAACAGAATGTTAGGCCATATAAGCAGTTATCAATGAAGTGAATATGCTAACCAACTCAGAAAAGGAGGGAAGGTTTATATTCAACTGGGGTGCTCCCACGTGAAAGAGGAGAAAGATGGAGGCAACAAGAGCAGACCCATTTGATATAGTCAGACAGGAGGTAATCTTATGCCCCAAATCAGCACTGCCCTCTCTAAGAGCAGGGGTCTCGGTTTTTGAGCACCAGGTCTCTGTTCTCTGCCCCCTGTCATGAAACCATAGATTGCAACAGACAATTATTCCAATACACCATATAAAACTAAACAAATCCACACAGTATTGAATGTGTTGCTGTAATCAGCCCATAAAAAGCATACTTTTCTTCTTCTTCTGCATATATTTCATAGGTGGGAAAGGTGAAGTCACTATACTTTTTATAAATGCATTCTCAGAGTCAGAGTCTCCTAACAAAAACTATGTTGGTTTCCTCATTGAAAATACTGTGGAAAAATTCAGCCAGTCCAGTTAATCAAACCTCTGCATCATTTCATTGTGGGTTTGGGGGGCTGGGAGCAGATGTAATCTGAACCACGTGTTTCATGTCCTTCCTACCATCATAGTCATTCATGAGCATCGTCCTGTCCCAGACTCTCACACACAACATAATCCAAAATATTGGTCTGTTTTTAAAATGCTGCAGTCTTCTCTGCCTCTTGCAGCAATTGCCCCTGGCAACCTTTCATCTACATGTGTCCATTTAAAGCTGTGCAAGAAGGATCTGTTGCTGTGTTGCAATGTTTTCCCCCACGGGGCTACCTTGATCTGCGTCAGTCACACAACGATATCAAGCTTTTTCTTTTCATTTCCCTCCCCAAGTACCGTATTTTTTGCTCTATAAGACGCACCAGACCACAAGACGCACCTAGTTTTTGGAGGAGGGAAACAAGAAAAAAATATATTCTGAATCTCAGAAGCCAGAACAGCAAGAGGGATCGCTTCGCAGTGAAAGCAGCAATCCCTCTTGCTGTTCTGGTTTCTGGGATAGCTGCGCAGCCTGCATTCGCTCCATAAGACGCACACACATTTCCCCTTACTTTTTAGGAGGGAAAAAATGAGTCTTATAGAGCAAAAAATAGGGTAAATAAGGCTTAGAAACTGCCCTGGGGGCAGATAGCTACTTGATGATGGGGCACTCGATAGCAGCGGCAGCACTGTAAATAGCAAAGAAAATAAAAGAAGAAATATAACAATATGTAACAGTGATCGTGCCATCCTCTATAGACTCAAACAGAATTGCCATAGGGCCATGATCATACAGATTCAACAGAATGCAAACCACAGTGGACTGAGTTTGAATGACAATAATGTGGTCAAAAGATGAACATGTACAGAACAGTGAACTACTCAAGATTTCTCTCTTTTTTTAAAAAAATAACTTTTTATTCAAAATTAAAACAAAACATATTATCCAGAGACATATCATCCTTATTCTCCCCCATTTTTCCTCCCTCCCTCCCCTCCCTCCCCCGACAGAACCCACCCACCCCCACCCCCAACTTCCCTCAGTTCTGATTTGTTCTAACAGCTTTGTCATGAACTTCCAAGAAACATTGTCAAAGGCTTTTTCAACGTCTATAAACATCATTGCCACTTTCTTTTCATTTTTAGCCTCCAAATATTATATTATGTTTAAAATATTCCTTATATTCTCCTTCATTTGTCTTCCTGGTAACAACCCAGCTTGATCTTGATGTATATATTCATTTAATATTTTTTTTAATCTGTTAGCTAGAATATTTGCAAACAATTTGTAATCATTATTTAGCAAGGAAATAGGTATATAGTTTTTGATTTGCAGCAAATCTGCATCTTGTTTTGGAATTACTGTTATATAGGCCGGTTTCCATGTTTCTGGGATTTCGCTTGTGTTCAATATTTCATTCATGACATCTTTCAATGGGTTTGCTAATTGTTCATTTAATTTCTTATAATATTTTGCCGTAAAGCCATCCGGGCCTGGGGACTTGCCATTTTTAGAGCTTTTTATTGCCTCAAATATTTCTTGCATTGTTATCTGGGAGTTAAGGATGTTCCTTTGTTCTTCTTTTAAGTATGGCATATTGCTATTTCTGATGTACTCTTCTATCTTAAATGTTTTTTTCTTTCCCTTTGACCCAGGACAGAAATAGGCCTGATCTGAATGTTTTTGCACAATTTCAGAATTAAGCAATCCTGTATGTTTTATACAGTGCTTTTCTTCTAGAAAATGGTGCTGGTACTTCACCATGATGTTGTTACAGTAGTTGCCACACTCAGGACTGTCTTTACCTGAGGTGCAAGGGTGCAGGGCACCCTGGCGCTGAATTCGGGGGGGGGGCAAGGCACCCGCCACTGAAGCCACCTAAGCTCTTAACTATCTACCTGTTATGAAATAATAAATAGCTTTGATTAAGCTAGAAAAACAAAATACATATATACCTAGGTATTACCGAAATGTATACCTACTGTTTCACTAAAGGACTTTCGACTTTGTGCACTCATTTACCAAAGACGCACCGCAACAGCGGCGGTGCTTGTCATTCACAATGGCGCCGTGCGCACGAAATTAACTCTTACATCAAAATATTATGTTATGTATTGTACTGAGCTGCTACACAGCAGCAGGGTCAGCGGCACCTTTGACACAACTGATGTTTCTCCTAAGTAGGTGCCTAAACAATACTAATAAGTTTAATTGTAGTTGTCTTGTATACTTAAGTATAAGTGTATTGTAAATAAATGAGTATATGTTAAGCCTGCGCTGGCCACACTTTTAACCAGGGTGTGCTGGTCCTGTGGGCTAACCGAGAGGCAGGGTCCGAGTCCAGTCCAAGGTTGATGGAGCGGTATGGAGGCTGTCCATCAAAGTTGTAGCTGGGTCCAAGGCGGCGAGTCAGATGGGGTCAGGAACTCTGGCAGAAGAGCAGGACAGGGTGCCAGCGGGAACAGGTTACCAACAACGTTGCTCCCACAACCTGGGACTGGGGCTGACTGGCTTCTATCTGCCCCAAGGCATGGGGCGGCCCTGGTCTACAGGTGACTCGTCTCTCCTGGCCTGGAGGTGAGCACTCCTCCTGCAGGAACTTAGTTCCCTCCGCCTCTCTGCCCTGAGCCTCTGCAGCTCGGGAGAGGCTGGAGGGTTACCGGACCCAGAGGCAACCTCAGCTTCCCCTGACGGGGCTGAGAGTGGAGCACCTGCAGGCAATGGGTCCTCCATCACCTCAGGAGCCAGAGGAGACTCAGCTGGTGCCTGCACCTGAGGATCCAGCACAGGTGAGGACCCTTCAGGCTCAAGCCCCAGCCCCGGCTCAGCTGGTTCTGGAGGCGGGGACTCCTGTGCAGGCTGGGATTCCTCAGGTTCAGCCTCCGAGTCCGAATCCCAGGCCATCACACAGGGCTTTTCTTCTAGAAAAAAAAGGTGCCGGGGCTGCGTACCCTTGAATACCCCCAGGAAAAAAGCACTGGCTTTATATAATCTTCAAAATTGCATCTGTAACAAAAGCTTAACAGTGTCAGTGTTCCAGAAAATGAGTTATTTTATAGCCCCTTGAACTTTGCTATTAATCAAAGAGGTTTGAACGTTTTCCGCAATAAATTTTTCTACAGCAATGTTTTGCTTAACTGGACCAGATTCAAAAAGCATTTGTTTTCAGTTCTACAGAAATTGAGTCACCGTTGTCCCTTATAACGTAATGATATGGACATTCTAAAACTATTTATGTGCCTGTTGCAATGTGATCCTTGGAGCTGTGCTATCCTAATAATTATATCAAGACAGCTTGTGTTACTATTGGAAATAAATTTGCCTATGCTTTACTGCCACTGTTACCGCTAGGGAAAAAGAAGCAGGGCACTAGGAGCTGAAAACTGGCTCATTGCACTGATATATGATGTAACCGGAAGTGCAGTTAAGTAAATGGGACCTAAGTTACCCATGTTAATTAATTCCAGTGTGTCTGCTCTGTGTAAAACTCGGTTGACTCTATCCCTGCCTCCTTCTGTGTGCAATAATTTGCGAAAGCCCAGTTCTGAATGTAGCTAAGGGAGACTCACCCATCCATAACTCTTTTTTGTCATTATAGAAAGTAAAGGAAATGGAATTTTTTTTTTAAGGAACTAACAGGCAGAACTGTTGCATATATCGTTATTCCTCGACTGTGCTGAAACAGCGTAGAATGTGGTACAGGACAAAGAAAATAGCAGACAATCTCAGCCTTCATTAAAAACAAATCGGTTTTCTAGCTTTTATGGGCTCTGAAGATATGCCTGAGATTGTGTGGGCAATGCCTGTTGAAATCTAAGAAACCAGAGAGGTAGCCAAATGAAAATAGGATGCAGGATTCGGTATCTGGAATAACTCCTTGCCCTTCTCAACGATATTCAGTTAAATCCCAAGGGACCATGACTTTAGCCCACCCTCTGTTGCTGCATGACTCCTTACATATATTCAGGCCAAAATAGAGAGCTGTGCTTCTGCAAACTCCCCTAGTTCTGACATGCAGTCCTGAGTTTGCCTGCCCCCGAGAGCTGAAGTGCATTGTAGAAGTCGAGTGGTCTTGATTACTGAGCACCACAGTGGCATATATTTTATTTGTTAGCTGTCGCCTGGCAGCAGTCAAGCTGCAGCAGAGGAAGGCAGGCAGGCAGGCGGAGATGGAGGAGAACTGTGAAGAAACCAGCAATGTTTGATCCCTTCTGTGCTTCAACTTTCTATCCCAGCTGGCCATTAGAGGAGAGGGTTTCCGAGTACGTTTCCGAGCACAATTCAAAGTGAAGGAACGTCTCCACCCCCATCGTTCAGCCCGGACACTGAGGTCCAGCGCCGAGGGTCTTCTGGCAGTTCTGCCACTGCAAGAAACTGAAGGTACATTCTTTCACCTTTGGTGGACGTGCCCAAGGATTAAGGCTTTCTGGGAGATGATATATAATGAATTGAAAAAGGTATTTAAATATACCTTCTTGAAGAAACCAGAGGCCTTTCTCCTGGGCATAGTCGGCCAATCGGTGTTAAATAAGGACAGAACTTTCTTTATGTATGCTACAACAGCAGCAAGAATACTTATTGCAAAGTATTGGAAGACACAAGAACTACCCACCCTGGAAGAATGGCAGATGAAGGATTACATGGAATTGGCTGAAATGACTGGCAGAATCCGAGACCAGGGAGAAGAGTCGGTGGAAGAAGATTGGAAGAAATTTAAAGACTATTTACAGAAATATTGCAAAATTAATGAATGTTAGAATGATGTTGGATTGAAGTTAAGTGGTTTCTAGCTGTAATGGTATAAAAGAATATGAAAAAAATTTTAACAGGTAAAAATTTAGTGTTATAATATATTAAGATTAAAGATCAGGATAAAATAAGGAGGGAAAGGAATTGCTGAACTAATAAATTGAACTGGAATACAAAAAAGGGAGGTATGAGGAGGTCCGGGAAACAAGCAAATGAAAGATAAGTGACAAAAAGATGGAATTGTTTTTAACTGTTTTTTATTTTTTATTTTTTTATTTTTCATTATGTAATATTGTGAAAACTTTAATAAATATTTATATATAAAAAAGTTCTGTCACTGCGAGAAGTGAGGTTACAGGGAACTGGCAGAGGGCCTTCACCAGGTGTCAAGGAAATAAACAACTATCTGACTTTTAGAAGACATCTGAAGGCAGCCCTGTTTAGGGAAGTTTTTAATGTTTGAACTTTTATTGTGTTTTTAATATCCTGTTGGAAGCCACCCAGAGTGGCTGGGGAGACCTGACCAGATGGGCAGGGTATAGTTGTTATTATTATTATTATTATTATTATTATTATTATTCAGCTTTGTTGCTTGTGGTTCAGGTTACCTCAGAGGTTAGTGTGCATTATTACCAGCTTCAACTGGTGCATCTGTCAGCTATGACTGCAACTGGACTGGGATAGCTTGATGACAGGTGCTCAACCCACTAGTAACCTGAAGGAGACGTTGATGTGACCGGATGACGCTTTGGGTCTCTTCCATTTCTACAATTCTGTGATTCTATGTGAAGCTGCAGCTGGTGCAGAATCCTGAAGTCCAACTGCTGTTAGGCATTGACTACTGGCTGTCAGGGACTGGCCAGATGAGGAGGAATGGTGGGAGACCGCCTCCCCATCCTGACCCTCCCAGAGAGGAGGAAGATGAATACAGTATAGATTTACAACAGGGGTTTGAGGGGAGGTCACAGGTCAGAGGCAGATGAGGGGGAATGTTAGGGAATCATAGGAGAGCCAGAACAACACCCGGCTGACACGTTGTCATTAGAAAGCATTTGAGACCATCCATCTCCCAGAACCCAGCGAGCCTTAAAGGTAGGAGAGCAAAGACCTTGAAGACAGAGGGCACATAGCAGCACCCATAGAGGAGAGCATGAGAATGATGAATGAGGAAGTAGGAGAGATGGCGGTGTGATTCACTTGGGACAACGCCATTATCCAAGAGGCTATAGCCCAGGCTTCCTCAACCTCAGCCCTCCAGATGTTTTGAGACTACAACTCCCAGCATCCCTGGCCACTGGTCCTGCTAGCTAGGGATCATGGGAGTTGTAGGTCAAAAACATCTGGAGGGTTGAGGTTGAGGAAGCCTGCTATAGCCTCTCTGTGTAACAATTGAAATAAATAATAATAATAATAATATCTTTATTGTCATTGCCCCCTTCGGGGACAACGAAATTACTTGACTGCTCCATAAAAACACTAATTAAACAATACAGTATAATACAGCAAGGGAGATTAGATGACTTTCAAAGTCCGGGCTTCCCATTCAGGGCCGAGATCGCTCTGGAGAAGAAGCTGTTCTTAAGACGGCTCGTTCTTGTCTTCATCGTCCTGTATCTCCGTCCCGATGGCAAGAGCTCGAAGAGACAGTGACCAGGATGCGATGGATCTTTTACTATGTCCAGTGCCTTCCTATGGCACCTTGTGGCATAAATCTGCTCTAAGGTGGAGAGTGGGCAGCCAACAATGCTCTCTGCTGCCTTAACAACCCTGCACAACCCCATCCTGTCCTGGGTAGTACAGCTTCCGTACCACACTGTAAGAAACTTTCCCTTGTTTTTATAATTCCTGGGCAACCAGCCGGGAGCCGCTGACAGCATCCTGACACCGACAACATGTAATACCAGTGTTGTGGGAGCTGCACTGGCTCTCTAAAAGGGTATGGGAGAACAGGAGGCTAACGTCCAATACTAAGATGGAGGTCTACCAGACTTGCGTGTTGAGCACGCTGCTTTATGGAAGTGAGCCACAGGCAATTTACAACTGGCAGGAGTGACGCCTCATTGCTTTCTACATGGGCTGTGTTAGGAAGATTTTGGGCAGCACATGGCAGGACAGAGTCTCAAACAAAGAGCATGTTGGCACTCCTGTTTCACTGCCTACACTGGCTGGTCATGTATGCAGAATGGAAGACGGCTGGCTCACCAAGGATGTGCTCTATGGAGAGTTCAGGCTCCAGGTCCCAGGCCCGTTGGCAGACCAACTCTGTGTTGCAAAGACATCGGCAAACATGACATGAGGGCTGGCAACATGAACCCTGCCTCAGCAGAGCCAGACACCTTCATCAGCTGCAACAAAACATGTCTCTCCCGTATCAATCTCTGCAGCCACAGGCACTGCAACCTTCAAAACAGTTTGACTTCACCCCCAAAGGCGCCCTCCATTGTTTGCTGAGACAGATGGATGGTGACAACTGGCTGACAGTACTCCGCTATACATACGAGTATGAAGACCTAAATAACCTGGGGTCTATGTACTCAAAGGATTGCCTTATTCACTCTGCGCTGTCCGATAATTGTGATCTGCCACTGAGGCACATTTAACAGTGGTGAAGCCGGTTTCTTTCCACTTAATGGGATCGGGCTGGCTCCCTCTATAATGAGCCATAGGTGCCAACTTAAGACTGTATTATTTCAGCCAAGCTTTCTTATGAAAACGATGTTTTTAATAATATTGTCAGATGACCCATTTTGTACTTCTGTTTCTTTAATATATTTTACTGTGATTTTATTTGTTATGTACTTTTGGTCTGAGATTCAGAGTGCTGCACTGCATAGATATATTTGCATGTGCATTTGTGATATAGAAATGGGAAAAAAACCGAAGACAAATAAATAATGACCTGTAACTAAGAACTTGTTTACTTCCTCCACAATCTGTTTTCCTTCTGTGTCATGGCTGTAATCTTGAGGGCAGGGACTGACTTTCTTTTGTGACCCATAAGCCTTTCTTGGCTGAAGAGTGGTATAAAAACTCTTTAAATAATAATAATAACAACAATAATAATACTGTATAGTATGTTACATGTCCAGCAGAAAAGCACCTATCATTTAAAGGTGGATTGTTGCTATGGCCTGGAAATTATTTCAGTAGGTCACTCTCTCCCTGGAGTGGAATCACTTTCCTCTTTCAAGTATTTTAGGGGAAAATCCACCTAGGCTTTTCTCTGTTTTTCATGGCATGAAAATGTGCACTTAGAGGTGAAACCTCCTCAGCAATGCTCTCAATGTCATTTGCATCTGGAGAGCACATTGGAGGGCCCCTGGGGCAATCAGCCTTGACTAAAGACATAATTGTAAGATGAATCTTGCTCTGGAAACCTACTTCAGATACAACTGCCAGTTGGCCTTTCGCTGCTCAGAGACTTACAACGTCTCCTCCTTAGTATATGATTAGAAAAACAGTTCAGCAGCAACATTTAAGGCACTGCTGCACAGAATAAAGTTTACCTGGGTTTACTAAGACAGTTACTCGTAGTTTCAATGGATCACCTTGTAGCAGAAAGGGATGCAGCAATAGAAAAGGGGCAATGTTTTTAAATTAAAGCAGATTTCATCTTCTGCAAACCCAGTCCTTGCTCGTTCAGTCAGCTGCTCTTCCAGAACTGCTGAAGTTGGATCTTTTTCCTTCTTTATTCTTACAGTGGTGCCTCGCAAGACGAAATTAATCCGTTCCACGAGTCTCTTCGTCTAGCGGTTTTTTCGTCTTGCGAAGCAACCCTATTAGTGGCTTAGCGGATTAGCGCTATTAGCGGTTTAGCGGCTATTAAAGGATTAGCGGATTAGCGGCTAAAAGGCTATTAGCGGCTTAGCGGCTTAGAAAGGGGGGGGGAGCGGAAAAAAATCGGAACACTTGCAAGACGTTTTCGTCTTGCAAAGCAAGCCCATAGGGAAAATCGTCTTGCGAAGCAGCTCAAAAACAGAAAACCCTTTCGTCTAGCGGGTTTTCCGTCTTGCGAGGCATTCGTCTTGCGGTGCACCACTGTATTTTCTTTTCTTTCTCCAAGTATTACCGGGAGCCCTGAAATCCCTTCTTTACTGTTTATTCATTTATGCACTTGACTCAAAGGTTGTCACAAAAGCAACAGGACAGAAAAAAATCTTCTACTGTTGTAAGTCAGCATGTTAGAGTTGCAGTCCCAGTACGTTTCCGAGCACAATTCAAAGTGTTGGTGCTGACCTTTAAAGCCCTAAACGGCCTCGGTCCAGTATATCTGAAGGAGCGTCTCCACCCCCATCGTTCTACCCGGACACTGAGGTCCAGCACCGAGGGCCTTCTGGCGGTTCCCTCACTGCGAGAAGCCAAGTTACAGGGAACCAGGCAGAGGGCCTTCTTGGTAGTGGCGCCCTCCCTGTGGAACGCCCTCCCACCAGATGTCAAAGAGAACAACTACAAGATTTTTAGAAGACATCTGAAGGCAGCCCTGTTTCGGGAAGCTTTTAATGTTTGATGTATCACAGTATTTTAATATTCTTTTGGAAGCTGCCCAGAGTGGCTGGGGAAGCCCAGCCAGATGGGCGGGGTATAAATAATAAATTATTATTATTATTATTATTATTATTATTATTATTATTATTATTATTATTATTTATTATTATTATCATAGAATCAGGGGATCACTTAATCATAGAGTTGGAAGGGACCGCAAGAGCCATCTAGTTCATGGGTAGGCAAACTAAGGCCCGGGAGCCAGATGCAGCCCAGTCGCCTTCTAAATCCGGCCCGCAGATGGTCTGGGAATCAGCGTGTTTTTAAATGAGTAGAATGTGTTGTTCTATTTAAAATGCATCTCTGGGTTATTTGTGGGGCCTGTCTGGTGTTCTTACATGAGTGGAATGTGTACTTTTATTTAAAATGCATCTCTTGGTTATTTGTGGGGCATAGGAATTCGTTCTTTTTTCCTTCTTTCCAAAATATAGTCCGGCCCCCCCACAAGGTCTGAGGGACAGTGGACCAGCCCCCTGCTGAAAAAGTTTTCTGACCCCTGATAGTTCGACTCCCTACAATGCAGAAATCTCTGCTAAAGCATTGATTGCAGGTGGCCATCTAACCTCTGCTTAAAAATCTTGAAGGAAGGAGAGTCCACAACCCCCTAAGAGAGTCCATTCCACTTTCAAACAGCTCTTACCATCAGAAGTTATTCCTGATGTTTCGTCAGAATCTCCTTTCTTGTAACTTGAAGCCATTGGTTTGAGTCCTACCCTCTGAAGCAGGAGAAAATAAACTTGGTCCATCTTCCTTGTGGCAGCCCTTGAGATATTTGAAGATAGCTATCGTATCTCCTCTCAGTCTCCTCTTTTCCAGGCTAAACATGCCCAGCTCCTTCAACCGTTCCTCATAAGGCTTCATTTCCAGACCCTTGATCATCTTGGTCGCCTTCTTCTGCACACGTTCCAGTCACTAAGGAAAATGGGAAATTACTACATTTTGATAAAGATGGAAACAGCAAACTAAAAAAAAAAGATTTCCACTTGCAATAAAATAATGAATTGGGGCATTTATTTAAGGAGTCAAGTTGTGCACAGCTGGTCTCACCACCTGGTGGCTGTGCACATAAACAGCACATAAACAGGCCTGATGCATATACCACTGTTCACATCTAGGTGTTCCTCCATAGGAAAAGGTACACAGGCCAATGTCCTTGGTCATCTAGTGGACCCCATACACACAACTGATGATGTTAAGTGCATAATTGCAGGGTGTGGGGCTAGTGTCACTGTCAGGGACCATGCTGAGGAGGGCTGCACTGAGGAAGAATGATGGGAGCCACCCCCTCCCCCTCCCCCTGATCCTGAACCTTCCTAGGAGCAGGAGGACAGTATAGATTTGGAACAGTGGTTTGCAGAGGGGCACAGTTCAGAAGGCAGAAGCTGGGAAATACTGGATGGGGAACAGCTAAGAGAAGAAACACTGGGAGAGAGAGAGAGAGAGAGTTAACAGATACACCGTCTCTGGACAGCATTCCTCCGCTCAGCCCAAGGTCAAGAAGAGCTCAGAAAGTCTCAGAACAGGAAAGCAAATTGGGTACAAACTCAGATTACAAGAGTGACGTAGATTAATAAGGGGGGGTGAGCCTCAATTGGGAGCACCGCCATTTCTAGGGAGACGTGTTCTTTTCTCTCTCACTGTGATTATTAAAGAATCTAACTGGTAAGACGTTCCTTTTGTTTGATCTTCTTGTTTACTGCCATGAGGGAGGAAGCCAATTTCCCAAAGCCTGACACTCACTGACTAGACGATGTGATCCTATTTCCTGCATTCCATGACAACAAGGGCAATCAATTCCCCTATAAAATTCTTATACTAAAGCTATTTATTATTGTTGTTATTGATTGTTGTTGTTATTATTATTATTCATAATTACAACTATCCGTTGCTTAAAGAAAACAAAACAAAGTCTCAGAGTGACAAGCAAAAGCAATTTTAAACCAGAAAACTTTAAAACAAACAAACAATTACAAATACGTAAAATATTAATCCGGTACAGTGGTACCTCCAGTTACGAACTTAATTCGTTCTGCAGGTCCATTCTTAAGCCCAAACCGTTCTTAACATGAGGCGTGCTTTTGCTAATGGCACCTCCTGCTGCCGCCGCCACGCCACGCGACTTCTGCTCGCATCCCGGGGCAAAGTTCGCAACCGGAAGCATCTACTTCCGGGTTACCGGAGCTCGTAACCCAAAGTGTTCGCAAGGAGGATGGTATGTAACAAGAGGTTCCACTGTACCACATTAATACAGAAATCTTCTCAGCAGCAGAACATCTGCTTTCAATGCCTCCAGGTCGATTGCTTTCCTGAAACCTGTGGCAATCACACAGGGCCCCCGGACATTTGATGGTCTATTGACCCTGTGCCACCACTGCGGTTAGCTTTCTTCGCTGCCACCACCCCGCTTCTCACAGGGACACACGGAGTCCAGATAGTTGTTAATATAAACAAATAATCAAGTTTATTTTTAAGTGCAGGAATAAGCGTATGGTTTCGGTTTATTTTTCTGTTGTCAGTTTCCTAAACTTAGTTCCTAACAACTCCAAACTGCTTATTCCCAACTACAGTGGTGCCTCGCAAGACGAAAAGAATCCGTTCTGTGATTCTCTTCGTCTAGCGTTTTTTTCGTCTTGCAAAGCAAGCCCATTGACGGATTAGCAGATTAGCGCTATTAGCGCTATTAGCGGCTTTTAGCGGCTTATCTGCTGAACGGATCAGCTGATAAGCGGCTTAGTGGCTTAGAAAAAGGGGGGGGGAGAAAGGGGAAAAAACCCGCAGGAACTCGCAAGACATTTTCGTCTTGCAAAGCAAGCCCATAGGAAATTCGTTTTGTGAAGCACCTCCAAAACGGAAAAGTCTTTTGTCTAGCGTGTTTTCCGTCTTGCGAGGCATTCGTCTTGCGGGGCACCACTGTATCTATCTGATTCCCTAACAATTCCTCTCACTCTCTCACAATACCACTCGACCAACCCACTGCCTATTCCACCCTCTTCCTTCTCCAACACCCAAGTCTCAACTCCCAACTCCCAAACCTTAACTGACTTTTCAAAACCTCCCACTCTATCTTTTACTCCCCCCTCGCATTCTCACTGGCCAATCACATCACACCCATTTTTAACTCTTTCCTTGACGCATCCTAGGGGCAAACGCCACAAAACCCTGGAGAGCAGCCAGCCAGTGTCGACTATACTGAGCGAAATGGACTAATGGCCAGGCAACTTTTTGTGTCCCTGTGGTCTACCCACCCCACTAAAAGATGATCACCACTGCGGGAGGACTGAGCACACACAAATGTCTTAGCTTGGCTCCTGAAGACTGACAAGGTTGTGGCAGGAGCGTCTCCCTGGGGAGAGCATTCGCCAGGACATGTGCTTGAGCAATCTATGTGAGGGGAAAACAATGTTTGTGCAATCTTTATTGCAGTGAATGATTTAGGGTTGCTCCATCGCCCATTGCAGGCACGGAGCAAAGGCCCCACTTCCCAAAAATTGTTAGCTCAGCAGCTGAAAGTTATTCTCTTGAAGGTGTCCATGGCCGGATTTAGGTTTGATGAGGCCCTCAGCTACTGAAGGTAATGGGGCTCTTTTTATGTCCAGCTGTCCTTTGTCAACAACAAATTGTCGCTGTTTTTTTCTGTTGAATATATGCTATATGGTAATTTCTGCAGGCTCTAAAGCCATTTGCACATAACAAAATAGGAGCCTACACAACACAGAACACTGTTGCTGTGTGTAGGTTTTTTTTATCTTATATTTTGGAAACGTACATCCAGGTTTTTTCCTTTAATTTTTTTGGGGGCCGCCAAGGGAGTGGGGCCCTAAGCTACAGCTTGTTTAGCTTATACATAAATCCAGCACTGAAGGTGTTTTGTGCCAATAGTGTCCTGCCTCTGACTTCCTGCTCTCACTTGCTTTTACAGATCACGTTCACAACCGGAGATATGACTGTACTGTATTTGCAAAATCTCATCCCACCGATAATTATTCAGCCATTTCCCCCATTAAGTTTCTCTGACCTCAGACTTTTGGGGAAGACAAGCTTTAAAGTCAGGCAAGGTTAGAAGCACGTCGCTTGCATATAAAATCAGTTTATTGTGCCAGTTACTTCACAATTTCTACATGCCAAGCACTTGTAGGCCAAATCAAACAATAATACGAGCAATGGGGTGTGTGCGCAGAGTGTGTGCACTAGTGGGGGAGGGGGGAGAGACCACCCATAACAAATGGGGTGATTAGGGGGCTTTAACCCTTTACCCCCTGCTGTGGTCCGGATCCAGTGCAGTGTACAGTGCTATTCCTGAAACCCTGCCAGCTCTTGCCTGCTACATTAGAGTGGGGAAGTGGATTTTTTAATATAAAAAAAATGCTTTTTATTAATTTTCACACTGAATAAACAAACATACAGAGTAAGATCACCAAGATAATAAAAGGAGAACTACAAATGAAGATATAATAAAATAAGAAAGCAAAATGAAAAGAGAAAAAATAAGAAAAAACATACATACAACCATAAATCCATAAGTTCTTGCATACGGTCACATATTCTTTAAAGCTAATTCATTTTCTTCTCAAACAGACTTCCATCTTCCTCTAAGTGGGACTATTTTAACTACTTGTTAAACTGCTCCTTTTGTGGATTTTTTCTTTGGCTGTGCCGGCTCCAAGCTATCACAGCTGAACGATCCAGAGATACAGTCCATATCTAAATCCTCTGGTGCGCTGTCCCGAAATGCCCTGTTTCAGGGTTTTTTTTGTCCACCGTCACCATATGACTCCCCCCTCCCCATCCTCCGGGAGAGAGGTGAGAGCGCTGAATCCTCACTGCCCCCCCCCAAGCCATCGACATTGGGGAGTTGGAACTGCAGGCTTATGAAACCTTTTCAGCAGAAGTCCTCGAAGCAAGCTATTGTGAAGGCAGAACTATTTATATCTTCAATGTAACAAAGGCAGAAAAAGCATCCATCAGCTCCAAGTCAATTTTCTAGCAACAAACTCTAGCTAACTTTTATGTCACATTAAGGGAGCTGGTTACATAATTAAAAACAAAGCAAACCATAACAAAAATGTAAAAAAAAACAACAAAAAAAACATGTAACTCATTGTGAATACTGGTTAGTGCATCAGGTAACTAAATATAAAGCTGGTTACAAAGTCAAGACAAACAGACTGTAAAATGCTGAAAGTCTCAACATACTGTATTTTCGCTCTATAAGACGCACCAGACCGTAAGATGCACCTAGTTTTTGGAAGAGGAAAACAAGGGGAAAAAATCTGAATCCCAGAAGCTGGGACAGGAAGCGGGATCGCTGCACAGCGATCCTGCTGGCTGTCCTGGCTTATGGGATAGCTGTGTGCAGCCTCTCCTGGGCAAGGGGAGCCTTCATCCCACTGCCTGGGAGAGGCTGCGTGCGGCTAAGGCTCCCCCAAGAGCCGTGCTCCCTTTAAACAGCCCTTCTCCCTCCTTGGGGAAAAGCCCCGAAGAGCCGTACACACGCTCCACGCGGCTCTTTAAAGGGAGCGCTGAGCAGAGCCTCCCACCTGCATTCGCTCAATAAGACGCACACACATTTCCTTTACTCTTTAGGAGGGGAAAAGTGCGTCTTACAGAGCGAAAAATATGGTAATCTTTATCAAGGTTTTCTGCAGCTTTTAACAGGCATGGGTTTCATCCTGTGCACAGAAGCCAAATTATAGCTTGTTGGGTTTTTCTTTCTTTCCTGGAATAGCTGGTCCAGCCTGGCCTGTTTGCTATGCTGTTACTTCCTTTGACATTTCTTCTCTTTTAATTTCAGCCTCCTTCAACATGGGCGAACGAAAACTCAGCACACACCTCTCCTGAGGGGTGCCATGTTCCATTTCACCCCCCCTGCCCCAAACAAAGCCTTGCTTACTGGGGTTTACGCTCTTCTTTCAGGATTTCCCCCTTCACCCATTTGATATACAAAACCCCTTTAAACCTCAGGTCACCTGTGAGCTTCTGCTGGCGCCACACATGTTTCTTCAAATGCCTCCCACTTTTCTTTCTGGTTGGAATGGCTTGCAATTGTTCCTTAAATATCTCACCTTTGGAAACCCCCATCCATCTTGGTCTCCCTTCTCTTTGGGTACTTTGGCCACCTCATGAGAAGAGAAGACTCCCTGGAAAAGACCCTGATGTTGGGAAAGATGGAGGACACAAGGAGAAGGGGACGACAGAGGACGACATGGTTGGACAGTGTTCTGGAAGCTACGAGCATGAGTTTGACCAAGCTGCAGGAGGCAGTGGAAGACAGGAGTGCCTGGCGTGCTCTGGTCCAAGGGGTCACGGAGAGTTGGACACGACTAAATGACAACAAAGCCATGGAATCTCAGCCAGTAGTTCCTTGAGCTTTCTGAAATCAGCTTTGTTGAGCAGTCAGGAGCTGCTACACTGCACGCTCCCATCCCACAAAGCTTCAGTGTTATCTGTTTCTAAAAGCTTGCTACAGCTAGGATGCCTGCATCTGTTTGAAAATTAAACCCTCAAAAGATCTCCTGCGCTCTTTCACAAGCCAAATGGTGTGTTTGTTTGTGTGTGTTTGCTTTTTGTTTTTCGTTCACGGTCTACATTCTCCTCTTGTGCCTATTAAGCAATCAAGCTTCACATCCATTTCTGTAGGTTTATATATATGAGAAAGAACTGCATGAGACATACATCTTCCTTAATTTTGGGGGTGATACATTTCTGATATGAGATTAATCCCTGAAACAGAATTCCCATAGGAAGTCCCCTTTGGAACTTTCTTGGGCTCGCAGATCATCATGAGCAAGGTTCTTGCTAGGGAGAGATTGTGTTCTTCAGGAAAAGCTCAACAGATTTTACAAGCTATGACGCAAGCTACGAAGAATTTTAGCAGTGGTACAACGCAGACAGATTTATGGAAGCTGGAAGAATCAAGGATTAAACCCTCTTCTGGCTGGTGTAAAACAGCCTGATCTTTTTAGCCAGCTGGAAAGGGAGATTGTGGTAACGTCCAACCAAAGAAAATTAATCTATTTTCATAGTGCAGTGCAGTCTAGCAATGACGACAGGCAGCAGTTGTGGAGACAAACAAATGGAGTTTATTGCTCATATGCACAGAGGTCAACAAAAAAACAAGGTTCATGAGGACAGAGGCCCACATGTGTAAATTTTGTTATATTGGCGGTGGTGGGAACCAGAAAATGGAATGTAAGTAATGTCTTCACTAACTGGGGTGTATTTGGGGAGGGACAGAATTTCTGCTGTGTGGGGGACACACATCGTGCTCCTTCTAGAGTAGTTCCTCCATCTTTGATCCCCACCCTGCTCTCAGCTCGCATTCGTGGCTCCTAGTGGCCACACCCTGAGAAACAGCTTTGACTGGCTGTCTAAACCAGGTGAGCGTAGCTGATGAGTTAAGGACTTGCCAGTGAGTTAGGGACTTGTCCACCCCCTGCATGTGAAGACAGGATCTGGCAGATTGAGCAGGTGAGACCAATAGTGGGCCCAATGGTCAAGAAGGAGGGGGAAATGAGGGGCAGGTGGGGTTTGTCCACCTGGAAATGTAGCCCATCTAGGAGAAGAAATATTCTGATCCTAAACCTTGCGGCTATTCTCATTCTCGGCAAAGGCTTTGGGAGTAAACCCTGAGGAACAATCCATACTCGTTGCCGTGTGGGGCATCTTCAGGAGGAGAAAAGGCCAGAGTGGAGTCCCTAAAGCTGTTGGATGATGCCTTGCCTAGCTCCTTCCAGAAACTCCTGCAGCCAAGCTGCTGCCAAATGTATTGCTTTCCTTTCCTTTGGACCACATCAGCAAGGCCGAGAGGGGCATCTGGGCAGCCCCAGGACTGCCGCTGTTATGTACTGAGTTGAATAGGATCCAAACTGAAGCAGTCTGATTGGTCCTAGAACAATAGGATCCAAATTGCAGCAGTCTGATTGGTCCTAGAACAATAGGATTCAGAATGCAGCAGTCTGATTGGTCCTAGAACAATAGGATCCAAATTGCAGCAGTCTGATTGGTCCTAGAACAATAGGATCCAAATTGCAGCAGTCTGATTGGTCCTAGAACAATAGGATTCAGAATGCAGCAGTCTGATTGGTCCTAGAACAATGCACCAGTATGATTGGTTGGCAGGAACCACCCAATCATGCTCCAGATATAAGTGAATCCACAACCTGATTGGCTTACAGTAGAATTCCAGAATTAGCCAATCATGTGCAGCCCATTGTGTAAATAATGTATATAAAGCAGATACTTTGGGGGAACTTTCATTCATTCCTCCTCACCACTATGAGCTGAATAAAGAGCATGAAATCACTTTGCGACTCTGAGTATATATCAGCCGCACACACTGCCCAGGCTTGCGTCCCAAAGAAGTCACTTCAGTGTTGCTAATGCAGCAAAAACAATGTGGGAGGTAGCAGTTATGAGCTCAACCCAATTGGCATAAAGTATGAGCTTTACAGGTTGTCTTTATTATTATTCACTTTTTCCAATCAATACAAACACCAAACTAAAAAGATACGCACAACAAAAAACCATAATAACACAAATTGACAACACAAATTTAAATAGAGTAATATCCCTGTGTCTACTCCTTGCTTATCACCACTCTACCCCCCCTCTATTTCCCACTGTTATCCGCCTTGTCACTTAGATATTTGTTCCAAATTTCTTCGTATTTATCCATTCTTATTTTGCGTCGACAAGCAATTCTTTTGTATGTAGATAATTTGTCCATATTATCAATCCATATGCTCAGTAGAATCTTTTTGTAACTCTTCCAATTCATCAAAACAAGTTTTTTTGCTTCGAATATAGCACAATACAACCACTTTGAGATCTTACAAGTTTCTGGAATATAATTTAGAATTAAATTCAGTTCCCCTAAATAACAACTTCTTTTTATTACTTTTGCTATAAATATCCTCACCTCGCTCCAGAATGGTCTGATCGTCGGGCAATTAATCAACATATGTATTAAGTTCGCATTTTTACTCCCACGTCTCCAGCAATTATCTGCACTTGTTACTCCCACATCTCCAGTGGGTATCTCACTGGTCAGATCCCCAGGGACATGCTCTAGCAGGAGCTAGATTCAGGTCTGTGTTACAAGGATGTCTGCAAACATGACATGGAGGCTGGCAATTAGCAACCCCCGTCTGTGGGAATCCCTTGCGGATGACTGCCATGACTGGAAGTGGTGTACCCACAGCAGTGACCAGAAGAGGAATGACTGCTGGGAGGATCTCAGAGAGAAGAAACGCCATGGTACAGATGTATCAGCACATCTGCCCCAGCTGCAACAAAACATGTCTCTCCTGTATTGGTTTCTACAGCCACAGCAGGAGATTATGTAGAGGGCAAAGGAAGAAAGATAAGATGGATCAGGTGGAGGGGTGGAGCAGGTGAATACCTTCTTCTGGAGGAAGTCACAGTGCACCTGATAATGTTAAAAGCTTTGGGGGTAATTTATGGATCTAGCTCTGCCACTGAATGATAGGGAACCACCCAGTTTTCCGGGGTTACCTGCAGCGTCTTGCTCTGAACATCAGCTGTAAAAAGCACAGTAACTTGGAGCAGGTATTTTCAGTAGTGGGAAAGAAACTCCCTTTCATTTCCAGGTGAGGTCAGAAGGCTGGTAAAAGACCTTCCTGTTTTAGAACCACCTTTGCACAGTAATTCCAGGTCTCTGTGTTATCTGTCTATCTTGTTCATCAGTGGTCTTTTCTGTTTTAAACTGTAGTATGTTAATCTCTTCTTCTTCTTCTTCTTCTTCTTCTTCTTCTTCTTCTTCTTCTTCTTCTTCTTCTTCTTCTTCTTCTTCTTCTTCTGCCTGTCTAGGGTGCCGTCCAGCCAGATACCATGGTTACAGAAATCCTAGACGGACTCTGCTTTTGCAATATGGTAGATTGCATAATCTTTTCCTGACACAATCATTTCTCCTGATGTGCTCGGACTTCTTCTCTTCATTAATGTCCCTTTCACAAAAACAGCTGCTTCTGAAAAACAATAACAATACTATAAATGCTTCGCCAGCCAGTTTACAAACTGTGACTGTCACTCATTCAAACTGCTCTCTGTGTATTTGGCTGAAGTTTTCTGGAGATTTATTCTACTTCCCCCGAAATAACCTTTACTTTCTCTTGCTACTCCTCTAGAGAAAAAGATTAGTGACAGACGGACACCATGTAGTGTAACAGAGGCATCTGCCACCATGATCAGAAACAGGAAATAGAGAGTGATCTCTGACCTGCAAGTCCTTCGGAATATAACACTAGGATCATTCCACAACAGGCTTCACCACACTAAAGCAGAGATAACAGTGTTCAGCTTGTTGATGATAAATTATGAAATCGGTCTGATGAGCTGCACGTTCATTATGGATTTCCCCTTTCCCTGGAAGCTCTGTATCCTTCAGTCACACCCCAAACCTATGAAACCCTTTCAATGAAGCTGAATTGGCACAACAGCATATTTTAATCTTAATTGAAGAGTTAGTTTTCCTTGCCATCTGCTCTTCTATCATTTATGATGGCACAAGGAACATATTTCGCAACCACGTCAGTAAAATAAAGCCTAAGTGACTGAAGTAACGCAATTTTGATTTTGTGCGCCTTCATAAAGAGCGTCATCCAGATGCCAATAAAGCGTATTTACTCATTCCTTCAGGCAGAAATGGAAACTTTCTGAAGCTTCGGATGTCACCAGGGCTGTTAATTTATTGCGGCAAAAAAGGTTGTTCACAGGGAAACTTCCACTGAATGTAAAACTATCTGCCGCAGCATGCTAAAAACTAAAGCTTTAAAGTTAAAAATATTGGAGGGCAGAGGCAGTCATCCTTCTTGACAATCGACTTCGGGAAACAGATGCTTCCTATGTCTCCTTGTCTGGTTTCTAAGAGCCAAAGCAGCACAAGGCAGTGGCGTAGCGTGGGTTGTCAGCACCCGGGGCAAGGCAAGTAATTTGCACCCCCTAACCCGTGGATTTGCGCCCCCTAACCCTAACCCCCAGATGTTGCGCCCGGTGCGGCCGGCCCCCCCTGCACCCCCCACGCCATGCCACTGGCACAAGGGAACTTGGTGGCTTTGGAAGAAGACGCACAGTCAGGCGTTCTTGTTTGAGCAATCATGGGGGTCAGGAGAAGGAGGGTCTTCCAGGACAGGGTTAGAGGCTGAGAGTCGCAGGGTGAACGCAGACTCAGATAGAGAGGAGTCCGAGGTTGCCCTTGCTCCCCACCAGCAGGACCAGGGTCGGATTTAGGTTTGAAGAGGCCCTAAGCTACTGAAGGTAATGGGGCCCTTTATATGTCCAGCTGTCCTTTGTCAACAGCAAATTGTCACTGTTTTTTGTGTTGAATATATGCTATATGGTAATTTCATAGAATCATAGAGTTGGAAGAGACCACAAGGGCCATCGAGTCCAACCCCCTGCCAAGCAGGAAACACCACCAGAGCACTCCTGACATATGGTTGTCAAGCCTCTGCTTAAAGACCTCCAAAGTAGGAGACTCCACCACACTCCTTGGCAGCAAATTCCACTGTCGAACAGCTCTTACTGTCCGGAAGTTCTTCCTAATGTTTAGGTGGAATCTTCTTTCTTGTAGTTTGGATCCATTGCTCCGTGTCCGCTTCTCTGGAGCAGCAGAAAACAACCTTTCTCCCTCCTCCATGTGACATCCTTTTATATATTTGAACATGGCTATCATATCACCCCTTAACCTCCTCTTCTCCAGGCTAAACATGCCCAGCTCCCTTAGCCGTTCCTCATAAGGCATCGTTTCCAGGCCTTTGACCATTTTGGTTGCCCTCCTCTGGACACGTTCCAGTTTGTCACTGTCCTTCTTGAACTGTGGTGCCCAGAACTGGACACAGTACTCCAGGTGAGGTCTGACCAGAGCAGAATACAGTGGCACCTAATAGCTATCAGCTTCTGCCTTCTGGAAGAAGGTACAGGGTTATAAAGACTAGGACTAGCAGCCTGAGAAACAGTTTCTACCCAAATGCAATTTTGGTTTTAAATGCATTTTAAGGAGTCTGTATGGGAGCATATTGTATTTAAAAATGGGGTGTCAGAGTTTTTAGGGGGCTAACCAGGTTGGGGTAGCTGAGATAGCAAGCTTGTTGGGTTTTGAATGTCTTATGTAGATTTTTCAATTTCGTTGTTCTGTATGGGACAATGACAATAAAGATTATCGTATTGTAAAGCCATCTGCACATGCAGAATGTAGGCACCCTGTATATAGAAATGAGCAAACCAGTGATATTTTAGGGAGCAGGCTAGCAGGCAGGGCCCATTACTTACATCGTAGGAGCCTACACAACACAAAACACTGTTGCTGTATGTAGGTTTCATTTTATTTGTTTTTTATCTTATATTTTGGAAACGTACATCCAGGGTTTTTTCCCTTTAATTTGTGTTGTTGTTTTTCTCCTTGACACCCTGCAACATACTGATGTCTGGGTCTTTTGTTTTCAGTAATATTCCTCCTCTTTTATGCTGTAGTAATATTGCTATTAAGGGACGCGGGTGGAGCTGTGGTCTAAACCACAGAGCCTATGGCTTGCCGATCAGAAGGTTGGCAGTTCGAATCCCAGGGTGAGCTCCCGTTGCTCGGTCCCTGCTCCTGCCAACCTAGCAGTTCGAAAGCACGTCAAAGTGCAAGTAGATAAATAGGTACCGCTCCGGCGGGAAGGTAAATGGTGTTTCCATGCGCTGCTCTGGTTCGCCAGAAGCGGCTTAGTCATGCTGGCCACATGACCCGGAAGCTGTCTGCGGACAAACGCCGGCCTATAGAGTGAGGTGAGTGCGCAACCCCTGAGTCGTCTGCAACTGGACCTAACGGACAGGGGTACCTTTACCTTTAATATTGCTATGTTGGGGGTGTAGGTTGCTTCCTAATTCCTGGATCCAGTGCCGATTTAACTGCCGGAATAGCCAGGCCAGCTCCCTGGAGAGGAAATGGCCCTCTCAATATGGGCCATTAAGATAACAAAGGAAGTGGTTCTGTGTCAGATGGTAAATGGGTGTTCCCTGCTCCCTCAGCTCGATGGTAGTTGGAAAGACAATGACCAGAGCTGAGAGTTATGTAAACTAGAAGCTGGCAGGCTGCAGGCAGGGCAGCTGGGAGACAGAGCTATGCTTGATTTCTGTTGGAATCCAATGCTGTCTCTATGGGAGAAGCAAGACCCCCTTAGGGTGTTAAGGCTGTGAACCTTTCTATTGTAGGCTCAGTGTAAATAAACCATATATCACAAAGACACCACAGTCTCTGCCGTGCCTCATTCCCGAAATGAAACATGAGCCCCGGGTAAGCGCATGGAACCCTTGGAGTCTCACATCGCTCAGAGATTGGGGTGCCATGTAACAATATGTTTAAAATTGGCTTATGTTTAAAATATGTTTAAAATCCTGCTTCGGGCTGTCACTGTCAATGCACTTCATCACACACACACACACACACTATTCAGTTCTGAAGCTTTCAGCATTTTAGGTTGAAAGCTCAAATCCAAGACTGCTATACAGCAGTCAGTGAAAATACACTTACGGAGCAAGAGGATAGAAGCAACCTGGGCAGTTAGCAAGTGGTATCTTAATTGTTTGGAATTTGATGATTTTTTATGTTGTGTTATCTAAGCTGCCTTGAATTCACTTGGTTAAGCAAAGTGGGGTGATTTTTTTTAATTAATGAATACATTCTATTCCCCCACCACCACGCACATAAGAGCCTCACATTTATTTTAAATTACCCTATTGAATATTTGCAGCCCTTGTTTAATTTGTACATGATTTTACAAGTTTCCCAACCACTCCTTTATTCAAGTAATCGGTAAATGGATAAAAGCTGTTATATAGTAAATATGTTTTGAAATCAGTATTGTCCTGCTATGCCCTTTAAGGGGGTTCTGTGTTTACATATGAATTCCGTAAAAGGCAGGCATGCAATGAGAACTGCCAAGTGATGTGTTAATCTGTTTCAAAGATGTCAGCTGCTGAACAGAATGGAATATAATGGGCAATTTTCCTACTCTGAAAACTAAGAAGTAGGGCAGCTTAGCTTTACCCTATATGCATGGGTGTTTTTTTTTTGAAATTTCTGGATACTCTGTTGTTTTGCTGGCTTGCTTAATATTCTGCCTTTACATAATTGCTCAAGGCAGCTCACAATATTGATGAAAACAATTTATAAACAAATAAATTAAACTAAATAGACTCAAAAACCGCAAATATTAAAACCGAAACATTAGAAACCACAGTACATTCTTCCTTCCCTCTAACTATAGAGGGTTTCCAAGTGGGGTAGTCCTTCAGAGACACCTAAAATCACAAAGAGGGAAAGACTTCTCCAGAAGTGGGGCAGCCACCAAGAAAGCCCTGCTCCTAATTGACAACTTAGCTTCCCCCAAAGGAGGCATGCCGTGTAGAGAGAGGTCTCAGTGCATTTAAAAGGTGGGTAGGCTCATATCAATAGCTGCACTTTCTAAGATCATTTGGTCAAACTTGTGGAAGGATTTAAAGATAAGAACCAGCACCTTACGCGAGACCAAGAAATGGAATGGCAGCTAGTTGGCATAAGAACCAACTCCTAGGGACCAAGGTCTCTTCAGCCTTCTCCAATAAATTATTCCCCCCCCCCAGTTGATGGGCATTGGCCATTCAAATGGTGTGTGCCGCGTCATGTGATTAATTTTGCAGGGCGGGGCTTACCTGCCCCCCATATTTTATTCAAGTTAGCCCCCCAGATATGTTCGCACAAGGCAATGCCCACCAACTACCAAAGCAATCCTTGTATAATAGGCCAAGGAGAAGGTTCTTGGAAATTCTTGTTTAATTTACCAACCTGTTCAGCTCAGGAAATTCATCACTGTTTCCTAGAAGATTACTAAAGGCAGGGTTGCCATACGTCTGGAATTTCCTGGACTACTGTATCCGAAAGCAGTGTCCAGGCCGAAATCAACTAGATATCCAGGAAAATCCATATGGCAACGGATGCTGGCAGTGTCATTTTTGCTGATTTTCCTAAAAAGTAGCTAAAAAATGCCTAAAGCTCAACAACTTTGCCCCCAAATAAAACATCAACAAGTTTGCAACTCCCCACCCCCAGAAAAAAGGCTCAAAAATTTTGCAAAAAAAAAAAAAAAGGCTTTTCTGTCCAGATTTTCACTTTTTGAAATATGGCAACCCGACTAAAGGGTTCTGATAATTAACTTCATGGCAAAAGGGTAACAACTCACATTATGTGTACACTGCATTTTACTTCTAGGTTAGGTGTAGAAAAGTCTGCATCCATGCGAACTCAGTTTGCATCACACGAAGAAATAGCTGAAACAGAGGCCAAAATCCCTTCATTGTGGGGACCTTTACGTGACCAGTGTTTTCTGTCTTAAGCAAAGAGCAGAGAAGTCCCAGATGGTGGTGGCTTTTATGCGTCATCCCACAGGGCGATAGTTCATCCTCTTCCTTGCTTAGCTCAAATGAAACAGCTATGGCGATAATGTCCTGTGGAACTAAAACTATACTTTTTCAATTAAGGAAAAACAGCGTAGAGAGGAAGAATCAGAGGAAGGGAATGCTGAGCTCTGCCTCTCTCTCAAATTCCGTGTTTGTGAGCACACGTCTGCTGGGGGAACAGTTTGTGTGAAGAAGGAGCCATTTCTGTGATAAAAGAGTACATGTCTTTTCCAGCAGCTGGAAATCAGGGAGCCAGATGCGAATGCCGTGTAACTTGGCAACATGAACATTCGCGTACACATTCATAATTTTTAAATAAATAAAAAATATCCATTTTCAGGTTGCAGTCTTTGTATTTATTTTTTTCCCCCATTACTGCTTGCTCTTTGGCAATTCATACACAATAAGGGATCAGGGACGCGGGTGGCGCTGTAGGGACGCGGGTGGCAATGGGTTAAACCACAGGGCCTAGGACTTGCCAATCAGAAGGTCGGCGGTTCGAATCCCCGCGACAGGGTGAGCTCCCGTTGCTCGGTTCCACCTCCTGCCAAGCTAGCAGTTCGAAAGCACATCAAAGTGCAAGTAGATAAATAGGCGGGAAGGTAAACGGTGTTTCCATGCGCTGCTCTGGTTCGCCAGAAGCGGCTTAGTCATGCTGGCCATATGACCCGGAAGCTGTACGCCGGCTCCCTCGGCCAATAAAGCGAGATGAGCGCCGCAACCCCAGAGTCGGCCACGACTGGACCTAATGGTCAGGGGTCCCTTTACCTTTACCTTATCAATATTTATCCAAAATTTTAATCCTTCTAAATTCTCCATACTTTTCATTACTTTACAAGTGTGGTTAAAATCCTGCTAATGTTTTAACCTGCTTACAGTGGTCTCATAAATAAATTGTAAACGTTCCCCGTTCCTTATTCAAGTTCTTGACTTCTTGATTTCTGAGCCTCCCAGTTAATTTTGCCATTTCAGCATAGTCCATCAACTTGGTTTGCTACTCTTCTCTGGTTGGGGTAGTTTCTTCCTTCCATCTCTGGGTTAGTAGTCTCGGCCCCTGCTCCTGCTAACCTAGCAGTTTGAAAGCACGTCAAAGTGCAAGTAGATAAATAGGTACCGCTCTGGCAGGAAGGTAATCAGCCTTTTCGTGCGCTACTCTGGTTCGCCAGAAGCGGCTTAGTCATGCTGGCCACATGACCTGGAAGCCGTACGCCCGCTCCCTCGGCCAGTAAAATGAAATGAGCGCCGCAACCCCAGAGTCGGTCACGACTGGACCTAACGGTCAGGAGTCCCTTTACCTTTAAGCAGGGATTAGCAACAGCATACTCAACACCATTCAGTGGGCCCAAGGCATTTTGCCGCCTGGACGATTTGTTAACTTCCTATGTCTTTAATATCCTCCTTTTCCTTGAATGCAGTGCCAATCGCGGCGGAGGAAGGGGGTGCAGTGGGGGTGGTCTCCCCCAGGTGTCACCACCAAGGGGGGTGACAACATGCCGGGCGGCACTCACTGCAGGCTTGCAGCGCACCCGAGCCACATGTCTCTCCTGGGAGTGACGCAGTGGCTTGGGTGCCTGCAGGATCCGTGCTGCCCCAAACAGTCCGCCCGCCACCTTCCCCCCAGCTGTAGGGCAGTTGAGTGGGAGAAGGCAGGCAGACTCCACGGAGGCCCCACAGAGCGTCCTGCCTCGGCTGTCCCCACCCCATGAATAATAATAATAATAATAATAATAATAATAATAATAATAATAATAATATATTATTTATACCCCGCCCATCTGGCTGGGTTTCCCCAGCCACTCTGGGCGGCTTCCAAAAGAATATTAAAATACTGTGATACATCAAACATTAAAAGCTTCCCTAAACAGGGCTGCCTTCAGATGTCTTCTAAAAGTCTGGTAGTTGTTGTTCTCTTTGACATCTGGTGGGAGGGCGTTCCACAGGGAGGGCGCCACTACCGAGAAGGCCCTCTGCCTGGTTCCCTGTAACTTGGCTTCTCGCAGTGAGGGAACCGCCAGAAGGCCCTTGGCGCTGGACCTCAGTGTCCGGGTAGAACGATGGAGGTAGAGACGCTCCTTCAGGTATACTGGACCGAGGCTTGTCTGCCTGCCTGTCTTATTTTTTACATCCTAGGGGCCCGATCAGCTTGCTCCACCGCTGGTACCCATATCAAAAGAATTGTGCAGTACTTTCTCACTTAGCCTTGGTTGCTATCTTGATTTATTATTATTATTATTATTATTATTATTATTATTATTATTATTGCAGTCACACAAGCTGGGACAGGTATACTCTTAACATATCTTTAAGTTAAATGGGAAAGAAGAAAAATGCTTAAAGGTATCTAAAGAAGTACAAGGGCATGGAACACTTTTACATGTTTTCTCGTTTTAACAGTTAAGCCAGACCCTAGAAATTAGGTTGGAAGGAAGTGATTTTGCTTCTTCTGCTCTGGATAAAGTGGGGAAATCTATCAAGCTTCCAGGACGTGCAAAATCACATCAGGACAGAAAAAAAGGTTAGTCTCTCTTTTGTCAAGTTGCTAACGATTGATAACAGTAAATCTGCCTTCTTGTCTCCATAGGTCTTGGGCATCTTAATATGCAAAATGCCGGCTGCAAAGAATGTACTGTATTATAATTACCGGTTGTGTGTTGCACCCCAAAATCAGATGATTTTGTAATGTATCTCAGCATCAATACATTAATACAGTATTTTTGCCACCTAGTGGTAACTACCAGTAGCTTATATAAATACTTTTAGCATCTTCACCTTTATGGGAAACATAGGAAATACGTGGCATGATCCTGCCAAAGTTCAGTACTTTTTTCAGACAAGCTTCAGGACCGCCACACGATCCATCACTCAGAATCAAACGAAACCATTTCTTAGCTGACTCTGGAGTGTAATGATAACCAGTTCCACACTTCCCGATATAAAAGGACTAGTAGGGAGTGACTGGGCTGCCTGGGGAATTTGTAGAAAGCAAGAGACATTTGAGGGTTTTGTTTTTTGTTTCTAACAGGTAGTATAATTTGCGAGTTTGGACTGGTCATGTCAAAAATCAAGTGGTGTCGTGCGAAACTCATGTTTCAGTTTGCCAACTTTAATCAAAATGGCACCTGGCATCCACATGGCAACAAAGCCCTCTGCTGCCCCCACTTTGGGTACCCGTTTGGCCAAAGCAACATTTTGGTCTACCATCTTGGTTCAAAACAGGGCCAGTGTCCAAATGCTGGCAAAGATTGCCACCCCCACCTTGGGGACCCTCGTGCCAAGCCTGGTGACAATATATGGAGAGGCGGTTGAACCTATGACCGAAAACGGGCAAAGTCACACCAAAGTGACGTTTTGGGCTGCCATCTTGACACAAAATGGCACGATGCATAGAAACGGTGATGAGCCCTGAGCTGAGTCGGCTGGCAATATCCTGAGAGGCAGCCAAGCCTGTAGAAAATAAGGCAGGCAGGCAGACAAGCTGCTTTCCAAATATTTAGCAGATTGTCTGAAATAATCTGGAGGGATGTGGGTTAAGAAGGTAGTTAGGAAAGGGAGGGATGAAGCCATAATGCGAAAATGTGGAAGCCATCATTTAATCAAAAGATAGGAATGTAATTACAAGATCTAAGGGGAAGAAGAAGAAAAATGAACATTTATGGGCATCAACAGAGCATATTCAAAACCCAGCAGTATTGCAGGCTGCTCCTTTTGCAGAAAATAGTGTAAAATAAAGAGTGCTCCTTTCACCAGGTTTTTATTTCACCATAATTTGCTTCAGTGGCTGACTGAGGTGAAGGAAGGACAGCGGGGAAGGGTGTATGAAATATGGAAACATATCCAGTAGGATTGTGTTCCATATTTAATCTGTTTATTCTTAGTCAAACTAGTTTTTTTTAATATGCACATGAAATGTTTATGCCACTGTTATATTGGTTTGCAATGAGAAATATATATTTAAAAAGCTGGCTGTTCTGTGGCTAGTTCAAAACCAAAACTTTATGTCCCAAGATGTAAGAAAACCGATTCACATAGTTGGAAAAATGAAACGAAAGCTGTTCTTTTCCAATACATCATTTCCAGCTTTCCAGTCAGTAAAAACTTTCATTTTCCATTTGCTGTTAAGATTTCAGCTTCCATTTTCCTTAACCACTGACAATGGCTGCAAAGGCCGGGGAGTCCAAGCTGAAGGCCAAACATATCCCTATCCTTGCTGTAAAATACTGAATTTAAAAGAACTGCATTTAATGATGTTGTTGTTCTTCCGAGAAAGCACTACAACATTCAGAGCAAAATAAACCTAGGCGTGAAGTATCCCTCAATCCTCATAAAAGATGAAGAATCACCCAGAAATAAATATGTATATATACATATATATGGTGCACATGGTATTTGTTTGGAATTTTTATTTCTTGAAAATAATAATTCATACAAATGGACACAGTCACAAACATGATTTTAACCCAAAATATTGCTAGCCTACCACATTACCAGGAAGGAATCCATGTAGGCAATGAAATGCAGCTACTTTTCAGTAGTCTAGTGCCTCTCTCAATCTCTCTCTCTCTCTCTCTCTCTGCATCCCACCAATAATATATATTAACCGGTGACAAAAAGCATAATGCTCGTTTATAAAAAAAACTTTTATTTTGCACCTCAAAATCTCTTTGAAATGTCTTCATTCTGAAATAAGGGGAATTTGTGCCGAAATCAGGAGAAACTGTTTTTACTTTATTAAATTATTCTAAAAAAATAAGACAAGAAGGTAGAAAAAACAATGCACTGCGTGGCATAGAAAGAAAAATGGGAAAAATCGTTGTCCTGAGAAGTTCACCAACTGCTTCGCTTTTAGGCATTTTTAAACATATAAAAAACAAAGGATCCCAAATCTCAAAAATGGTTTGTCGAATGCCTCCCTTATATATATTTTTTTTCTTGTTGACAACTAAGCAAACAAACCCTTGTTAATGTTCTAAAAACTGTACACAGACAAGTACATTCATGATATAATTAAACTACTAACTTCTCTGGCTTAACAAAGAACCCATAGGACACAGAAACAGTGAGTCAGGTCACTGAACAGGGACAAACTACATTTTTATATGGAGGAATAAAGTTTTCAAATCTTTCATCTCCCACCATTTCTCGTTATACTGCATTTTGGACCACTTTCTAAAACATAATATGGCCTCCTCTGTATGTTCATGATTTTGCATCTATTCAAAGTCCAATCGGTTTTCCGCACGCTTTCCAAAGTTGCCCGGGCTGGGAATGATGTTTTCTTAGGCTACAACTGGTCGTTAGGGTGGTCTCTATCAGCTTCCGGTTTGACTGTCTGGCCCGGAGAAGGAGCGTGGGGAGGGTGGGCGACAGGAGGAAGCCCATGCGATAAGGACATGGCGTTGGGGACTATTCCTTCTACTGCAGTAGGTAGGCCAGGTGGAGCCACGCTGACGACCCCGGGAGGATACCTGCTGAGAGAAAGGAGAACACTCGTCAGAGATCCGTTGAGACCCAGTGTGACTTTTTATTTTATTTTATTGTGCGTGTGTGTGAAGAAGATTTCCTACAAAATTTAAGGAAGAGTAACTTGTAGCACAGGGACGCGGGTGGCGCTGTGGATTACACCACAGAGCCTAGAGCTTGCTGATCAGAAGGTCAGCGGTTCGAATCCCCGCGACGGGGTGAGCTCCCGTTGTTCGGTCCCAGCTCCTGCCAACCTACTGACCCGTATCGGCAGGGGTACCTTTACCTTTACCTTTACATGGGAGATCAGTCACTAGAGCATGAGTAGGCAAACTAAGGCCTGTGGGCTGGATGCGGCCCAAGTGGCGCCTTCCCTGTGGAACACCCTCCCACTAGATGTCAAAGAGAACAACTACCAGACTTTTAGAAGACATCTGAAAGCAGCCCTGTTTCGGGAAGCTTTTAATGTTTGATGTATTATAGTATTTTAATATTCTTTTGGAAGCCGCCCAGAGTGGCTGGGGAAGCCCAGCCAGATGGGCGGGGTATAAATAATAAATTATTATTATTATTATTATTATTAATCGCCTTCTCAATCCGACCCGCAGACGGTCCGGGAATCAGCGTGTTTTTTACATGAGTAGAATGTGTCCTTTTATTTAAAATGCATCTCTGGGTTATTTGTGGGGCATAGGAATTCGTTCATTATTTTTTTTCCAAAATATAGTCTGGCCTCCCACAAGGTCTGAGGGACAGTGGACCGGCCTCCTACTGAAAAAAGTTTGCTGACCCCTTCACTAGAACCTCCCCCAATAAAATCTGGTTATTGTGGAGTACCAGCTGCCCCACCCCACCCCCACATGTCCACAAGAGATTTGGAAGTTACAGCAATAGCATTTGACGGGAGTGGCATTTGACTCAAAACGTTAAAACCCTTTGAATCTCTTCTCCCCGAGTTGACGCCTCACAATGACAGCTCACCATCAGCATGTCAACAGATATACATAGTGGATGCTGTCTAAGCAGACAAAAGGGAACGCCATTAAACTGGCGGCGAGAGAAACTTCTTACCTGTACGCAGCGCCATTGAGCTCTGGGTGAACAACTCCTGGGTCCATGCTGGCCCAATGTGTAGCTGCAGTCAAATGTTCTTTGTTGACACAGTTCCTCAGGTTGTCTGGAATGCGACCTAGCCAGACAGTTAAATATTGCAGCATAAGTAAACTCCACATGTGCAAATAATGTCAGGTTAAAAATAAAATGCACGCGAATGTGCGTGACACGTTAATAATGGCCGTTTTTCATTGGCTGTTATCAGTTCACCTTGTATGCCCCACGGAGAGCCTCAAGGTCCATAAATAGCAACACCCTAGTGATCCCGGGTCCTAAGGAACTTAGATTAGCCTCAACCAGAGCCAGGGCCTTTTCAACACTGGCTCCAGCCTGGTGGAACGCTCTGCCTCATGAGACCAGGGCCCTGCAGAATCTGATTTCTTTCTGCAGGGCCTGTAAGACGTAAGACAGAGTTGTTCCCCCTGGCCTTTGGCTTAGAGCCAATTTGATTCCCTCCCCCTCTTTCTTTTTCCTTTTCTCCTCCTGTGATGAGGCTGCATTTTAATATTTTAATGTTTCAATATTTTAATGTTGTATTTTAATCTTGTTTTTTTTGTATTCATTCAACTTGTTTTTATTATTGCTTGTTAGCCGCCCTGAGCACAGCCTTGGCTGGGGAGGGTGGGGTATAAATAAAAATTATTATTATTATTATTTGGCAAGTTCTCTCCTTCGTTTGATATTAATCGCTATGAAGTGGTACCTTGAGTTACAAACGCCTCAGGTGACAAACGCCGCTGACCTGGAAGAGTTACCTCGAGTTGAGAACTTTGCCCCAGGATGAGAACGGAAATCGCGTGCCGGCGGTGCAGCGGCAGCAAGAGGCCCCATTAGCGAAAGCGCGCCTCTAGTTAAGAACAGTTTCAGGTTAAGAACGGACCTCCGGAACGTTTGTAACTAGAGGTACCACTGTAATACACATGGGGTCAGGTGTGCATCTGGTCCACACCTCCTGCCGCAACAAAATGACCCCACACAACCTGACTTTAGCGAGGCTCCACCAGCTTTGTAACCGCAGCGGTGTTCAGTTCACATTCAGAGTCGTGCTTAAAAGTCAACGTTTGCAAAGTTAGCAGTGCCACACTTAGCAAACATTATTCCAAGCCAGTTTGAAGTCCCTTGTACTACTGATGTTCTAGATACAGAAGAACGGCATGCTCGTTAAGCTAAAGGAAGTCGGTAAAAGAACATGGAGGGGAATATGGCTGGCACCTGTGATAGCTTTCCGGATCTCTCGGGCTGCTTCTTCCCGCATCTCTATTGAGGCCTGCTCACTGTACCACGCAGCGTGGGGAGTACAGATCAGATTTGGCGCATCCTTCAGGGGACCCTGACTAAAGCTAAGAGAAAAAGTAAAGAAAGGTTTCATATACTGTACATCTTATACTGTAATTCATCATCATCATCATCTTCCTGAACAGAGGCTTTTGTGTGTTTATTAAGAATAAGTATAAAAAGGTAAAGGGACCCCTGACAGTTAAGTCCAGTCATGACCGACTCTGGGGTTGTGGCGCTCATTTTGCTCTATAGGCCGAGGGAGCCGGCGTTTGTCTGCAGACAGCTTCCAAGTCATGTGGCCAGCATGACTAAGCCACTTCTGGCGAACTAGAGCAGTGCACGGAAACGGCGTTTACCTTCCCGCTGGAGCAGTACCTATTTATCTACTTGCACTCTGATGTGCTTTCGAACTGCTAGGTTGGCAGGAGCAGGGACCAAGCAACGGGAGCTCACCCCGTCGCGGGGATTCGAACCGCCGACCTTCTGATCGGCAAGTCCTAGGCTGTATGGTTTAACCCACAGCGCCACCCGCATCCCCAAGAATAAGTATACACAGCCAGAAATGAACTGCAAACACCCACGACTTCCATTTCTCAACAGCACAGCCAGTGCTGAGGATAATGGGAACAACAACATGTGCATTTGAGGAAACAGTATTGAGACGGGGTTTGAAAGCCCAGAGTAGATGCTTCCGTAGAGTTCGCTGGAGGAAGATATATGTAATAAAACAGTAAGACAGCTATTTGCCTAGATATAAAGAGAAGTATTTATGGTAAACTTTTGGGAGTTAGTTGTGGAGTTACTGGTTCTGTGGTAATATGAGAGGAACGTGGTTCATTTGAACAGTTTCTCCCTGCCTTCATATCAAGTCTCAACCAAGTCAATATCTTGGCACCCCAAACAGATATGAAAGTATGACTGAGCTGTATACTGGGGTGGGTGGGCTTCCCTGGCCAAAACGTGATAGTGGAAAGGCATCAAACAGCATCTTTGAGTTATCTGTTCCTCACGACCTCACTGCTGACTGAATCCATGGAAGCTATCAAGGTGTTGTCTAAACTTTTGTGTGGACCTGTCAGGTGCTCACGCATCATGCAAAAACACTACCAGTATCTCAGAGCCCTGTAGGGCAGAGAATATAGATGGAGGACAGGCCAAGCAGTCAGGCGGGAACGTATTTTTACTACGAAATACGCCTTTTACCCTTGGAAGATTGTGTAGAACCATCAATTTCCTACTAATCAGAAGCAAGGGCAAGTTGAACCTGCCGCTACCCAGGCCACTGGGTCCGAAGGCGAGCAAAGGATGGTCACCAGGGGCACATAATTGATATTTTCTTTTCAATAAAGAGCGGGAAGCAACATATTCTGGGTCACTGCATATCCTGATAATAATTCAGAGATGCAAGTATAGGAGACACTTGGAACACTCTAGGAAGGACCAGAGAATCTTCATTTGGAAGGTGGCGCTGTGGGTTAAACCACAGAGCCTAGGGCTTGCCGATCAGAAGGTCAGTGGTTTGAATCCCTGTGACGGGGTGAGCTCCCGTTCGGTCCCTGCTCCTGCCCACCTAGCAGTTCGAAAGCACATCAATGTGCAAGTAGATAAATAGGTACCGCTCCAGCGTGAAGATGAACAGCGTTTCCGTGCGCTGCTCTGGTTCGCCAGAAGTGGCTTAGTCATGCTGGCCACATGACCCGGAAGCTGTACGCCGGCTCCCTCGGCCTATAGAGCAAGATGAGCGCCACAACCCCAGAGTCGGCCACGACGGGACCTAATGGTCAGAGGTCCCTTTACCTTTTAATTTTTGTTTAGCAATAGAACAGGCACTGAACAGGAAACAGAATCACCTGAATGGTTCTGACTCGTGTACGTCCAAGGCTGCCCCTCGTATTCTTCCTTCCTTCAGGGCCTGTGCAAGTGCTTTTTCATCTACTAGCCCTCCTCGAGCCATGTTCACAAGGAAGGCTCCCTGTCGCATCTGCGGGAAGTTAAAATACCGAGATTAAAAGCGCGTGAAATAAAGTTGATGTTAGTAGAGGAACCAGCTGTCACCAAAAAGTGGACCACTCGCCTTACTACACACTGGGAAAATGCTACAAAAATCTTCTTATAAACGAAGCTTAAAAGGTGTAAATAACCAGGAAAACTGCATCTTTATCACGGTTAAACTGAACAACGCCCAAGGGGAAGAGCACCAAACAGATTAATTTTTGCATTTGACAGATGTTCAGTCTGCGTTTAAATGCTATAATGTAGCCTAAGGCAATACTGAAAGCAAACCTTAAAAATATGGTTTAAAAATACTTTCCGTCTAGTTAACAGGACTTTAAAATGTGTGCCCTGTTGTACTGCACTGAAGTCAGATGACAATTTATGAAATTTAAGACTCTGAGTCGCTGAAAGGAACTGCCGTGGCTTTGGAGAAAGTGCACAGGCTGTTTCCTCTACCTTTCACAAGAAACTGAACTGATTTACTGCAAAAAAAAAAAAAAAAATTAAGGTAAGGTGAATAGAAATTACTAAAAAAAAGACATGTGAAAACAAACACCCATTAGCAAACAAAATGTATTTGCTTACTGAGGCAACATTGTAATTTTCTACTTGCCTTAACATATCAATGGAAACACTTAAAGTTGTACCAAGTAGAACAGCACAGCTGTCGACATAAAAATGACATATTAATAACTTATCGGAAGACCTTTGCATTCCAAGATCCTTTAGGAAAGCGGAAATATTTAATAAATTATAAAACTGACACAGACAATTGTAGTTTTCAGTAATACGCTTATGTCGATTTCCTGTTTCATCAAGAAGTTTCATGGCTTTCAGAAACTTGCAAGCAAACATATCCATAAACTATGTTAATGTAGTTCAACAAATGGCCAGCCCATAATGTTGAGATTTCTTGCTTGCTGAAACCTAATTAACTTGAAACCCAGAAAGCTGTAGAAACCAGTTTATGTGAAGCGTATGACTAGATAAAAGACAAATCATGAACTGCCTCAACAGAGAATCCATAGAATTAGCTGTACAGCAAATTCTGTTGGTTGCAATAAAGAAAAGTAAAGGTTTGTGGCACCTTAAAGATCCGAGCATTCATTTACACCAACATTTCCACAGCACCATTTTTAAAAACAGAATCGGCACTGTAATTATTATAAAAAGAGAATAAAACGACAATTTGAAGTACCTCATATGATTGCAGGAGCAGCAAGATAGCAACAGGTTAACTAATGCGTTTATATTTCTTTATTTGACATCCTGCTCTGTCCCATGGGCTCAAGACATCTCAGAGAAGCTTTTCTAAACGTTAATACCTCGTTCCCTGGGAATCAAAGCACAACTCTAATGTGCCCTGAAAATGCCTGCTGAAATAAAGGTGGTTTTGCAACCTGCCTAAATAGAGGCCATGAAGCAGCCAGTGGCTATTCCATATTCTGTTCATCACAGCTGAAATCTCATGTTCTCATGCAGGTTCACAGATGAAAAAGAGATTCCTGAAATTATCGCAGCACAAGCTTCCATGAACTAGGTGCCAATACATCAGGTGGATGGTCTGATTACCAAACCTCAGAGAAGTGGCTGCATAACACAATAGTTGTTGTTGTTTTGTCGTTTCTGACTCTTTGTGACCCCATGGATCAGATCATGCCAGGCACTCCTGTCTTCCACTGCCTCCTGCAGTTTGGTCAAACTCATGCTAGTAGCTTCAGAACACTATCCAACCATCTCGTCCTCTGTCGTCCCCTTCTCCTTGTGCCCTCCATCTTTCCCAACATCAGGGTCTTTTCCAGGGAGTCTTCTCTTCTCATGAGGTGGCCAAAGTATTGGAGCCTCAGCTTCAGGATCTGTCCTTCCAGTGAGCACTTAGGGCTGATTTCCTTCAGAATGGAGAGGTTTGATCTTCTTGCAGTCCATGGGACTCTCAAGAGTCTCCTCCAGCACCATAATTCAAAAGCATCAATTCTTTGGTGATCAGCCTTCTTTATGGTCCAGCTCTCACTTCCATACATCACTACTGGGAAAAGCATAGCTTTTACTATACGGACCTTTGTTGGCAAGGTGATGTCTCTGCTTTTTAAGATGCTGTCTAGGTTTGTCATTGCTTTTCTCCCAAGAAGCAGGCACCTTTTAATTTCGTGGCTGCTGTCACCATCTGCAGTGATCATGGAGCCCAAGAAAGTAAAATCTCTCACTGCCTCCATTTCTTCCCCTTCTATTTGCCAGGAGGTGATGGGACCAGTGGCCATGATCTTAGTTTTTTTGATGCTGAGCTTCAGACCATATTTTGCGCTCTCCTCTTTCACCCTCATTAATTGGTTCTTTAATTCCTCCTCACTTTCTGCCATCAAGGTTGTGTCATCTAGGATGCAACTAACTGCAAGACTGCCATTATTCTGTAGGCAGTTCTCCGCCTGCAGAACTAAGAAATGGTTGTTTTGATTGGCAAGCATACACTTCTGATAATGTAAGTTCAATAAAAACTAAGTTACGGCTGTAAATGCCATGGATGATCTGCAAACGTTTCAGTTGAAAGTCCGAAATTATTTCAAGTACTCTCCTCCGCCAGTAGCCGGACAAATAAATTGGGATGGGAACGCTTGTGAGTATTAGCACTGAACACAAGGGGGCAGTAGCCACTTAATCTACAAATTGAGATGTGCAGAAATTTTATCAGAAGGCAACTTTTCAGTTCATGAGTAAACAAAGATCCACATGATTAAACTGCAGTGGTAGGATGTGACATTTCTTCACCGAGTAGAACCTATTACTAGGACAGACGGCAGACAAAATTGATACCTGGTTGCATGGCAGAACCGCTCGCCTCTCAGTATACACTGTAACAATATATCTGCAAAATGGCGATGGCATCATTGGTCTGCCCCGTAAGTACCTCTAAGGCGATGTTTGTGCACAAAAATTGCTATGTAAATGTTAACTCTTATCGTCACTGTGACATTATCCGAAACGTACCTGTTTAATGGTGAAGTCGTTAATAAGGTGATGGTTGTGTTCGTTTAGGCTGCAGTGGAGGGTGACGCAGTCGCTGTGAAACAACAAATCCTGCAAAGTCGTCACCCGCTGAAGTCCAAGAGCACGTTCCATGCCATCTGAGAGGTACGGGTCGTAGAAAATGACATTGAAGCCAAAGGCTTTTGCACGTAGTGCAACCGCTTGACCAACTCGTCCTGCGGGGAGGGGGAGAATTTTTTTGTCTTGCAACAAATATTGTCGAGGCAGGTATAAAGCAGCCCACCCATTCATGCAGATGGGGCTTGGATGCAATGTTAAACTACCGTATTTTTCGCTCTATAAAACGCACCAGACCACAAGACGCACCTGGTTTTTGGAGGAGGAAAACAAGAAAAAAAATATTCTGAATCTCAGAAGCCAGAACAGCAAGAGGGATTGCTGTGCAGTGAAAGCAGCAATCCCTCTTGCTGTTCTGGCTTCTGTGATAGCTGTGCGGCCTGCATTCACTCTATAAGACGCACACACATTTCCCCTTACTTTTTAGGAGGGGAAAAGTGAGTCTTATAAGGAGAAGGTTTTGCTTCTGCTTTCAATTGACCATGGTTTATTATCATTATCCCCAAAGCTGAATCTTAAATATGGTTTAGGACAGTGTTTTTCAATTGTGGGTCCCACCTGCGGCTAAGCTGGCTGACGATATTGTCCAACAACATCTGGTGACCCAAAGCTGAAGAACACTGGTTTAGCAGAATCGTAAACCAAGGTTTAATGTTTGCTTCTTTCCCTAAACCATAGTTAAGAATATCCAGTTTATCTGGGTCCAAGGATAACGCGTGGCCATAATTAGTTGCAAGTGGAAGCAAAACCTTCCTATCTACTCCTCCTCATGGTTGCAGAGGAAGAAGAGAAGGGAGTTCACAAAGCAGAGGGCCATTCATATAATGATAAGCCATAGTTTAGTGTTACGTCAGAATGAGGTTGCAGAGTACGTACACAGTAGTCCAACTTAAAGAGTTCTAATGAAACATGGAGAAGAGAAATTTCCAGTTCCATTAGGAAAACATCACTGTTACTCTTCCACCACTCCCCAGACTTTGTGTCGGCTCTTGCCCACTATGGTTCAACAAACTTATTTCTGCTACGGAGTGACAAGGCGGTTCTGGAATACATTTTAGAAATAAACTACTAAGCAAAATACAGTGGTACCTCGGTTTACAAACTTAATCCGTTCCTGAAGTCCATTCTTAAACCGATTCCATTCTTAAACCGAGGCGCGCTTTCTCTAATGAGTCCTCCCACCACCGGTGCCCTTCCACAGTTCGGTTTCTGTTTGTAGACCAAGGTAAAGTTTGCAAACACTACTTCCGGTTTTGCGAAGTTCGTAAACCGAATCGTTCATAAACAGGACTATTCTTAAACCGAGGTACCACTGTAGAGGGGTAGATATCTGGTCCTGGTAACGCAGACAATAGGTTTGGAGCATCTTAGGGCACTAGCTAACCCAGGGCAGCGATTCTAAATAGGATACCATCATCCCTAGCAGTTTGTTAGGGTCCCGATTAGCCTTAAGCCACAACAATGGATGCATTTAACTAACAAACAGACTTTATCTTCAAAAAGCAGAGAGCAGGACAACAGGGTGGGCCTACCTAACCCAATAATGCCCAGGGTCTCCCCTCGGATTCTTGCAGCCCCAGAAGCCACTTCCCGGATCTGCTCCACGCTCTGCACCCTCGTGCCTTCTCGCAAGGCCTGATGAAGCCAGGTGGTTCGTCTGTACAGGTTCAAGATGTGGCACATTGTAGAGTCTGCTGTCTCTTCCACGGATGCAGCCGGAACATTGCACACTGCAATCCCTTAAATAATAATAAGAAAAACCACAATGTGTTGAATCCTAGGGTGGCTCCAGAATGCCACGGAATCCCACCCCCCTTTATGAATTCAACCAGCCCCTGGCCCTCAGAGATGTTGGAAAGACATATACTATTAAGCACCTAAAGCAGGCATAGGCAAACTTGGCCCTCCAGATGTTTTGGGAGTACAATTCCCATCATCCCTGACCACTGGTCCAGTTAGCTAGGGATGATGGGAGTTGTAGTCCCGAAACAGCTGGAGGGCCGAGTTTGCCTATGCCTGACCTAAAGCAAGACTATGCACCTTTCCAACGATTAAAAAATGGACAGCCCCCACCTGCTGCTTCAACCATCTAAAACAAGTCATGCATCAGAAAAGCGCAAGAGAAATAGAGGGGTTGTGGAATAAACTCTTGCTTTGGGTAGGGCAGGGGAGAGTGGAGCTGGATGTCAGCAGTTGCTCCAGGGATGGGACCAAGGCTCACTTGCCAGAATTTAGTTTCTAGAATGCTCCAAGGTTGTGATCCAGGCGAAGCTGACCTGTGGTCCTCCAGACCAGGGCTGGCACCAATGGTCAGCATGCTCAGGCATCTGCTGGAGGACTCAAGAACCCTCCATGACGTGGGGCGGTGAGGAGCTGGGGGTCATGGAGGTGGATGGGAGGTGGCATGGAGGATGCCTTGCCCAAGAGCCCTTCAAAACCCAGAGCCAACACTGCTCCAGATCACAGAGTTTGGAAGGGACCACAAGGATCATTTAGTTCAATCCCCCAGAGTGCAAGAATCTTTGGCCCAATGTGGGGCTCAAACATACAGCCCTGGGTTAAGAATCTCATGCTTGGTCCTGTATACCTGAAGGAGCGTCTCCACCCCCATCATTCTGCCCAGACATTGAGGTCCAGCTCCGAGGGCCTTCTGGCAGTTCCCTCACTGCAAGAAGCCATGTTACAGGGAACCAGGCAGAGGGCCTTCTCGGTGGTGGCACCCACCCTGTGGAACGCCCTCCGAGCAGATGTCAAAGAGAACAACAAGTACCAGACTTTTAGAAGACATCTGAAGGCAGCCCTGTTTAGGGATGTTTTTAATGTTTAATAGGTTATTGTATTTTAATATTCTGTTGGAAGCCGCCCAGAGTGGCTGGGGAAACCCAGCCAGATGGGCAGGGTGTAAATACAGTGGTGCCTCGGGTTAAGTACTTAATTCGTTCCAGGGGTCCGTTCTTAACCTGAAACTGTTCTTAACCTGAAGCACCACTTTAGCTAATGGGGCCTCCTGCTGCCACCGCACCACCGGAGCACAATTTCTGTTCTCATCCTGAAGCAAAGTTCTTAACCCGAGGTACTATTTCTGGGTTAGCAGAGTCTGTAACCTGAAGTGTATGTAACCTGAAGCGTATGTAACCCGAGGTACCTCTGTAATAAATTAATAAATAATAATGCTCTACCAGCTCCAGCCGGCATGACTCATGGTCAGGGTTAATGGGTAGTGCAGCCCAGCAGGAGCTGGAAGGCAAGGCCACAAGTTAGCCACCTATACCTTCGCTGTCTGCAACAGAGATGACACAAATATGCAATGAAGCTAGGCTACGCTTCACAGCAACGTTGCCACAGCAAAACGTGTCATACGTTTTTGAGTCAATGTCCGCAGCCAGAGATTTTGGTGGATGTAAGGAGCAAGAGTGTGCTGGGAGGGGACAGCCTAAGTCAGTGCAAAGCAACAAACGCCTAAATACAAATCGTGGAACCCCCTTGTGTTCACAGAAGTGCTTTTGATCCAGTACATGCCTCCATTAACAGAAGAAAGGAAGGCCATTTCCCTCTTTCCTTCTGTAACCTCCAGCTCACATCAAACGCTGAAGACCTGCTCCAGAGTGGGGGAATCCTCCAACAGGATGGAAGGTGCCATGGTTGGTGGGGAAGGGCAAACTGGCAAAAAAAACCCTACCCTCCTCTTCCATTAGTGGGTGGCGCTGTGGGTTAAACCACTGAGCCTAGGACTTGCCAATCAGAAGGTCGGTGGTTTGAATCCCCACGACAGGGTGAGCTCCCGTTGCTCGGTCCCTGCTCCTGCCAACCTAGCAGTTCGAAAGCACGTCAAAGTGCAAGTAGATAAATAGGTACCACTCCGGCGGGAAGGTAAACGGTGTTTCTGTGCGCTGCTCTGGTTCGCCAGAAGCGGCTTAGTCATGCTGGCCACATGACTCGGAAGCTGTTTGCGGACAAACGCCGGCTCCCTCGGCCTACAGAGCGAGATGAGCGCACAACCCCAGTCGGTCAGGGGTCCCTTTACCTTTACGTTGGGTCACAGGTCCTTTGGCTGGGTCGGGATGATATGAGATTGGGGGGCAATTCCCATCTCTTGCGGGGGCGCAATTAGTGCCAGCACCATCCGTTAAGAGTTTGGGTGTAATCTTCGACACCTCCCTTTCCATGGAGCTGCAGATTGCAGCTATAAAAAAGGCGGCACTTTTTTCACCTTCGCCAAGCTAAGCCGTTGGCTCCTTACCTCTCTCGCCCTGACCTAGCCAATGTTATCTACGTGACGGTCACCTCCAGACTGGATTATTGTAACTCGCTCTATGTGGGGCTGCCCTTGAGACTGACCCAGAAACTCCAGCGGGTGCAAAATGCCGCAACAAGACTCCTTACGGGGTCCTTGCTGCGAAATCACACTCACCTGGTGCTATACCAGCTGCACTGGCTCCCGGTGGAGTACAGAATCGGGTTTAAGGTGCTGGTTTAAACCTTTAAAGCCCTATACGGCCTAGGGCCCTCGTACCTACGGGACCGCCTCTCCTGGTATGTCCCACAGAGGAACTTACAGTCTTCAAACAAAAACATCTTGAAGGTCCCAGGCCACAGAGAGGTTAGGCTGGCCTCAACCACAGCCAGGGCTTTTTCGGCCTGTGGCTCCGATCTGGTGGAACGCTCTGTCACAAGAGACTAGGGCCCTGCGGGACTTGACATCTTTCCGCAGGGCCTGCAAGACAGAGCTGTTCCACCAGGCCTTTGACCAAGGCACAGCCTGACCCCCTCCTTTGGCTATCCTCACAGAACTCTAGCTCAATGGTTGCCATTAATCTGATTTGAACTGATTTTATAATGAAATGATTTTAGAATGTTGTATTATTTTACTGTTGTTAGCTGCCCTGAGCCCGGCTTCCGCTGGGGAGGGCAGGATAGAAATAAAAAATTATTTTTATTTATTTATTTTTGTAAGCACCAACTGGAGTACCCTTACTTGAGTTATTCAATTAATTTCAAATACAGAGTACCACACTTAAGTGCAACCTTCAAACACGTCAGCAAAGTTTGAACACCAACCCCCTTGGGTTTCTACATAAAATTTCGCAGACGTGAATTAACGACATACCTAAATCGCCAGCAGATTTAATATCAATGTTATCAAAACCACTTCCAATTCTAACGATTATTCGAAGTGCTTTAAACTTCTCCAGGTCTTCACGGGTTAAAGTGATGGTGTGGTACATCAGGGCTCCCACTGCTTCATTTAGTACCTGAAAAACAAAGGCAAACACAATTCAGTTACGTTCTCAACACGCCCTGCAGAATTCCAATTCCTGGGTACACGCCATCGTCTCCAATAGTCTGGTCATGTCTCAAGGGAGAATTTCAAGGTGCGGTTGCAGCAGAATGGGTAGCAAAATGATTGCCTGAGACTTACTGTTCACTTGAGAGACCCGTTCACAAATGCTACTATATTTTGCTAGTTCCCCCTGGGAGGTGAGAGGGACGCGGGTGGCGCTGTGGGTTAAACCACAGAGCCTAGGACTTGCCGATCAGAAGGTCGAAGGTTCGAATCCCCGCGACGGGGTGAGCTCCCGTTGCTCGGTCCCTGCTCCTGCCAACCTAGCAGTTCAAAAGCACGTCAAAGTGCAAGTAGATGAATAGTTACCGCTCTGGCGGGAAGGTAAACGGCATTTCCGTGCGCTGCTCTGGTTCGCCAGAAGCGGCTTAGTCATGCTAGCCACATGACCTGGAAGCTGTACACCGGCTCCCTCGGCCAATAAAGCGAGATGAGCGCCGCAACCCCAGAGTCGGTCACGACTGGACCTAATGGTCAGGGGCCCCTTTACCTTTAACCTAGCAAAATACCATGGATTAAGATGTTACGTACTTGGTAATCTGACTACTCTGGACCCGGTGCCCACCAACAGTCTGAGGTACAGGTTTTGCTTTTAGCACCATGGCAAATCTCAAGACATTTATCAGGTTTCACTGAACTTGAGTGTACCCTAGTTGTTTAAGGCAAGAAAAAAGCCTTTGGGGAAATAAAGCAAAATAGAAAACTAGAGCAAAGCAATGGAAGTGTTTTCTTGTGGAGCTATTAGCACTGTGGAGAACAGTTGTTCCTTTCTGATCCTTTAACTTTTACTAAAAGCGTAACACAAATAAAACAACTGAAAGGCAGTTCCCATCCCTACCTATCCTTCAAAGTAAAATAACTCTAGAGATAGGCCATCTCTAGAGATCTGCCAATCACCCATTCCCACCACCCTTCTGAGTAATACCCCTCCCCACCTTCTCAGTATATAGAAGGATCTGGCAACTTCTGTTTCAGTGTATCTGAAGAAGTGTGCATGCACACGAAAGCTCATACCAAGAACTAACTTAGTTGGTCTTTAAGGTGCTACTGGAAGGATTTTTTTTATTTTGTCTAGAGATAGGCATTATGCAAAGAGCTCCAAAGCGAGCCAAGATTTTATGTTCCAAAACATCATCTGGTGTCAATTTATACAAGCGGCATCTAAGGTCACGAAGAATTTCTCATCAGCTCTCCAATAAGTGGTCGGCTGGCAAGAGTTTCTCTTGCTGTCAATAGTTTGCTTATTTCTCGAAAAGAGTAACAAAAAAAACCACACCTCTATAAGGATCAAAATTGCCATAAGCACATCCAATGGCACAACTGGTACCAATTGGGGTTTTGCCATCTCCCATGGTTCCAGATACCAGATGGTAAAGGACCCCTGGATGGTTAAGTCCAGTCAAAGGTGACTATGGGGTTGCGGCGTTCATCTTGCTCTACAGGCCGAGGGAGCCGGCGTTTGTCCACAGACAGCTTTCTGGGTCATGTGGCTTCTTTCCACTACTGGCACAACTGAACACTGTGATGTAAGCCAGAGCGCACAGAAACGCCGTTTACCTTCCAGCGACAGCAGTGCCTATTTATCTACTTGCACTGGTGTGCTTTCGAACTGCTAACTGCTAGGTTGGCAGGAACAGGGACCGAGCAACGGGAGCTCACTCCATTGCAGGGATTTGAACTGCCAACTTTCCGTTCGGCAAGCCCAAGAGGCTCAGTGGTTTAGGCCACAGCGCCACCCATGCTCCTAGGGTAATAATGTATTGTCATTAACATATCAAAGCTATCACACGCTGTAGCCATGGGTGATCTCGCCCAGAAGCTCCATACAAATATTGGCAGTCTGCCACCTATGGCCTTTGCTATTCCACCACGCTCAGCCGTCCCAAAGTCTACCACTTCCTGAAAGCAATGGGTTGCACCATTCCAGAGCCTTGTAATGAACTCTGACCAAAGCTTTTTTAAACTTTTTGAACCCAGCTGCTCTGTAGGCCATGAGTCGCATGTAGGAAAGCGTTGTTGTTGTTTAGTTGTTGAGTCGTGTCCGACTCTTCGTGACCCCCTGGACCAGAGCACGCCAGGCACTCCTGTCTTCCACTGCCTCCCGCACTATTCACAGTTTTTACAGCGGGGGGGGGGGCACCCAGAAATGGATTGAATTCTCATGTTCTCGTGCAGGTTTACAGATAAAAAAGAGATTCTTGGAATTATTGCAGCACAAGCTTCCATGAACTAGGTGCCAATACATCAGGTGGATGGTCTGATTACCAAACCTCAGAGAAGTGGCTGCATAACACAATAGTTGTTGTTGTTTTGTCATTTCTGACTCTTTGTGACCCCATGGACCAGATTACGCCAGGCACTCCTGTCTTCCACTGCCTCCCACAGTTTGGTCAAACTCATGCTAATAGCTTCGGAACACTATCCAACCATCTCATCCTCTGTCGTCCCCTTCTCCTTGTGCCCTCCATCTTTCCCAACATCAGGGTCTTTTCCAGGGAGTCTTCTCTTCTCATGAGGTGGCCAAAGTCTTGGAGCCTCAGCTTCAGGATCTGTCCTTCCAGTGAGCACTCAGGGCTGATTTCCTTCAGAATGGAGAGGTTTGATCTTCTTGCAGTCCATGGGACTCTCAAGAGTCTCCTCCAGCACCATAATTCAAAAGCATCAATTCTTCGGGGATCAGGAAAGGGTATTTAGCAGCAACCGTGTTAGTGGACCTGAAAGTGAGTCTATTGTCTACACCCCAGCATTGCAGGGGGTTGGTCTAGACGGGATTCCTTCCAACTCTGCAATTCTACGACTTTGAAGTAGCATCTTGTCTGAAAGGCCCTGATTCCCTGCACACACACACCCCTGCCCGCCCAAATAAGAAAGCTAGGTAGGAGAAATAGCGCAGTGCTGAAAATTCTCCCTTCACTGAATTAGGAAACTGAATGTGCTTATCTTCAGGAAAAATGAGGTCTGACCTATGGTAACCTTGGATTTAAAGGTCAGTCGCCCATAGTGGAGTGGAAACATTTGAGTGTTTCTGACGAGCCACAATCTGAAGCAAGTTATCCTGTGAGATGCTGCCAACATCTCTGGTGAAATCTTCCATCTATTAGAGGAAACAAACCTGACATTTCTGTGAAAAGGTCAGCCATTAGCAGTTTACAGAAATTACACTAATTTATTTGGTAGGGAACCAATTTTTTTTGAGACTTCACAGATAGATCCGGATCTATAGTTCAATACTAGTTCAAATTTATTCTGCAGAGACACTAGCCATTTCTGTGTTGGGCTGTTCCAAAAAGCAAATGTTTAGCGTTCTTACAACACATTTCATATGTTTAAAAAAATGCATACTGTCCCAATAGCCTCTAAGAAACTCTCTGCAAGGCCAGCATTGCTATAAATCGGGATGGGTCTTATTTTCAGCCTGAGGGCAACTGTCTTCCTCAAAGGCAAGCTTCTGGGAGTTGCAAGCTAGTGGTGAGCAGTGCCAAAGGCAAAAAAAGGAACACAGAGGGACCATGCAGCGCTGATATTTGTAGAGTGGGCTATAAAGAAGTCATAGGTTTATAAACACAAAACCCCATTTCCATCCTCTATCCTCCATCCAGGCAAGTAAGGTAAAGGTAAAGGGACCCCCGACCATTAGGTCCAGTCGTGGCTGACTCTGGGGTTGCGGCGCTCATCTCACTTTATTGGCCGAGGGAGCCGGCGTACAGCTTCCGGGTCATGTGGCCAGCAGGAGTAAGCCGCTTCTGGCAAACCAGAGCAGCGCACGGAATCGCCGTTTACCTTCCCACTGGAGTGGTACCTATTTATCTACTTGCACTTTGACGTGATTTCGAACTGCTAGGTTGGCAGGAGCAGGGACCGAGCAATGGGAGCTCACCCCGTCGTGGGATTCAAACCGCCAACCTTCTGATCGGCAAGTCCTAGGCTCTGTGGTTTAGACCACAGCGCCACCCGCATCCCTTTTATCCAGGCAAGTAACAGGCCCTAATCACAGTTCAGGAATGCATTCCAGGCAAGCAAACGCACTACAAGAGGGTGCTGAGAGTGGCTGTGGCCTGAGGAGAGTTGAGAAGAATGGAATGGAATGGAATGGAATGGAATGGAATGGAATGGAATGGAATGGAATGGAATGGAATGGAATGGAATAGAATAGAATAGAATAGAATAGAATAGAATAGAATAGAATAGAATAGAATAGAATAGAATAGCATAGCATAGCATAGCATAGAATAGAATAGAATAGAATTTATTATTTATACCCCGCCCATCTGACTGGGTTTCCCCAGACACTTTGGGCAGCTTCCAACAAAGCATTAAAATACAGTAGTCTGTTAAACATTAATAGCTTCCCTAAAGAGGGCTGCCTTCAGATGTCTTCTAAAGATCTGGTAGTTGTTTTTCTCTTTGACATCTGGTGGGAGGGCATTCCACAGGGCGGGTGCCACTACCAAGAAGGCCCTCTGCCTGGTTCCCTGTATCCGAGAAGGCCAGGAACTGGTACAGAGGGGTGCATTTGGCCTCTGGTTCCCCGTCCCTGAAATCATTCGAGCACATACATGACTCTTGGAAAACCTGGAGGGATCATCAACAAAGCAGACTTACTGGTTTTGCACTCATAACCCCTAGCTCAGTTTAGAACCATTCTCCTGTTATTGTTGCAACTGGTGGGAGCAATCACCAAACTATCCAACCAACTATTCAACCAGGAAAGAGAGCACCTGGTACTGGCAGCTCATAGCCAGGGCTGGCTTCCCCAGTCTGAAAGGGCATGCCACCAGAGCCAGGATATCTGAGAGTCCTAAATATTTACAGTCGTATCTTGGATCCCGAATGCCTTGGTACTCGGACATTTTGTCTCCCAAACACCCGGAAGTGACTGTTCCTGTTTGCAAACTATTTTTGGAAGCCGAATGTCCGATTGGCTGCAGGAGCTTCCTGCAGCCAACCAGAAGCCGCGCTTTGTTTTCCGAACGTTTCGGAAGTCGAACGGACTTCCAGAAAGGATTCCGTTCAACTTCCAAGGTACGCCTGTATTAGTTAAGCTTAAGGTCAGGCTTCCTCAACCTCGGCCCTCCAGATGTTTTGAGACTACAATTCCCATCATCCCTGACCACTGCTCCTGCTAGCTAGGGATCATGGGAGTTGTAGGTCAAAAACATCTGGGGGGCCGAGGTTGAGGAAGCCTGCTTAAGGTTGTTGTTGTTTTTTACCATGTTTGAGATTTGCCAGGATGGACACAGTGCAGGGCTGTATACTCCTCTGTAAAAGAGCTTGCCATTTCAGATTATCCTTTCAAGTGCCGCGCAGAATATGGGGAAAGTGGTAGTGGTACACGGTGTTCACAATACCGTATTTTTCGCTCTATAGGACACACTTTCCCCCCTCCAAAAACGAAGTGGAAATGTGTGTGCGTCTTATGGAGCGAATGCAGGCTCCTTGGCTTCAGCGATAGCAACGCAAAGCCTCCGAAGCGCAGAGGGAGAGCTCCCCCCGCGCTCTGGAGGCTTCACGTTGCTTTCGCTGAAGCTGCCTGAAGCCCCTGGAGCGCAGCGGGAACTCCCGCTGCTCTCCAGGGGCTTCAGGCAGCTGTCCGCAAGCCTTCGGAGTGCAGCAGGAGTTCCCGCTGCGCTCCAAAGGCTTGCGGATAGCCGCCAGAAGAGCGAGAGGGGTCGGTGCACACCGATCCCTCTTGCTCTCCAGGCTTCGCTTTGCTGGAGAGGCGCTGCACAGTTTTCCCTCTCTGCGCAGCGCCCCTTCAGCAAAGCGGGAGGAGAAATGGAAGGGGCTCCGTTTCTCTTGCCACTTCGCTGAAGGGGCGCTGAGCAGAGAGGGGGATAATTTTTTTCCCCCGTTCTCCCCCTCCTATGGTCCGGTGCGTCCTATAGAGCGAAAAATACGGTACTTCCTAGATGGGTAATTTAAATAAATGTTCAGCTGCACCTTTTCATGAATTTCTTGCGTGGACTGTGCATCGCAAAACGCAACAGTGGCGACATCCTTCAGGATTGGCATTTCCACTGTGCAGTCCCGGCCATCCAGCAGTGCTACCAAGGGACGCGGGTGCATGGGCCCATTCATGATTGGTGGTCGAATGCCTGAAACAAAAAGGGGAAACGGTGCTTTATACACATGCTAAGTTACATCTCCAAGTGAAATAATGTAAACAAAATATCTTTCTCGAGCAGCTTACGGGTCATCGGAAGTAATGACCAGCCGTGGCAGAGAGACTGAATTCTGACTAGCTGAAGCGAAGAAAAAAGGCATTTAGTCGCTGGCAGACCTTTAAAAGCGACTTCTTTTGAAGCCATATGAGAAAATGGTAATAACCGAATCACCTCAAATCCCAGACTATGTGCTTCGGGATAGTGAAATTGCAAAGACACGATACAAAGAGTCACCAAGAAAATTCTTTTGTTGCACTTATTACATGTACAGAGCCACTCACCCCCAGTGCCGGATTTACGTACAGTGGACGCTCGGGTTGCGAACGCGATCCGTGTGGAAGGCACATTCGCAACCCGCAGGGCCCGCAACCTGCAGCGCCGCGTCTGCGCGCGAGCGGGTTGCGATTCGGCACTTCTGCGCATAGCGTGATTTAGCGCTTCTGCGCATGCGTGAGCGCCGAAACCCGGAAGTAACCCGTTCCAGTACTTCAGGGTTTTGGCGTGTCCGTAACCCAAATTGCGCAACCTGAAGCGTCTGTAACCTGAGGTATGACTGTATAACCAAAACAAGCTATAGCTTAAGGCCCCACTCTCTTGGGGGTCCGAAAAAATTTAAAGGAAAAAAACCCTGGATGGGTTAGATAGAAGATCTATAGAAGATAAAATAGAAGACAAAAAACAAATAAAATAAAATTGCTTTGATAAAATACCTATTTTCCTTTAAGCAAATGGCTTTAGATACCTATTAGGTCCACAAATTACCATATAGCATATATTAAACGCAAAAAACAGCAGAAATTTGTTGTTGACAAAGGACAGCTGGACATAATGAAGTAGCTTAGGGCCTCATCAAACCTAAACCCAGCTCTGCTCTCCCCGACACCTGGAGAACTAAAAATTCCCTTCAGGTGAATTTTTGAAACATTGCCCATAATGGCACATGTGGGCAAGCAGGCTAGGGACTTGGGTGGACTTATTTACAAGCCTTGCAATAAAGAGATGCTTCAGCTCTTGTAAATTATATTTTAGGATTCCTGTCACGGGAGATTACCTAGTCGTTATTTAACACTCACTGCCCCCCCCAAAAAAACCACACATACTTTGCCACACAATAAGCTGGCATACATGACAGAATGAAGAAAAATGAATAACCAAAGAGGACAATTGGTGATATTCCTGTTTGTGGTTATATTACATTTAATTAGTGAAGACTATTCACTTTAAAAGCTTCATTTTGAATTCCTATGACCAGAGGGGAGATTTTCCTGCAGTGCTATAATGCACTGATCTGTGGCACTACGATATAAAACCAGCCTAATTAAATAAGAACAAAATTTATTTTGCTTATTTGTAAAAAGAAAGAAAGAATACTCCAGGCATAAGCGGTTTTATGAGTCTTCTACAATCACACTCTGATAGGGAAAAAGCAGGTATGGTTGATGAAGCTTACGGAACCAGAGGCAACAGATGGTCAGAGCCAGCACCGCACCCAACCATGTCCAACTTTCCCAATTTCATTGAGCTCCTGAGAATAACAGAATCATAGAACTGTAGAGTTGGAAGGGACCCTGCGGGTCATCTAGTCCAACCCCCTGAAATGTAGGAAAATGCATCTATCCCATACGGGGATCGAACCTGCAACCTTGGCGTTCTCAGAACCAGGCTCTAATCAACTGAGGAAGACACCCAAGGTACAAATTCAACAGGGCTTTGTTTGTTTTGTTGCTACAGTGGTGCCTCGCAAGACGAAATTAATCCGTCTCTTCGTCTTGCGGTTTTTTCGTCTTGCGAAGCACGGCTATTAGCGGCTTAGCGGCTATTAGCGGCTATTAGCGGCTTTAAGAAAAAGGAAACAAACTCACAAGAACTCGCAAGACGTTTCGTCTTGCGAAGCAAGCCCATAGGGAAATTCATCTTGCGGAACGACTCAAAAAACGGAAAACTCTTTCGTCTAGCGAGTTTTTCGTCTTGCGAGGCATTCGTCTTGCGGGGCACCACTGTATTATGTTAAAGTTGTTTTATAGATATGAATGCTGTCGTGCTTTGTGAATCTTACACTATGATTTTTGGTGTAACTGTGATGTTTAGCTTATTTTTTAGCTGTTTTGTTAATAGTGTTACATAGATGGTAATTCTTTTATTTGTGATTTGTGAAGGTTTTACTGATGATGTGTTCAGTATTCTATACAATTTATGCTGTATTTGTGATGTTCCATTATGTTATTTTTATCTTTTGTTTGTAAGCTGCTTTGGGATTTATTTGAATAAGAAGCAGCATAGAAATAGAATAATAATAATAATTATCTGTATTCAGTATATCTGAAGGAGCGTCTCCACCCCCATTGTTCTACCCGGACACTGAGGTCCAGCTCCGAGGGCCTTCTGGTGGTTCCCTCGTTGCAAGAAGCCAAGTTACAGGGAACCAGCCAAAGGGCCTTCTCGGTGGTGGCACCCGCCCCGTGGAACGCCCTCCCATCAGATGTCAAAGAGAAGAACAACTAGCAGACTTTTAGAAGACATCTGAAGGCAGCCCTGTTTAGGGAAGCTTTTCATGTTTGATGTATTATAGTATTTTAATTTTTATTTTTTTTTGGAAGCTGCCCAGAGTGGCTGGGGAAGCACAGCCAGATGGGCGGGGTATAAATAATTAATAATAATAATAATAATAATAATAATAATAATAATAATAATAATAGCAACAACAACCACCTCAGCCAGACATAAAGCAAAGTGAGCAGAGCTAGTTCCTCAATCTGTCTTTCCCAGAGCTAGGTTTGGGGAATTTTTTCAACATACCGTATTTTTCGCCCTATAGGACGCACCGTCCCATAAAACGCACCTAGTTTTTTTGGGGGGAAATAAAGAAAAAAATTATTTCCCCCCCAGGCGCGGGGCTGGGGCAGCCCGAGCTTCCCCCGACCCCAGCCCCCAAACAGGCAGCTCTCTGCAAGCCGTGGGAGCCCAGCGGTGGTTCCCGCTGCTTGCGGAGAGATCCGCGAAGCCTGGACGCGCTGAGATCAGCGCGCGCAGGCTTCGGGATGCCGGCAACTCTCCCCAAGCAGCGGGAGCATTCCTGCTGCTTGAGTAGAGGTCCGCGAAGCCTGGAGAGCGAGAGGGGTCGGTGCGCACCTACCGCTCTCGCTCTCCAGGCTTCAGCGAAAGCCTGCATTCGCCCCATAGGACGCACCCACATTTCCCCTTCATTTTTGGAGGGGGAAAAGTGCGTCTTATAGGGCGAAAAATACGGTAGTTTCAGTTTAATATAGTGCAAACATGCAATTCTGGGTTAAGCAGAGCTAATCATGGATTCTTAACAGTGCTTTCGGAACCTAGTTAGCTGCCCAGGTTTGACGGCTGTTAAGATACCTGGGCAAACCTTGTAAATGTGATTTGTATTCTGCAATTTGTCATGTTTAGGATGGGTAACACATGTGAATGACCTGACCAAGAAGCCTTCTGTCAAAAGCATGTGTATTTCCCAAATATCCCAAGAGTTCAATTTACAATAAAGATGTCTTATGACTCAATATAGGCTAATGCCTGGGATATGCACGAGGGTAGGTGGGGGACAAAGCGCTGCAGCTCTTTTCTCTTCCGAGCATTAAAGGTAAAGGTAAAGGGACCCCTGACGATTGGGTCCAGTCGTGACTCTGGGGTTGCGGCGCTCATCTCGCTTTATTGGCCGAGGGAGCCGGCGTACAGCTTCCAGGTCATGTGGCCAGCAGGACTAAGCCGCTTCTGGCGAACCAGAGCAGCGCACGGAAATGTCGTTTACCTTCCCGCTGGAGCGGTACCTATTTATCTACTTGCACTTTGACGTGCTTTCGAACTGCTAGGTTGGCAGGAGCTGGGACTGAGCAATGGGAGCTCACCCCGTTGCGGGGATTCGAACCGCCGACCTTCTGATTGGCATACCCAAGGGGCTCAGTGGTTTAGATCACAGCGCCACCCGCATCCGAGCATTACAGTCCATTAAAAGCAAAAGAGACACCCAGCCAACGTCCTGGGGAAGGTGTGTCTTTCTCTCTCTCTCTCTCTCTCTCACACACACACAATTACTGAGTTTTGTTCACAGTCATTCAGGTAAGAAGTCCCGCAAAGATCTGTGGAACAGACAGCATCATGGAAAGTTGCATATCACAGGCGCTAGTCTAAGACCGTCCAGACACATTGAACTTACAAACAGCACCATGGAGGATATAGGCTGCCTAAGAAACAGCTGCCTTCAGTAGCAGAAGCACAGTGCTATCAGTAAGAACGGACAGTGCTGGAGAACCATAAGGGACACAGGAATAACTTACAGCCCAAGAGCCTAGCAATAATGCAACCATTCAAAACTAAAACCCAGGGTTTTAACGGCCGATGAACAAATCTAAAATACGGAACCCAGTTAGATGATGCTCCCCTTTGTCTCCCTCTCGCTCTAAAAGGAGGTTGTAGTGTCAATCAGAGTGGCCCATCTGTTGAAGACCAACAATATAGCTATTGCAGACTTGTGCAAAATGGGGAAAGGCAAGTTCAAATCCCACCTCTGACAGTGTGCAACCTTGAATGTATCTCTTAGTCCATCCTATCCCTCAGGGTTGTTATGATTCTGCAACCCTTGGGCTACAGTGGGGATGGGGAATTTGCGGCCCCCCAGATATCCTTGGACTACATCTTTCATCAGCCCTCGGCAGCATGATGGGAGTTGTAGTCCACCAACATTTGGAGGACCAATGGTTCTCCATCCCTGGGTGATTCGTTTTCTCAGAAGCAGGTAGAAGGGAAAAGAATTCACCACTGACAATTCTAAACCTGGGTTTGTCTAGCACCTGGGTTGCTGAAAAGAGCACCAAGAATGTAACAGGTTCTCTCCATGCAACAGGTTACCACTTTTCTTCTAAGGAGACCTTCTAAGTAGCCACAAACCTATACAGGGAAGTTTCTGCAAAGTGGAAGGGACTTGCATAGTGTCTCCCCCCCCCCCCCAGGTTATCAGTGCGCCATTAATTCCTAATCTAAGTACCGTATTTTTTGCTCCATAGGACGCACTTTTTTCCTCCTATAAAGTAAGGGGAAATGTGAGTGCGTCTTATGGAGTGAATGGCGCTGCACAGAGAGGTAGAGCTGCGCAGCGACCCTTCAGCCACTCGCCTGCCTGGAAGCCGGAGGCTTCGCTTGAAGGGGCGCTGCGCAGTTCTCCCTCTCTGCACAGCGCCCCTTCAGCAACGCGCCTGCCCTGGCTTCTACCTTAGCCGCGCGCAGCCTCTTTGGGCAGGGGGAGCCCTCATCCCGCTGCCCTGAAGAGGCTTGGCGTGGTTATCCCAGAAGCCAGAACAGCCACACGGTATCCCAGAAGCCAGATCCCTCTTGCTGTTCTGGCTTCTGGGATTCAATTTTTTTTTCTTCTTGTTTTCCTCCCCCCCCCCCCCAAACTAGGTGCGACTTATCATCTGGTGCGTCCTATAGAGCAAAAAAACACAGTAATATACTGGGAAATGAAGCTAGTGCGTTTTTTGTGGAAAACTTTGCCCACAAAATTCTCCACTACAATCTCTCCATGCCCCACTCCCGGCACAAATATTTTCTCCATACCTTTGGTTCTTTTCTTTAAAAGAAAAACTGATTAAATACAAATCCCAATTTGCTCCCCTTTCTCTATCCAATTTCTCCATGCCAGGCTCAACTGTATAAACTTCTATTGTGTTGCCTCTCACTCGCCTTTTCTCTAAAACTTAAAAGTCCCAAAAAAAGTCCCTTTCTGCCCTTCATCGTTTTGCTGGCCTTTTTCCCTGAAACTTTTCCAGCTCCTTTTTGAGATGAGGCGACCAGAACGGTATATAGTTTTGTATAATGGCATTAGGATATTGGCAATTTTATTTCTGATTCCTTTCCCTAACAATCCCCAGAATGGAATTTTCCCTTTTCACAGCTGCCACATCCTGGGCTGACGTCTTCAGCGAGTTATACAAATTATGCGAACAATCTTGCACAAAGATGTGTGCTTCTGTTCTACTGCATTCAGTGTCTTGTAGTAGCCATGAGCAGATCGGAAGCATCTGCTTCTAATGTTAAACTAACCACAATCCCATATTATTTTACATTTGAACTCTGGGAACTGTAGTTCGTTTAAGCCAGAAGTGGCCCTTGGCCTAATCTCATGGGCGGGGGGGGGGGGATAAGATAGAAAAGGGATGACTAAATTGAGAGAGGAAAAGGTTTAGGTTACAGTGGTGAGATTGCTATATGCGCCAAAGATGGAAGAACCCTACCCCACTATAGAAGAATGGCGGTTAAAACTATTGGAATTCACTGAGATGGGAAAGTTAACACGTTTAATTAAGAGAAAAATCATTACGGACATTTGTTAAGGATTGGAATTTTCTTAGACTTTTTTGCTTAGAAGAGAAAATGAACTTGTAATATCTGGATTTGAAGATTGAAAAAAGACTGGTTTATAGAAGATAGAATGGTTCAGTGTTAGAAACTGAGATAGGGAAGGTGGAAGCTAAATGGCACCTTAAACCGAGGTTATGGGCACAGCAACGGAATGTCTTAGGCACACTTTTTTATAAGAATACAAAGCTGAAAATGAATGAACTGCAGCTAAAATGTTATGTTTCTTTTTCACATGGCCCAGACCTTCTCCTGCCCACCCCCCTAATATTCTTAAGAGGGTCTCTTCTCCAGTCTTCAGAGTGGCTGGAAGTGGGGAGGCAGGAAAAGATCGTCCTTTCCTTCCACTCTGCAGTTTTAATCTGAAATCTCCGGTGCAGTACTGCGCCCGGAGCTCAGAAACTGCTCGCCCTAATGAAATTCCCTGTTGCAAAATGTGCCTAGTACAATGGGAGTTTTGAACACTAGAATTGGTTGGGTCTTAAGGAATGAATATCATATGTAGCTGCAGGACAGAGAGCCAGAAGTCCTTTAATTTTCTTCTTTAGTTTTTTCTTTCTTTTCCTTTTCTCTTGCTTTCTGTTTCCTTAGGATTCTCCTCTCCTTGTCTTTTCTTCCTTCTGACTTTGTTCTCTTTTTGACTAAGCAGCTGCTTTATCTCTGTATATCATACAGAGATACTTTGTAATGGGGGGGTGTTTTTGTATATCTTTGAATAAGTATCAATAAATTTATTTATTTGTTAAGAGAAAGGAAACGGGGTGCTCAATCACTTTTAGCTCCAAAGCCCCCAAACAAAATTACCCCAAGGGAATGTGGCGCTTGACAAAAAACTATTTCCCACTGCTGGTTTCAATTATAGCCCATGAGGAAAATTAACCATGGATTTATCCTCATTTGTTTGAACAAACCAGTTTGAACTAACCAGAGTTCCTCTACGTTCAGACGTAGCAGGGAACTCCAGTAAGCTTAGGGTTGTGTCTGAAAAGTCCCCAACACAACAATGGCCATAAATATGATGCAGATCAAACCCTCACTGCAACACAACTTGCAAGAACCGAAAATTAAATTAAGAATAGAACTTTAGCCACAAGCAAGCATTTAAGTTTCCATAGCTGGACAAGCATTTCCTTAAAAACAAAGTCAAAGTTGATTAAAAACAGTTGTAAGCTAGTTCCAGAGTTCTATGAACCCCTACCAACCTGACATTTCTTAAACTGGGTTTCAGTTTCAGAGTCATTAATTCCACTTCTCAGCTATTTACAATCTTCAGTGCTGGAAGTCAACACAGCAACCTGTCATTTGATCCTCCTTCTCATGTCTTTAATTTTTCTTTTCAGCCTCCTGCAATCTTGAACCAAAGCTTTTAAAACTTCTTATCCACTGTGCAAGCTCTGTATCTTGGGCTCGAGTTCAAATTTTTACTAAAAAATTAAAAAACAAACAAAAAAATACAGTAAGACAACATTAAGGGTCTGACAACTGCAAAAGCCAGCAAGTTCAAACTTAAAAAGTTCTCACTGAATCTACTTTCCAACTGCAAATGAGCAGAACAGGAAGACAAATTAAGTGCTGGTGGAAAACATGGCATTGTTTAGACCAGGCATAGGCAAACTGCGGCCCTCCAGATGTGTTTGGGACTACAATTCCCATCATCCCTAGCTAACAGGACCAGTGGTCAGGGATGATGGGAATTGTAGTCCCAAACATCTGGAGGGCTGGAGTTTGCCTATGCCTGGCTTAGCCCCTGCTGCTTTAGGTTAAGTTAACACCTATCCATAGAGTGAGCTAATTCCCCCCCCCAAAAAAAAGACCCCTGAATTTTTGAATTGTATTGAAATTGATGCTGCATTTTATGTTGTATTTTATGCTGTTTTGAAGTCACATTTTAATCAATGTTTTATATTTGCTGTTAGCCTCCCTGAGCCCGGTTTTTAAACTGGGAAGGGCGGGGTATAAATAAAAATTTGTTGTTATTATTATTATTAAACACAAAAGTTAGAAACAACAACAACACACACACTTTTTCATGTTGGTTGAAGATTGTGGCCAGTGCACTTTCCTTCTAGAAGGAAAGCAGAAAGGAAAATAGTTCAAGGCAAGAACCGCTGAATGGCCCACGCTCACCGAGAGGAGCAAACTGAGATTGACAGCAGAGGGTGACATTAGCTTATGTTATCATCTGAAAGGCAATTTCTTAGTAAGGTCTGTAGAACACATTTGGGAGGGGCAACAGCGATGTTTAAAAATGATGTAGCGTGTGCATGTGTGTACGTTTATTAATATATACAACTCAAGAGTACTTGGAGGGGCTGGGTAGCGATTTCGTAAATGCACTAAAACGTGCCGTACGAACTGGGAGGCACGTGAAGACACAGCACGTGACCTTCGTAAGTTTACTGCAGCTGTAGGAACTAAAGATCCAGTGAGAAGGCTTAACTTTGAATTTCCTGTACATAGGGAATGACGTTAAACCAGGCATAGGCAAACTCCGGCCCTCCAGATGTTTGGGACTACAATTCCCATCATCCCTGACCACTGGTCCTGTTAGCTAGGGGTGATGGGAATTGTAGTCCCAAACATCTGCAGGGCCGGAGCTTGCCTATGCCTGAGTTAAACCCTTAATGTCTTCCAAATGTATTTTTAATTATGTATCTAACAATGCAATTACTAAACCGCCTTTAGTCTACTGACCACTGATGAAGCAGACCGCTAGCATAACCCTACCATACATGTGTATATGATCCAAGGCTAATATTTAACCACTCCCACATTCTTTTGCAGTGTTTAGGGCACTGTCAGCCCATTCAAGATATTCTGCAAACCGTCCTACTGTTAAGCATTTAACCGATTTAAAAAACTTTTCTTGATATGTGATATTTAGTAAAAATCAAGGACAAGAACAATATTTCACCAATATACAGGGACGGCCCAAAACATTTTGGCACCCAAGATAAACCACAAAATTGTGCCCCCCCCCAATCCCCCCGCCAGGGAATTAAGGGTGAGTGGAATTACAATAAATTTCGTGGGCTCGTAACAATAATTTTACTTTCTGATTCAGAACAGATAAATCAACAAATTCCTGAAGCAAAACCTCTTCACGACAAAATTCCCACCACTCCTTGATCTGACGATAGCACCCCTTATGCCCTGCTATTGCTTAGTTTTAATGTAGCACATTGGATGGTTTTATTATATTTTATTATATTCTGATTACATTCTGAACAGCGCATTGAAGGCATAATAGCAAGGCTCTTTAGCAAATGTTTTAGGCGCTATTCTAAATATTAAAACTTTGAATATTGAAAATCATATGCTTTTTTTAAAAAAAAAGTAGTTTTCTCTAAATAATAGCACAAATCCAGAGGGAGATAAGCTGCAGTCCTACTACATTTCAACCACGGTATCCTACCACCTAGGAGGGTTGGGAATTGGACTTCCGCTCCTTTCTCTTGAGCCATGTCCAGAAAGTGGTAATGGCAGGTTGGTGTTTGGACCCCTGTATGTTCAGGCTCCGTCCTCTCGCCCATGCTTTTTAATATCTATATGAAACTGCTGGGAGAGATCATCGGGGGTTTGGACTGGGTGTCCACCAATATGTGGATGATACCCAGCTCCAGCTCTGGTTTTAATCGGAACCAGTGAAGGCAGTGAACATCCTGTGTGAGCGTCTGGAGATGGTTGGAGGGTGGTCAGTGGATTGAGGTTGAATCCCAACAATACAGAATTACTGTTTCTGGGAGACAGGGGGCGGGCAGGTGTGAGGGACTCCCTGGTCCTGAAAGGGGCAACTGTGCCCCTAAAGAACCAGGTGCACAGCCTTGGGGTCATTTTGGACTCACAGCTGTCCATGGAGGTGCAGGTCAACTCTGTATCCAGGGTGGCAGTCTTACAAGCTCCTTCTGGTACACTGGCCGAAACCCTACCTGCTTGCACACTGTTTTGCCAGAGTGATACAAGCTCTGGTTATCTTCTGCTTTGACTACTGCAATCCGCTCTATGTGGGGCTACCTTTGAAGGTGACTCAGAAACTACAACTAATCCAGAATGCAGCTGCCAGATGGGTGACTGGGAGCAGCCACTGGGACCATATAATACAGTTTCTGAAAGATCTACTTTGGCTCCTGGTGTGTTTCCGAGCACAATTCAAAGTGTTGGTACTAACCTTTAAAGCCCTAAATGGCCTTGGCTCTGTATACCTGAAGAAGCATCTCCACCCCATTGTTCAGCCTAGACCCTGAGGTCCAGCTCTGAGGGCCTCCTGACAGTTCCCTCACTGTGAGAAGTGGGAAGCAGGCAGAGGGCCTTCTCAGTAGTAGCACCCTCTGTGTGAAATATGCAAGCTTATCTGAGTAAATATGAATAGGATTATATGGTTATATTAAGTTCCATTGAAATTAATGGGGCACAAATTAGTTGCAACTAACTGGGCCTATTGCTTTGGGTAACTTTCTCTGGATTTGGCCAATATCATTTCAACCCATGTCTGAATGGAATGAAATGCACAATTTAGAGTTAAATTTAAAATTGATTTGTATGCCACTTCTCCACAGACCACTATAATTACATAGCTCACTGCATCCCTCAGCAAATCCATGATTTGTAGGCCCAACATTTGACCTACCTTTCATTTTCTAACATCTGTTTGCAAAGTCCAAAGAATTTTTTCCTTTTTTCCTCAAAACAAATGCTTGAATTCTCCTTTTTCTGAAAAATATATAAATGCCAAAAAAGCACAACACTTATGAGTAACCCTATAAATTACAAACCAGCAAGTGTGTGAAATGAAGGGTAACATAACAGAACGGAGTCCCATGTTTTCACGTCTATAGAAGTTATCGTGCACAAATGTCTTAGGATTCTTAATCTTCATAATCTTCCTTGTGGGCACTGCCGTTTTCAGAGGCTAGATTTTAGTTTACTTTTGCTTTAACATGCAATGAACTATGGGGGGTTTTTTTGTTTTGAAATTAACATGCATTATGCAATCATTTAAAAACAAATACTTTTTAGAGATGGCATTGCTGGCACACAACATATACTAGACACTTAGAAAAGTCTTGCATTCCTACTTGTGATATGTTCCCTGTGATCTCTTAATTTCATCCCACTAGGCTACCAATTCTTCCAAGCACCTGAAGGTTGCAAATCATTTATCGCTGACTGCTTATATGCCTGGGTGCTTTAAAAACAATGATAACCTGGGTGAATCTCTTATTCCAAGTACCGTATTTTTTGCTCTATAAGACTCACTTTTTCCCTCCTAAAAAGTAAGGGGAAATGTGTGTGCGTCTTATGGAGCGAATGCAGGCTGCGCAGCTATCCCAGAAGCCAGAACATCAAGAGGGATCGCTGCTTTCGCTGCGCAGCGATCCCTCTTGTTGTTCTGGCTTCTGAGATTCAGAATATTTTTTTTCTTGTTTTCCTCCTCCAAAAACCAGGTGCGTCTTATGGTCTGGTGCGTCGTATAGAGCGAAAAATACGGTGGTTATTTAAAGCGCTCCAGATGTTAGCTTGCTCTTTTGCAAAAGCTCCACAAAATGTAGGAAAACAGCTAACGGACAAGATACTTGTTGTTACGGAACCTAGGAGGTACTTAATGGTTTTGCCCCCACACTGACCCTGTCATTGTGTTCATGTTAGCAGCAAGCAAGAGGCGCAGTTGACACCTGTCTTGTGAGTGTCTGTCTAGCAAGTTGCCTGCTAAGGCACTTTGATGACTGGATAAAGCAGACATCTGGGAGTGCCCCTGGATTAACATGTGCAAATGCTCTATCTGCTTTCAGGATTTAAAACAAAACATTGAGAGGGTAGCACAGAGCAGAGACGGCCAACTGAATGCCCATAGCTGCCAGGTTGGTGGCCCTTGTGTTGTTGTTTTTTGGAACTAGAAGTCGCTTCCGTCACACTTTTCTGAATTTGTGGGTGGTCAATGGGTGGGTACATGACTGTGTGTGCATGACTGAGAGGGATTTGCTTGGGCAGAGAGAGGGAGAGGGGGTTGTGTAGTTTGTCACTATTCAAAGTGTGAAAGTGTGTAAGTGTGAGAGAGAAATTGTGTGTCTGGGTTTGTGTGTGTGTGTGTGTGTTTTCCCCCCGGAACTGGAGAATGTTCCGTTATTTGAAAGCAACAGTGTGTGTGTGTGTGTGTGTGTGTGTGTAAAAGCAATATTGTGTGGTGTACACAAATCAGGACTAGTAGGACACAGACTACTTCCCACGACAAGCATGAGGTAGTTCAGTGACCGTAAAAAGAGAAAGGTAAAGGACCCGTGACAGTTAAGTCCAGTCGCGAACAACTATGGGGTTGCGGCGCTCATCTCGCTTTACTGGCCGAGGGAGCCGGCATTTGTCCGCAGACAGTTTTTTCGGGTCATGGCAAAACCAGAGCAGCGCACGGAAACGCCGTTTACCTTCCCGCTGGAGCAGTACCTATTTATCTACTTGCACTTTGACATGCTTTTGAACTGCTAGGTTGGCAGGAGCTGGGACCGAGCAACGGGAGCTCACCCCGTCATGGGGATTCAAACCGCCGACCTTCCGATCGGCAAGCCATGAGCTCAGTGGTTTAGACCACAGTGCCCCCTGAGTCAATGACTGTACTCTTATCTAATTTAGTTATGCCATGCCCCGCATTTGTGACTGGCACCCAAAGCATTCTCAAAATTCACAATGTGCCCACCGGTCCAAAAAAAGTTTGCAACTCCCGACACAGAGCTGCACAAAAACACAATACCATGCAGAAGAACACTCTTGTAAGGTTTCTTCTGCCATCCCACTAAAATATGGAAAACACTACAAAGGCATTTATCACTGCAAGTAAGGAGAAATCATGGTCTTACTGATCCTTTGAAAGTTCAGCTGAGATCTCCAATCTACTTGCACAGATTTTTGAATAAAAGACTGAAAAGCACAAGTATAATTTTACTTACATTTATGTTTTGGCTAACATACGGCCACATGAAAGCAGGGTCTCTTCAAGGATATTCCAAATTCCTTCCCAAAATTTTCAGATAAATAGCACAAAGGAACCAAGAAGATAAATAAAAGGAAGCAAAGGTTTCACCTCTATTGCCAACAAAATAAGGGGGCAAGACCTTCATACACTCGTAGCCATCAATCATAGCACTCTTTTTGTTTCTGTTGGCATCATTTCCTAAAAACCGGCGCTTGTCCTATCACCTCAGAACAAGTTCGAACACACCTTGAACAGAGGGTTGGGTTTGTTTGTTTTTTTAAAAAAACGAATAACTTTAAACATATTGAACTATTTGTTTTCACTGTGAGGAATAATGACATCCACCAACTATTAAGACAGGGGGATTAAGTCCCCACCTGCTCAACGCTATTCCCGTCAATCAGCTGATTTGAATAATTATGGCTACACTGTAATGCCTGAAATGGATTCAGAAATGCATACCGGTTCTAGAGCTTCACCGTTCGATCAGGGTCTACATCTGGGCTTCTACATCCATGACTCCAGCAGAAATGCTAGGGAGCAGTGGAATGGCATCTTGAAGGATCATATTATTATTACACAGGCCAATCCCAGCTTGTTTTACAAAAAAACCCCAACAAATAAAAACAAGCCAAGTACTTCATCTGCGTTTTCCTAAAATCAAACCCGTTCTGTACTTCTGATTTTGAGCGGCACATTCGGAAGCCACCTCAGAGCTAATTCGTCTGATCTGAGGGAGACAAACTTTCCTTTTCTTGAGACATCAATTTCTGAAGGTTTTCTCTGTAGTAAAGCTTTCGCTGTGATTCATCTCCCCCTTAGCTAAACTTGCTATTTGTGGCAGAATAGATAAAAAGAAAAATGTCGCGTTTAAAATCATCTAGTACCCCCCCCACCATTAGTCCCTGATGCCATCTGAGCCTATTAAAATCACTTACAGCCCAGCTTTCCGAAGCTTTCTGTGATTAAGTGCTAGAGGTTATTCTTGTGAAACTGGGCCCTGCAATTCTGCAAATCAGAGGAAGTGGGGTGGAGTCAGGCAACGTGTACGAAATGGAAACGAACTAGAGTTTACTATGGAACAGCCTTTGTAAGCATAAAGGTAAAGGGACCCCTGACCATTAGGTCCAGTCGCGGACGACTCTGGGGTTGCAGCGCTCATCTCACTTTACTGGCTGAGGGAGCCAGCTTGTGCGTCATGTGGCCAGCATGACTAAGCCACTTCTGGCGAACCAGAGCAGCACACGGAAACTCCGTTTACCTTCCTGCTGGAACGGTACCTATTTATCTACTTTGACGTGCTTTCAAACTGCTAGGTTGGCAGGAGCAGGGACCGAGCAACGGGAGCTCACCCCGTCGCGGGGATTTGAACCGCCAACCTTCTGATTGGCAAGTCCTAGGCTCTGTGGTTTAACCCACAGCGCCACCTTTGTCCCACTTTGTATGCGTTTGTAAGCATAGTGCCCTCCAAATGTTTTGGACTGTAATTCCCATATTCCCCCATCAACCACAGCCAAGGGTCAGGGCTGATGGGAGCCCAGGATGGCACCAGGTTGACAGAGGCTGCTATCGTATGCGCCATCTAATCGCTGTTCGAAATTAGCCAGGCGCTAGGCGCATTTTGTACCTGGCTATCAGCCTTTTGCAGCCAAGTGATGATGCCTGGGCTCCAGGATAAAGTTCAGGAACCAAAATGCTTTTTCTGGGCTGTCTGGGCAGGAGCGGTGAACAACGTTCTAGTTAACTGCAACAACATTCTAGTTAACTGCTGTCTCTTCTCTTCACTTACCCCACCCCACTGCCCTGCTAACAGTTATGAAGAATATTCTTACATTATGAATGGTTCATGTCGCCATTAAGAAAAAGAGGTCAGAATGATAGTCAATATGTATGTGGGCTGTCCCTGGATTAAGTGACTTTTCTTCTTTAAATTCTCCAAGTTCTTAGCTTAGCTCAAAGTTGTCATCTAAACTAGCCAGATGTTTAACTCATAATCTATCTAAACTACTGTAAATCCATTAAGAGCGGGCATCAGAAAAGACATTATTTGGATCCATTCTGCTGTATGGGCTCATGACCCTTTATTAAATCCACAATTCATCTCTTGAACCAAGCTCTATCAAACACGCTGCATTAATGCTTGCTTTGCGCACAAGGGGGGGGGGAGAAACGCTGGGGGGGGGAATATTTCTCCAAGCAATCGCATTTCATATTGAAGGACGGCTTTTACCTAGTAATTACCAGCCTCCCTCTGGGGAAGTTACAGGCACTCAATGCACTATCCAACACATTTAACTGTGCTATGTTCTGGCTCTTCAAGTCAGTGATCTAGCTTGATGTCCTTGTATATTCAAAGAAAAGCAGACAGAAAACTTTCCATTTCACACCTCCTTCCTTTCTCTACATCACATATAACTGTGCATTACACAAGGTATGCTGCAGACCAGAGATTTTGCATTATGCTTCTAGACAGAATTAAATAACAAATTTAAACCACTTCATGTACAATAATATATGTATTAATTGCTTGCTACGGCAACGAAAATGGATTAGTTTACACTAGTAAACTAATACATCTTCATTGCCGTAGCAAGCAATTAATACATATTATTGTACGTGAAATGATTTAAATTCATCATTTAAATCTATTTTCTTATATAAATAACCTAAGTCATTCTCCTTGATTAGAATCAGCCAACCCTGCATGTAGCGCTGACCTATTTACTTTCTGTGCACCATTTATGATTATGTAATCATCAAAACGTATATTCTGTTTCGATGGGAGGGTTTCAAGATCCAAGCACGCTGATCGTTTGGTGCCGCATCTGCTAAGACACTCCAAAAATTTATATACATTTAAAATCTAAACTCTAAAGAAACTTGACAGCTTGTGTTCTTATTCAGATACGTCACAGCTGCAAAGAGGTATCTTGCCAGGCCATTTCAGAGAAAGCTAATTGGAATTCTTTAGGGACGCGGGTGGCGTTGTGGGTTAAACTGCAGAGCCTAGGGCTTGCCGATCAGAAGGTCGGCGGTTCGAATCCCCGCGATGGGGTGAGCTCCTGTTGCTCGGTCCCAGCTCCTGCCAACCTAGCAGTTCGAAAGCACATCAAAAAGTGCAAGTAGATAAATAGGTACCGCTCCGGCAGGAAGGTAAACGGTGTTTCCGTGCGCTGCTCTGGTTCGCCAGAAGCGGCTTAGTTATGCTGGTCACATGACCCAGAAGCTGTACGCCGGCTCCCTCGGCCAATAAAGCGAGATGACTGCAGCAACCCCAGGGTCGGCCACGACTGGACCTAATGGTCAGGGGTCCCTTTACCTTTACTTTAATTGGAATTCTTTGATCTGCATGAGCCCTGATCAGCAATTTCCCATATGTAAAAGAAGGTGGGGAGGGGGGAGAACGCTGCTGACCACATCCCTACGTCGTCACATGCACTGAATTGGGGCCCTGCCTTTGCACAAACAGCTATGGTTCTATGTGATTGTGCATCTTCATCCGCACACAATGGGCAGTTAGAGAAGGTCTGGCTTCTCCATATTCCATTCAGACACCTTTGGTTTGGTGCAGACTTTTAAGTAGACTTCCATAGGCACCTCCCCACTTGCGCCTGATCAACACAAGCACACAAGCACAACTGTTTTCAGCACTGAAAGGGGACAGAACAGACTTGCATGCGCCCTGCTGACATGTGCAGTGGTTGGGAACGGAAGCCCCACATAAGCAGAGACAACACCACCACCCCCCGCCTTTAACCTTTTGCCTGGTAGCCACAGGCAACAAGGAATCCCATGCAAGCGAGTTTGCTGGTAGAAGAGGAGTGGATCTCTCCATTCCACTGGCATCAGTCAACTTGGGTTTTCCATGTTCGCTGCAGAAGAGGGGAAGACTTTCCTCATCTGCCAGCCTGCTCGGCAGAGTAATAAATAATAATAAAATTTTATTTATATCCCGCCCTCCCCAGCCGAAGTCGGGCTCAGAGCGGCTAACAACAGTAAAATAATACAGCATTCTAAAAGCAATTCATTATAAAATCAGTTCAAATCAAATTAATGGCACCCATTGGGCTAGAGTTCTCTGAGGATTACCAAAGGATTACCAAGGCTGTGCCTTGGCCAAAGGCCTGGTGGAACAGCTCTGTCTTGCAGGCCCTGCAGAAAGATGTCAAGTCCCGCAGAAGGCTTTTGCCTGTTAAAAAGCCGGTATCCTACATTTCCATTCTGGCTGTGGAAATGTGGGCTGCTAACCTCTTAGTAGATGTATAAAAAGAGTGCAACTCTGGTTGCAAAATTTGCTTATTTACCCATTTATAAGTGAGCTTTAGAAGACATCTAAAGGCAGCCCTGTTTAGGGAAGCTTTTAATGTTTAATAGATTATTGTATTTTAGTGTTTTGTTGGAAGCCACCCAGAGTGGCTGGGAAACCCAGCCAGATGGGCGGGGTATAAATAAATTGTTGTTGTTGTTGTTGTTGTTGTTACTTTCTTCTTGCTGGTTGCGGTGGCTGAAGAGTAGCTTAGCTTGGCACATGGAGACCTAACCATTGGCCGATGCATTGCAGAACTGCCTGTTACCTTCACGTAAGAAGCAATCTGATATCTCAAATCAAGCTCCTTATAAAAACCTCTTCATGCTCTGCTATTAATTACAGTACGGTTTCCTTTTGGGAAACTTAGGATCATAGAACTGTAGAGATGGAAGGGGTCCCAAGGCTTCAAAGAAAGGCCACAATGGTATCTGTTTGCTCTAAGGACTTGCTCTGGGTTACTCAACGCTTCTCGGTCTTTTGGCTAAGACCAAATTTAGATATCTCTTGTTTAGCTCAGATCAGCATCCTCAGAATGCTTTCAGATGATCCACAACAGGGATGTCCAACAGGTGGATCGCTATCTACTGGTAGATCCCCACCAGGTTTTGGTAGATCGCGGTCGATCTCTGGCTCCCTTTCCTTAGCGTCGCTAAAACTGACTCCTGCCCTGCTCCCTCACCCTGCCCTCTATTGTTGTATGTTCTCTGGAAGGGAAGACGGAGCTTTGTCTGTGCTGCTGTTTTGATCCATAGCAATCTTTTTTGTGAGTGACTTTACCCCCTTGTCCCTTGCCTTAAATCCGCCCCCCTAGCTTTTTTTAACCCCTTTAAAAGGGCCTTTCTCCTCCCTAAATAAAGCTCAGCAACTTAGAGCTGACCCCCCTTTTTAATTCTGAAAGTAGATCGTAGTCTCTTGAGAGTTAGCCACCCCGATCTACAATGTTGTTGTTTAGTCGTTTAGTCGTGACCGACTCTTGGTGACCCCCTGGACCAGAGCACACCAGGCACTTCTGTCTTCCACTGCTTCCTGCAGTTTAGTCAAACTCATGTTGGTAGCTTCGAGAACACTATCCAACCATCTCATCCTCTGTCGTCCCCTTCTCCTTGTGCCCTCCATCTTTCCCAACATCAGGGTCTTTTCCAGGGAGTCTTCTCTTCTCATGAGGTGGCCAAAGTATTGGAGCCTCAGCTTCAGGATCTGTCCTTCCAGTGAGCACTCAGGGCTGATTTCCTTCAGAATGGAGAGGTTTGATCTTCTTGCAGTCCATGGGACTCTCAAGAGTCTCCTCCAGCACCATAATTCAAAAGCATCAATTCTTTGACAATACTTTATTTAAAAGACGAAGGTGGTAAGATGCTGGTTGTCTGAAGGTTTCTTTTGAGTCTGGCTGTCAGGCAGTGCTACAGGTGTATATTCCAGCACCACTGGCCACCCCAACAATATAGGTATTGCCTAGAGGCCATTAAAGCACCCATCCACTTAGTTCGTCACGAGACTAACTACAGCAAGCATTTCGGAGAACTGGAGCAGCAACAAACCTGACTGTGTCTATCTGCTACTGAGTCCACTTTCCGTTCATTTTGTTCTTTCGGTGTACAGTGGTACCTCGGGTTACAAACACCTTGGGTTACAGACTCCGCTAACCCAGAAATTGTACCTTATGTTAAGAACTTTACCTCAGGAGGCAGCAGGAGGCCACATTAGCTAAAGTGGTACCTTAGGTTAAGAATGGTTTCAGATTAAGAACGGACCTCCGGAATGAATTAGTTCGTAACCAGAGGTACCACTGTACAGTGAAGCTGCACCAGAATAGAAAGCAGCATATTTGTTCAACAGGCTTTCAGACATTCTCCTGTGTGGGAGTGGGGAAAAATCTGGTGGTTTGCAAAGGATGGACACCAGAAAAGTGATTCTAGGTAGAACAAAGTTTAGGAATAATTTAGCTATACAGTGGTACTTCAGGTTACATATGCTTCAGGTTACACACTCCGCTAACCCAGAAATAGTACCTCGAGTTAAGAACTTTGCTTCAGGATGAGAACAGAAATCGTGCTCTGGCGGCGCGGTGGCAGCAGGAGGCCCCATTAGCTAAAGTAGTGCTTCAGGTTAAGAACAGTTTCAGGTTAAGAACGGACCTCCGGAACAAATTAAGTACTTAACCTGAGGTACCACTGTAGTTTAAATGTTATTTGTGTTAAGACATTATTAAATTCCCCCAACTATGCACAGAACTAGGCATTTTTACTCCTAAGTCCACCTGTGTTCCATTTATTTTATATATTAAATTTATATACCACTCTTTATAAATAACCAGGGGATCCTGCACCTTACAGAACACAGCCCCAGTAACGAATGCACAGAGGTCTACTACACCTTTTGCCAGTATCAAGCTCTGCCTGAGACCTTTTAGAGCTGTTGCCAGGCAGAACAGACACCCCTAGGCTAGCTGGGCCAAATTCTGACTCAATACATGGGTCATCCTCCATCCTGCTACACTTTTCAGGCAGGCTTTGAATCAGCATCACTGATAACTACTGCAGCACTGACCACTTCATCTTCTCTGGAATCATAAAGGCGCCTTTGCCCTCCCAATATGCATAGCTTCCTTTGAATTCGCAGCGTTCACACACACAAAAAAAGAAGTTCTTATCTATTAAGACTATGAGAAGAATGTTTAAGAATGCAGCAACTTCAAGCATGCATCTACAGACACAACTGACACTATCGGACTTCAAAACCAGCCATCTGTTCAGGGCTGAGGTGATTCTCCACCCCAAAGTATAACTTCAGTGTAACTTGGGTACGACACCTATGTATTTCCAAAGTAGCAGGGGGTTGGGCTAGATGACCCCTGGGGGTCCCTTCCAACTCGACAACTCTATGATCAGCCTCAGAGCCATCAAAAACATTGATTGTAAAAGGAAGAAGCAATTTTGGGCTCTTCCGGCAAAGGGGGGGAAACCCCCCCCCCCGGCCTTCTCATCTCTCACGCATACTTTAGAAAGTTCAAAATGACTGTTACAACCATGTAATACATCATTCATATCTTTATCTGGGCTAATTACCAATTGCCTCAGGCTACAAAGATACGGGGAAAGGTGACATCATCGTTGTTGTTTTGCCGTTTCTTTAGCTGGGGAATAACATGCACCGATAGCCATCTTCAAATATCCAAAAGGGCTGTCACATGGAACAAGCTGGTTTCCTCCTGCTCTGGAGGGTAGGACCCAAACCAACAGATTCAAGTTACAAGAAAGGAGATTCCCGACTAAACATCAGGAAACACTTTCTGACAGTAGGAGCGGTTCAGCAGCGGAACTGGGCACCCTTGGGAGGCGATGGATTCTCCTTGGAGGTTTTCAAGCAGAGGTTGGGTGGCTTTTGCAGAGTTTCCTGCATCGCAGGGGGTCTTCGTGGTCCTATCCAACTCTACAATTTTATTATTCTAAGTGTCAGCTAATTATGAGCTCCAGGTATGTGCTCTCATTCCTCAGTAAAGTAACAGAAAACACAGCTTGAGAAACACTGAGCATCACTGAAACAGTAAAGTTACCTTCCCACCGGGTTGTGCACAGATTAATAATTAAAAACTATTATTATTATTACAGTGGATGCTTGGGTTGCAAATGCGATCCATGCGGGATGCACATTCGCAACCTGCAGCGTCCACAACCCGCAGTGGCGCGTCTGCGCACGTTGTGATTCGGTGCTTCTGCGCATAGCGCAATTTAGCACTTCTGCGCATGCACGACCGCCGAAACCTGGAAGTAACCCGTTCCAGTACCTCTGGGTTTCGGCAGTCCGCAACCCGAAAAAACACAACCTGAAACGTCTGTAAACCAAGGTATGGCTGTATTATTATTATTATTATTATTCCATCCATAAATAATAATGATAATTTATAGGCCACCCATGTGACTGGGTTGCCCCAGGGACTCTGGGCAGCTTTCAACAAATTATAAAACCAAAGTAAAACATCACATATTAAAAGCTTCCTGATACAGGGCTACCTTCAGACAACTTCTGAAAGTCAGCTAGCTAGTTATTTATTTTTGACATCTTTGACATCTCACCAGAGGGCATTCCACAGGGTGGGTGCCACTACCAAGAAGGCCCTCTGCCTGGTTCTCTGTAACTTCACTTCTCACAATGAGGGAACCGGCAGAAGGCCCTCAGAGCTGGACCTCAGTGTCCGGGCTGAACAAGGGGGTGGAATACAGGACCGATGCAACAGGCGTAAAGTCCTCCTTAATGCTCCAATTTAACTTAACAACCATGGAGACATTATGCAGGAAATTAGTGCCTCCCTCACGTCAGGCTGTGTATCCACAGCAGTAACCAGAGGAGAAATGACCACTGGGAAGAGCGCAGAAGCAAGAAAAGCCATAGTCCAACTGCACCAGCACAGCCTTCATCTGCCCCACTGCAACAAAGAAGGTCTCCCCTGTGTTGGCCCCACAGCCACAGCAGGCCCTGCAACTCTCAATCCCTGAAGGCACACCCCCTCCATTGTCTCTTGAGACAGATGGATACCAACCGTCTGTTGGAAAGAGACTGTTCCTGTCTTAACATCCCATTGCAGTTCATTTTAAGTACAGTGGTACCTCGGGTTAAGTACTTAATTTGTTCTGGAGGTCCGTTCTTAACCTGAAACTGTTCTTAACCTGAAGCACCACTTTAGCTAATGGGGCCTCCTGCTGCCACCGCACCGCCAGAGCATGATTTCTGTTCTCATCCTGAAGCAAAGTTCTTAACCGAGGTACTATTTCTGGGTTAGCGGAGTCTGTAACCTGAAGCATATGTAACCTGAAGCGTCTGTAACCCAAGGTACCACTGTACTAAGTAAAGTGTGAAGTTGACTAGACCAGTGATGGCCAAAGTTGGCCCTCCAGCTGTTTTGGGACTACAACTCCCATAGGACCAGTGGTCTAGGATGGTGGGAACTGTAGTCCCAAAACAGGTGGAGGGCCAACTTTGGCCATTACTGGACTAGACCATATACAAGCTTTTGATCTAGTCAATCTCACTCTCAGGGGATGCTTAGAACAAGGAAAATGTTCCTGGATGGAATAGCCTTGCGGAAATGGAGATGAAGACTTGGCCGAAAAGTGCTATACTATCGGAATGAAGGAATGAATGAAGGCATGTGTGGATATATAGCTAAGTTCTCATCTTTCCACTTTCACAGGAGAGATGTTTTCCTTTGTTTACGAAGAAAACAGTTTAAAAAAAAAGTTTCATCTTGGTCAAAACAGACAAATAGCAGAAAGGTTAAGCTACTGGAAACTAATACGCAATCCTTTGAAAATGCTGAGGTGAATCTAATCCCATTGTGAATGTTTCAGAAACTTTACAGTACACTGGAGAATCAAGAAGATTATCTACTGCACTCCCAAACAGCCCTCGTCCTGAATTAGTTATTTCCTACACAAACAGTACAATGAACCCATTATCGTTAAGCTTTCCCCTCTGGAATTCTCAAATGTTCTTTTCCCTAAACAGGTGGATCTAAAATATATTGGGCTGCATTCAACTAACTTTCTTGGTTTTAAAGCCCTAAAAACCAAATTGCGCAGATAAAACTACCACCATCAAAAAGCAGCAGCAATCGTCAACTCCAGATCTAGTGACCAGCTGGCATCACCTCCATCTGTACCAGTTTGAACATTCCTCCAGGTGCAGAAATGCATAAAAACACACATAAAATTTATACCAGCAAATCCAATTATTTATCTCATTTTATGAACAGGAAAGGCAGTGATATGAGAAGAGATGTGCAGCAGCAAACATTGAAGTTATTTGCAAAGTAGATTAAATGAATGAAGGGAACTGGTAATGATGGCACACATGTACAACATTAAGCCGAAGATAACACATTTAATCTCTGTTAATTTAATTATTATATTTTTGATGTCAGAATAATCTGGAGACAGGCTTTTTATCAGTGCCAAACCATGTTGCTTTGGCTATGGCAGGCATAGGCAACCTAAGGCCCATGGGCCGGAAGCAGCCCATGGGGTTGTTTAACCGGCTCGGTCGGCTCCCGTGTGCCACGCTAAACCGGTGCAGAGCACAGCAAGAACCACCTTCCGTGATGCTGACCGGCTTCCCATTGGCTGCAGGAAACTCCTCCAGCCAATGGGAAGCTGCGCAAGCCTCCTCCGCGCCGGAAGGAGTGATGGAAATGGCTATTGTGTGAGGAACTCCCTGCTTGCTTATTAGCGATGGGCAATGCATTCCCATTAGCTATCACAGCCCACCTAATAATGTCCCCAGCTTCCTTTCCTTGCGCCCTCCCCAAATATTGGACTACAACTCCCATCTGCCCCAGGGACAAAGACAGGCGTTGTCAGGCTCCTCCAGGTGAGCTGCTTATTCAACAGTCATCCTGATTTGCTTACACCAAAGCTTAAGCAGATATTAGATTGCATTTGTTTCCCTTTGCTTGTGGGGAGGCTATAAGCCTTCCTATTAACCCTTCGCTCGTCCCACACTTTCCAATGCATTTCTTGGTCACTTTCCTTACAGCAGACAGCTCATTTTATAAAAGATGGGTTTCTTGCACCAGAATGACAGTGTACTTCAATCCACTTCAATTGCGCCGGCTGAAATTTCCCTAGATGCACGTAAAACTGGAGGTGCCTGAAGCCCAACAACATCTGAACACGTTCCTCACACCTGCCTTAGACTGACCTCTCATTCCACTTCCACAGGGCATGTGTTGTTAAATATTCTGTGTCCACACACACCCAACTTCCCAGTCGCTGCTTGGATACATTTCCTCCAGCGAATTTAGTTTCCCACAGGAGGCACACACACACATGCACACACACACTCTGGCCCACCATGACGTCTGCAGGATCGCGAACCGGCCCATGCCCAAAAAACGTTGCCAACCCCTGGGCTAAGGTTACAGTCCTGGCAAAACGTCTATATGACAAAGCAGGAAACCTGTCTCGTTTGGGAACTCAGTGCAAAAACTGATATCAGAATTCATGCAGGCCAACATGTTGTATTCTTCAATCCAAGGCAGCTGCTCTATGAGCACATAGGACAGATGCAGTACTGTTGCCTTCTCTCTGTGCCAGCTGCTGCATTGGATATGGACCAGCAGCAACACTGCTGCAGACTGCTCTCCATCAGCTGCTCGAAAAATGAGTCACAGCACATTGTACTGCAAGCTGATGCTGCCGTAGGCACCATTTCCCCCCACAGACAGAGGCCAATCTGGATAGAGAAAATACTTATTCTTGCAGCAGGTTTATCCCAGCACTGTGCCCCCAAAATCTGGCATTCCCCATGTATCCTTCCATCTTAAGAGAGAGGAGACTAATGATGTATAACAAAAGGCTGCTATGCAGATAGGTTTCTTTTTCTCGGACATAACCTTCCTCTCTCTCCTTGGCTAAAATACTGATGAAAAGAATATGGCACTGCGCACATGCTTCCTGGAAATCTGTTGAGGTTCAATGCCAGTGAATAATAATAATAATAATTTATTATTTGCTGGGTTTTCCCAGCCACTCTGGGCGGCTTCCATAGAAACCAAAAATACAGTAAAATATCACACATTAAAAACTTCCCTGAACAGGGCTGCCTTAAGATGTCTTCTGAATGTCAGGTAGTTGTTTATCTCTTTGACATCTGATGGGAGGGCGCTCCACAGGGCGGGCGCCACTACTGAGAAGGCCCTCTGCCTGGTTCCCTGTAGTTTTGCTTCTCGCAATGAGGGAACTGCCAGAAGGCCCTCAGCACTGGACCTCAGCATCCCGGCAGAATGATGGGGGTGGAGATGCTCCTTCAGGTATACTGGGCCGAGGCCGTTTAGGGCTTTAAAGGTCAACACCAACCCTTTGAATTGTGCTCAGAAACGTACTGGGAGCCAATGTAGGTCTTTCAAGACCAGTGTCATGTGGTCTCAGCGGCCGCCCCCAGCCACCAATCTAGCTGCTGCATTCTGGATTAGTTGTAGTTTCCGGGTCACCTTCAAAGGTAGCCCCAAGTAGAGCGCATTGCAGTAGTCCAAGCAGGAGATAACTAGAGCATGCACCACTCTGGTGAGACAGCCCGCGGGCAGGGAGGGTCTCAGCCTGCATACCAGGTGGAGCTGGTAGACAGCTGCCCTGGATACAGAATTGACCTGCACCTCCATGGACAGCTGCGAGTCCAAAATGACTCCCAGGCTGTGCACCTGGTCCTTCAGGGGCACAGTTACCCCATTCAGGACCAGGGAGTCCTCCACACCAACCCCCCCCCCAAAAAAAACAGTACTTCTGTCTTGTCAGGAGTCAACCTCAATCCATTAGATGCCATCGATCCTCCAACCACCTCAGGCACTCACACAGGACCTTCACTGGTTCTGATTTGAAAGAGAGGTAGAGCTGGGTATCATCTGCATATTGATGGGACACCCATATTGGGTGAACTCTGAATAGAGAGCAAAACATGTTGCATGGGTCAGGGAATGGATGAAGCAGCATTTGAGGTTGCATGCATTACCAATGGCCACGCCACCCGCAGAAATCAGGTGCTGAAATTACTGCCAGGCTGTGAATTCATCTCTGTCCTATCAGATGGCAGTACATACGCATATCCCAGTTGGGAATCCAAGCACTGCGATACAGTGGTACCTCTGGTTACGAACGCTTCGGGTTACAAACGCTTCAGGTTACGAGGTCCGCTAACCCGGAAGTAGCTGCTCCTGGTTGCGAACTTTGCCCCAGGATGCGAAAGGAAATCATGCGCCGGAGGCATGCACATAGCAGGAGACCGATTAGCTAAAGTCCTCAGGATAAGAACGGTTTCAGCTTAAGAACGGACCTCTGGAACGAATTAAGTTCGTAACCAGAGGTACCACTGTACTAGCCATAATTTTTGAAGGACGCTGCGTTTTTTTTACAGGACCCAGAGTGCTACTTCAGACATGGTCAAGGTTAATAATAATAATTTATTATTTATACCCACACATCTGGCTGGGTTTCCCCAGCCACTCTGGGCAAATATAAAAACAATACAGCGTCAGACATTAAAAACTTCTCTAAACAGGGCCGCCTTCAGTTGTCTTTTAAAAGTAAAATAGTTGTTTATTGCCTTGACATCTGCTGGGAGGGCGTTCCACAGTGCAGGCGCCACTACCGAGAAGGCCCTCTGCCTGGTTCCCTGTAACCTCACTTCCAGAAGCGAGGGAACCGCCAGAAGGCCCTCGGTGCTGGACCTCAGTGTCTGGGCTGGACGATGGGGGTGGAGACGCTCCTTCAGATATACTGGACCGAGGCCGTTACTGGACCGAGCCCAATGGTGTTCAAGTGTAGTATCTGACACCTTCTTTGACATCATGTTCTATGATGGAACTTATTTCTACCTCATCCCCTTTACACTATCCTACCATCTACAACACTACTAACACCAACACTGTCCCTAGCAGAAAAATATGATGGTAAGTCTTAACGTATCATGCAGCAAAGGCCTTTCTAGCTGTCTAATATTTCCAGTTTAGGTTTGGAAAAGTTTAGCTTCTTGGACCATCATCTCTGCTTCCTTAAGGAAGGATTTCTGTAGATGTAGATCCTTTAGGACCAGTGTTATATGGTCTCGGCGGTCACTCCCAGTCACCAGCCTAGCTGCCGCATTCTGGATTAATTGCAGTTTCCCAGTCATCTTCAAAGGTAGCCCCACGTAGAGCGCATTGCAGTAGTCAAAGCGGACTACTTGGTTTGTGCTGTGCCAAGTGGAATGGATACTTTCCTCCTTTGAATGGCAGGCCTCTCCCAACCCCACATCACATTGCATGCCATGAACGTAGGGGGAAACCCTGCTGGAGCCAAAAGATCTATCCAGCCCAGCTTCCTCTTTCCCACAGTGGCTCAACCAGATGCGTTCAGGAACCTGAAGAAGGGCAAAAGTCCTGTCCGACTGTTGTACTTCAGCAACTGATCTGCACACTGCAGCTGAACTTGCCCAGTTCCCACTTAAAAGTTATCTAAACTAATTGACATCACCATATCCTATAGCAAATATTTCCAGAATTTGGAAATATTGGAAAAAGTTGTTCCTTTTTTATGAAACTGCAGTCAATCAATGTGTTTTGATGACCCCAGGTTCTGGTATGATCTGCCAATTTCTTCCCAACCATGCATAACTGTATTGACCTCTATCATGCCCCCTTCCCTTTTATTTTAAATACCATTTTTAAAATTAATACTTATCCAAAGATATACAAAAGTTCATATCCAATACAAAGTATTTTTTAATATTATGCCAGGGTAAAAGAAATGCTTTTAAAATCTAGATCCGGGCCTTCGATTCATTTTCCTAAACATTTTAAAAACAAGATTATGGCTCCACAGTAAAACACATATTCAAAAGTTGGTTTTCATCCTCCACTCCAATGAATATCCTTGTTGTTACATATTTTTACGTGGCTGTTTATTTATATATATTTTAAAATTGTATATATGGATGTTTTATGATGGCTTGTATTTGTAATGCCTAATAAAGGTTTGGCAAAGTAAGTACAGTGGTACCTCGGGTTACATACGCTTCAGGTTACATTCCCTTCAGGTTACAGACTCCACTAACCCAGCAATAGTGCTTCAGGTTAAGAACTTTGCTTCAGGATGAGAACAGAAATCGTGCTCTGGCAGCGCTGCAGCAGCAGCAGGAGGCCTCATTAGCTAAAGTGGTGCTTCAGGTTAAGAACAGTTTCAGGTTAAGTACGGGCCTCCAGAACGAAATAAGTACTTAACCCGAGGTACCACTGTAAGGTATTCATCCACTTCCTCCATCCCAAAACAGGAGCAGGAATGGGAATAATTCTTAGTACTTTTATTATGTTAACATTTTAAAGGCATTTTCCCCATAAGGCTTATGAGGATTTATCAGAGACTCATTTTTCATGTTCAGCTGGAAGCCGTCCCAAATGCAAATGGGCTTGTTCTGCAATATAGAATCAACTGACTACAGTTATTGTTCCAACTTTGGATTTTCATGTTCTCCTCCTGCTCTAGACTCCGCTGCATCCTCCATGTGTAATGCTTTACTACGTTTTCATTAAACAAAGATTGGCCGGGCGCAGGAGGTTTTAAGCTCTGGGTTTTGACTGCAGTGCTCCTTCCGTTGCCAACTACTGCAGGATTTTACAATCTGGAAATGCTGCAAGCCCAGAGGCCAAGTGCATCAGCACATCAGTGTTCTGGACCGTGAAATAAAAGCCCAAACGTTATCACCCTTGACTTACAAGTCCCTGATGCGCAACTGACCACCAGCACAAAAATGCAGTTTTAAAAATTGACTATTATTAATTATCTGTCCCGACTCAAGCTATTCAACACCTGCTGCTGATTTTTGGAGCTCTCTAACTGCCGCCACAGCTGGAAGTGCCTGGCAAAAAACAGAGGAGCAGAAAATGATCCATGAGTTCTGTGGAAATGTAGTCTCCACTCCGGATTTCTCATGCAGATTTATCCAGAAATTCCATAGGAACTGTAAGCTTTCAAAATAATCATTGCCTCTTGGAAGTTGCACAGTTCACCTTGCCCCTTGGGAAATTCGTTTTTTGTTGTTGTTGGGAATTTACAATTCAGCTGGGTTGGCCAGCTCTTTTGAAAACTACCTACTGAAAATCCAAATTCCAATCAGAAGTCTGTTTTACATAGATTTTCATGGTAGTCCACTATGGATCTACCAACCTTGACTTGGGACTATCTTGTTCTAGGTCTTGCTAGAAAAAACATTCACGCCCTCCATAAATGGCTTTCAAAACTCAAATGACCAAGTAAATCTTTGCACAGTAATTCTTCGGCTGAGTAAAGATTTCAACACAACTGTGGTTCCATACAACTGAGAGGGTGTTCTGCTCCTAAACCCATTGCCCCACATGACTGCACATTGCAAAGAATATTGGTAATGACGGAAAAGCTCTCTTTTGAGCAACTTGTCTGCCATTGCCAATTTAGAACCCTTGATAAGCTTCTAAGGAGCAGAGTCTGAAAACCACCAGTGTCCTATTTATTAAGTGGTCAAATAATTCGTTTTCTGTGTTAGGACAAGAGCATGCATTTAAAGTAGGAATGGTAATCTTGCAAATGCAATTTTAGTTAATATATTTGATGCAAGAGCTACTCTACTCCCAATCTGGTTTGCTTTAGAAATTCTACCCGCCTTTCCAGATCCATGGTTATGCTAGAGCGTTTCAAAACCCTGCACAATGTCTAGGATCATTAAATCAAGGAAGTGAAAGTCATCCTTAGGATTGATTCAGTCTCGGGGGTGGGGTGCATCCAACTTCAGCTAATTCAGCAACTAAAAAGGATGTGGGATATCTTCTGATCAGTGGTAAAGGTGTGAAACCAATTCTAACGATGTTCAACCATTTCTTTCGGCTATAATAGTTAGATATGCCAGTTTAATTCTAGAGGCAGACTGCATCAAGCTTGGTTGTGTAAAAGGGTGGCTGAACATAACTTGCAGAAATCAGGATTTTCATGCTCTGCACATCATCAAAATACTTGACCAGTTAGAACTGGCCTTAGATGTGGGCCTGTTCTAAAAAGTAATAATAGCAGAGTCACCCTTCTTAGAATGCTTTTCGTTGCATTGATTTAGATTTCCTTTATTATACCAAACTATATTTCTTTCCCTTTCTGCATTTGTTTCCTTCTCCTTTTTTAGCGCTACCTTATACAAGATGCTTTGTCATCCTTTAATATCTCGTTCATTCTTGACAACTTTATCTGCTAATACAATCCTGGATAAAGCAATGAGTTGTTCTAGCATTCATATTTTATGTTTCCAGGCCATTTTACTGTAGGGAATAGGGGATTTCCCTTTGTAATTTAATGCACCAATTAAAATATGAAACTATTAACTTGTTCTTGTAAGTTACAAAATAAATGGGAACGCTGAGTATTTAGGTAACAACTACCCAATAAATAGTAACATATATGGAATCCTTTCCTAAGGTATTTTTGGGGCAAACTGCTTATACATAAATGAAGACAGATTTTCTTCTTGTGAATGTGACAAATTGATTGCAACACGAAAACCATTAGGAGTTTATCGATGGCATCTGCATATTAATAATTTTAATCCTAGACACCATATTCCATATAAAAATGAGCAATCATGACATATCTCCTTAAAAAAGATCAGAATCTGCATTTCAAGTGTAATTTAAAAATAATAATAATATTGGAGCAAGAATTTCTAAGAAGCAGCTTGATACTATTGTGTTATGCATTTATTACTCTGCCATATGTAATTTTTTTTTAAAAAAGCAGTTCTTGAAACTTGCTTTTAAAATGAAGCTGTATATAACTGCAAAAGCATCAGATCAGATGCTTCTGTGGAGATACTGGCTATGTTTAATCAATAATAACCCAACCTAATATAACAACCGTCTACATTTTATAAAATAAAACAAGTGCTAGGGCAAAGTCTGAATTTTAAATCACTGCATGAAGATTACTTTCTCTATTAGAACATAAATAAACAAAAGCGCATTATTTGATATAGGAAGCTGCTAATGTGCAAAAAGGTAGTAGATAAATCTGTCCAGTTTATCTAATAAATAACAAAGCTTGTTAACACACAAAAAGTATAAAATACGTATTGATCAGAATATTTTATAGAGAGCAGTATTTTTAAAGCAGCTATGCCGACTGTGTTGCTAATATTAGCCTTGTGCACTGTTAGCGGTGTAACAGTGCAGATACAGTACACCACTTAATCAGATTAGAATTAGACAAGCTCTCTCGTGTCAGCTGGAGGAGTTCCTCAACTGTTATTTACTGAACAGCCTGAAAGTATGCCATGCTAGGAAATCCTTCCAAACTGCTGCGAATTATTTGTTTAAATCAGCGTGGTTCTTTCTGTTCCTTCGCTGTGCGAATGGGCTGAACTCGATAATATCACGGAAAACAGGCCCTGTTGAGTATAAGGTGCATGAATCATATCATAAGCGATGGTGCAGCCGAGTCGCTCAGCTTCAATACCGCCATCACCAAATTTCATGCGCTTCATTGCAAAAAACAGAAGGGGAACGGTGGCACGCAACAACAAACCCCTCCACCCCATTCATCATGCTTCATTTTTTTAAACTAACTAAACGGGGATTTGCTTGCAGTTTCTCCATCTGGACAGGAAAGCGAATGTCTTTCTGGCAAAAGTATCTCCCAAAACCATATTGTCAAAGCACGGTTCCTGCCTTGTTCCCTAACCAAAGGGGCAGCGCCAGCCCCATACTGCTTTTTACAGCATGCCATCTATTACAAAGAGTTACGAGTCGGGGGGGGGGGAATGGTACCCCTTTCCATTCTTCCATCCATGTGGTGTCAACATCTCATCTTTGCTGCAGGGTTAGGAGCAGCGGAGCATCCCAGCAGAGACGGAGGCCAGCCCAGCCAGCGGGGCTTTGGGGGCGCAGGCTGCCATCGCGGCCCTTTCAAGCCAGCGCTGTCCACAACAAAACAGCGGACCAGAAGCCCGCCGGCTGCACGCGGGTCCACGCGTACACACGCACACGCGGGGCCGCCCGCCCGCCCACTCCAGAAGGCCACCGCAGGCCTTGGACCACCCTTTCCCGTCCGTGAGACCGTAATAACAGGGGCACGGCGTCCCCGCTCAACTTCCTTCCTTCCTTCCTTCCTCCTCTCCGCCGCGCCAGGCAACCTCTGCGCGCGCGGAGAAGGAGCCTGGCCGGGCAAGGCGGCGGCGGGTGGGCCTTGTTCTCCCTCTCCAGCCGCGGCCCCGACCCCCTCGCCCGCCCTGGGGGAAGCCAGGGCCGCCCGCCCGCCCCTCCTGGCCGCCTTCCCCTCTTACCGCGCAGACCAGACCCGCGCGCGCGCGCGCTGGAGCCTCTCCAAGTCCCCCCTTCGGCCCCCTTTTGCGCGCCGGCGCGCGCCCGGCGGAGAGGCGCAGGGGGGGCCTGGCTCGCGCCTCCGAAAGGCGCCCCGAGACGCACAATGCCGCGCAGCACAAAGCCCGGCGGGCGCGCGCGGAGGCGAGGGGGGGAGGGAAGGGAAGGGAGCCTCGCCGGCCTCTCCAAGCGCCCGCCGGCCGCGCCACGACCCAGGCGGGCAGGCCGGGCAAGGCAGGGCAAAGGCAAGGCAAGGCAGGGCCTGGCCGGGCGGGTCCTTACCGAGCGGCAAGCCCTTGTTGAGGAGGTGGGAGCTGCCCATTGAACCGCGCTGTCAGGGGCACGGCTCCTCCGGCGGCGGCGGCGGCGTCTGGGGCGCAGTGCGGCGCATATGGCGGCGCCGTCGCTCTCCCCGCTCGCCAAGCGGCCCAGACGCTTCGCCAAGAACGGAGGCCGGGAGGAGGCGGCGGCGCGGGAGGAGCTCCAGGCAGGCAGGCAGGCAGGCGTTGGTCTTCTGGTTCCTGCCTCGCCAAAGTCCCCGGAAAGCAGAAGGGGCGGGAGGGAGCGCGGGAAGGCGGGAGCGCGCGGCGGGGAGGCGCTCTTCGAACCCAAGCACCCCGTTTGCAAGCGCCAGAGGCTCGCCGCGAGTGCAGTCACACATATACTTCTCCTACCAGGGCAGTTCAGCATCTTAAAAAGCAGAAACACACCCCCTTGCCAACAAAGGTCGTATAGTTAAAGCTATGGTTTTCCCAGTAGTGATGTATGGAAGTGAGAGCTGGACCATAAAGAAGGCTGATCGCCGAAGAATTGATGCTTTTGAATTATTGTGCTGGAGGAGACTCTTGAGAGTCCCATGGACTGCAAGAAGATCAAATCTATCCATTCGGAAGGAAATCAGCCCTGAGTGCTCACTGGAAGGACAGATCCTGAAGCTGAGGCTCCAATACTTTAGCCACCTCGTGAGAAGAGAAGACTCCCTGGAAAAGACCCTGATGTTGGGAAAGACGGAGGGCACAAGGAGAAGGGGATGACAGAGGACGAGATGGTGGGACAGTGTTCTCGAAGCTACTAGCATGAGTTTGACCAAACTGCGGGAGGCAGTGGAAGACAGGAGTGCCTGGCGTGCTCCGGTCCATGGGGTCACAAAGAGTCAGACATGACTAAACAACAACAACAACCAGGGCAGTTATCTTCCCACAAGGGCCAACCTTGATGCCGAAATCCAGCATAGCCTGAGCTCTGCTAGTGCGGCTTTTTCCCGACAGAGTGCAAGGTGTTTGAGGACCAGGACATTTGCAGCAGGGAAACCGAAACGCTTGTTTACAAAGCTATTGTACTACCAACCTTACTGTATGCTTGTGAAATGTGGACCACTTATGAACGCCATCTCCAACTCCTCGAAAGATTCCATCAACGGTGTCTCCAAAATTTTTTACATATCACTTGGGAAGACAGGCAAACTAACTAAGAAGCAAAGATCACCAGTGTCGAAGCGATGATTCTTCAACATCAACTTAATTGGATCCACATGTTGTGTGGATGCCTGATGATCGTCTTCCAAAGCAATTACTCTATTCTGAACTTAAAAATGGAAAGTGTAATGCCTGTGGTCAGCAAAAGAGGTTTAAAGAATCTCCAGGGAAATCTTTTAAAAATGTAGTATAATCACCAACAACTGGGAAACGGTGGCGTGCGAGTGCTCCAGTTGGAGAACAGCCTTTACCAAAGGTGTCATGGACTTTTGAATACACTCGAACTCAAGACGTAAGTGAGAAACATGCTAAGAGGAAGGCACGCTTGGCAAATCCACACCATGATCAACTCCCACCCGGAAACCTCTGTCCCCACCGTGGAAGGACATGTGGATCCAAAATTGGTCTCCAGAGTCACTTAGGGACTCACTTTTAAGACCGTGTTCATGGATACAATCTTACTCAGCTACGAGCGATCGCCAAAGAAGAAGAAGGGTGTCATGTGCAGGGTGGACGAGTCTTTCCTACCCCTGATAATTCTCAGAATTAATTGGAATTGGTGGGCAAGTCCTGCATATTAGGGAACAGGGAATATTGCCGCTGTACGACCTTCTTTACTTTCAACAGGACTTGAGTCAACAGCCGAGTTAGTGCCCTTGAATAATCACACATATACACACATAGTCCCCCACTGTAAATTGTAGTTGGCAGAATTGGCACTGCAACTGCTGAGTGGGCAAATCAGCTTGTTGCATTTCCCCCTAAAAACAGGGCATACTTGGGCCTTTCTCTGCCTACTCCTCTGTGGTTTCCCCCCCTAGCCCTTGAAATCAGTGCAATTGATTTCAAGGGCTAGGAGAAAGAAGAAGAAAAAAACACCCTCGCTGGTCCTGGAAGGAGCCTTTAGAAAAGTCTCATATGTTCAGAGACTTTGCACCTGTCCATTGGGAGAGCTAGGAAGCCCAGAACACTTGTTCTTTAGATGTCCCTTTTATGAAGAGGCACGTAGTAAGATCATTGATCCCCTACTGGTGAGGCTCGCAGACCTCCCACAAAAACAAAAAAATTGACCTTTTCTTGTCAGGCGAAGATCAGAAAATGATCTGGATGGTCGCCAGATTCTGTGTACAGATCTGTAGGCGCAGACCATCTCCCAACTCAAAATAGTCCGTCATGAAAATCTCCAAACTCAGTTCCATGGGTGACTCTGGGTCAACTCCCTGGGATAGTTTATTGTTGTACATTGTTTTAATTGTCTATTTTTCTTCTGTGACTGTACCCCCAAGTGTGTTTTATAAGCTGGTCTCCAACCGTAATAAATTATCTCAGTGCAATTGTATGAATGCACCAAATACAAAAAGCCAGATACTGGACAATGCCACAAAGTTGGCATCCGGTAACAGAAATTTCTAAAAGAGAAGCAAACTCCTTTCCACATTCCTAAGGAACCACTTATTGGTCATTTATGGGGAAGAGATAAATTTTAGAAATATAAAAAGTGCTTTGGTAGGGGGAGGGGATACAAGGTCTACACATAAAAATGTATCAGTCTTACCTGCTCCAAATTAAAAAGGTGAGGGGGAGAGAACTCTGCTCAAACCACCCTACTAGATTTTAATTATATTTTCTGCTAAAAGCGCAGTCATTTCTTTTCATTTATTATTATTATTATTATTAAGGCAACTACAGTGTTCTAAGTTAGAGATTGCTTTTGTTCTAGGACAACTAGTAAGAGGACTACAAGACAACTCTAATCAGGAGACCTTTTGTGTTCCCTAGAGCATCAGTTATGTATGTAAAAAGTACGTAAATATATATATAGTGAAAAAGCAAAACTGCCTCCAATTAGATTGTATGGGCTTTATGAGAAAGGCTGAGGAGGTGGATGTCAAACAAAATATTCAGTTCAGCTCCGCTGCTTGGCTGGGTCAGCTGACGCATAATGCAGTACACACTATACTATAGAAGAATACAATTAACTCTCAGAATGGCTGTGCACTTCAAGGCCTAATAATTTACCTGACTGGAGATGTAGCCATTGATTTCTAATCTGATGCCTTCCAACGGTTTTCAGGAAGCTTCTCACATTTGTTGCACGAGTATCGGAGCACGATCAGTCAATTCAACAGCTTTAAAATACCTTTGTATTGCTTTCAGTTTCAATAAGGAGACAGCAATAAAGGAAATCAAAGCATGTAATTTTTTTTTGCTATTCATCTATAAAACCTGACTCTGTACACACCCCCACACTCACACCCACCCAAGTGCCTCTTATTTGCTGTTTGTATTATGCAAAACAAAGGCTTGAGAAAACAGTTTTTGTTAGATGCCCAAGAAGAGGCAGTTTTTGGTTTTTTTAATTATGTCAATAAATTTGTGCTAGGGCAGAAAGAGTTCCAGCAATATCAATCACCAGATTTCACAAGACTCTCCAGAACACACAAATTTTGGGAATAATAATGAATAGGGGATAATTAATTATTTTTTATATTTTTATTTTTTGAATTGACTAAGGGATTCAGGTCTCCTTTGACGTACCACTAGTCAGGGCATTGCAAATAGGAATACTGTAGATTATACTTCCTATTATAGAGACAGCCTTTAGTTTAAAAGGTTTGTTCATCACTACTATAAGAAAGTAACAATTCTCCATTAAGTTACACTGTTGCAAATTAATGATCCACATTGAGTTAAACATTATTAAGGTGCAATACAGCATAACTTGCAGACCAAGTTTATACATGTCTACTCAGGAGTAAGTTCCATTGAGTTCGGGGCATTTGTTCCCAGAAAAATGTGTATGATTACACTGATGTAAATTAGAGTTACAGTGGTACCTCGGGTTAAGTACTTAATTCGTTCCGGAGGTCCGTACTTAACCTGAAACTGTTCTTAACCTGAAGCACCACTTTAGCTAATGGGGCCTCCTGCTGCTGCTGCGCTGCATGAGGATTTCTGTCCTCATCCTGAAGCAAAGTTCTTAACCTGAAGCACTATTTCTGGGTTAGCGGAGTCTGTAACCTGAAGCGTATGTAACCTGAAGCATCTGTAACCCGAGGTACCACTGTACAAGGGCTTAAACCAGGGGCCAGCAAACTTTTTCAGCGGGGGGCCAGTCCAGTCTCCCTCAGACCTTGTGGGGACCAGACTATTTTTTTTGGGGGGGGGGAATGAACGAATTCCTATGCCCCACAAATAACCCAGAGATGCATTTTAAACATAAGGACACATTCTACTTATGTAATAACACGCTGATTTCCGGACCGTCTGTGAACCAGATTTAGAAGGCGATTGGGCCGCATCCAGCCCCTGGGCCTTAGTTTGCCAACCTATGGCTTAAACTGTGGCAGGTTCGCTCCCTGAATGGCTATTTTCATTCTGCCACTCATGTTTTGATAACCAGAAAGCTAGCTATAACCTAGATGCAGTGCCATAAAGTCAATGCTCCATATATCCCCAAACATTTTCTTTGCCTGTCACCAGATATACTGTATTACTCATGATTCTTCATTAGAGCCATTTTGGAGCCATTCTAACGTGTCATTTATCTCAGTGTTCAGTCATCATAAAGTTGCAGACATTTTGAATATGCAGTAGGCATTGCCCATAAAGGTATGAAAAAAGGGAATAAAATCCTCTTATTTGAAAGGGGAAATGGTATTATTTATGTTTCCAAGCACAATTCAAAGTGTTGGTGCTGGCCTTTAAAGCCCTAAACGGCCTCGGTCCAGTATTCCAGAAGGAGCGTCTCTACCCCCATCGTTCAGCCCGGACACTGAGGTCCAGCGCCGAGGGCTTTCTGGCGGTTCCCTCGCTGCGAGAAGCCAATTTACAGGGAACCAGGCACAGGGCCTTCTTGGTAGTGGTGCCCGTCCTGTGGAATGCCCTCCCACCAGATGTCAAAGAGAAGAACAACTACCCGACTTTTAGAAGACATCTGAAGGCAGCCCTGTTTAGGGAAGCTTTTAATGTTTATGTGTTCTTGAAATACTCTAAATAGATATATAAATTGTGACGTAAGTAATACTCCTCCTCTTCAGATGCACAAACCTGCCACCATGCCTTCCTGAACACTTTTGCTGATCAGAAGGTCAGCGATTCGAATCCCCGCGACGGGGTGAGCGCCCGTTGTTTGGTCCCAGCTCCTGCCAACCTAGCAGTTCAAAAGCACGTCAAAGTGCAAGTAGATAAATAGGTACCACTCCGGCGGGAAGATAAACGGCATTTCTGTGCGCTGCTCTGGTTCGCCTGAAGCAGCTTAGTCATGCTGGCCACATGACCTGGAAGCTGTCTGCGGACAAACGCCGGCTCCCTCGGCCCATAGAGCGAGATGAGTGCCGCAACCCCAGAGTTGTCCACGACTGGACCTAATGGTCAGGGGTCCCTTTACTTTTACCTTCTTACTTTGCTTTGTTTAATGAGCTACTCCTCTGATCAGGGCACACCTTCCAACTTCCTTGTACAAAAACTGAGTCCTCACCTCTTCTACAGTTTCCATTCCTTTATCAGGCTAGAAATGTCATCTTTAAAAACAAAAGGGGGCGGAGTTTAAAAATGGATAGCCTTCCATGGGTGTAGCCAAGGGGAGGAGCTGCCTCCCTAAATCAATAAAAATCAATAGAAATCTGAGGTTCTGCCCCTCCCCCCAAATCCTGGCTACGCCCTTTTAGCCACCAATGATTTTGAGGGCTGCAAGAACCATGCAAAAATCCGAAAACGACAACAAAAGGCTCTAAAAATGGCACATGAGAATAAACGGTTGTATTGCTTGACATCAGTACCTGACAAATCCAACACCTCGATTTTGAGCTTTCTGTCTAATTGCGTTGGGGAAATCTTCAAGCAAGGAAGATAATCTGACGGGGTGAGGTGATTCTGTATGTGTCAGAACACTGCAGCTGCATTGAAAATACTTTTGTATTATTGGTAATGGATTCTTTCCGCAGCCCCTTTGGAATTCCTTGATTTCTGAATGGCTCAATGCTCTGACAAGAGTTTATATACAGTGTTGAAAGGGGCTGTCACACTGCTATATGTATGAATTAAGCAGAAGACCCAGTCACAAGAAAGTGCTTTGCAAAAAATTATCTGCATAAATTCACTGAAGAGTTGCATATTTAGCAGATTTGTAGCAAAAGGATTCTTAAAGAGAACATGTGATAGATTATGCATCATGTTAGCTAGTGTAGTGTTGTGTCGTATAATCCAGAAACTAGCAAAGAACATAGAAGAGCCAGTGGATTATCCTTCTGTACCTTATACATAAATATGCATGTATATAAAATTTAAAAAAATTAAAGGGTGCTATACAACTCTACAAGGAACGCAGGTAGCACTGTAGGTTAAACCACAGAGCCCAGGACTTGCCGATCAGAAGGTGAGTGGTTCGAATGCCTGCGATGGGGTGAGCTCCCATTGCTCGGTCCCTGCTCCTGCCAACCTAGCAGTTCGAAAGCATGTCAAAGTGCAAGTAGATAAATAGGTGCCTCTCTGGCGGGAAGGTAAATGGCGTTTCCATGTGCTGCTCTGATTCGCCAGAAGCGGCTTAGTCATGCTGGCCACATGACCCGGAAGCTGTACGCTAGCTCCCTCGGCCAATAAAGCGAGATGAGCACCGCAACCCCAGAGTCGGACACGACTGGACCTAATGGTCAGGGGTTCCTTTACCTTTACAACTTTACAGCTTTTCAGGCAAGACTGTCTCTCAAAGTAATTCACATTGAAGAATGTACATCAGTAAAACATTTTTAAAATTAAATTTCTCTCTCTCTCTCTCTCTCTCACACACACACACACACATATAACATTAAATATTTTAAAAATACTACATTGAAAACTACAATCTGACGTCCAGCATCCTAAATTAAGCCGAGTCCCCCAACACACAAGGAGCTGGTAAAATACAGTTTGCAGCTTTAGCAATTTGGTATGGCTGAATCTCTCAAATTTGGCCTTTCTCCATTTCTCATTTTTCCAGTATTGAGTTCTGTTTGTTGCTTTTCCACAGCAGTTTGCCATTAAAAGGGGGGGGGGGGAGACCTCACAAAAATTCTGCAGCACTCCTGCAATATACACATGGCAATGCATTTTGTATGTTGTTTTTACTCATCATTTCATTTTGGGGCACACTTTCTCTTAATACATACGTTGCTGTTGTTGCACTCCATCACAAAATCAGAGAAGCCCACTGTTTGCAAGCATGGCCAAACTTGGCCCTCCAGATGTTTTGGGACTACAATTCCCATTATCCCTGACCACTGGTCCTATTAGCTAGGGATGGTGGGAGTTGTAGTCCCAAAACGGCTGAAGGGCTGAATTTGGCCATGCCTGGTATAGAGGAACCCAATGGATGAAGCTGATGTCTTGGCTGATCCTAGTCCTCCCAGGACAAATCTGGCACTGGAGACTGGGCCCTTATAGGATGTGCTAGGTTCCTCCAGTCATCTCTTAACATCGTGTGCTCCATACCTCCCATCACTGCTTTCTTAAGATTTACCTTATCAATACCTTTTTGTTCTTCTTGAGGAGCTGTTCAGATGTTCTAAACTGAGCACTCCAGAGGATGTCTAGCTTCTCTTCATTGTTGTCTTCTCTTCTCATGAGGTGGCCAAACTATTGGAGCCTCAGGTTCAGGATCTGTCCTTCCAGTGAGCACTCAGGGCTGATTTCTTTCAGAATGGATAGGTTTGATCTCGCAGTCCATGGGACTCTCAAGAGTCTCCTCCAGCACCATAATTCAAAAGCATCAATTCTTCGGTGATCAGCCTTCTTTATGGTCCAGCTCTCACTTCCATACATCACTACTGAGTAAACCATAGCTTTTACTATATGGACCTTTGTTGGTAAGGTGATGTCTCTGGTTTTTCACACCCACTGACTTCAACCTTTTTTCAGACTAGACCCATTGAAATTGAGGGCTCAAAGTCATGCCTATGAATGTGAATGGGTTTACTCTGAGTAGGACTTACACCAGTGGTGGCCAAATTTAGCCATACAGTTGTTTTGGGATTACAATTCCCATCATCCCTGACCACAGGTCCTGTTAGCTAGGGATGATGGGAGTTGTAGTCCAAAAACAGCTGGAGGGCCAAGTTTGGCCACCACTGATTTACACAGAACACAACCCAATAGCAATGTGAAGTCATTCCAGTTTTATTCTTGGACAACAATGAGACATTGCTGACTTATTACTATTCATCTTTGAATTGGAATGGTGAAATAAACATACAGTTACAGATGTTTCACAGACCAACTATGCTAACTATGTTACCAAAATCTCCTGTACTTTTTCAGCAATTCAGTAATTTAAGCTACTACCCCTGAATAATGAGATTAAAAACAAATAGCTTAATTAATGCTTAATTAGAAAACACTCTAGCACTAATTAGGAAATTGTTTAATCAACATAAAATAGTAACGGCAACATGGGTTTTATGTAAGAATGCAATAAAACGTCTGTAAACATTACTTTGCTCATGTACAAAGCAAAGTACTATTTACAGATTTTTTATTTTTTATTTTTTGCATCCCCCTGCATAAAACTGATAGCTATCACTGTTGAATTTCATGCATATGTCGTCTTTTTAACTGAGTTTAAGGGAAGAACATAATCATTTTGGGCTCCCCATTAAGTAGGCTTCAGCCTTAAACACCTAACCATAATTTCTGCCTGGACTTAAGTGCTGTAACTACTTTAATATCATAACAGGGACTAACACTTGCATTATAAATTAAGGAACACTTTTTTAAACATTAGCCAAAAGGGCCATGAGTCTCAATACAGAGCGCGTTACACAACAGGGAAAATTAAACAGTTAATATGAAGACTCAAAGAAGTAGTACGCCAGGAATTTTGTGGTGTTTGAGTCTCTATGTTTGCCTGGCAGACCCCAGGAGGAGGGTTTGAATCTCAGGTGAGCAACAGCACCTTAAAAAAAGAGGCCTCTGTTTGCAGTTTGCAAGTTTTGGCCCAGCAGGAACCAGATGCAAATTATTGCCAATATTTCCTGCGCTAGAAACTGAAACAGCACTGCTTGTGTCAAAGACAGGCCAGAATTGAAGCTGCAGTCTTCTTACACCCCTAATGTGCGTCCTTTTCCTGCCTCTTTAATGTTACTTGTAGTCCCATAAATGCACTAATGGCTGTCCCAATGTCTATAGGAACCACCATTGCTGCTATGCCCTGCATGGTTCAATGAACATTTTTTGGAAATGTGAAGTGTGCATCTAAAATGGCAAAGTACACATTTCCGAAAAAAACTGAAATCTTCTTATTAGGGATAATAGGGAAGGAAGTAAAAAAAGAAGACCATAAATTACTTCAATACGCCACTGCAGCCCAAAAATGGAAATTACAGGAGACCCCAACGTTAATAGAATGGCAAGCCAAATTTTTTGAATATACAGAATTCGCTAAAATGACATACAGAATTTGAGCCCAAAAAGGGACAAAGTTCGAAGGAGAGTGGGGTAAATTTGTGGTATATATAAGATCTAACTGTAGAAGTTTAAAAACTACGGCAGGGTTAACATAAATCCTGTGATGTGTATAGAAGGTGAATAAGAAACTGCAAGAAAAGATATATATTAAGAAAACCAAAGCAGGGAAGGAAGTAAGTCGGGGTGTGAATATACAAAATGTAGATTGTAAAAGATTGTTTTATTTGTTGTTTGTGGAAAATTTAATAAAAAGCATTTAACAAAAATAAAATAAAATGGCAAAGCCACACTGCATCTGATCCATTGCCAACGGTTATTTTCCAATCACGACTTTTCGCCCATCTCTCCCATTTGCCTCCCCCTTACATTGCAGCCTAAATGCACAGTCAATGATGTCACCAGTAACCGGGAAGAGACAGTGGAGGGTGGAGAAGAAACTGTTGCTGGAACCAGATTCCTCATCCCACACACCGTCTGTTCTCGTGTGCCCCATACAATACTCCAGTCCTCGGTATGGAGGGCAGATGGCAGCCACAATCAACTGTCCAACAGGTTGCCTCATTGACATAGCTGTCAACTTACAGATTTGAAAATAAGGGACCAGCAGCCTCAAAAATAAGGGATCAGCAGCCAAAATAAGGGATTTTAGTCAACCAGCAGCCAAATGAAACCTCAAGCGGTGGTTCCCACAGCGCAGCAACCCGGGCAAAGGGGATGCAGCAAGGAAAACCACCGTCACCTCTCCGCTGGGAAGCGCTGAGCAAAGGCGAGTCCCCAGGCAACGTGGCCGATTTGATCGGCACAAGGCATGCAAGCTCCACCCCCCAGTCGTTCTTAGACTCCTTATTGGGTGAGCAACGCAGCCAAGCAACACAGTTGGAACCTCCCTCCTCCCTGGCTGGCAGGGAGGGAGGGAGAGGAGCTGCTTCCTTTGAAACCCGGGAAATTTAAGGGACATCATCAATAAGGGACAGCAGCGGGACACAGCGCTGGGATAAGGGACTGTCCCACCAAATAAGGGATGGTTGACAGCTATGCTCATTGAATCATAGAATGGTAGAGTTGGAAAGGACCCTGTGGGTCATCTAGTCCAACCCCCTGCAATGCAGGCAACTCGTCAAAAACACCATGGAAGGTGGCCATCCAACCTCTGCTTAAAAACCTCCACTGCCTTCCGACGGTGAAACTCCATTGCCTTCCACTGTCACACAGCTCTCACTGTCAGAAAGTTCTTCTGATCTTCAGTCGTACCCTCTGAAGCAGGAGAAAACAAGCTTGCTCCATTTCCCATGTGGCATCCTTTGATATAGTTGAAGATGGCTATCCTATCTAATAATAATAATAATAATAATAATAATAATAATAATAATAATAATATATTTATACCCCACCCATCTGGCTGGGTTTCCCCAGCCACTCTGGGTGGCTTCCAACCGAATATTAAAAACAATATAGCATCAAACATTAAAAACTTCCCGAAACAGTTGTCTTTTAAAAGTAAAATAGTTGCTTATTGTAAGGTTACCAGGTTTTTTTTCAATGAATCCGGGGACACTTTTCAACTTCAATGGATTTTGTACAGGCACTGATTTGCAAATCCGGGGACTGTCCCCAGGAAACAGGGACGTCTGGTAACCTTAGCTTATTGCCTTGACGTCTGCTGGGAGGGCGTTCCACAGGGCAGGCACCACTACCGAGAAGGCCCTCTGTCTGGTTCCCTGTAACGTGGCTTCTCGCAGTGAGCGAACCGGCAGAAGGCCCTCGGTGCTGGACCTCAGTGTCCGGGCTGAACGATGGGGGTGGAGACGCTCCTTCAGGTATACAGGACCAAAGCCGTTTAGAGCTTTAAAGGTCAGCACCAATTGTGCTTGGAAATGTACTGGAAGCCAATGAAGATCTTTCAGGACCGGTGTTATGTGGTCCCGGTGGCCACTCCCAGTCACCAGTCTAGCTGCCGCATTCTGGATTAATTGCAGTTTCCAAGTCACCTTCAAAGGTAGCCCCAAGTAGAGCGCATTGCAGTAGTCCAAGCGGGAGATAACTAGAGCATGCGCCACTCTGGCAAGTCTCCTCTTTGCCAGGCTAACTATACCCAACGCCTTCAGCCATTCCTCATATGGCTTGGTTTCCAGACCCTTTTTCATCTTAGTCGCCCTCCTCTGCACACATGGTCTACTAAGACACCTAGATCCTTTTCACGTGTCCTACTGGCAAGCCAGGTGCCCCCCATCTGATATTTGTGCTGCTGGTTATTCCTCCCTAAGTGTAGAACTATAGCTATCTTGTGCCATGCAGTTTTGTATTCCATCAGTGCAAGAGGATTTGGGAATGATCTTATCCTTGTCCAGTTGCTATAACTTAAGGATGGGCTAGAACTATCAGTCTTCTTCAGTTAATTTTGCTCAAGATCTCTCTGGTTTCTTACATAAAAAGTTTATTTGAGTAGCTTCCATTTGCCTTTTGGCAAAGGAGAAAAATCTGTCAAAGCGAATTACTATCAAATCACTCATGGATCAAGATTTCTCTGACTACTTTTAAAACCCTCTAATAAGGACATTTGCTTTGAGCATTTTCCACATTAACTTTTCATAATTTTCTCATTTGACTGAGGAAACAAATGGAACCATTTTAAGTTGCTGTTTTATTGTTTTCATCAAACAAAATCAAATGCACAAACAAAAACTATACAAATAAGACAGGGTTGTGCAGCTGATCTGCCTGGATCCCGAATTAAATTGGATGATTTGGACCGAACTGGGGCTGTTCTAGAGTGGATTGAGGCTGCCTTGGATTGCTCCAGAGCAATTTGGATCCATTCAGAATTCTTGAAAGTCACCCAGAGTTCAAAGCACTCTGTAAAGAAAGCAAGACAGCCTATCTTCCATTATTAATTGCAATACTATAGAGAAGGGTGCCTGGAGGAGGAGAGCCAGACTCTGAGCAATGACAGATCTAGCTTCCAAATTAAGGAATAGAATCTCATTCAGCACTCTTCAATCAGGGGGGCAAGGTTGGTGAAGACTTTAAAAATCACAGGTCTCTCCCATTGGCTCCATTCTTTTGTTGGTTCATTGAACATTAAAAATAGCTTGGAGCTAGTTGTATTAAGTATTTATGGTGCTGGAGGAGACTCTTGAGAGTCCCATGGACTGCAAGAAGATCAAACGCAAGACGAAATTAATCCGTTCCGCGAGCCTCTTCGTCTAGAGGTTTTTTCGTCTTGCGAAGCAACCCTATTAGCGGATTAGCGGATTAGCGCTATTAAAGGCTTAGCGGCTATTAAAGGCTTAGCGGCTATTAAAGGCTTAGCGGATTAGCGGCTAAAAGGCTATTAGCGGCTATTAAAGGCTTAGCGGATTAGCGGCTAAAAGGCTATTAGCGGCGAAGCGGCTTAGAAAAGGGGGGGGGAGCGAAAAAAATCGGAACACTTGCAAGACGTTTTCGTCTTGCAAAGCAAGCCCATAGGGAAAATCGTCTTGCGAAGCAGCTCAAAAACGGAAAACCCATTCGTCTAGCGGGTTTTCCGTCTTGCGAGGCATTCGTCTTGCGGGGCACCACTGTATCCATTTTTAAGGAAATCAGCCCTGAGTGCTCACTGGAGGGAGAGATCCTGAAGCTGAGGCTCCAATACTTTGGCCACTCATGAGAAGAGAAGACTCCCTGGAAAAGACCCTGATGTTGGGAAAGATGGAGGGCACAAGGAGAAGGGGCGACAGAGGACGAGATGGTTGGACAGTGTTCTCGAAGCTACCAGCAGGAGTTTGACCAAACTGCGGGAGGCAGTGGAAGACAGGAGTGCCTGGCGTGCTCTGGTCCATGGGGTCACAAAGAGTTTGACATGACTAAACGACAACAACAAAGTTGTATTCAGCTTGTATTATCATTTAGCACCCTGCACACCCTATTTTTATGTTTGTTTCCCATGCTGTCCCAATCCCACCTTTATATAAAAAATGTTTCTTGGCTGTGTCTTAACCCTAAGCCTAATCCTCTGATTCCCCCACCCAAAAAAAGGGGAAAAAATGGCCCTTGTTTTTCAGATTAGATTTACATTTTATTTATAGCTATGTTGTATCTTCCATGTTTGTGTGTCTTCGTGAAGTAGTACTTTGTCTTTTGTGTGTGTATACATATTTTAAGTACATTGTACAAAGTCAAAAAGTACATTGTACACAGTCCACAAGCAGCACGCATACACCAAGGGCCTTCGTGGTAGTGGCACCTGCCCTGTGTTACGCCCTCCCATCAGATGTCAAAGAAATAAACAACTATATGACATTTAGAAGACATCTGAAGGCAGCCCTGTTTAGGGAAGTTTTTAATGACTGATGTTTTAATGTATTTTTAATCTTTTGTTGGAAGCCGCCCAGAGTGGCTGGGGAAACACTATGTATGTATAAATAAATAAATATTATAATAATATAATACACAGTGCACAAGCACACATACAGTGATAAGATGAGCACCAGCAGGAGACATCTATGCAGCCATGGTGCCACAAGAAGAGGTGCTGGCAGTAGCAGCAACGCAACTGCTCTGCTTTACTCCTAGTCAGGCTAATCTGTCTGACTGCTTTTGGTGGTGGTAGGAGCAAGCCAGGAGGTCTTTAAGCAGAGGCTTGACAACCATATGTCAGGAGTGCTCTGATGATGTTTCCTGCTTGGCAGGGGGTTGGACTTGGTGGCCCTTGTGGTCTCTTCCAACTCTATGATTCTATGATTCTAACTTCCAGGAGACTACTTGAGTGGCAGTAGCCTGCTAGGGATATCCCTTTTGGTGGAGGAGGAGACCAGCCTGGTGATGGAGACTGGCATCTCTGACTCCGTGCCTCATATTTTCAGCTTGGTTGAGGATATCTTAAGCTCCTGGGCATCAGGGCAAGCAGACTCTCCATCAGTGCCATCCGGAGGTATCTCCTCTGATGCCTCCAATTCCCCTGTGATGGCACTGACCCACCTCCCACTTGAATGGAAAGCAGCCACTCTAATGATTCACCACAGAAGTGGCAAAGAGTTGTGTGGGATGACTATGTGGTGCAAGTAGATCCAGCGCTGCTATTTACTGAGTGGTGAGCACAGAGTTTCCTCCTAGCTGCCATCTGATACACCTCCAGCTTTATCATCTCCTTCGTTTGTAGGTGCATCTCGAAGCATCTCCAGAGGGAGTTCTAAGGTAAAGGGACCCCTGACCATTAGGTCCAGTCGTGGCCGACTCTGGGGTTGCGACGCTCATCTCGCTTTATTGGCCAAGGGAGCCGGCGTACAGCTTCCAGGTCATGTGGCCAGCATGACCAAGCCACTTCTGGCGAACCAGAGCAGCGCACAAAAACACCATTTACATTCCCGCTGGAGTGGTACCGATTTATCTACTTGCACTTTGACGTGCTTTCGAACTGCTAGGTTGGCAAGAGCAGGGACCGAGCAACGGGAGTTCACCCCATTGCGGGGATTCGAACCGCCGACCTTCTGATCAGCAAGTCCTAGGCTCTGTGGTTTCTATTTCTAAAGCAATCAGCAAATCTGCCACCTCCTGGCTGTTGGTCCCCTCAGCGGTTTTGTTCACCTCATGGCCACCAGCTGAAAAGGAAAACCCCATCTATTCCCACCTCCCTAAATCATGCAGCACCATTATTGTCCGGTCGTCATGAGAGATATTTGCACATCCTGGATCTTTCTCCCCAAGTTTAATTCATCAGAAAAATAAAATAACAATGAAAAAAGAAAAATGGCCATAATTTTCTCTCTCCTGTCCCCCTGTCCCCTGCATAAATCCATGTAACATAGAGACATGGTGGCTACCTCAGAGAGGATGAGGATGGTGATTAGAGTTTATATACCGCCCTATACCTGGGAGGTCTCAGGGAGGTTCACAGAATAAAATCAAGATACCGTATTTTTCGCTCTATAACACGCACCCGACCATAACATGCACGTAGTTTTTAGAGGAGGAAAATCCGTAGGCATGCCACCCGTAGGCATTACCTCCATAACACGCACAGACATTTCCCCTTACTTGCTAGGAGGAAAAAAGTGAGTGTTATGGTGCAAAAAATACGGTATAAAACCACAAAATACATAATAAAAACAACCCAATAGCCCACCCTCCCCAAACAGACACATTTTAAAAGGGCATAGGATGTCAATCAGGTCAACCAAAGGCCTGGCTTAAAAGAAACGTTTTGCCTGGCGGCTAAAGGTGTATAATGAAGGCACCAGGCGAACTTCCCTGGGGAGACCATTTCACAAATGGGGTGCCACTGCAGAGAAGGCCCTGTTCTCATGTTGCCACCTTCTGGACCTCTCGAGGAGACACACAACCGAGGGCCTCAGAAGATGATCTCAGGATCTGGGTAGGTTCATATGGAAAGAGGCGGTCCTTGAGGTATTGCGGTCCTACCTTCAACAAATTTTAGACATATAGTCTACAGGGGTTTAGTACTACCCCGTCCCAATGTACAGTTAGCCGAGTGCTCGATCCTGTCAATTCTTGTGCTCCTATTTGGCCTACTCTATGAAGCTTTTTAAAAAGAAAAACAAATTGATTTAAGAGTTGTACTCCATCTCCCAGGCAACTAATTCAAAGGAAGACAGACACCTTAGCCAGGTGGGCACTGAGAGCATCTCATAATTGCAGAGTTGAATTACTACACTGAAAGGCAGGCAGGTGGGCAGGCAGAGGATAAGCTGGCAACGGAGTCCTAGGAAGACAGTCTTGCCAGGCAGGCATAATGAATCTCCTTAGCAGTGGGGAACATGATGCTTGTGGGGGCACAGAACGCCTTCTGAGTTCAGAGTGGAAGCACTGTTTTTAAAGGCAGCCAGGTAGATAGGTAGGCAGCAGGAGTGGGCAAGCGACAGGAAGAAGCTGCAATGTGAGAGTGCCACTCTTGTGGTGGTCAGATCTGGGTATCCCAGCAGCAAGAAGTGTCCCTTCAAGAGCACTAGGTAAAAGGGTAAAGGACCCCTGGACGGTTAAGTGGGGTTGCGGTGCTCATCTCACTTTTAGACCGAGGGAGCCGGCATTGTCCACAGTTTTCCAGGTCATGTGGCCAGCGTGACTAAACTGCTTCTGGTGCAATGGAACACCGTGACGGAAACCAGAGCGCACAGAAATGCCGTTTACCTTCCCACTGGAGTGGTACCTATTTATCTACTTGCACTTTGACGTGCTTTCGAACTGCTAGGTTGGCAGGAGCTGGGACTGAGCAATGGGAGCTCACCCCATCGCGGGGATTCAAACCGCTGACCTTCTAATCTGCAAGCCCAAGAGGCTCAGTGGTTTAGACCGCAGCGCCACCCCTGTCCCACTACATCTCCACTAACTAAGCATCCAAGCTGGTGCGGTCGGGTGTAATTACGTGGGGGGGGGGGGGAATGGCCAAATACTGCAAAAGAATCATATGCATTTATATATTTATTTATAGCCTGCCGTTTTGGCTTACATAACCATAAAACATATATACATTTAGTGGGAAATCCAAATATTCTAAGACAGCTTCAATACACAAATCTTCCCTTTTTTAAAGTCAATATACAGTGATACCTCAGGTTACGCTTCATGTTACATACGCTTCAGGTTACAGACTCCGCAAACCCAGAAATAGTACCTCGGGTTAAGAACTTTGCTTCCGAATGAGAACAGAAATCGTGCTCTGGCAGCGCAGCAGCAGCAGGAGGCCCATTAGCTAAAGTGGTGCTTCAGGTTAATAACAGTTTCAGGTTAAGAACGGACCTCCGGAACGAATTGAGTACTTAACCCGAGGTACCACTATATGTTGAAAATTAACAGAATGAATATTGTTGAGCAAAATTCCACCCTTTTATATGAAAACCAGGAAGCAAAATTTAAAGGAAAGCTAAGCTATACTTCATTGGAAGAGGTACAATTTAACATATATATATATATTTTTAAAAAATCATGTACGCTTAAATATGCAAATTTCATTGAAGCAATGCTAGGATGAATGAAGGAAGCACAACACTGGAAGCTTCAGCTATCCAAGTGTCAGACTAAATATACGGTCTTACATTTTTGTTTCAGTGTAAATTGCAAAAACAAACTGAGATATTAAAACCTGGTTTATTAGAAAACTACCTCGTCCTTTAAGAATGTATTAAATCAGAATTTATTCTCATTAGGTAAAAATAATTTATTTGGAGTAAGCCAAACAGAGAAGAGAAACACTGTTTAAAAATTGCCTAAGGTCACTTCATGGGCAAAACAATGCATTTAAAGTGAGGAGATGACAACTTATTTAATATTTCTCTACTGAAATTGCTTCCTTGATTACAATACATTAAAATCCTCATTGAATATTCATAGAATTTTTGACAAGACTGAGTGACATATAATCTTAGCCTCAGAAAGCAATAGCGTGATATTCTACCCGTTGGAATAGATGCCAGACTAACTGGATCGTCATCTTTGCATTCCTGGCTGGGCCAGCGGAAGCTGTACAAAATGTTCCTCCTTTTCCTATCATGACAACATATTACAGGCATAACACAAAGGAACCAAGCCCAGTCTAAACACCTTTCTAAGTTACTGTGTGAAAGACAAAAGAGAAATCAGGCAACCTTTGTATGTGCAATATGCTCAACAAGAATACAGTGGTGCCTCGCAAGACGAAAAGAATCCGTTCTGTGATTCTCTTCGTCTAGCGGTTTTTTCGTCTTGCGAAGCAAGCCCATTGACGGATGAGCAGATTAGCGCTATTAGCGGCTTTTAGCGGCTTATTGGATCAGCTGATAAGCGGCTTAGCGGCTTAGAAAAAGGGGGGGAAGGGAAAAAAACCCGCAGGAACTCGCAAGACATTTTCGTCTTGCGAAGCAAGCCCATAGGAGATTTGTTTTGCGAAGCACCTCCAAAACGGAAAACTCTTTCGTCTAGCGAGTTTTCCGTCTTGCGAGGCATTCGTCTTGCGGGGCACCACTGTAATTAGTGAGACAAAATTAATAACTGGATAAATCTCAAAAGGACTTTTACCTACTGAGTTACAATCTATCTAGGCTTAATAGGAAACAGCATTTACCGTATTTTTCGCCCCGTAGGACGCACCTAGTTTTTTGGGGGGGAAATAAAGGGGGGGATTATTTTTCCCTCCCAGGTGCAGGGCTGGGGCGGGGGAAGCCCAAGCTTCGCCCGACCCCAGCCCCCAGAACAGGCTGCTATCCACAAGCCATGGGAGAGCTGCACGAAGTCGCTCAGCTCTCCCATGGCTAGCGTGGAGCTGCGAAAAGCTTCTGGGTGCCGGCGCGGCTCTCCCACAGCTAGCGGAGCGCTGCGCGAAGTCCAAAGCCTGGGGCGTGCTGAGCTCAGCGCGCCCCAAGCTTCTTGGTGCAGGGAAGCTCTCCCATGGCTAGTGGATAGCTTCCTGAAGCCTGGAGAGCGAGAGGGGTTGGTGCGCACCGAACGCCCTCACTCTCCAGGCTTCAGCGAAAGCCTGCATTTGCCCCATAGGACGCACACACATTTCCCCTTCATTTTTGGAGGGGAAAAAGTGTGTCCTATAGGGCGAAAAATATGGTATATAGCACAAAATATGCAACTTTGTTATACAATCGGTTGTCATTAACCACATCAAATGCACTTGCTGTCTTCCTCTATAAGTGCAGATAAATGCTGGAGAGTTTTGTTAAAGGAGAGCAATTAATACTTTGTTCAGCGACTTCTGTGCTTAGATGCACATCTTTTTTCTGCTAAATTAAAAATTAAATCTACGTCACTATTATTTTTGTTGTTTTCTTACTCTACATCCTGATGTTTTATTCACTAAGGTAATGGTACCCCTGCCCGTACGGGCCAGTCGTGTCCGACTCTAGGGTTGCGTGCTCATCTCACTTAAGAGGCCGTGAGTCGGCGCCATCCGAAGACACTTCTGGGTCACGTGGCCAGCGTGACGAAGCTGCAGCTGGCGAGCCAGCACTAGCGCAGCACACGGAAACACCGTTTACCTTCCCGCTATAAAGCGGTACCTATTTATCTACTTGCACTTAAGGGTGCTTTCAAACTGCTAGGTGGGCAGGAGCTGGGACCGAACGACGGGAGCTCATCCCGCCGTGGGGATTCGAACCACCGACCATACGATCGGCAAGTCCTAGGCACTGAGGTTTTACACACAGCGCCACCCGTGTCCCCGTTTTATTCACTAGGCAAGTCAAAAGCAAATGGTTGGTGATAGCCTACATTAGAGTTATGATTAGATAACTCAGTGTCCTACGGATTGTGCTTTGATACTCTGCTTCACTACACATACACAAACAATCCTCCACTCTTGGGCTTCTGAAGATATAGTGTTCATTCCGCAAGAAAAAACAAAAGAGGAAGTTCCATGCGTCGCTAGGTATGGACAAATCTATCCCAATCTATCTCATTCTCCTTCTGGCTATGGACATCTTAAGGCAGGAGTCAGCAACCTTTTTGAGCCTTGGGCCGGTCCATCGTCCCTCAGACCATGTGGCGAGCCAGACTATTTTTTTGGGGGGGGGGAATTGAACAAATTCCTATGCCCCACAAATAACCCAGAGATGCATTTTAAATAAAAGCACACATTCTTTTCATGTAAAAAAACCAGGCAGGCCCCACAAATAACCCAGAAATGTATTTTAAATAAAAGGACACATTCTACTCATGTAAAAACATGCTGATTCCTGGACCGTCCACGGGCCGGATTTAGAAGGCGATTGGGCTGCATCCGGCCCCTGGGCCTTAGGTTGTCTACCCCTGTCTTAAGGTATTTTTCGCTCTATAGGACGCACCGGACCATAGGAGGGGGAGAACAGGGGGGGGGAAATTCTCCCCCTCTCTGCTCAGCGCCCCTTCAGCGAAGTGGCAGGAGAAACGGAGCCCCTTCCATTTCTCCTCCCGCTTCGCTGAAGGGGCGCTGCGCAGAGGGAAAACTGCAGCGCCTCTCCAGTGAAGTGAAGCCTGGAGAGCAAGAGAGATCGGTGTGCACCGACCCCTCTCGCTCTTCAGGCGGCTATCCGCAAGCTTTCGGAGCACAGCGGGAACTCCTGCTGCGCTCCAAAGGCTTGCGGATAGCTGCCTGAAGCCCCTGGAGCGCAGCGGGAGTTCCCTGCGCTCTGGGGGCTTCAGGCAGCTTCAGTGAAAGCTACGCGAAGCCTCCGGAGCGTGGGGGGAGCTCTCCCTCTGCGCTTCGGAGGCTTCGCGTTGGCATCGCTGAAGCAAAGGAGCCTGCATTTGCTCCATAGGACGCACACACATTTCCCCTTCATTTTTGGAGGGGAAAAAGTGCGTCCTATAGAGCAAAAAATACGGTACAGTGGTGCCTCACAAGACGAAAAGAATCCGTTCTGTGATTCTCTTCGTCTAGCGGTTTTTTCGTCTTGCGAAGCAAGCCCATTGACGGATTAGCGCCTTTTAGTGGCTTATCTGCTGATCGGATCAGCTGATAAGCGGCTTAGTGGCTTAGAAAAAGGGGGGAAAGGGGAAAAAACCAGCAGGAACTCGCAAGACATTGTCGTCTTGCGAAGCAAGCCCATAGGAAATTCGTTTTGTGAAGCACCTCCAAAATGGAAAACTCTTTCGTCTAGCGAGTTTTCCGTCTTGCGAGGCATTCGTCTTGCGGGGCACCACTGTATGTCCTGCTTCGTTCTTGAGCAGATTTTAAACAATTTCTTAGAAGCGTGAATCAGGTTGTCTCTCATAAAGATTTGAACTGAACTGAACTTTCCCCCCCCCATACCCTCCCTAACAACAGGTCACAGGAATATCAGATCACTGGTCCATATCTAGCTCAGCATCTATACTAACAGCAGCCCACCATAGTTTCAGAGTTTGAACATTCACAGCCATACCTGGAGATACTGGTGACTGAACCTTAGATCTTCCGCATCCAAAGCAGAGGCAGTGTTGTGCAGTGATAGTCTTCGACCAAGCCAGGGTCCACTCAGCCATAGAATCATAGAATCATAGAGTTGGAAGAGACCACAAGGGCCATCGAGTCCAACCCCCTGCCAAGCAGGAAACACCATCAGAGCACTCCTGACATATGGTTGTCAAGCCTCTGCTTAAAGACCTCCAAAGGAGGAGACTCCACCACACTCCTTGGCAGCAAATTCCACTGTCAAACAGCTCTTACTGTCAGGAAGTTCTTCCTAATGTTTAGGTGGAATCTTCTTTCTTGTAGTTTGGATCCATTGCTCCGTGTCCGCTTCTCTGGAGCAGCAGAAAACAACCTTTCTCCCTCCTCTATGTGACATCCTTTTATATATTTGAACATGGCTATCATATCACCCCTTAACCTCCTCTTCTCCAGGCTAAACATGCCCAGCTCCCTTAGCCGTTCCTCATAAGGCATCGTTTCCAGGCCTTTGACCATTTTGGTTGCCCTCCTCTGGACATGTTCCAGTTTGTCAGTGTCCTTCTTGAACTGTGGTGCCCAGAACTGGACACAGTACTCCAGGTGAGGTCTGACCAGAGCAGAATACAGTGGCACTATTACTTCCCTTGATCTAGATGCTATACTCCTATTGATGCGGCCCAGAATTGCATTGGCTTTTTTAGCTGCCGTGTCACACTGTTGGCTCATGTCAAGTTTGTGGTCAACCAAGACTCCTAGATCCTTTTCACATGTACTGCTCTCAAGCCAGGTGTCACCCATCTTGTATTTGTGCCTCTCATTTTTTTTGCCCAAGTGCAATACTTTACATTTCTCCCTGTTAAAATTCATCTTGTTTGTTTTGGCCCAGTTCTCTAATCTGTCAAGGGGTAACCTTGAGCCAAGCAGCCACTCACAGCCTCAATGGGTTGCCACCTTGAATTGGACTTAGATGGGCTACTGGTCTGACCCAGCTGGCAACTATATTTTTAATTGATACAAAAAATCCTGGTCTCAGAATTGGGGCAGATACCTGCAGAGCGTTGATATGTAGCTTCTCAAAATCACCACCATGAAACACCTTTCTGTATAAAACAAAGAAGTACATTAATCATAATGTTGCGCCATGTTGTCCAAAAAAATGTACCGGTGCTTTTCTATGCAGATGTATTATTTTGTTTTTTGTTTCTGAAAAAACTCGGATGATTTAAAACTTCTACCTGTGGACTCACTTTCCCCATACAGTGGTACCTCGGGTTAAGAACTTAATTTGTTCCGGAGGTCCGTACTTAACCTGAAACTGTTCTTAACCTGAAGCACCACTTTAGCTAATGGGGCCTCCTGCTGCTGCCGTGCCACCAGAGCCCGATTTCTGTTCTTATCCTGAAGCAAAGTTCTTAACCTGAAGCACTATTTCTGGGTTAGTGGAGTATGTAACCTGAAGCGTCTGTAACCCGAGGTACCACTGTAGTTATTTTCATGCTTTTATTTAAACCCTTCTTTACATCTTTGTTTACATTTCCCCCACTCTGCTGATTTTTTAAGTACCTCACCATTGTAAGCTGTGACCTCCATGTTTTTTCTCTTTTTGCCACATAATATTTTATTAAAGCTTTTTCATAATACAGTAAGATGAAAGAAACCAATCTAAATAAAAACAAAACCAAAGAAAGAAAGAGAAAAGAAAATGCAGAGTCCTTTCTCAAAAGAAGCTCTTAACCCTTGTCTCACACAGAATAATAATAATAAATTTTATTTATATCCCGCCTTCCCCAGCCGAAGCCGGGCTCAGAAAGTGGGAGACCCTCCCAGTTCTCACCTGGGAGATTTCTTTTCTTCTCTCATTCTCTCACCTTGGATGGTCTTTCCTGCCCTGTCTCTCACTTAAGAGTTCGGCCAGCAACCATCCACTACGTGTGTGTGTGTGTGTGTGTGTGTGTGTGTGTGTGTGTAATCCTTGGACCCCAATAAACCCAAAGCAGAGGACACCAAATAAAAAGAAAAATAAGAAAAGGAAAAGAAAAGAAAGGAGAAAGAAAAGGGGGGAAAGAAAAGAAAGAAAAATAGAGGACTTCTGATTTTCCCTCTGTCAGTTACGTAAATAAAATTATTCAAAACATCCAGTCTAGGGTGACATCCTACTGTTCTGTTTTCTGTTTAAGCAATATTTTCTCAATCTTCAGAGCCAAATGTCTCAAATTTGTTCGTTTTCAAAAGGGGTTCTCTAATTATTATAATAAATGTCAGCAATGGTTTTTCTCTAATCAAACATCTCAACTTTGCCTCCAATAACTTCAACAACCATGAAGAGGGGTGGTAATTAAGGAAATGCAGCACAGCCAAGGATTAATTAAGAGGTAGGTGCGGGGGAGCCGAAGAATGTAGGATAAATGAAGATAACTGGAAAGTGGATGTATCAAATTATAAAAAATGCATAAATACTGTACTGAAGTTCTCACCCTGGGCCAGCAGGGGGATACTGTAGATAGTTATGCAAATGAAGGATCGAAAGTGATGTTCAGTGATTGGATAGTTTTAGAAAGTTGCTACAGTAACGTTGTACTGGAGCTCTATATAAGCAGGCTGACTGAGCCCTTCAGTTCAGTTCTATTCCGGCCTCTGAATGAACAAGAGCTGTTTGAAGAATCGCTGTGTCATCTGATATGTTCACCCACAACTTAACAAATACTTTAAAAAAAAAGTCAACAAGCATTCCTCCATCTTACACAATAATAAATGTTTCTGTCTTTGTCCATATAAGAGTCTCTCAGCTGTGATCCTGTACTGAGATATTATTCCATAGTACTTTTCTTGTTATGTATCCATTAATTTGCATCTCTTGGAGTAGCCATGGTGGTGGGAAAAGAGCCTCTCCTGTGCAAAAGGAATAAAAGGAAAGAAAGGTTGACCCACTGTGCATTACCCCTAAAGAAAATTTAGGAACAATGGTTTTCAGTAATAATAATTGCAAAGCAGATTTGAAAAAAGAAAGAAAAACAAACTATTGCTTACCTGGTCCAGGGAGAGCAGAATAAGAAGCAATTGCTTCAACATCACCGTCCTCTTAGTTTACAGTTAAACATTAGGAAAAATGCTCCCAAGGACCTGCTCAGCATCTAATTTTAACAGGGCCTTTCTTTTCAACTGGGCAAGGGCTAAGGGTTCAAAAAACATTGACTTTGCCTGCTGTGTCACTGCCAGGCAACTGGGAGACACAGTTTTTTTTGCAGCTGAGGGGCTTAAAAAAGGAAAGTATTGTTCAATGATGTTTTGTTGTGGGCACTGCATATATTTCTTTAGGGATATTTATATACCACCTGTCCTGCTCACATTTCTAGGTGGTGTACAACAATGAAATACACAAAACAAAATATACAGTATCATTAAAAATTATTGAGTAACCCCGCTACAGAGACCTAGCAATCTGTAATTTGCAAAATTTCTCATGATTAACATCTGTATTTGGTTAAACATATAACCACATTGTACAAATAAAACAGCAACACAACGGTAAGCACTTTGTGAATCAAAAGCCACAAAATGAACTTTGCTGAACAAACAAATGTTCTTATTCCTCCTGTCTCGTGTTCATTAAATCTGACAGGAAATCAAATATCACCATCTGTGTACTTGCAATAAAAACACTGAAAACAGCTCTAAACTAGTAGAGTACCACAGAAGTGGAGACTTGTCTTTTATTTGCAAATGAACAAAAAAAAGCTCAATTTTACATAAGAATAGTATTAGAATTGTAGAGTTGGAAGTGACCCCTAAGATCATTTGGTCCAACCTTTTGCAAGGCAGGAATCTCAACTAAAGCATCTGTTAAGTTGTGGGTGAACATATCAGACGACACAGTGATTCTTCAAACAGCTCTTGTTTATTCACAGGCCAGAACAGAACTGAACTGAAGGGTTCAGCCAGCCTGCTTAAGTAGAGCTCCACTAGAACGCAACAGTAACCATTTTCTGTCACTATCCAATCACTGAACGTCACTTTCAATCCATTATTTGCATATGTGGACCTGAACTATCTACAGTATCCCCCTGCTGGCCCAGGGTGAGAACTTCAGTACATAACAGCATCCATGACAGATGATATCCAACCTCTGCTTAAAAACCTCCAAGAAAGGAATCTAATACCTTCCAATGGAGTCCGTTCTACTGTCAAACAACTCTTATCATCAGAAAAAAATTCCTTTCTTTTAAAGCCATTAAGTTTAGTTCCTACCCTCCAGAGCAGGAGAAAACAAGCTTGCTCCTTCTTCCATGTGACAGAGCTTGAGATACGGTCATACCTCAGATTACGAATGCTGTGGGTTGCTCGTTTTCGGGTTGTGAACAGCGCAGAACCCGGAAGTACTGGAACGGGTTACTTCTGGGTTTCGGTGCTCACACATGCGTAGAAGCGCAAAATGACATCACGTGCATGCGCAGACGTGCCGAATCACGTCACGCGCATGCAGACTCGGCGCTTGAGGCTACAAACGCTGCGGGTTGCGAACATGCCAACCGCACAGATCACGTTCGCAACCGGAGGTATGACTGTAATTGAAGATGACCATCATATCTCCTCCCAGTCTCCTCTTTTCTAGGCTAAACTTACGCAGCTCCTTCAACCGTTCCTCATAAGGCTTGGTTTCCAGACCCTTGACCATCTCGGCGGTCATCCTCATCTGCACATGTTCCAGCTTGTCCATATCCTTTTTAAATTGTGGCGCCCAGAACTGAACACAGGACTCCAGGTGCGGTCTGACCAAGGCAGAATAGAAGGGTACCCGCAGACACGATAGTTTATGATGTACCGTATTTTCGCCCTATGGGACACACTTTTTCCCCTCCAAGAATGAAGGGGAAATGTGTGTGTGTCCTATGGGGCGAATGCAGGCTTTCGCTGAAGCCTGGAGAGCGAGAGGGGTCGGTGCGCACCGACCCCTCTCGCTCTCCAGGCTTCAGGAAGCTGTCCGCAAGCCTTGGGAGCCCGCGGGAGTTCCCGCCGGGCTCCCACGGCTTGCGGAGAGCTGCCTGCACCCCGAAGCCTGGGCGTGCTGAGCAGTCGCGCCCAGGCTTCGGGTAGCTCTGCGCAAGCCGCGGGAGGGCTCCCACAGCTTGCAGAGAGCAGCCTGTTCTGGGGGCTGGGGTCGGGGGAAGCTCAGGCTTCCCCCGCCCCAGCCCCACGCCTGGGGGAGAAATAATTTTTTCCCCTTTATTTCCCCCCCAAAAAACTAGGTGCGCCGTATGGGGCGAAAAATACGATACTTTCCCATTCATCATTCACAATAGATGCAGATACATTTACAAATTTGATGCCTCTGTCATTATACTAATTTTTTTATTTACTGTTGCCTGAGTTACATGAAACATCTCATAAGTATCTGAGGATCACGGCCAAGGGCTCAAATCCGAACTGCTTTCCTTCAGAACATTTAAAGCCATAGAAAGCTATGCAATGTTTCTTGAATTAGGGTCTCTGTTACCATGAAGCCTGAGTAATAATTTGTTTCTATCCCTCTCCTGCCAAAAGTGCCATGAACATCTGCTAACTCCTCATCCTCCTCATCCGTCAACACCTTGTCGTCGTCCTCCAACATACCATATTCATACCATATTGTTTATTTGATCATGGTATTTTGAAAAATCCAGCACCATCTTTGCTTAAAAATGCTGGAGGCCTTCACAACAGAAGTCTCAATGTCTGTTTATGCCCAAACAACTTAAAAAAAAAAAAATGTAAGAATAATTTGTGTGTAAAATCACTAAGCCTACTCTCCACTGATTTTTTTTTGGGGGGGGGAGAGAAAAAGCTGTCAGGGATATGGAAGTCAACCTTCCCATCTTCAGCAGCAGTCGGTGGGGTGGAGCAGACAGGTCAGGGTTAATCACCTGCCTTCTCAACACCTGTGTTAGCTTTCCCAGGATTGGCACCAAGCCCCAGCGCTGGATTTAGGTATGGCGAGGCCCTAAGCTACTGAAGGTAATGGGGCCCTTTATATGTCCAGCTATCCTTTGTCAACAGCAAATTGTCACTGTTTTTTGTGTTGAATGTATGCTATATGGTAATTTATGGACCTAACAGGTATCTAAAGCTATTTGCACATGCAGAATGTAGGCACCCTGTATATAGAAATGAGCAAACCAGTGATATTTTAGGGAGCAGGCTAGCAGGCGGGGCCCACTACTTACATCTGTGATAGGAATTTTGAGGTCTTAGATATATGGTAATGTTCATAACTGCACGTACATAGATCAGCACAGGAAGACCGACCTGAAGCCATTTTGATTCCTAAACTGAGCAAATGTTTCTCTGCATGGTCAAAGTGGAAAAGCCTCCCCATTGTCTTTTCCTTCACAAATCCTGTCTTAAGGGTCTGTCTGTGTTTGAATAGGGTGTGAGCCTGTGACCTAGGAACTAAGTATTTATCACTACAAAAGACTAGCCAGGCTACCCAGGAAATCCAATCAAGTAACCTGCCATACAGGAAATAAACAACGATAGGAGAAAAACAGCATTCAAATGTTCTGTTTTAGACAGCCTTTTCTGTGATGTAGGTATGATGTATCTGGGGGGTGGTCTTAGGTTACACTCCTTCTGTGATGTATGTATGAAGTTTCTGGGGGGTGGTCTTGATCTACAGGGTGGCAATTTCAAAAGTCTTTATAAGGCCTTGCACACCATTTTTCTGAGTCCTCCTCCTTTCCTGCGGTTGAGGGGAGCACCCTGTTGCAACATATCAATAAAGATCAAGCTTACTAGCTGCTTTGCTTCTCAATATTCTCTGGCTGGCCTCTGTTATTTTCTCCTACCAATAGGGAACCTATGTAAGGACTCTATATGGGCTCTTGGATACCCCATAAGGGAAAAGGGCAATTTTTGTTTACCACACATCATAGGAACACAAAACACTGTTGCCGTATGTAGGTTTTATTTTATTTGTTTTTTATCTTATATTTTGGAAATGTACATCCAGGATTTTTCCCCTTTAAATTTTTTGGGACCCCCAAGAGAGCGGAGCCCTAAGCTATAGCTTGCTTAGCTTATACGTGAATCTGACAATGCCAAGCCCCCAAGCAAACAAGCTTGTTCCCGGAGAGTGTGGCACTCGCTGTCTCTTAAGCACAGCTGTGGAGTTTGCCAAAAAGATGATAGTTCAACTGGTGACTGACAATGCAAAACACTGGAAAGTCCCCACTCCCCTGCTGGCTTTCTACCTGCACGACTGCTTTTGTAGTATAACTGACTTTATTGAGGGTTTGGTTTTTCTCGATGTCAAAGAAAGGAGGGGTGCCCTGACCTCCTTGCCCTGCTACCAAACTCGCACAACTGCTTGCCCCGCTTTACGCACTGTCGGCTGGTGCCAAGAAGCTCTGTCAGCTGGGGCTCCTCCTAGCTCTCGGTGCAGATGCCTCCAAATTTATATGCCTGGCTAATTCACCCTATAGGGACGCGGGTGGCGCTGTGGGTTAAACCACAGAGCCTAGGACTTGCCGATCAGAAGGTCGGCGGTTCAAATCCCCGCGACGGGGTGAGCTCCCATTGCTCAATCCCAGCTCCTGCCCACCTAGCAGTTCGAAAGCACATCAAAGTGCAAGTAGATAAATAGGTACCGCTCCGGCGGGAAGGTAAACGGTGTTTCCGTGCGCTGCTCTGGTTCGCCAGAAGCGGCTTAGTCATGCTGGCCACATAACCCGGAAGCTGTATGCCGGCTCCCTCGGCCAATAAAGTGAGATGAGCACCACAACCCCAGAGTCGGTCACGACTGGACCTAATGGTCAGAGGTCCCTTTGCCTTTATAATTCACCCTAGCTTCTGTAGGAGCCAATTTGAGCCAGGAGGCGTGGCTCAAATTCAATCAGCTTGCTTTTCTTCCTGAGAGTCCTGTTTTATACACTCACATACCCTCCAACTTTTCTCTGATGAAAATAATAGTAACAACAACAACAACAACAATAATAATAATTTATTATTTATACCCCGCCCATCTGGCTGGGTTTCCCCAGCTACTCTGGGCGGCTTCCAACAAACACTAAAATACAATAACCTATTAAACATTAAAAGCTTCCCTAAACAGGGCTGCCTTTAGAAGTCTTCTAAAACTTTGGTAGTTGTTTTTCTCTTTGACATCTGGTGGGAGGGCGTTCCACAGGGTGGGTGCCACTACCAAGAAGGCCCTCTGTCTGGTTCCCAGTAACTTGGCTTCTCGCAGTGAGGGAACCGCCAGGAGGCCCTTGGCGCTGGACCTCAGTGTCCAGTGGAATAGGGATATCCTATTCAACAACTTTATTATTTATACCCCATGCATCTGACTGGGTTGTCCCAGCCACTCTGGGTGGCTTCCAACATATATAAAAACATAATAAAACATTACACATGAAAAGAAACTTCCCTATACAGGGCTGCCTTCGGATGTCTTCTAAAGGTTGTATAGTTACTTATCTCCTTGGCTCGGGGGTCACATAACTCCACACCCTGTAACATCGAGAAAAACCAAACTCTGATGGAAATAGGGGAAAGCGGGACATTCTGGGATCAAATCAGAAACTGGGGTGGCTTCTGTAAATCTGGGACTGTCTCTGGAAAACAGGGAAACCTGGATGGTCAGCACTCTTAGTAATGCTACTGAAAAGCTTTTACTTTATTTCTGTTTTATTTACTGGCAAGAACACACTTTTAAAAGTGCCAGTTACCCTATAGGTTTGTGCACTACCTTGCACTTTACCTCAAGTAGCCTAGATTTTAGACATTTTTAATCTGCACTGACAGCTGAAGCTTTCAGCTGGGTTTTTCCCACTGACAACAGCTTAACCTTTATATTCTAGGAAAACAGAGTCTTTGGGGTTTGTGGATTTTGAAAGAAGGCGGAGCCTGCCCTTTTAAAAAAATAAATCACCTGATACAGATAGGTAGCCGTGTTGGTCTGCCATAGTCAAAATAAAAGAATTCCTTCAGTGTATCTGAAGAAGTGTGCATGCACACGAAAGCTCATACCAAGAACTAACTTAGTTGGTCTTTAAGGTGCTACTGGAAGGAATTTTTTTATTTTAAATCACCTGAGTTATGTTATGCCAGCACCATCTGCTGGATATTAGAGGAAGAACCAGCTCGTAGTTGTTATTTGGTCAAGCACTCCCCGCTCCCCAAAATCAGGATAAAAAACTCCAGGCTTGTTTGAGAAAGTGGGGGGAGGTCCACGCGTGGCCAGGATCTCAAGTTCTGAGTTAAAGTCCTGGCTGCCAGTTGCAAAAGAACAAGAACTCAAAGGTGGATTCTTTCCAAAGCCTTTAATGTTGAGATTGGTGGGCTGCATATGGAAATTGCTAATCTAAGGCACAGCAGGCAATACACAGTTAATGGAAGGCACAGAAAGGCAGGTGATGTAAGTAATCAAAACTTAGAGGTTGGTATCACCTTAGCACAGCAAGTGGTTCTGCTCCTTAGCCAAGGAATCTAGCACATTGCCAAAAGGGCAGAAAACCTTGAATTGTGCCCAGTCAGGAACCTGGGGATGGCACAGGGAGAGATAGATAAACCTATCAATTTCAGGTTCTGTTTCTCATTTTCCCAATCTTACCGGCAACATTTTGAAGATGATTTATTGAGCCCAAAATGTGAAACATCAATTATATTGTCAGATTCGGCCAGTATAAACAGCCTGCTGCTCTTTTTAAAACAACCACTATGTTTATGTTGGGGAATCAAAATAATGTCCTAGATATGCTAAACAAGGCAATATTTTCTCCAGAAGTAGGCTATTAGTACATTTTAACTGAATATGAAGTAACTATCCTATCTTGAGCAACATGAGAACGCACAGCCTAATTATAAACTCCTAATCTTCCTATTAGAGCGCCATCTATTCAATGTCTTACCACATTATTAGAACAAATAAGCTATCAAGAAAATCATTTCATTGTTATTATATTATTTCCACACGCCATTGCAACTTGCATGCCTGGAACTCCAGTTTGGAAATGTTTGAATATTTGCATTTGTCATCGATGCTTTTCAGTCTCTGTATTCATACAGATGCGGTTAATATGCAGCTGCTTTTGCTTACTGAAAGCAGAAATAAATATTACTAAATTATTCAAATGTGATAGACAGTGCATGGTCATGTGGATGTATCGAGACTGCCTAGGGAATGTTGTTCCCACTACTGAAGCAGGGCTGTGTTTGGTGCCCTCTTGGTGCCCCATGTATAAGGGACCAAAGCCAGGGTCCTTACCTTAATAGGAGAGGATCTCTGGACCCTTTTCCTCCCTCCTGCCTGAGGAATACACCTCATTCATATTGTTTCATTTCCTAAGGGGACGGGGTTGCACAGGAAATGGTCTCTGTGAAATACATACCCTTTGAGGAGGCAGTGGGGGTTGTGCGGTTCAGAAGGGGTGTGCTGCTGGCAAAAGGTGACATCAAGCCAGCCTCTCAGGTGCTGCCTGTGCACCCACGAGCCAGGAACCTGTTGGATGTCCCGTTTCAAGGTCAATACTGTTGAGAGCTATGCTCATGAGCTGCTCTGCCTCCTGTTCAGCCTTCAAGGGCTTTAGTACTTTCCTTGAATGGGTGGTGAGGGTTTAGCCAGGTGGTGCCCCTACTGCCCGTTATCTGGATAGCCTTGCCAGTGTGCACACAGACCTGATTAGTTATCTGGATGTTTGAGGCCCCATAACTTGTATTCTTTTCTTTGCACTGAGCTCGACACCATGGATCTGCAGTGGAGCTGTAGCTTCTACACGCTTCTCTTCTCCTTACTGCAGCCAAGGGAGCCAGATTTCTTTTCCCCTCTGTCTGCCTTGCGCTGCTTCCCTGCTCATCTCGCAGCTGTAGGAGGCTGGTTGCAACTCCCTGCTCTCTTCTCCTTGCTGTGGCAACTCAGAAAAGAGGAAAATAAATCTGCTATGGTCCTCTCAATGCTGCTACTGTGCATGCAGGAGGGAAGTGGAGACATGGGGAGGGCCTCTGTGTCGTGGTTCCCTCCCTTGAGAGCCAGCAGTTTTTGGCTATGTGTGGTTTTGCAAATACGTACGTACTGCTTCTGGGGCAGAACCCTCACATGAGATGGGACCACACTGTAACAGATTTTGTTTTGCAGAGCTTTCCATAGTTAGGATGTGTCTTGGGGGAAGGATACCATAGTAGATGTGTAAGAAAATGTATAAAAACACTCAAGCGTAAATTGCTATTTTATTGAAACAACAACAATACAATTTGTATGTGATCTGTAATCCGTAAAGATAGAAGGTATCAAATATGATTTTTTTTAAAAAAATTATTGCACTTGCACTACTGTTAACTGCTTGTCACACAATTCAGAAACAATCTAAATTAGATTTCATGTGTGTTGCCTATTTATAGTATTATATTGTAAACAAGTCATTAAAGGTAAAGGGACCCCTGACCATTAGGTCCAGTCGTGGCTGACTCTGGCGCTCATCTTGCTCTATGGGCCGAGGGAGCCAGCATACAGCTTCCTGGTCAAGTGGCCAGCATAACTAAGCCCCTTCTGGTGAACCAGAACAGCGCACGGAAACGCCGTTTACCTTCCCGCCAGAGCGGTACTTATTTATCTACTTGCACTTCGTGCTTTCGAACTGCTAGGTTGGCAGAAGCAGGGACCGAGCAATGGGAGCTCACCCCGTGGTGGGAATTCGAACTGCCGACCTTCTGATCGGCAAGCCTTAGGCTCTGTGGTTTAATCCACAGCGCCACCCGTGTCCCATAAACAAGTCATTACACGCAACATATTCCTGCTGATGCATGCTGGACTTCCTGACAATGTACGACATACTCACTTGTCAACACTTGCTTGCTAAGCCCTGTCAGCGAACTTGACCACTGATCAGTTATAACTTGCCTTTTGTGTGTTTACTTGGAAAATAAAGTAATCACTACGACTTTAACTCTATGTTACATAAGTAAACCCATGGGGCGGATGAGGACCAGAGTGAAGCCAGGGGCAGAGATCACAGCCCACCTGCCATTGGCCAAGTAGGCAGACAAGCTGTGATCCATTTCCCAGGTCTGGGTGAAGGTGAAAAGAGGACACAAAGATTTCAAAGCTCCATATGGAAAAAGGATTGCCAGAACAGGAACATGAAATGGTAGAGTTGGAGGCAACAGTGGGTGAAATCGAAAAGTCCTTCACACAGATGCTTAGAGCAGTGTTTCCCAACCTTTTTTGGGCAAAGGCACACTTGTTTCATGAAAAAAATCTCGAGGCACACCACCATTAGAAAATGTTTAAAAAATTAACTCTGTGCCTATATTGACTATATATAAAGTAATTCTCTTTAATAGGAATCAAATAAACACAAAGAAAGTATTTTATAATTACTTTATTATGAAATAGTAAGTAAACAGAAATATGAAAAATTATAAAATACTTTATTCAGTGCGCAACCTGGGCCTGTTTGGCTGAACACAAAGCTGATATTCTGGCTGGAATCGAAGAAAGACACACACGTAGCTCTTCGTCAACAGCTCTCAGTCTCTCTCTGTAATTAGTTTTTATAGCAATCATGCTTGAAAAGCTCAACTCACAGAGATATGTAGTGGAAAATGGGAGCAATGTCAAAATAGCTTTGTTTGCCAGAAGGGGGAACTCCTTGGCAGTTTCCAACCAAAAACTGTCCAAAGGTAGATCAGCAAATCTTAGCTTGAAACCACGATTTTGTCTCAGTTCAGTTAGTTCCTCCTGCTCCTGTAAAGTCATGTCCTTTCCACCAACTGATGCTGAGCTATAAGGGTCCCTAACCCAGTCAAGGCATTCAGTGGAGACTGAAGAGAAATAAAATGACAACTTCCCCTCGAGAGTTTTTAAATGTTTAACTATTATCTCACACAGTGCAGCAGTGTGAACACCTTGCCATTGCTTGGTGAGTGTGAACATTTCAAGATTGCCACTTTCCACGTGTTGATGCCAGAGTTGCACCTTTGAACGGAATCCATTTATTTTATCTGTACTTGTAAGCAGGTTTTCATTTCGGCCTTGCATTTGTGTGTTCAGTTCATTCAGATGATGAAATATATCTGCCAGGTATGCCAGCCTTGCACACCACTCATCACTTGCAAGCAGTTTTGCGTAATCTGTCCTCTCATTTGTCAGAAACACTTTAAGTTCCTCCCGCAGCTCATACACACGAACCAAGACCTTGCCACGCGATAACCACCGGACCTCCGTATGAAACAGCAAGGTTTTATGCTTCGCTCCCATCTCCTCACACAAAGCTGCAAATATGCGACTTTTCACGGGTCGTGACTTTACAAAGTTTACCATGCGCACAACATCATCCAACACATGAACTAGGTCTGCTGGTAAAGTCTTGGCTACGAGGGCCTCACGGTGTAAAAAACAATGCGTAACAATCACATCTGGATTTCTTTCCTTCACTCTGCTTACAAAGCCTTTGGTGTGCCCGACCATGGCTGCAGCTCCATCGGTGCAGACACTTGTGCAGTTTTCCCACTTAAGTCCTCCTTGTTCAAGGTATTCTGATGTGACCCGAAAAATTTCTTCTCCTGTTGTTTTTTCTGGCAATGCCTTGCAGAAAAAGAAGTTTTCTCTAATTGCATCACCATCAACAAAACGCACATTGGCCAAGAGTTGAGCATGTCCACTGATATCAGTAGACTCGTCAAGTTGTAATGCAAATTTCTCACTGATATGGATCTTTTCCAAAACCACACTTTCAATGTCTGCAGACATGTCATTAATACGTCTGGAAATTGTGTTGTCTGAGAGAGGGACTTTGGCTATTTCCTTAGCTGCTTCAGGTCCGAGCATCTCCTCTACAATAGCTTTGCAGGCGGGAAGTATTAATGTCTCTGCCACAGTGTGCGACTTTTTTGACTTGGCTATAAGTTCAGCAACGTGATAGCTAGCTTTAAGAGCTCTTTCATTTACCTTTGTGGTTTTTCTCATGAAAGTTGCCTGTTTCTCCGTGTTTTCACGCAGGCGAACAAAATAGTCCGCATTCTTGTTTTGAAGCGAAGGGTGTTTCGTTTGGAGATGACGTTTAAGTTTGCTTGGGACCATAGCACTGTTGTTAGCTAGCTTTTCACCACACACCATGCACAGTGGAGTTGGTTGGTTTGCATCTCCCGTGAAAGTAAATCCAAATGAAATATAGCTTTCGCTATATTGCCTTGTGCCCGAGAATTTGCTTGAGCTAACCATCTTTGCTTTCTTTTCATCCCCACTCATTCTTGGGCTCTCATCTGGCTCCAAATTTTGTTCAGAGTCCAGTTCTTTTCTTTTCAAAAACTTGTCCATCACTGCAGTATCCGGCCTCTCTGCAGTGCCGACTCCCGCTGAGTCCTGGTCTCTGTGCTCGGGCGGGAAGGAAGTCGGAAGATGATGTCCTACTGTGATAGGTCCAGGCTGGAGTCCGGACCAATCACAGCCAGGCAAAAACATGCATACTGTGTGAGCTCAATGCAACGGCTCATTTCTGCAAAGGAAAAAAAAATGGGTTTAGATGGGGGGGGAAGAGGCGGGGTAGTCGTTATACAGAACAGTTTTTACTGCCTGTATTACGGGCACGAATTATACATGGGAATGGCAGGAAGAGTGACGGCAGCACACGCAAAAGCGGAAGCCACGAGGTCCCCGAGGGCCTAGTGTGCCGCGGAACAGCGGTTGAAAAACACTGGATTAGAGAGGGCAAGAGCAAGGCAATTTCCATTGAGCTTCATGGCTAAGCAAGGAATTGAACTTCCAACATGGATGTCTTCCCCAGTTTACAGAAAACCTAAAAAGGTGGTTGCTAGTAAGCTCTGAATTTTGCCTCTGTATTTATGTACTGAATCATCATTTTAAATCTAGAATACAACATTGATCCTAAATTTAATATACAGAGACATGATGCTGGAGGAATTAAGATTATTTCAGATTAATTTACAATATAATAATGACTTAGTTTAATTTATGTGTTATTAAATTGTACATTGTTGTATATATTGTGCTTTTTTAAAAAAATACAAGCAGTTTCTAAAAATAATCTATAACAGAGCACCAGAAACGTATGAAAATCCTATGAGAGAAGAGAGCAAATGCTATTAGAAGCTGGGGAAATATCCATGTAAACGTAACGGATTCAAATACTTAAAAGGAGGTGCTGAGCCCTTGACATATGCCTGTAAAAAGGTGGTTGTTGGCGTTGTTAATTGAATTAGTATTCTGCCTTTCAACCCAAACATCTCCAGGGCAGTAATGTAGCTGGCATGAGTCTGATTTAAATTGTGCTTATACTGTGAATCTAAATTCAATTTCATTTATAATGAATTGATTTATTATTTATTAAAGTATCTAGGCTGCCTTTCGGGATAAAGAAATCCCCACAGAGTGGTTTGCAATGCAATGCATTGCAATAAATAAAATAAAATCTATTTAAAGCTCCACAAAGGTTATGTGGGACACTGTTCAAACTCTTTGTAATTAGGATTTCAATAATTTCCTGATAGTCCAGTTCTCTGTATTTCCCAGGTGATCCTTATTTCACCTGGCCTTGGCTTTCCTTGTGCTGACTATCCATTTTCTTTCATAGTATGGGAAGAGACTGTCCGCCCAAACAAGCCCAACTGCTGCCTGCTTTACAGAACCTCCTGGATGACTACGGATTTGTGTCACTGCCCATTTCCATGAAAGATTTATTCATGCATTTTGCACAATGCCACAATCCCACATGCAACTTTTAAAAAGGATAATAAAGGATGATCTGCATGACTGCCTTGGCAAGCGCAATACCTGCCAGGCTCAACGGCCGGTCTCGCGCTGCCGCTTCCCGCGCTCTCAAGGCCCCGGGAGGAGGAAGGCGTGAAGGGAATCCCGAAGGCGCGAAAACCTCGCGCATGCGCAGGCCTTCCGCCTGCGACAGCCCAGTAGGCCAGCCGAAACGAGCTAGCGTGCGGCAGAGCGGCGATGGGATGTGGGAGGGAGCTCGCTATGTGGGGCACGTTACAGCCCCGTGACGTCAGCGCCACGCAGGCAGCCAGACGGCGAGAGCCCCGCGCTGGGCGGCCTCTCCTCGCCACCGCTGCCCCGCCTCTCGCCGCCCAACTCGCCCGCCTCCCTCCCACGGCACACCAGGCAACATCTCGCGGCACACTAGTGTGCCGCGTAAGAGCGGTTGAAAAACACTGGCTTAGAGAAATGAGAGTTGTGGTGTTGCAGAGGTGGAAAGAAACCATGGATGGAGAGCGGAAGAGATATACTGATCTGGCAGAGATAGAGTTGAGTGAAAAAGGACTCTGTGCACGACTTGGAGTGAATTCAGAGGAAAAAGCTATCAAACCTCTGGCACTTTTTAGGGGATAGGAAATGGAAGAAACATAAATGGAAGGGATTTAAAAAAACAGGACGGAAAAGTACAACAAATGCAACAGGAAATGGGAATTGAAGATAAGGCACTGGATTCAAATTAATGAATAAATAATAATAGAATTATGGGATCTTATTTTAATATACACTCACAGTGGACTTGATATTATGTGTTTTGTGTTTTTATATTGTGATTTTATGTTGCAACCACGCTGAAAACTACAGGTATAGGGCAGTATACAAATTAATTAATTTTGATTACAGAAAAAACTACTGTTGAAATGTATTAATAACGATAATTAGAGAACCCCCTTTTGGATTTTTTTGTGTAAAAAGAAAAATGAATTAATGTGAGTCATTTGGGTTGGAAGACTGGGCAAATATTGCCTAACAGAAAGTAGATCTGTTGGGCATCATTCTAGAGTGAGTATTTGGAACAATTTCATTTATGTAACCAACAGACTGAAAATCAGAAGTCCTTTTTATTTTTCCTCTTTTTTCCCTTTTCTTTTCTTCCCTTCGCTGTTTCTTCTTTCACTGTGTTTTCATTTCATTTCATTTAGATTTGTTTCATCTTATTGTACTATGACAAGGTTTTAATAAAATATTTTTTAAAAAAAACCTCCGTATAAAACATTTGACTTCATTTTACACACACACACACACACACACACACACACACACCAATCACTATGAGAAAGCAGTATGTCAGTTTAATAAATCCAACTTTGCTATGAGGCCATTAAACACACACAAAAACTCTCCCTCCCCCCCCAGCCTAAAAAGAAAACAATTCTGTACACGCTTAGAAACACTCCCGTCGCTCCAACCGGCAGAAACAACTGTGAAACAAACCAGGCCCGCTGTCCTCACTGCTCGACGAAGGAGACCGTCGGGTCAGCCACCTCGCTCGCTCCCTCGCGCTGAGCGGCCGCCGCCAAACTGAACTCGAAAGCGCCGCCTCAGACTCCGCGTCCAGCGAGTCCCGCCCACCCTCGGCTTGGATTGGCCGACGGCCCGCGGCGGCCGGAAGGTGTCAATCAGGGCGAACCCGAAGCCTCGCCTCGATTCGTCAAGCCCCTCCCATCGCGTCACTTCCTCCCCAACCCAACCTGCTTTTACAGATTCCTGCTCGGAAAGCGAAAAACATCGCAAACAGAGAGAGACGGACAAGAGAAGAGAAGAACGGGTGTCAGAGGAGCGCTCTGATTGGCTGCCTTGCTTCCCTGCGTCAGCCCGTCGCGCTAATGGCACGAACCATTTGAGGGGGGGGAAAGGGGGGGGAGCGGAAGGAAGGAAGGAAGGAAGCGAGCGAGGGCCCTTGGGGTGGACTCGTCTGTCATCCGAAGGCCGGCGGGGGGGGGAGGCGGAAGCGCTTTCTCTCCCAGGGTGCAGTTCGCGAGGGGGTACCGAAGGCTCCCTCAGGATTCTGTGAGGAGAAGGAGCAGCGCGGGCGGGCGGAGGCGGCGGCGGCGGCGTTTGGTGCTCGGTCCAAGATGGCGGTGCAGGAGTCGGCCGCTCAGCTCTCGATGACTCTGAAGGTGCAGGAGTACCCCACGCTCAAGGTGGGTGGGCCGCTCTCCCCGGCGAGGCCCCTCCGGGAGGCCCCGCTTCCTCCCAGGCCTCCGTTCCCTGCCTGGCGGGGGGAGACGCCTCCCGGCATTTCGCACCAACGCGGCCGGGGGCCTCCGAGGCGCTCCCGAGAGGAGCGGGGGAAAGGGGGGCCAGAGAAGGAGAGACGCGCCTCTTGTTATCGTGGGTGTGGGTGTGTATATGTATTTACATATTCATGTGTGTATATACGTATAAATATATACACTATACACACACACAAGCATATATATATATATATATATATATATACACACACAATGTGTGTATACTATATACGTGTGTGTGCGTGTATATATATATGTATAATGCACACAAAATATGTATATATAGATGTGTGTGTGTGTGTGTGTGTGTGTGTGTGTATATATATATATATACACACACAAAATATACAGTACATATATATATATATACACACACACAGTGTATATGTGTGTATACACACACAAGGGTTAAACCACAGAGCCTAGGACTTGCCAATCAGAAGGTCGGCTGTTTGAATCCCCGCGACGGGGTGAGCTCCCGCTGCTCGGTCCCAGCTCCTGCCAACCTAGCAGTTCAAAAGCATGTCAAAGTGCAAGTAGATAAATAGGTACCGCTCCGGTGGGAAGGTAAACGGCGTTTCCGTGCGCTGTTCTGGTTTGCCAGAAGCGGCTTAGTCATGCTGGCCACATGACCCGGAAGCTGTACGCCGGCTCCCTCGGCCAATAAAGCGAGATGAGCGCCGCAGCCCCAGAGTTGGTCACGACTGGACCCTAATGGTCAGGGGTCCCTTTACCTTTATTTATATATACACACACACACATATACACTGTATACACACACATAAGAATATATACATATGTATATACACCCCACCCCCACGATACATACACACATACATATAAACACCCCCATAGATACACACACACACACACATATATGGAGAGAAACTTAATCTTCATTTTGTGTGTGTATGTGATGTGGCGAGAGGCTTCACCCATGCAGCCTTGTCTTTGCTATTCGTGGTATTTATCTTGCTAGGTTATCTTAAAAAAAAAACACACCACACACACGAAACATCTGACATGGCTTCCACTTGAGTGCAGGAAGTTCTTGCAACCAATTGGAAGCTGCGCCTTGGTTGTTGAACATTTCAGAAACCAAAAAGGCTTACGTTCGACAACCGAGGTTTGAATATCCATTTCAAATTTTCACAGCATCATCTGAATTTGATGAAACAAAGAGGTGGATATGGTGTCATTAGAGCACTGATGAGCCTGGCCCCCAAATCCCTAGATGACTTTCAGTGCTTTCATTACGATTAGGAGGAACATATGGCCATCCAGATGTTGGACCACGGTTCCTGATGTTCCTTACCACAGGACACGTTTGCTAGGAGTTAAATCCTACAATTTATGGAGGATTACAGCGTCCCCATTGCTGATGTAGATGTAATACCCCTACTCCTCACTTTAAACATTGAGCAGGTTACCAGTTTGATAGTTGCCAAAAACTACCAGGAGGTCCAGAAGCATTAATAGGACTTTTATTTGCCTACACCAGGATGATGAATACTGTATCAGTAACAATACAGCTGGAAATCAGATTATGGAAAATTCCAAAATCCAAGTGTAACCACCTGCTCAATGAGCACCTTGTTTCCAAAGACTTTATTTTTGACCAGCTAATGCTTGGAATAATCTTGAGGGTTCCATAGAGGCAGGGGCAGACTAGAATGAGAATAAATATAAATTATAGGGGGGAAATTACTTCCAAGAGTAATTTTACTTCCAAGAGCATGTCTCTTGTGTTGATATACAGAAAGGGAGGCCAAGGGCTATCTGGGAAAAGCTCATTAGAACTAAACTGATGCAGAAAAGAGGCAAATGATTCATTGGCACGGCCTTTGTCTTAAACCCTAAACGGAGGATCTTGATAACAAGGTACAAACATTTTAATGGAAGAGAGCTATTAATAAAAGGTGTAGCTCTTCCTAGTACACTATAGTTAATAGTGATGTCAAAAGTATGTTGGCTTGAGTCATAGTATAGTCATAAGGTGAGTGAATCAAATTGTATATTGTATATAGGAGTCTTATAGTTGGGATGGAAATAATTCTCTCATGATTAGTGATAGAAAATGAAAAATAGAAAGGCCTCTCATCTCTTAGGTATGTGTCGTAAAAATTGCACAATTGACTGGAAAAAAACAAGCCTCATTTTTCTCTTTGAACTTCTCATGTATTGATAACATCTTCTGTATGCTTTCCCTTTCTTCTGTGCCTTTCCTCTTTTTTAAAGCATATAGCTGAATCAACATGATCTCCTGCTTGAGCTTTACAAACTTTTTAAAATCCATGTCCATTAGGAACAGAAGGGAAATTGAAGAACTACAGTTCATTTTAAAGATATTGGCCATTGTGTTATAGCTTCAGAGGACATGTGTTTTTATTTCGTAGTGGGGTTATGAATGTTGAGTGAAGTCAATTTAAAACCAGGTATACTTATTTGTTTGTATAAGACTTTTCTAAAATACCCCTTTTATTAAGGATTTTAGTTGTCTATTCCAGCTAATGAATTAAACATCAGAATTAATACACTTTTTTCAGTTATTGCAGTGTTGGATTAGTGAGAACAGTTTAATGGTGACCCAACTTTTTAAGCCAAGTTGGCTGCAAGAGTACTTCAACATAGAACCCATGGGCCTTGTCATATGCAAAGGGGGGGACAGGGACTGAGGCCAAAATTTGATAACCTCCCTGCAAGCCCTCATGGTGCTTTCCCAAAGCCAGCTAAGCAAGGTGTGGGATCTTTGGAAGGAAACGTGTTCTAGAGCTTTTCCAACTTATTCCCAAAGCTGGGAAACTGCTAGTTAGGCTTGGGAAGGAGGTGAGAGGGCTCTAACAGTGTCCTAGAGTCCTCTCACCTTCTTCCCAAAGCCCAGCGCCTTGCTTACCTGGCTTTGGGAAGGCAGCACGAGGGCTGTGGGGCATGTGCCAAATGTTGCTGAAAGCTGCATGCAGCCCTTGGACAGTTTGTTGGACTGCCCTGGTTTAAGCTGCTGTTTACATTTAAGGAAATGAACTCTGAACTATTCAGACCTGCTTACTTGGTGGTTATCATTGGTTACTGTTAGAATTGCTGTTTATATCGTTCAGATTTTCTATTGATGAATACCGCCATTTATTTATTTACAGTACTGTGCTATATTATACAAAACTATTCAGAAGTAAAAACAAAACACAGTGGGATTGCTGAGTGTATATATGAGTGTACACACACACACATATTTCCACTGATGCGTAGTTTTGCAAATAAAATGAAATCACAACATGGTTTCCAGCATTAAAATAAGGCAACAAACATGATAAAGCATTCAAATAATAGGTAATTCTTGTTAATTATACTTTACGGTTAGGTAGAAAAGGGCAAGGAGGAGTAAGTAGGCAGAAAGCAAAGCAATATCCTTTTCATGGTCCATCCAGCAAGCAGCAGTTGAAACATCTCCTCTTTGGGCATTTTCTTTGAACAGTCCACACATAAAGGAACTCAGTTCATTTTACGTCTTTCCTGGTTTTTCATCTGTGTTGTCAGTTACTTGACTAATACAGTTCTAGTACGTTCGTCAATGCTCCTTAGGTTCCTATAGTGATCTCAGTTGATGACATGGTGCAGTATGTTCCAGAATCTCAAGAGTATTGTGTGAAACAAGTGAAGTGCTCAACAGTGTATAAAATGTAAAAGGTTTAGTAGTAATGATATATTGAAATTTAAAAATGTTACATATGTCTAGAAACTTAGTTTGATCTGTCTAGCTGGAGCAGAAATTAAGAAAATGGTGGTGGACAATCAGGCCTAGTGGTTTGAAGAAAGCATTGAAAGGAATACAATACCGTTCCCTTCGGACAAACCAGTTGTGTGGAGGGAAGCAAAACATTGTAGGTCATTTCCCTCCCTCAAGCTGGTACCCAGCAATCTCTCTTCTTAATAGAAGTCGCATGAATTCTTGGAGCATTAGTCATACTTGGTCTGTAATTTTATTTACTTACATATATAACACTGATTTTATTGTCTTTGTAGATTTCCCTTTCTTGCTTATTTTATGTATAGGTTTTACTTTATCTTTGATAATGGCAATATTTGTGATGCCATTTTTTGGATTTTTTTATGTAAAAAAAATTAAAGGAAATTCAGTTTTATTATCAGATATTTTGCTTCATGAGGGGGTCTTTTGGTGCAGGTTTATTGGTAGAATGCTGAATCTACATTTATTTGATCAAGCATGTCTTTATATGTAAGCTCTGTAAGACAGCTTACATATAAAATAATGAAATACAATTAAATTAGTGCTGCCTATATCCCATCAGCTGTGTAGTTCTGCTCTGGAGTGGCACCACTCCATCCAAATGTTAGGTTGCTTTGTCTGATTCCCATCTCACCCAGTTGTTGGAAGTTGAGTAATCGATTGCCTTGTTCCATCTCCTCCCCATCCCCGTTACATTATCAGTGGCAAAGATGTGTTCATGGGTGGATAATCTGTGGCCCTCCAGATGTTGTTGTGGGAGCTGCTTTTCATTCCCTGGTATGGTTGAATGAACCAAGTCTAGGAGACCCAAATTCGAATCCTTGTTTGACAATAAACTCATTAGGTAATGTTGGGGCAGTCATGTTCTCATTCTCACCATACTGCTAGTATAAAATCACTCAGACAGCTATGTGTGTTGTTCTGAACTTCTTGGAGAATGACTGAATAAATAGGTAATAACATTTGTTATGCTTTTTAAAAATGAAATTTAGCAGTAACAGGTAGCAAATTTATTCAGGGTGTGTATATCATATATATTTTTTATCTTTTGTTTCTATAATGTCAATATTTTAAAACTATTTGAACTATTAATGTCCATCCTTATGGCAGGGGAATCCTCTGCACTTTACTAATTGTATTCATATGTTGTGTGAATATTTTTTTTCATACTGTGCACTCAGGTTTAGAAACTGAGATATGAAAGCTAGGAGCTAAATGGCACCTTAAACCTAGGATATGGGTGCAACAATGGAATGTCTAGGCACCCTTTTTAATAACAAGAATACAAAGCTGAAAATGAATGAACTGCAGCTAAAATACTATGTTCATTTTTCACATGGTCTAGTCCTCATCTGAAGACTTCAAAAAACAATGTTATGCTTCCTCTGCCCCCCCCCCCGCCATATTCTTAAGGGGGTCCCTTCTGCAGCCTTCAGAGAGTGGCTGGAAGTGGGGAGGCAGAAAAAGACCCTCCTTTCCTTCCACTCTGCAGAGAAACCCTCAATTCTCCCCACACCCCCTTTCCTTCATATAAACAGTGCTTTTTCCCCTTAAAAATGTTTAGGGGTACTCTCATTTTCCCACTCATATTGAAATACTGCCCCTCAATGAGGCCAAACTTAGATTCATAAAATGTTAAGGGTATGCATTCCCCATGTCCTCCCCAGAAAAAAGCACTGCGTATAAACATATCTTTTTGGCACCACAATTAACACAAATTAAAGGCCTGTGCAACTAATGGCAGAGACACCCACCTTGAGTGTCCAGTTCGTAAACTTAAGACTTAAGGGCCTTTCAATGATCCCACTCCAAATTTTGTTTCGATTTTAAGTATCACTATGTGACTGAGGTAGATAACACTTTAACATGCACTACTTACACCATCATAACTAACTGGCTAGTATATTTCAAATTAAAAGCACACCATACATTAAAAGTACATTAAACAAGGCAACTAAAACCTAAACAAAGCATGTTGGGTTTAAAAGAAAAGAAAGTGTTCAGGTTTCCAATCCATGCACGTTTTACTTGGGAGGAAGTCCCATTGAACTTGGTTGGGATTTACTTCTGAGTCACAGTGGCAATTTTAATCTGAAAACTTAGGCGCAGTACTGCGCCCAGAGCTCAGAAACTGCTCGCGTTTATGAAATTCCCTGTTGCAAAACGTGCCTAGAACAATGGGAGTTTTGAACGCTGTGTGCACTGCAGTATAATCCTCTGATGAAGGGTGGTTAAGAAAAAATTACATTAAATAAATAACCAAAACAGCTTGCAGGGCTGATCCTATTCATCGTGTGATCCTATTACCTCATTTCCCATGGCAGCATAGTCCATTCTCTGTCCTCCAGATCCCACTGCCTTCAGATTGCATATGCCGCTCAGTTGGCTCCCTGTAGTTTAACCTCTACTCAAGTTGACAGAAGCATTTTAAGGGTGCACAGGTTCTGCCCAGCCTGTGCGAGGTCTTGTCTTAACAGCAGATAGAGAGAGGCTCAGCTACACCCATTGATATGAAACAATTGCATTGTGATGCAAAAATCATTGTACTGGGAAAATAGCGATGGTGCTACTTGCTGTCGGTTGTCTTGGCGTGTGGAGTATTTTTGAATCCTCTGGGATTTGCACTAAGGTGGATTGTAAGACAGTTGGAACAGCTTAGAGGTTTGTGTTGAGGAACTGAAAATCCTCTCTCCCATTTTTTTGCTCAGCAGTGGTATTATGGTATTTTAATCCACTCTGAAAAGAATAATAGGGATATTTAGATGGGTGACCTTGTGCAGTGGGTGAACATATGAGGAATAGTGAAATTGTGCTCATAAGCCATTCTTCGTGCTCCCACTAGCCATTCCCCTCTCCCATGGCCTTTGTCTATGAAGGGGGGGAGCTCTGTGACAACATTGTGCATGTGTAGGGTTCCTTTCACGCAGAGGCCGAATGCACAGCCACTATAAGTAGGTGGCCAGCTGATGCCCTGGAGGGACATGGCTTCTCTGTGCCATCCCATCCCATTTCCTCCTCGATATATAATGGTGCTTATCTGAAGCACTATTCAAAAATCTGGCTAAAAGTCGATTATATAGGCAAATACTTGGTTACAACAATAACACTTTATTGCGGTCGTAGACCAGCATAAAAAGGGAGGGGTTAGGTTTCTTACGTTTGCTGTGTTATACCTACAGGCTTCTCTGTGTTTTATAACAGTTGGGGGAAAAGGTATTTGCTGGCACTTCTGTACTAGCATAATTGTTTGCGTAGTTCATACTGCTCTTCAGCTAGACAAATTTCTGAAGGCTGGGATTATTGAGTGACAAGGTCAAGACAAATACAAAGAATTCTTTAGAGTGTATTGTATTTCAGGAAGCAAATAAAGAATGGTCTGTATTGTTTTTCATATATGAATGGAAGGGAAGTTTATTAGTTTTCTATCAATGCATACATTTAAAAGATATATTAAATGTAAACATATTAAATGTAAAAAATGTACTGTTTAATTGTGGTTTTATAGTTGCAGTTACCTATAATTTAAATCAAAACTTTGAATAAAGAGCACTGAATTTATTTTCAAACACTATTAAATAAGAGGATTCCAAATTCTGATAAAAGTATCACATCTTTTGTCTCTTTTGTTCTAATATATCATAGTTGGGTCATAAGGGCAATACCTATGTTTTATCTACCTAGTCTCTATTTTTAGTATCCCTGCTAAGTAGCTCTAGGCTCTAAGCATTTAAGGTGCCCTGCACAATATGCTCATACAAAAGCTGCTGTACAAGCCTAGATGTTGATTGTGGTCCAACTTCATTTTGACTCTTATGCTCATGCCCGTTTAATCATTTGGGGCATTTCATGTATAATTAGCAAGCAAACCATTCCTGTGGATGTTTAGATAAAGTTATTGTAAATCTCCCATAAATTCTGAGTGAAAGCAATACATTTAAAGCATTTGTAGCATTGTAGCCTTTTGGGAGGAATTCAATTCCTGCCCCTGAGGCAGCATAGCAAAATCTTGAGGCAAAATCTGGTCCAGATGTGTGCTCACTGTGGTAGACCCACTTGATGTGTTGCAGGAGGCCTGCGCTGTGGTTTTCACAAGAAGTCTTCATAAATGTTAGCATTTGGTATGCTGAGGAATATAAACACCTAATTTAGACTCTATCAGAAGTAAGTGGAACATAAAATTTAGACTCAGATTGCAGCTTCTGGATTGGAAGGCAGATTTACAGACATTTATATCTGCTTCATTAGATACTTGATCAAGACTAATCCAGCAAAGGATACTACATAGAACATATCAAACGCCTGAGTGCTTTAAGTACTTTGACATATTGAGTGAGACCTGCAGCTAGAGATACAGTGATTAGAACACCTTTATGGAGGGAGAGCCAACTGGGTTTTTTAAAAATATATTATTTAAAAATTTTTATTGAGAGTTTTCCACATAAGATACAGTAAACATCTCCAAGTAGGACTGGAAAACACATCTTCAATTCTATGGAAAGTTGTTGTCCATCAGTGGAGACCAGGCTTCTCCAGCTTGGAGTATGTGCTGTACATTGGGCAAAGGCTGGTGTAATGAGCTCAGTGGGCCAATGGTGTGACTCAATATAAGGCTGCTTCCTGTCTTCCTAAATAGAAATAGAAAGCACAAGAGTTTTGATGTAAGCACTGTTTACTCTGTTTTAATTTTTCTTCTTCTTAAAGGTGCCATACGAAACGCTGAACAAACGTTTCCGAGCTGCTCAGAAAAACATTGACCGAGAGACCAGCCACGTAACTATGGTCGTAGCAGAGCTGGAGAAGACGCTGAGCAGCTGCCCAGCTGTGGATTCTGTGGTTAGTCTCCTTGATGGAGTAGTTGAAAAACTCAGTGTTCTGAAAAGAAAGGTAAGTTGGGTGGCTTTAAAAGAGGATTAGACAAATTCGTGGAGAAGCAGAGGGCTCTCGGTTGCCACAAGCTGCAATGGCTATGCTCTGCCTCTACAGTCAGAGGCAGCAAAGTTTCTGAATGCCAGTTGCTGGAAACCATGGGAGGATAAGACGTCTGGTTGGCCACGGTGAGAACAGGATGCTGGATTAAATGGGCCATTGGCCTGATCCTACAGGCTACTCTTATGTTCTTTAGGAGCTATGCCAAGAAAGAGATTACATCATAAACACAAGGACTTACTAAGAGGTGTCATATTTTAAAAGGTCTAGGAAGCTACAGATTTGTTTTTGATGAAAATTTAACTTCTAAATGTTCGTTTAAAAAGGTTAATATTCTTCAGCCCCCAAATGACCTAACAAGGAACTCAACGTAGAAGTAACATGCAGAAAAAATGAGGAGTAAACCAGGTTGGAAAAATGCAAATCCTTTTTGCGCATAAAACCAAAATCATGTATTGGCTTTGCTTACCCCCACCCCAGCAAGGTGGAGAGCTTTTATGATTTTAAGCTCTTCTGCCTGCTTACCAGGCTCTGGGGGGCTCCTGCGAGGTCTTGCAGGAGCCTTCCAGAGCCCGTGTGATACCTTCCCAGAACCCAGTATGCAAGCCTGAGAGCTTTTAAGCTCTCGTCCTTCCGTGTGCTTAATTTGTGCAATATCAGCTGGTTGGCCACGAAGCACTGAAGTTGCAGTTGTGCAAATTAAATATGTGCAGATTGTGAGTCGACTGTACATAGTGTTGCACAGGTCCTGGACCATAATTCAGCACAATTGTGGATGTAGTTAATCCCATTGATTTAAGTGAGAGGTGTCTACCTTTGCATTAGATTTGGGTTATAAATTTTTGATGGGAACATTTAACGAGGTTCTGGTCCCACCAATATTTTAACTATACGTGTATGATGACTGCAAAATAAGCACAGTGTGTTACTGGAAAGTCATGTTGTGCCCTTTGTCAGAAGCCTCAGCTTCCTTTGTTAAACAGTTGTACGTTCATGGTATGACAGTTGATTCCTCCAGTATCTCCATTAGCTACAAAGATGTTAACAAGTAAGTGGTAGATGGTAATAATGGCTGTTTGTGTGTGTCCCATAGTCCTGGGTAGAATAGTATATGTTTCAGCTATGTATTAATACTGTGACTTGACTGTTGCTGTCAGGAGCTCGTCTTACTCTTGAGTAGGACCCTGGCAGAGACACATGCCCGACTGGCATGTTCTCTGTCTCCTGGTCGATCGTTCAGGAGCTTCAGAAGCTTTCTTCTGCCTGAACACCACAGCAACCAATGCCAACAGACATCGGCACACTTAGGGATCCGCAGAGTCTTTGCAGCTTGTGTAACAGACCTCAGCAACTCAGCATTTTGGCTAATCTACTTTATTTACATATAAACACACACGGACCACTGCAACATGGCTCCCTCTCTCTCTCTAGCATCAGACAGCAAAGAGAAAATGAACAAAGGACGATAGTCCCACTTCATGGAACACAGTAACACAAACATCCTGTCTCCATCACTTCCCACTCTGTGGAGTCAAAACATACACCATCATGTGATAGACAAAAATCCCATGACTGCAATCATGGAGCAGGAATTCTAACAGTTGCCAGGGTGGGGTGAGGGTGTTGTATTTGATGTTGTATTTTTTAGTAGGTTGTATATCTTTTTCTACATTTACATGGTAGAAAATGTGAAATGTGGAATACAGACCTGTTCAGTGTAACTTCTGACCGAATGAGGGGTTTCTTGATATAGGCAGTGGAATCAATCCAGGCTGAAGACGAGAGTGCAAAACTATGCAAGCGCAGGATTGAACATCTCAAGGAGCACAGCAGTGACCAACCAGCTGCTGCTAACATGTGGAAGAAAAAACGCATGGATCGTATGATGGTGGAGCATCTCTTGCGATGTGGCTATTACAATACAGCTGTAAAGCTGGCCAGGCAAAGTGGTATTGAGGTTGGTATTTGCTGTGATGAAGTACAAAAGGTTGCTTTATTTGGTGCTGTCTGGAATCTAGATAGCTATCTGCTCCCCCCCGGCTACTTCCAGTTATTAGATTGTTATTACTACTGCTTATCTGGAAGACATCACTTTCCTTGAGAAATGAAAGGTTGTCGTGGAGACCTCAAAGGCAATTGTTCAGTGCTGGGGTGCCTGCTGAGTCTTTAAGGCTGGGAGACTAGATCCTGATTTTGGGGGAGGGGGTGATGTTATGGAGGCAGCTTCCTGTCAGGGTCAGGCATGGTAAAGCATGGTAAGCCACAAGGCAGAAGCAAACTCTCTATGTTCACTGCCTTGTGTTATTCCTGTATTGCTGGGGGTTGGACTGGATGACCCACAGGGTTGCTTCCAACTCTGCAATCCTGCGATCATGCCTCTTCTCTTCCCCCATTCTTCACTCCGTATTTGACCCTATGCCTGACGGGATCAGCTATCAAAAACCAAACATAACCAACAAATGGAAGACTACAGCATATCAAAGAGAGTACTAAGCTTGCGTCTTCCTTTCTGTTCTTCAGTTTCCAAATACAGGAAGGTTTTATACTGGAGAGAAATTGTACATTTTCCTGGCTTGCTGCTTAAAACTGCAGTTCATATACCATTTTAAGTACCGATGCTGTATCTGACTATGTATCAGATATAAAATAGTAGCAGCTTGTTACTTGGGCATTGGGAATTCTAAGAAACCAAAAAGAATCTGCAGTTTTGAAAGGCTCATCTTTTTTCTTTTTTTTCTTTTTTTTAAAAAAAATGAACCCAGCTTTCTTAAGTGTGTACAATTTCACACATCAAAAAGTGGCCTTTTGTCCTGTGAAATGTTGAACTTTGAAAAGCTTGGGAAGTCCATAATCCCAAGAGAGAATGTACAAGTTCCATCTGTCTTCAAAGACTCACCAGCAGTTTTTCAAGCCAGTCCTTCAGAAATCTGCATTGGCATTTTTAGTTATTGAGCAGAAGAATTAGCATGAATTGTAACATCTTTAACATTATGTCATTAAGGGGGTGGAATGTATTCTCACTAACTGGCAATTTCTCCAGCTCATCCAAGCCATTGATTACCTTCCCAAGTAGTGTATTTCTTGTCCAGGTGTGACTGTTTGTCATAGGTGATGAAGAATTGGGATCCATTTGTATTTGGACCATTATTTGCCATGGAAACAATTCCATGAACACTGTGTTTTAAGTATTCACACTATTCATCTTCAAATCTTATGCCCCTAAAGCTCTTTCTTCCTTTTCTTTTAAACAAATTTTTAATGGTTTTTATACAAATACAATACCCATTCAACACTTATCCAGCAGTACATCTAATGGTGTCAGTTTTATCCATTGTCTCCAGATACACGCTTACAAATTCAACATTCAAACAAATTACTTAACGTAACCTCTCCACTGAGAATATTGAGTGATTGGTACAAGGTCTTGATTTTGGTTAATAACATAGTTCCTCCTTTTCCAGAACCTGTTGGATCTTTGGTCTGCACCATAAATCCTTTGATATTCCAGTGAAAAAATACAGCCATTGTAGTAGTTACTTGTGCAGAGTGCCAGAAATTTTTCACAAGCCTTGGGTGTTTTTCACAGAATAGCTCTCTTTTAATTTATCCCACATCGGTATGTAGGGTCACAGTCGTCTCTGCTGGCTAGGAATGCAGAGCATATCAGTCAGAAGGGGCAACACCATTTGAATCTTTCAGGATTTCACAGCTCTAAAATGGTGGGGATGGGACTACAGGCAGCCTTGCCACTCCTTTGCTCCTCTTTGAAAGGCTCATTCTGCCATCTTGATTCCGTATGGAATCCAATTGTATCCACTTAGACAGAAACCTGCTTCTTGGTCTCAGGAATCATCATGCAAAAATTTGGTTTCAATATCGTAAGAGGAGTCCAAATGCATAGAAAACAAACAAGTTTCCAAAATATACTGTATATGTAAAAGTTCTCATATAGTGTCGACAGCCCCAAGGTCAAAGAAGGGGAAGAGTTGAAAAGTGCTTTCAAAGAAGAGATCTCTAAACCTCATTACTGTTTTTCTTTAATTTTTCTTTAAGCAGTAACTATATTACAGTACTTGTATTAATAATTTGTTTGTTGCACCTGTCGTATCTTATAGCTTAATTATTTCAAACCTTCTGCTACTGAAGACACTCTGGAGAAAAATCCAAAGTCTTTAATCTTACGATTCACATGCTTCTAGTTTACAAAATTTCTCTTCTTTGATGAACAGTTGTGGAGTTGAGATTTTGTATGGTCCTCTAGACACAGGTCAGGACTTGAAGGTAAAGTGCCCCAAACTTGCCAGAAGCAGGGTTTTTTTTCCACGCAATTAAAAGATGCTTTTGGCATTAAGAAATGCACATTGTATTGTGTAATTTACAGTGCTTGACTTCAAGTTACACATCTTTGCCTCTGTTTGTTCTTTTGTATAGGAAAACAGACTAACTCATCGTGTTTGATAGAGAGGCAGGGGTTCATTTTGTTTGGATATAGACTTCCGTATGTTTGTATTGAATTCCAGTATTTTAAATCAGGTTATTTTAAAAAGGAAATACTTTAAAGCTTGGAACCAGAGCACTGCACAACTAGTTCCACATGTTCAGGGAACTTTAGCTATGTTTCTTGAACAGCAGCCCCCCCCCCACCGTACATGGCAAACATTCTTTGACACTGAAGAAGTTTTAAAAAGCAGTTTTTGACAGATTATTGGGGCCTATTCCTCAAAGGAAAAAGCTAAGATTCCCTAGACACGCCCAAGCCCTTGAATGTACTTAAAATAGTTCTTCAGATTTTGCCCAGTACAAATGTTTTATTTTTTTATTTCATAGACATTGACTAGGATTTGGATAAAAATCTTCCTTCATTAAGGAAAAGGAGTTTGACTGTCCTTATGTTGGTGCTCTGCAAATCCCTCCCTTGTCCCCACAAAAAGGAAAAACCTCAATGTTTGGGTCATCTTGAAAAGCTTATTAGTTATCTTAACAAAAGCTGTATATGGTGTCATTCCTCTGGCTCTGGTGAGTAACTACCTCGTCTCATTTTTTCTTTCCCTCTCCCACACTCCTATCTCTGTTTAGGATCTGGTAAATATTGAGATGTTCCTGACTGCCAAAGAAGTAGAAGAATCCTTGGAAAGACAAGAAACAATGACTTGCTTAGCTTGGTGTCATGATAACAAATCTAGGCTCAGGAAGATGAAGGTACGCAAACTGGATGATGCTTTAATTTAATGTAACCTTTATAGGTTGCAAAAAAATTATGCCTGAATGAGTGGAGGTGAATGGATAAACAGTAATCACTACCACCAGGAAATGTATTGGTTAAAAATGCATTTCATGTAATCTAGCTTGATTCTTAGAAGTTGTCCCATGTGGTGAAGCCGTATCATGGGCAAAATTTGTTTCCAGTTGATTAAAGTATACTTACTAAATTACCTTTACCTAACAAAACAAGTTTTATAAATCTTGTGTGTAAAAATAACTTGGGCAAGTATATGGAGAAGTACAGGGCTTACATAGCTACAATTTTGTATTTTACTGAGAAGTTTTCTATAAGCAAAGCTCAAGTTTTATAGTAGGAAAATTGAATTGGGTGCGAACAGATGTAATTTCATATTGGGGAAAGGTGTCTTTGGTAGAAGTTCGTTTCTGGACAGCATAACCACATGCAGTTACATTTCCTTGCTTTAAAATAATTATAGTGCTTTAAAAAGTGTTGAGTGCACTTAACATAGGTAATCCTTGTTTTTACAGCATTCCTCTAAGGTAAGTCAACATTATCTACACATTGCAGATAGGCAAGCCACTGTCTACTTCAGCTCCCTAAGGCCACCTAAGGAGTTCTTGGCAGAGACGATGATTGAAACCAGGTACCTCTTGATCCATGGCTGTGTCTTAGCCAGAAGTGGTGTGTGTGGTGCTGCAGAGCCAAGATCCCAGTACCGGCATCCCTGTTGTTTACCTGGATGGGAATGTGGCGAGGCAGTTTTACCACTGAGGCTGCTGGTGTTCACACACAGCCTCCACTCCGTCCCAGCACCATCTAGGTAAAAAGTAGCAATGCTAAGTTAGCAGGGCGGCTCTGCCCCACCACATGCTGGTGTGGTGTAAAGCAAACATTGGTACTTGCCATGATAAGTTCTTCCTCTGTAGAGGAGGGGAAAGATCCTGTGTGGGTTGTCACTGCCCACCTCTCCACTGGCAGAAAGTCAATTTTTTGAGGGGGTTCACCTGGTGGGCAGGGCACCCCCCCCCCCAGTCAATTCAACTTCCTGCTAGCTCCACTGAAGGTCGCTCTTGCCAGGAGCTTCAAGCACTGCAAAAGAGAGAAGGTGGGAACACCATTTTGAAAGGCATTTTCCTTTGATCTTTTATTTGCTTTGTTCCTGGATCATCTTTCTACTCCCGCTCCTCTTCTGCCTGCCTCTTTTTCACTCACTCCTAGCACCATCGATCTCTCCTCTTCTTCCTTCAGGTATCCCTTTTCTTTGGCCTTTCAGGCTTACAGCCCTTGGAGGCTTCTGGACCTTCCATGGTGGGGAGAAAGTTTCAGAAAGGGGTGAAAAGCGCCGGAAGGGTTTTTTTGCCCAGGAGGAGAGCTGCTTAGGAGGATGGAGCTCTCTGTGGACTCATCAGAAGAGTCGTTGGGATCCCGGGCAGGGCAGACAATGGACATTGTAGCCTGGACCACGGGCTCTGCCTCAACACCTTTGGCAGACAAGTAGCAGCCTTGGGCTCAGTGTTTAGGTCAGCAGGAGCCCCTCTGAGTTCCTTCTCCTTGGTCAAATGCTTCTTGGCAGTGCTGCTAAAACTGCCCTGGGATCTTTGGATGAAGGATGGTATACTACTACTACTACTCCTACTACTACTACTAAAGTGCACAGGTTCCCCACCTAGGACCTCCATATGGTACTGAAGGTGCTCACTGGTCTCCTCCACCCCTTTGAGGAGTGCAGATGGTACCTCTGAAGTTCCTGAGCTGGAAGTATCTCTTCCTAGCGGCTATCACCTCAGCCCGGCAGGTATCGGAGATTGCAGCCCTTTCTGTCCACAAGGAGTTACCGTATTTTTCGCTCTATAAGACGCACCAGACCACAAGACGCACCTAGTTTTTGGAGGAGGAAAACAAGAAAAAAAATTATTCTGAATCTCAGAAGCCAGAACAGCAAGAGGGACCGCTGAGCAGTGAAAGCAGCAGTCCCTCTTGCTGTTCTGGCTTCTGGGATAGCTGCGCAGCCTGCATTCGCTCCATAAGACGCACACACATTTCCCCTTACTTTTTAGGAGGGAAAAAGTGAGTCTTATAGAGCAAAAAATACGGTATGTATTATTCCGAAGGATTCTGCCATGCTTTGATTAGACCTTCAAGCCAAAGGCTAACTCCAACCTCCACAGGTCTCAAAAGGTGGTCCTCCCTTCCTTCTGCTCAAAGCCCAAGTCCGCTAGGGAGAAGGAATGATACTCTGTAGATGTGTGAAGGCCCATCAGGATCTACTTAAGGTACACAGTGGAATTCCACCTTTCAGAATTCATGTTTGTTTCCTTCCTGTCCAGATCCAAGGGACACAAGGCCTCCCCAGCGATATTAGCATGATGGATAAAGGCCTGCATCACCAGGAGCTGTGATGGGTTCCCGGAGGGAGGACGGGCTCCTTCGGGTATCACAGCCCATTTCCACCAGGGGTGCAACAGCCTCAGTGGTATTTCGGACCCAAGCCCCTCTGGGTGACATACACAGGGCAGCCATCTGGTTCTCATGTCCCACCTTCATGAGGCATTACTAGCTAAACATTTACAACTCATCCAAGGCCTCCTTTGGGAAATGAGTGCTTCAGTAGGTGGTGGACACCATTACCCACAGTTACCCAGTCTAGTAATTGCTGAGATACAGCCCACACAGGATCCCCCCTACTAAAAGAAAAGTAAATGTTGGTACTTACCGTGTTAAGTTCCTTCTCTGTGGGGAGAAAGGGGATCCAGTCTTCCCAAGTGACCACTGTGGGGGGGAGGCCATTGGACACAAAGAACTGAGGATCGACCGGGGGTTTGGGGGCCTCTTCTCTCTCTCCCTCCACCCCGGTTTTCCCTTCGCTTATTCTTTAGCCCATACCATTCTTTTCTTCTTCACCTGGGCTGCCTTACAGGGGTCATTAGAACCTCTTGGGACTGGGCCTCAGGAACAGAGTGGTATATCCCACTGTGGGACAGCTGAGTTCCTTTCTCTTAACAAGTTGTGTTCCTTTTCCTTCCTGTCCTGTTAAGTTGTTTAATTTTTGGCTATACAGTTGCTTAAGCACAAATTGAACTGGTGAGGGGTTTCCCCGCCCACCAGGCGTGCCCTCTCAAAAGGGTGAGTTCCTGCCAGTGGAGAAGTGGGCAGTGACAACCCACACGGGATCCCCTTTCTCCCTCCAGAGAAGCAACTTGCCATGGTAAGTGCCAACATTTGCTTTGCCACACCAGCTCTTTGTTTTGCAAATTCTCGGTACAGTCTAGTTGCATGCAGAAACCTTACTGCCCCGGGTCCTGTCGACTTTGGCAGTATAGGATTTCAGTGGCATACAATCGTTACGTAATGTTTTATTGAAAAAGGTTTACTACAAGATAAGCAGAAGAGAGCAGAATATGAATGTGTAGTGTCCTTTAAATTCATGGGGCAGGGGATTCTTTATAGTGCAGTATGCAGTTAACTATAGTGCAGCCCACTCCCCAAGTATAAAATTGCAGGATATGTGATCCTGAAGCTGTAACTTGCCACAGTGGTTGAAGGAGGAGAGCTGCCATAGCAGTACAGACATGTGATAATGTCTGGTGCAGTGCAAGTTGTAGCATTTATGCATAAATACACACGTTGCTAAAATGGGACGTGGGTGGCGCTGTGGGTTAAACCACAGAACCTAGGACTTGCTGATCAGAAGGTCGGCGGTTTGAATCCCTGCAACGGGGTGAGCTCCCGTTGCTCGGTCCCTGCTCCTGCCAACCTAGCAATTCGAAAGCACGTCAAAGTGCAAGTAGATAAATAGGTACCACTCTGGTGGGAAGGTAAACGGCGTTTCCATGCACTGCTCTGGTTCTCCAGAAGCGGCTTAGTCATGCTGGCCGCATGACCCGGAAGCTGTACGCCGGCTCCCTCGGCCAGTAAAGTGAGATGAGTGCCGCAACCCCAGAGTCGTCCGCGACTGGACCTAATGGTCAGGGGTCCCTTTACCTTTTTACACACGTTGCAATGTGTTCCTTAACTCTTCCTTCTGCAACTTGGTGCCCTTCAGATGTTTTGTAATGCAACTCCTATCAGCTCCATACAGCATAGTCAGCAGATGGGGCTGGTACAGGTTGTAGTCCAGAGCTTCCAGAGGGCATTAGGTTGGGGAAGGGTATTTTAACTCTGCCTTGATGTAAGCAGACTGCAGTTTTAAACTGAAAGAAACTTCAAAAACAGCACCCCTCCACAGACACTTACTGATATTTTTAAAAAAACTTTAGGCACATGGATAATATTGCAGTGCAATTGAGGAATGATTGTATATAAAAAGAGAACATTAGGATCAGTTTTAAGTGAAGGTTAGTTTTAATACAAGCCCTTCGCATTACAATGAACAAATGTTAAGGGAACTTCAGTACGAAGTAATTGGATCTGTTATCACCAAGTACTGTATACATTTAACCTGCGGGTGACCTCAGTCCATCTAATCCCCCCCCCCCACCCATGAACAAATGCCTTTTGATTTTCTTTAAACTTAATTAAGTAGTGTGGAATAATAACTTATTCCTGTTCTAAGAGGTCTCACTGAAAGTTGCAGATCCTCCTATTTCTGATTGTTGCTTCTCAGAAAGTAAGGCAGTAACGGCACAAAATTCAAATTTAAAATGCATATAGGTAACACTGGCTAGAAATCAGACCTTAGTCATAGTAACAGGATTTTTAATAGCATTCAATTCTGAGGTGCAAATAGATTTGTTTTTATGCAACTCAAACCTATATTATATTATGTTATTATATTATATTATATTATATTATATTATATTATATTATATTATATTATATTATAATCTAGTAGCACATCATTATTGACATAAACACCAACAAATAGAACTGCATACACCTTAATCCTAAATATATTAACTCAAAACTCCTATTGATTTCAGTGTAACATAATGTAAAGTAAGTATGTCTAAGATCACAGGTTAAATGTGGCCACATCTAAGACCCTGTCTTTTCTTTAATCTTAGAGCTGTCTGGAGTTCAGCCTAAGGATTCAGGAGTTCATTGAACTTATTCGACAGAACAAGAGACTGGATGCTGTCAGGTATGGAAATAGGATGTGCAGAATTTTGTACTGGTTATAATACTCAATTTCTACATTCCAGTCATGAGTCTCATCCCACTAGGTGATGCCTATTAGACCATATTTGTTTTCCTTGGTTCCTATACCCTATGTGTTAATATAGATACAAGTCATTCCCTCCAGCTGCTTCCTCCTTGTAGTTTCCTGCCCTTTAGCAGGTTTCTGGAGTGCGTCATTGAAGCTATTATCCCCAATACCAAGTGTTCCCGTCAACCAACTATTGTCCTCTTTCCCCATAGGATTTAGTTTAAAGCACTCCTGATCAGGTTTGTGAGACTCTTAGCAAACATATTCTTGCCAACCACTTTGAAGTGCAATACATCTCTTTCCAGAAATCCTTCCTTAAGGAAGCAGAGATGATGGTCCAAGAAGCTAAACTTTTCCAAACCTAAACTGGAAATATTAGACAGCTAGAAAGGCCTTTGCTGCATGATACGTTAAGACTTGCCATCATATTTTTCTGCTAGGGACAGTGTTGGTGTTAGTAGTGTTGTAGATGGTAGGATAGTGTAAAGGGGATGAAGTAGAAATAAGTTCCATCATAGAACATGATGTCAAAGAAGGTGTCAGATACTACACTTGAACACCATTGGGCTAGTGATTAACTATCCCAAGTTACTCAAACTGATGAGGATCAATATTTTTCCTTTCTCAATTGTATCTCAAGTTGCAGATTGATTTAAATACAATAAAAGTAAACTGTGGGAACCATTGAGAATTGATCCAGTCTCTATCATCACTGTTCCCTCTTTGCCATTTGTTGGTGTTGTGCGATATAACCCTTGGAACTTTGATATGAATGTATAGAGTTCAGTTTGCACGATGAGTCATCAAATAGGCACAATACAGTAGACTATTAGAAGGAGCCATTAGAATATGTGACTTTTCTAGCTGCAAGCCAGCAGGTAGAATGAATTTGCTCAGATAACCTTAGCTAAACACCTATCAGGCCTTGTATTGAGGGAGTCCTGCTTTTTGGAGTTAGATAAACGACTCACTCTGCATTAGTCTAACTCAGTATTCTTAGATTTTTTTGTGTTTTTTTCTTTAGACCATTTTAGAGCTGTTGTACAGCACCATTACTGCTTTGTCAAACTGACATGTTGTGTCTCTAAACTAATGCCTTAAAATACAGGCAACTCTCAACTTACATGTTCCAGGGATAGTGTGTAAAAACCAAATCACTTTTTGTTCCATTGCAGTTGGGATTGCCAAAGTCTGTCTTCCCAGACACCCACCCTCTTTCTGCCCTCTTTTAATTTTTTTTAAAAAATGACAATAAAGTTGAATGTGTGCAAGTTAAATGTGCCTATGTTGTGAGCTCCCTGTATCTGTATTCAGCAATTTTTTTGTTTTTCTTACTCAACACGGTCTTATCCCAGGCCAAGGGGTGCAGCAAGGAAGAAGACTGGCGACATACTAGCTGTGTTGGTCAGAATCAAAAGCAGAGGTTGTGAGATGATTGCATTGAATGGACCAGCTGATGTTCCGAATGCCAGAACTCTTCTTCTGGCACTTGGTTGTTGCCACAACAGCAATTCTTGCTGTTCTGCAACAGCGGACTTCTCAACATGTTGGTTCTCATCAGCCCTAACACTGCTACATGAAAATCAAAAGTGTTTCCACACCATTCTTGCTATGGTGGTGACATTGTAGATGAGGGGTGCACACCCCCCTCAGTCTCTTGACAATGTTTAGCACTATATTTGAATCAGACACTCCCCAGGACTTGCAACAAAAATTGTGTTTTGGTGGATGATCGTGTCTCATTGGATTCTCTTCTGGAATAAACTTTGTGGCTCAGAAATGTAGTACTTTCATAGATAAGTGAGAAAACTTCCTGGGGTTGTAAGATTTGCTTCGAAAAATGTTTCTCTTTGCAGGTAAGGGTTGGTACTTCTTAAAAAGAACATAAAGCAAATCTTGAGATGCTGAGGATGCAAGCAGAGTAATTTTGCGTTCTGAATTTCAGACATGCAAGGAAGCATTTCAGCCAGGCTGAAGGAAATCAACTGGACGAGGTACGACAGGTGATGGGAATGTTGGCCTTCCCTTCAGATACTCATATCTCTCCTTACAAGGTATGTGTCAATTTAATGTAGCTAAAAAGATGGGCAGAGGATTTTTTCCCTTTTTTTTGCAGTGTACTGATGCGCTAATGCTTACTGACTCTAAATGGATGCCCATTATCAAATATTGAGGATTTCAAACATGCATTTAACCTGCTTGTTGCTATTGGCAAAATGTTCTGTTAATCTGCTTCTCGATATTGACATCTGGGAACGGTTGTGATTCCCCGCTGGCCTATTTGAAAGTATTAAAACTGAGATGCACAAAAAAATTCCAGGTTCAACTGGTTGCAGTACATAATTACATTCCCAGTACTTTGAAGCTATGGAAATATCACAGTCTGCCTTTTGCATTTTTGTGTCTCTGTGTTCCCCCCACAGGATCTTCTGGACTCTGCCCGGTGGAGGATGCTAATCCAGCAGTTTAGATATGATAACTACAGGCTGCATCAGCTGGGGAACAACTCTGTCTTTACTATAACACTCCAGGCCGGGCTTTCAGCTATAAAAACACCGTATCCTTCAGTGCATCACAGTGGGATGCTGAAACTTGGTCCTTAAAAATTCAGTTTTTTCCTGAGCTGCGTTTGGCCAATTTATGTCCACATTTTAGACATATGTTTATGCCTTGAATACTTTGAAAAACAACAGCAGGGCAGCCATCTTTCATAGTTTGTGTTCTCCAAAATGCAGATTGCATGACACACAGGCTCTTAATCTTGATATAAATTGGGATTTTATTTAATTTTTTTGTAATATCAGAATTCCGAAAAGACTCGTGCATTTTTTACGCGCTTGGTAAAAAAAATTGAGCAAGCCTGAGCCATCAGGTGTCTTGGCCGCTGTTTTAGTGAGCTGAAAATTTAACAGGTTTAGGAGGCTCAGAAGTACACAAAAATAAAACTGGTTGTCCTTGAAATCAACATCTGCACCTGCAGATCCACTTTCTTCATATAAGCCTAAAAGCCGTCTTCAGTAACAAATGAGTTCTCTGTTTGGTGTTTATTATTCAAATATTTATCTATTATCCTTTAACTCACTTTTAAATAGACAATGTTATAAAGAGGATGGCAGTTCCAAAAACCCTGACTGCCCTGTTTGTAGCAAATCCCTAAATAAGCTGGCTCAGCCTCTGCCAATGGCACATTGTGCCAATTCCCGACTAGTCTGCAAGATTTCAGGAGATGTGATGAATGAAAATAATCCTCCCATGATGCTTCCAAATGGATATGTGTATGGATACAATGTAAGTGTTTTTCCATAGATGTTTCAAACTATTGTGATATACTGTATGTGGCTTCCTAAAACAGATAATAGCGTTAAATTTGTTTGGAAATAATAATAATAATAATAATAATAATAATAATAATAATAATAATAATATATTTCCCCAGCCTCTCTGGGCAGCTTCCAACAAAGATTAAAAATACATTAAAATATCACACATTAAAAACTTCCCTGAACAGGGCTGCCTTCAGATGTCTTCTAAAAGTCTGGTAGTTGTTCTTCTCTTTGACATCTGATGGGGGGCGTTCCACAGGGCGGGTGCCACTCCCGAGAAGGCCCTCTGCCTGGTTCCCTGTAGCTTTGCTTCTTGCAGTGAGGGAACTGCCAGAAGGCCCTTGGCGCTGGACCTCAGTGTCCAGGCTGAACAATGGGGGTGGAGACGCTCCTTCAGGTATACTGGACCGAGGCCCTTTAGGGCTTTAAAGGTCAGCACCAACACTTTGAATTGTGCTCGGAAACATACTGGGAGCCAATGTAGGAACTTACTGAACCTTCCAACTTTAACTTGTACAGCTTTCTGCTTTGCTGAATTCTACAAAAGCCTTCAATAATCTGCTTAGGCCTTTAGTTGAATTCAGCAGAGGACAAAGCTTCAGAAAATTATCTTTGCAGGTTAATGGTAAGAAGTGTAAGACGCTCCCGGTGAAATAACGTCTTAATTCTTGAATATATTGAGCATAATAAAACATTTTGGCACTTTGAGAATTTATTCTCTCTGGGTTTTCTCCTGCATCTAGTTGTCTTTTTGGTTTTGAGCACAGTAATGGGCCCTGAGACCTCAGACTCAATCTAGCCAACACTGAATGCTGTGATAGGGTGGTTTGTCTGGCTGAGTAGTGCTCATATGGACTACAGGTGGTTACATTCCCCTTAAGGCAGGCATGGCCAAACTTGGCCCTCCAGCTGTTTTGGGACTACAGTTCCCATCATCCCTGACCACTGGTCCTGTTAGCTAGGGATGATGGGAGTTGTAGTCCCAAAACAGCTGGAGGGCCAAGTTTGGCCATGCCTACCTTAAGGGCTCACATGCAGTTTTGGTCTACTCTTTCATTGTCACTAGAGGCATAAGTAGACTCTGTAGCTCAGAATAACTTTTATTAGCTTAAACTGATGTATCGGCTGTGGACAAAGATAGATTTGCTACAACTTTTGATACATGTTAACCTCCTGTTTGGATTGCTGGAATGCATTGTACATGGGGATCCTTTTGAAGATGGTCCAGAAACTTCAGATTGTCTTGCATCTTCAGTTGCTCCAACACAGAGCAGCAAGCAACTGAGACAGATTGATAATGCTCATATACCAGTGCTTCACCAACTTCACTAGTGGTAGCTCAGGTTACATACGCTTCACGTTACAGACGCTTCGTTACAGACTCCGCTAACCCAGAAATAGTGCTTCAGGTTAAGAACTTTGTTTCAGGATGAGAACAGAAATCGGGCTCCGGCGGTGCGGTGGCAGCAGGAGGCCCCATTAGCTAAAGTGGTGCTTCAGGTTAAGAACAGTTTCAGGTTAACTACGGACCTCTGGAACGAATTAAGTACTTAACCTGAGGTACCACTGTAGTCCATTTTCAGGTCCAGTTCAAAGGGTTGTTATGAACCATTTTAAGCTCTGATTGGCTTTGGTTGACAGTTTACCAGAAAGATCACCTTTTCCTACATGTACCTATTCCAGAACTTCAAATCATCTTTCAATGCCCTTCCCTAGATTCCCATCAAAGGAAACTTAGCACCTGAAAACTCAGGACCTTTACAGTTGTGGGATGCCCTCCATAGATAAACTTGCCTGGTGCCTACATTGTGAAGCCTTTTAAAAATATTCCCGGGCTTTTTAATATTTATATTTTATTGTTTTTTAGATTCTTACGTTAATATTAACTTGTTGCAAATTTTTACATGGGTTTGATGCATTTCCTAGTATTATTCTGTGTTAGCATGTCTCTTACTTGGTTTAAACCTTTAAACCACTCAAATAAACTTTATTAGGCAATATATAAATATTGTATATAATAATAAAAAAACAGTCAAAATAGGATTACAAAAAGGCTGATCAGACATTGGCTAGTGGGTGTGTATATAGCAGTGTGGAGTCTTGGATTGTATATAGCTGTTTCCAGCTCTTAAAACTTTGCAGTTAAGATAACAGAAACTGAAGAATGGATAAACACTTTATTTCACTCTGGGACTATCATAATTAATCTCTCTTCTTTTTGTTTCAGTCTTTGCTTTCTGTTCGTCAAGATGATAAAGTAGTTTGCCCAAGAACCAAAGAAGTCTTCAACTTCTCACAAGCTGAGAAGGTCTACATTATGTAATTCCCTCGTACGTACAATGAAGTGCCGCTGGAATTTGACATAATATATTTTGGCATGACTTGTAGAGAGAGATCTTGAGTGTGGCTAAGAGAGCTGGGGTGGGAATCAGATTGGTTGGTGGCATTTTTTATTGCGACCAAAGATCAATGAACAACAATATACACTCTTAGAAACTGAGGAAGTGTGACTAAAAGGTTGTACTTGGAGGGAACAAATATTGAATGTTTGGATTTTGTTACAGTAATTGGACTTTTCTCAAATAATCATCCAGCAAAAACTCAGCTAAAAAAATGGACAGTTTCACATGAGAAAAAAGTTACAGTGAACCTCAAAGGGCCATTTCACACTTCCAGACCTGTTTTCAACATCACCAATATGTGCCCATGTATGGAAGAACTTGAAGGGGCCAAATATGCAAAACTGTGATACATGCACCAGGGAACTGGGGCCAGTCACGGCCTCTGAATGTGTGTCGACCTTGCGGCCTCAAGTGTGTGCACGCACACACGTGCATCTCCCCTTCAAATGTGGTTGTCAGCATGAGACACATAAACTGGAAATAGATTTGCAATGTCACAAGTGTGATGTAGGTCTGTGTGCTTCCTTTTTCTGTGTTAGCAATTGGCTAAGACCCTTTTGTTTGAAATCCTCTTCCATTCTGCCTTTGAAATGATCCCATGGGCCATAGTAGATGCTTGACGACAACACTAACACAAGGCTGATTTAACTGGATCAGTTGGGAGTTCTTTGAAATGTACTGCAAGGGTTTATTCTCTTCCAAAAACCCTCCAGACATTGACCATCTTGGGAAGACTGCATAAATACGAAGTAACTGAAAACATTACAGGCACAATGCACTGCTTGTATGTCTGTCCTTCTTCCAGTTGACCATAGTGTTAAAATTCTTCATTTATTAGTTACTATGTGCATAGGATTCAATATCAAACCATTAGTGCTACTGCCTTATTTCTTACTTTGAGAATGTACTCACATAAAGATCAGCTGGTAACCTTAAGTGTTGGGCAAATTTTGAAGATGCCTTGCAGGATTAATTATGTAATTTTAGGGTATTCATTACACAAGAGATTAGTTCAGTTTTAACAGCTGCAAATCACATCCTTATCACTCTCCAAATAAAACCATTGTAGTTGGAAAAAACCATATGGTAGAAGTTTGTATTTAGCATTTATTTTTGCATGTTGATGTTGATTAGCTAATAAAGACTGTAAACACAAACCCTTTTATAATCATTGTTTCTTTTCCTTAGTTGACAGTGGAATGTTAATTTGTTCTTGAAACTAGGAATTGGTGCGGGGAGTTAACCTTCACTACTAAAATGGTCACATTACAGATATTTTACCTAATACTGGTGACAATTCATTATTTTCTGGATACTTGTCTGATTATTGGATTATACAGATACTGTATTTTTGAAAACTGAACAGCTATCAATAAGTAAAGGGACAGATGTTGTGCTCATCTCTTCTAAACACTTGATCCAGTACACCTTCAAAATTCTGGGAAGGGTGAGGAGGCTAGGAGATACATTTAGATGTGGAATTGGGATACTCACATGATCACAAAATTAAATACAGAATCTATGTTTCTAAGTGAAAGACTAATGTAGGGAGACTTGATTTTCTAAGTATCATAGACAAGCAGTGATTTAAACAAATAGAACACACTTGATGCAGCTTTGATTTTTAGCTTTAATATTTGGCTGCAGCTTGTGATTTGTCTCAAGTCAGACAAGCCACAAGCCCAGATCTGAATGTAACCCTAAGCCAGAAAACACTCACGAAGAATGGCCGAGTTAAACAGTTTTGAAATTTATTACATTCAAAGGTCCAAGTCTTGTGTTTACAAATGCTAGTCACCCAAAACTTAGCTGAAATCTTTCTTTTTGGCAATTCAGATGGTTGAAGTCACAGGTATTGCAATGCTATGCATTCGGCTGTTTGGGTGAAAATTCATTATTTCAACACTTTTAAAGTTTCAAGATTTTAAAAGTTCCCATTTTAAACCTGTTAATTAAAAACAAGGAGCTCAACTGGTGTGTCTTTGGCAGTGAAGCATCTCTGGTAAACATTGTTTCCCCACAGGGGGAAACAACATTTGCTGCTGGAGGGAACGGACTGTAGCAATGTAATATTTTACAGAATGAGAAGGGGGGACTGCTCCAGGTTCATCTGCCTGTGAAAGGGGGCGAAATTCCACAATTTCACTTATCTTGCATCCTGGCTTCGCTCAATTGCTCTGCATCTTTTGAGATTTATCTGTTATAACACATCGCAAATCGAGAGATAACAGTTGGCTACATTCTTGTTTTTAAAACACCCAGCTTTGCTGACACAACCCTCTGAGTGAAGGACTACTGAATGACTTAACAGGGCTTTTGAACGAACCTGTGAAGATTATAGGCCATTTTTAATCACCATTATTTATGTCATACTCTTGCAAGACCATGTACAAAGTACTTTCAGGTGAGGGAACCTATTGCCCTCCAGTTGTTCCTGGATTAGAGCTCTCATTATCCCTGATGTCTAAAAATATCTGGAGGGCTGTCTATGGCATAGCTGTCAACTTTTCCCTTTTCTTGCGAGGAATCCTATTCGGAATAAGGGAATTTCCCTTTAAAAAAGGGAAACGTTGACAGCTATGATCTATGGGCTCCTTAACTCTGCCTGCAGAAGTTTTTGCTATTTTTTTAAGAATTAAAGCATTTTAGTGAAGGCACATTGTGTTCCTTGGCCTGAAGGGTCAAGAATTTTAGATTAATCATGCACCAAGAACATAAGGAGAAACTGCAAGTTAAATGTCTGCTGTTAACCTCAGCGCCATGCAAGTATAAAACATGTATCTTAGTGTATTATAGCAGCTATTTCTTAGAATAGTTGGTGTTATTCAGTTCCACTGCATGCATTTGGGGTAGGTGAAACTGGGAGACAGGAGCCATTCGCCATCTTTAATACTGGTGCAGCAAAGGGAAGGTTTTTGTGTGTCAGACTGAATAACTTAAAAGTTCAAGTTTCTTCTTATGAGTTTGGAATTGCAGCATGATTAAGGAGACAATACTCATTCACTGACATGTTGAAATTTCCCCCAGCAGGTATGCTGCAAGACATCTGTGGTTACTTTGGAACCTGAGATGCTTGTTGGGGATAAAACAGGTTGGGTGGCATAGTGTTGTAGTTGAAAAGAAGCGATGAATAGACGATTCAAGATTGCTCTTCTTTGCTTCAGATTGTGTCCACTCAGTGCCAATTTGCAGTGGGAAAAAGTGGGTGAATATTTGTGAACTCTGCTTTATATTCCACTGAAATCCAGGTGAGCATCGTTTAAAGGGGAAGCAGCACTGGCCTTTGATACGCACCGAAATACAAATAATTTAGCAGCCCCTTCCTGCTCAAAATTGATATGCTCCTCACCGTACACTGCTGAGATGTACCCTTTAAGTTTATTGAAATCTATATTCCACCCTTCCTCCTAAAGGAGCACAGGGTGCCTTTTCAAAATCTGTGCAACAGGATTATTATTTTCAAAACTTGCTTTGACGTTTTTCAATACTGGAACCATCATCGATCACAATGGGCTAGGAATCGTGTCTACAACTCCCACATCCCACTCAAAATTGTTTTATTAGTTTTCACAATATTATAAACAAACAAACACACAAGACAAACAAACAAAAATCATAGCCTTATTGAAAATTACAGTTATTAACTTTGTTAAGTGACTTCCTCGCTTCCCCTTGGTTGAATTTCATTGCATGTCCTTTTAACGGTTTTCCAAATCCCAATTTTTATAAAATTTAACTTAAACATTAACATCCTTAGATCTTCACCTTATGGAATTAAGCATATTAATTCATCACTTAACATAAATAAAATCCTAATCCCATTAAGTATCTGCAAGCTGTTTTCAGTTAGTTTAACTCAGCAAATTTAACTAAATAATCATTAAATTTATTCCACTCTGATGATACTCCTCCTTCTGGTCACAGACTCTTCCGGTCAGGTCGGCTAGCTCTGAAAAATCCATCATCTTCATCTGCCATTCTTCTATTGTTGGTAATTCTTGGGTTTTCCACTTTTCAGCTAACAAAATACGAGCAGCAGTTGTGGCATACAAAAATAATTTAACATCTTTCTTGGGCAATTCCAAACCTGTTATTCCAAGAAGAAAGGCCTCTGGTTTCTACACATCCCAAGTCATTAGCAGTCCCCACTCCATCAGAGGAAACACCATCTCCCACTGTTTAGTGAAGATTTTCTCAATGTTGATGCTCTCCAGAAATGTTGGATAACAACTTCCATCATCCCCAGCTGGCATGGGAGCCACAGTCTTAACACAATGGAGAACATCAAGGACAAGGAAGTCTGGTTTAACTATCCTGCAAACAAGCATGAGTCAACACAAGAGGATTTCTCTAGCGATGCAATAAGGCAATATAGGGCCAGTACAACGTGAGGTTTCATTGCTGGTCCAGGCATCCCATTCTCCCCACTGGGATTTGGCAGTGGCGTAGCGTGGGGGGTGCAGGGGGGGCCGGCCGCATCGGGCGCAACATCTGGGGGTTAGGGGGCACAAATCCACGGGTTAGGGGGCGCAAATTTCTTGCCTTGCCCCGGGTGCTGACAACCCACGCTACGCCACTGGGATTTGGGCCTGAAGGACTGAGGGAAAGTGTGGGAGCAGCAATGGAGAGTAAGTTGAGAGCAAGCACAATTTATGACATTGCGCAACATAGTTTATACCCTCCAACATTTCCTTGATGAATAGAGATGTTCCCTCCAACATTTCTCCAATGAAAATAGGGACATCCTATCATACCCTCCAAACATCCTCTGATGAAAATAGGGACGTCCTAAGGAAAAGCGGGACGCGGGTGGCGCTGTGTGTAAAAGCCTCAGCGCCTAGGGCTTGCCGATCGAAAGGTCGGCGGTTCGAATCCCCGCGGCGGGGTGCGCTCCCGCTGCTCGGTCCCAGCGCCTGCCAACCTAGCAGTTCGAAAGCACCCCCGGGTGCAAGTAGATAAATAGGTACCGCTTACCAGCGGGAAGGTAAACGGCGTTCCGTGTGCTGCGCTGGCTCGCCAGATGCAGCTTGTCACGCTGGCCACGTGACCCGGAAGTGTCTCCGGACAGCGCTGGCCCCCGGCCTCTTAAGCGAGATGGGCGCGCAAACCCCAGAGTCTGTCAAGACTGGCCCGTACGGGCAGGGGTACCTTTACCTTTACCTTAAGGAAAAGCGGGCCATTCCGGGATCAAATCAGAAACCGGGATGGATTCTGCAAATCTGGGACTGCACCTGTTAAATAGGGATGCTTGGAAGGCCTGCATCATTCCTGATTGTGGGGCATCAGCCTTAGCAACAGAATTATTGATTGGAGGGCATCAGCCTTAGCAACAGAATTATTGATTAGGGGGGCATCAGCCTTAGCAACAGAATTATTGATTAGGGGGGCATCAGCCTTAGCAACAGAATTATTGATTGGAGGGCATCAGCCTTAGCAACAGAATTATTGATTAGGGGGCAACAGCCTTAGCAACAGAACTACTGATTAGGGGGGCATCAGCCTTAGCAACAGAATTATTGATTAGGGGGGCATCAGCCTTAGCAACAGAATTATTGATTGGAGGGCATCAGCCTTAGCAACAGAATTATTGATTAGGGGGGCATCAGCCTTAGCAACAGAATTATTGATTAGGGGGGCATCAGCCTTAGCAACAGAATTATTGATTGGAGGGCATCAGCCTTAGCAACAGAATTATTGATTAGGGGGCAACAGCCTTAGCAACAGAATTATTGATTGGAGGGCATCAGCCTTAGCAACAGAATTATTGATTAGGGGGGCATCAGCCTTAGCAACAGAATTATTGATTAGGGGGCAACAGCCTTAGCAACAGAACTACTGATTAGGGGGGCATCAGCCTTAGCAACAGAATTATTGATTGGGGGCACCAGCCTCAAAGTTGCCGATAAAGGGACACGACTATCTCCGCGGCCGGCGAGCCGTGCGAAGCTGAAGTGAAGCCAGCCGGCAGAAGAAGAAGCAGCCCCCCGTCCTTCCCGGCGCTCGCCCTCCAGCAGCTCCCCGCAGCTCGACCGGAGGCGGGGGCAGCCCTTCCCTTCTTCCCTTCCCCTCCGGACTCCTCCCCGCCTTCCTCTCCCGGAGCCCGCCCCAGCAGGCGAGCGAAGGGGGCGGGCCCGGCGGGCGGGAGAGGCCGAGGCCTTCCTCCGGCTCCTTCCGCGGCCTGCGTCTCCCACCGCGGAAAGCGGCCTTGGGTGGAACGGCCTCCGGACGAGGCGCCGGCGACGCCCGCCCCGCAGGGCAGCGGAGAGCCGCGGCTTCGTTTCCTTAGCGAGGCGGCCCTCGCTTCGTCCTCGGACAGCCGGGTTTCCCCTTCAGAAATGGACGGCAAGCTGCCTGAGCTGGTGGAGGAGCTGACGACTTCGGGGGAGCCGCGCCTGGACCCCGCCAAGCTCAAGGAGCTGAAGAAGATGTGCAAGTATGGACCTCTTAATGTAGAATACCCCCCCTTTATTTTATTTTTTATATTTCCATTTAATAATATACATTCACATCATTATTATTTTTTTAAAATGATATTTATTGAAGTTTTACAGACAATAAAAGGTTACAAAATGAAAAATAAGAAATAAAAAAGAATAGCAATAATAAAAGAAAAAGAGATACAAAAATACATAAAAAGTAAAAAAAGTTAAAAAGAAATCAATATTTTCATATCTTATATTTCATTTACTTGTTTCCTGACCTCACACCCCCCTTTTTTGTATTCCAGTTCACAAAATTAAAAAGAATAGCAATAATAAAAGAAAAAGAGATACAAAAATACAAAGACAAAATACATAAAAAGTAAAAAAAAAAAAGTTAAAAAGAAATCAATATTTTCATATCTTATATTTCATTTACTTGTTTCCTGACCTCCTCACACACCCCCTTTTTTGTATTCCAGTTCACATAGTTAATTCAGCAAATCCTTACCCTCTATCATTTATCTTTACTCAATATCTTAACCTATTGTAACTATATATTTTCAACCATTCTCAATCCGTATTTACATATTCTTGTTAATCTTTTTACCAATACCGCTTATTTTCAATCCAACATCCCTTTAACATTCATTAATTTTACAGTATTTCTGCAAGTAGTCTTTAAATTTCTTCCAGTCTTCTTCCACCACCTCTTCTCCCTTATCTCAGATTCTGCCAGTCATTTCTGCCAGTTCCATGTAGTCCATCACCATCATCTGCCATTCTTCCAGTGTGGGTAAATCTTGTGTCTTCCAATACTTTGCAATCAATATTCTTGCTGCTTACATTCACATCATTATTATCCACTTTACTTCCCTGGCTCTTTCGAGCCTATCGACTTCCTTCCCTTCCGCCTCATGGCTTTCAAAATTAACCTTTACTCTATAATTCTTGCGTTTTGTACATTTCCCAATTCTAACTGCACTCATTGCAGAATAACTCAAAATTTAAACAAATATAGAATGGGAAATCCTCATTACAACAAATCTTCAGGCAACCCCTACTAGCGATGTTAATTGCCTGCAATAGTTAATTGCAATTTACTCCAGTCCTTTTGGAATACTTGATCATGCTAGTTTGGGATTTTTCCTGTCAGCTTGGCCAGTTTTGCAAAGTCCATCATCTTCATCTGGGAAGCTTTCCTTCTTCTTCTTTCTTTTTTCCTTTTTGGATATATTTTTATTAAATTTCCAAAAAGTTCACATCATTCCAATACATTTGTTTTATTCTTGCCCGCTTCCCATCCCATTTTTCCATGGTGTGTTTTATTCCTCCCCTTTACTGAACGTTGTCTCCCCGCTTTTATTATCATCACAATAACGCAACAATCTCTCATCCAGTTCTGTTGCTTATAGTTCAAACCCTTCTCCCCAATTCATCATACTGTAATATTTCTTTAAATGGTCCAAAAAGGGCTTCCGTTCTTTCATAAAGCAATTGTCATTGAGTTCTCTTATTTTAGCTGTTAAATATGCCGATTCCACATAGTCCTTCTCTTTACTTATCCATCCTCCTTTGGTGGGAACTTCTTCATCTTTCCGTTTTGTGCATAAAGAATCCCAGCTGCTGTAAAAAGCAAATTTGGGAACCTTTCTTTTAAAAAGAATATGATAAAAAGCAAATCTGGGAATCTTTCTTTTAAAAACAAACGTTTCCATGGTGGCTGTTCTTTATATTATTATTTGGAGCGGGGGGTGCAATCCTGTGCATGCTTGTTCAGAAGTAAGTTAAGCAATTGGGGAGAATTAGTTTTCTTCTTGTCCCGGGTGTTACTTTTAAAAAAACAAAAACTTCACTGTTGACGGTACTGTATTTGCTTTCTTGCTAATCATGCCGGTTACTTTTCCAAAGGTCCTCGGATGAGCATATTACTCACGTTTATCACTTGCTGATGACACAGCTGAATCAAGAGCACGCAGAGATACGGCTGTCAGCATTTCAAGTTGTGGATGAACTCTTCACCCGTTCCCATCAGTTTAGGACTTTAATCATTTCAAACTTCCAAGAGTTCTTGGAACTCACAGTGGAAACAGACTATGATCAGCCACTTCCCCCACCGGTGGAAGTGGCACAAAAGCTAAAAAGAGCTGCCATTAAATCTGTACAGGAGTGGCATGAGAAATATGGAGAGGCCTACAAGAAACTTTCACTAGGATTCCATTTCCTAAAACAGAATAAGAAGGTACTTAAATACTCACTTTCATGATTGAATACTTAGTGGCTTTATACGAATAAAGTGTTGGAAATGTTTAGTTCATTGCTAGCAGATGTGAATATATTAAATGTGAACAAAAAAAATATGGTTCTTTATAAATAAGTAGATGAAAGACCCATATTATATTACTTTGAAGTGCTGCTGCACATAGACTGATTGGTAATGCTAAAATACTTATTATTTAACAAAGACGACACTGAAAAATGAATTTCCTGCATTAGATGTGTGTTTCTACTGAAAGTTTGCATCGTTTAAGTATTTGAAACGAAAAAGGTAAGTATTCTTAAATTGGAACGACTTAAGAAATTCTGTGTCCCTTCCCATGCACATAGAACACAATCTGTATTAGTATCACCTTGTGCTACTTCTAGTAAGGACTTTCTGTGAGATTTGCCCTAAGCTTCTGAGAAGAAGCTTTTATTGTTAGCTCAAAAACAGATTCTTTAGAAATATCTGAAAGTATTATTTTGTGCAGTCTGTTCCTTTCAGATGTTGACCACCAAAGAAAATTTGTCTTGACATGCACGATACGTTTTCAGCAACGGCAAAAATAATGAAATATATTCTACGATTCTGTAGGTAGATTTTCAAGATACAAATGCCAGAACTCTAGCAGAAAGGAAGAGAGATGAAGAGAAACAAAAAAGGTTGGATAATATTTACAAGGAAAAAGCCAAAAAAGCCGAGAGGGAAATGGCAGGTGAGTGCGGTTTAGTGCCTTAAATGGTGGTGCATTAGTCCTAATTTCATTTGGAGATGTCAATACAGTCGTACCTTGGAAGTCGAACGCAATCCATTCCGGAAGTTTGTTCGACTTCCAAGATGTTCGGGAACCAAGGTGCGGCTTCCGATTGGCTGCAGGAAGCACAAACTGGAACAATCACTTCCGGGTTTGTGGTGTTCAGGAGCCAAAATGTTCATCTCGCAAGGTGTTCGACTTTCGATGTTCGACTGTACTAGTAATTTTAATAAGGAAAGTACTTATTTATTTATATTATTATTGTGTATTAAATTGGTATATCACCCTTCATCCATAGATATCAGGGCGGTTCACATAATAAAAATACAAGGTAAAAAACAATACGTATGAAAACATTTATATAGTGCTATCGTTGTGAAAGAGTTTCATAGGCAAAAAGTAGTCTAAACTCTGTCCCAAAATAACTTCTGTGGGAACAAACTTATTTTAGTGTATGTGATTTTTCTGTATTTTTATGGCAGTATTTTAAAACTACCACCACTTGACAGATATGTCGCAAGAAATCGAAGCTGTGCTGACCGAGATGGAGAATTGTTTTCAGCTTCTGATGCCAGATCCCTTTGACTTCATGGCAAATGACACTGAAACAGTCAATTGGAGGACAGCTGAACTGGACAAAACTGTTTCCTGCTCTTCTGTGGAGAGGGCAGCTCAACAGGCACATTTCCTTGATGATAATGAGCAGCCTTGCTGCAGCAAGGACCTTCCTTCCATCTCTCTGGTTCCGAAAGCTGGTAACAAAAAAGACTTGAATAGCGAAATGGAGGAGAATGGAGGCATGGAAGACTCTTTAAATTCTGAGTTGACTTCTGCTGCTGCCAGTGGAGAAGATGACTATGCCACCTTTGTTCGGAGCCATGGTCTTGGATCTCATAAATACAGTCTCAATCTTGAAATAGCCACAGGTACTGGGATTCTGTGGAACATAATCATTAATTACAATACACTGCTTTTAATTAAAGTTTAAATGATCATCTTCACTTGTCAGCTAATAACCAAGTATTTAGAATCTGTTATAAGTACAGTCATACCTCGGGTTGAAGTAGCTTCAAGTTAAGTATTTTTGGGTTGCGCTCTGCGGCGACCCAGAAGTGACAGAGTGCGTTTCGCCACTTGCGCATGCGCAGACGCTCAAAATGACGTCATTTGCGGAAACGCGACATGCGCAGATGCACAATCGCATGTTACGTTTACTTCAGGATGCGAACGGGGCTCCAGAACGGATTCCGTTCGTATCCAGAGGTACCACTGTATGTTGCCGTTCCTGGGTGGAAAATATATTTGTCCTGGCCTGCTTTCCTCTGACTGTTGATTTTTGCAAGTAGGGCTTGAAAAAAAGGTTGGAAGATTTCAAATTAAGACCTATCAAGAGATCATCTGGCCTTTTTTCTACTGTTTTTCAGCATCTTCCTTATTTCAAGTGTCTAGTCATAGCAGAATAGGGCTCTGCCATGGGTGTCTACTTCATATTGTTTTTTTAAAAAATATCTGCTGCTGTTTTCTTTGTTGTTTTTTGTTGTTTACTGTAGTTTGTACATTGCCTTGAGAAATGTGTGGAAGGTGATGTATTAGTATTACTAATAGTTATTTAAGCGTCTAGTTACTCACCAAACATGTGGTGGCAGCCACTGAATTATAAAACCAGAATGGTGGGAGGAGAGATTGTATGGAGAAATATCCTATTGCTTTTAGGCGAACCTACTAAGTTGGAGGCTGCTAAGAGAAGAGAACCATGTATGCCACCTTGAGGTTAGAGGATAGATGAGATATAAATGTAATAAATAAGTAAATAAATTAATACTGTACCAAAACATTCTGTGAATTTGATATGCATTTGCTCATTGTCTGTTTTTCCCCTGCTAGATGTGAAATTGCAGGAGAATGAAGACAATACAGCCATAATAAATAACGCTACAGACGCTTATAAGCTCATCAGAAACAAATTCATGCCTTCTGTACAGTCATGGATTCAGGTGAGGAAAAACTCTTCCATTGAGAATAAAAATAAATTCTGTATTTTGTTTATTCTCTGTGTGTCAAAATGCTAATATGCTCATGTGGTGTTTTAGTTCCCCTGGGCTCTACACTAACTTCAGCATTCTTGAATTGAAAGCACATTTAGCATTGTTTTTTGTGAACTTGGAGCCTTCCAAACTTATAAAGGTAAAGGTACCCCTGCCCGAACGGGCCAGTCTTGGCAGACTCTGGGGTTTGTGCGCCCATCTCACATCTATTGGCCGGGGGCCAGCGCTGTCCGGAGACACTTCCGGGTCACATGGCCAGCGTGACAAAGCTGCATCTGGCGAGCCAGCGCAGCACACGGAACGCCGTTTACCTTCCCGCTGGTAAGCGGTACCTATTTATCTACTTGCACCCGGGGGTGCTTTCGAACTGCTAGGTTGGCAGGCGCTGGGACCGAGCAGTGGGAGCGCACCCCGCCGCGGGGATTCGAACCGCCGACCTTTCGATCGGCAAGCCCTAGGCGCTGAGGCTTTAGCCCACAGCGCCACCCGCGTCCTCCAAACTTATACTGATGTTTTATTTCTGAGCTGTGTTCAGTATTTGAGGGAGATGTCACACATTCCTTTATTTCCATCTCCTCTGATTTCAACCAAAACTTTCATAATCTCATGCTTTAAAAAGCTTTCATAAATTTCTATTCAAAAAGTTAACCTAGTGGAGAGAAGATTCTGTGTGTGTGCTTTCTTAATGGTGCAGTCAGCGTTATAGTTTCCCTGACAAGTACAGTAATGCTAGTTAAGGCAGAAAATGGACATTTATTGTAATCCTTGGTACTAGGATCTTAATCAGATGCAACAGGAAAATCTAGCCAGTCATTGTTCTTTTGGATTGGAAAAAGTAAGCACTGGTGGTAAGACAGAGTTACTTGGCTCCTACTCTGTTGTATTTTGATTGAAGAGAATAGGGTTTGGGTGGTTTCCAGGATGCTTGTAATATAGTTAATCTTAGGTAAGCCTTTCCTTTCTAAAAATTCTTGATATCAGAATACTTCTGCTTTGGAAATCACTGTTGGAGGACTGGCATTACATAGAATCAGAACTGCAGAGTTGGAAGAGACCTCAGGGGTCATTTAGTCCAACCCCCTGCAATCCAAGAATCCCAACTAGAACATAGATGACATATGGCCATCTAACCTCTGCATAAAAAACCTCCAATGAAGGAGAATACACAACCTCTTGTGGGAGTCTGCTCCACTGGTGAACAGCTCTTACTGTCATAAAGTACTTCCTAATGTTTAACTGGAATCTCATTTCTTGTAACTTGAAGACATTGGTTTGCTTTTTCATCTGCAGCACTTTAGATATTTGAAGGTGGCTGTTATATCACATCTCAGTCTCAGTCTCAACAACTTCCTCAACTGTTCCTCATAAGACTTAGTTTCGAGACCCTTTATCATCTTGATCACTCTCTTCTGCACATGTTCAGACTTGTCAATATCCTTCTTAAATTGTGGTGCCCAGCACTGAACACATGACTCCAGGTGTGGTTTGACCAAAGCAGAATAGAGTGGTACTATTACTTCCCTTGACCTGGACACTAGACGTCTGCTGATGAAGCCTAGAATAACATTAGCTTTCTCCCTGCTGCATCACACTGTTGACTTATGTTGAACTTGTGGTCTATTAAGACCCCTCGATCCTTTCCACATGTACTACTGGCAAGCCAGGTGTCCCCCATCCTATATTTCTGCAGCTGGTTCTTCCTGCCTAAGTGCAGAACCTTACATTTGTCCCTACTGAAATTCATTTTGTGAGTTTGGGCCCAGTTCTCCAATCAGTTAAGGTCATCTTGAATCCCAGTTCTGTCTTCTGCAGCATTAGCTACCCCTCCCAGTTAGGAGTCATCTGCACATTGGATGAGCATCCCACCAATCTTTTCATCTAAGCTCACAACATTATAAACAACCAGATCCTACCCCCCCCCCCATTATTTACCATCTCATCTAATAAATGTATTTCCCTAATATGAGTTTGGTGGTGACGGTGGCTACCTTTACTTTTTATTAACCAGCGGTGTGTGAAGCTGAATGGCACACAAATTAAATGTGCATAAGTTGCGAGTTATCTGTATTACAAATTCCCATGGCATGCCAAATGTGCATGAAATCTTGGCATGTATTTGAATGCCAAGTCAGCTAATGTTCCGGTTTTTATTTTTTAGTTGTTCACAAGGGCTGGAATAAATGATGAACATCTAAGACAAGCCATTGATCTTAAAAACAAATTGGAGCGTGCCACAGAGAAATGTAAGGAAATGAATATTGGTTTTAAAGACAGGAAGATGACAATGGTGAGTTAAGTTAAATATTTCTGGTATAGTTTGAGGAATATGTGACCTGAATTTAGAACATAATGTCGCAATATGGCCTCAATATGGCATATTGTAGTCTTGTATATACCTTGGTTATGCGGGGGCAGGGGGCGGATGTCCTTTCTAGAGACCAGGATCTTCCATTGTCTTGAACTGTTTGTAACTCATCCCAGAATCACGCTGCAATAAAAGGTGGGATTATAAATTTAACATGCAAATCGTTTTTTAAAATCTCTTTAAACTTTTCATAAAACTTAATATATTTGAACCTGCTTTTTATTAATTATCTAGATTTCTCTCTGAGCTTCATAGTTTGCTATGTCTTTAAATAGCAGAGCATTCGATTTTTCCTTATTGGTTTTGCTAAACTGTATGAATGAAGCATTCATGCACAGTAGTAATACAGTAATTAAGCTTTTAACGCAATATATACTGAACACAGCGGTAACTGAGATGGGGTGAGAGATTGCTGTAGAAAAATCAAAGTGGTCTCATCTTTTTATCAAATTGCTTTTCTTGGGGTAACTGATTTCACTTGTCCCCTAAAGCTGCTGTATTGGGTACTTTCACATATCATAAAATCAGCCATGCATTAGTCCTAGTCAACACACAGTATAGTTAGTCTTTTTGTGGTGGTTTTCCCATAGTGTGAACTCTTAAAGAATAATCTTCCATGATTATTAAAACTACATTTTAATAACTTCTACTTTTGCTTCCACATTTTCGTACCCACACTCTACCTGTCATTATATGAGGGGCCGCAATGCCTAAAGAGGGCTATGATCAGCCAATTTAGGACCAATTGAGCTTGGTCCTAAAATTGAGGAGCCGTTGACACACTAGTCCTCTATGTCTAAAATAAATTTTAAGTCAGTTCTGAGTAACACAGATTAGGCAAGACATAGGAAAGGAGAGCCTATGCGCTTACATCCTGAACATGTGGGTATTGGGGGGGGGCGTTGAGTCCAGCACTGTAGTCCTACTTCCCTCTCCCCACCTGTATGGTATACGCATAGAGAGGTACTGTGTAAACGCCTCTTAAGAAAACATAGAAAGCACTAAGTTCTCATTGGCTTATGAAAGAAGTTATGATCTACCCAAAAAATGTTCAGACATTTGAGTCTCCAGCAAAAGGGAATTCGACTGAGGAACCCCTCTTTACAACTGCAGAATGAAGGGGTGCAGTTATGACAGTGGTGAAAACAGAATGCATGTGATGGTAGATCATTCTTGCCATCAGTTGCCCTTACAGTGATGCGACAGAGATCAGTTGACAAGTCCATATGTTGTAAACAGAGCACTAAGTTCAGGATTCACAAAGGTCTCAGTAATAGTAGTAGTAATAATAATAATAATAATAATAATAATAATAATAATAATAAATATATTACTTCTACCCTGCCCATCTGGCCGGGCCTCCCCAGGCACTTTGGGTGGTAAAATGTCATGGCAGATGAAGCCATGCTCATAATTACAGTGGTGCCCCGCAAGACGAATGCCTCGCAAGACGGAAAACTCGCTAGACGAAAGAGTTTTCCGTTTTGGAGGTGCTTCGCAAAACGAATCTCCTATGGGCTTGCTTTGCAAGACGAAAATGTCTTGCGAGTTCCTGCTGGTTTTTTTCCTCCCCCCCTTTTTCTAAGCCGCTAAGCCGCTTATCAGCTGATCCGATAAGCTGATAAGCCGCTAAAAGCCGCTAATAGCGCTAATCCTCTAATCCGTCAATGGGCTTGCTTCGCAAGACGAAAAACCGCTAGACGAAGAGAATCACGGAACGGATTCTTTTCGTCTTGCGAGGCACCACTGTATAGGTTGTCAATTTGGGCCCTATGCTAAGCCATGGTTAAATTTTCTTAACCATTATCTGTTGAAATGTCTGAATGGAACCTTACCTATCTTTTTAAATTGGCACTGTATATGCCAAAACTGTGTTGGCTCTAGGCCCTTAGACTTATAAGACAATAAGATTCTGCAAAGGATGATCTGAATGTTTTTTAGGTTGAAGATGTAGCTAAAATTATTTCAGGTGGCCAGTAGAGGGAGCACATCCAGCATGCTGGGAGCTGCTTCTGCCCACATGATTTGAATATGTTTGTGGTGAATAGAATATTATAGCTCCCATCAATATTTAAATTGGAAATGCACTCATTTCTAGACAGTACCTTAAATTAGCTGTTCTTAACTAATGTTTTTATCTGTATGTATGGCATGAATCTTTTCCAAATATCTTCATAAGGCTAAAGTGTTAAATGCAAAATATCTCATAACTGCCTAGTATTTTTTACCTGTGCTACATTTCTTGGTAGTTATGCTTACTTATCATCTAATTCATTTCCAGTGCATAAAAACACAAAAGAAATTGGCTTTTGTAGCTTAAAATAAAAATAGCAGTATTTCTCTTCCCCTGCTTTAGTTTTGTGAAGGATATTGTTAAGAGTAATCTTATCAAAGATTGTGTTGTGAAGCATTGATAATCCACAAATTCTGTAAATAAGAGCTGAAGGATAGTTTACAAATGAAGGCACACATAAAAAGCTGTCACATGGAACTGACCTGGTGTACACATAATGTTAAACATGTGGTGGGTTCATCCCCCCAAAAAACGCATATTCAGAAGCCCCCCCCCCCCCGTGTTGACTGTAGTAATTGTTGTTGTTATTTAAATTTATATACCACCTTTTATTGAAAGATCTCAGGGTGAGATCAAGGTTTTATGCAACATAAAAACACAGGTAAATAATTAATATAAAGCAATGACCCCCCCCCACCTTCTTCCCATTGCCTCATTTAAAAGACTGTAGAATATTAATCTGCCAATTGGCAGAAGATTTGTTTCATCTGGCAAGCTGATATTCAGTAGAGCGGGATGTTGAATTCCACCCATGGTTTATTACCTATAGTTTATTAAACTATATTTTAATGTTACATGAAAGATCTGCAAAGAAATGCACATTTTTACATTTTCCCTCCATATCCACTCACACATGTAGTATAAATTTAGGGGGAAATGGCAACTTTTTCCCTGGTCAAGGTATCAGCTAATGTTCATTTGACCAAACTGGTTGCTGTTGGTTTAGTACATAAAAGGGGTGCCACCTATTTTCTGCGAATTCTCTGCATAACATAGGCTATAACATGAGGATTTCAGGGTTCTTGGGCAGCTCTTTCTCTGACCTTGGGGTGAAATGTGATCTCTAAATTTCAAAGATGCTTTCAGTGCAGGTGTGGCTAGTCCAGCTATCCTCATCAGTCCCAGCAAAGGTGGAGCAAGGCAAAGGGTGAACCAATGAGACGTCTCTTCTCCCCACTCCTGTGTAATGTGCAAACTGGCTCTAAGGAATATTGGTAGTCTTAGTACAGTACAGGTCAGAAATATGATGGTACAAGAATGAGTGCAATCAGGGGTGGAAATGAGATTAAAAGGCATTTTAATACATAGAGGGGGGATTGTCTTGGGGTGATTAGAGATGAGGTTGTGTTACTTAATAATTTGGCAAAAGTATATCCCTTAATAGTTACCCCTCACTTATTTTGTAATACTCATATGGATAAATTACAGTCCTCCCCCCCACAAAACATTCATAGAACTAAGATTTGTCTCAGATTTCGAAGCTTTTTTTTTTTTTTTACTACACGGTTCTGACGGCACCATGTAACTTACTAGCATATTGCATCAGGTACAGCAGAGGAATAATAGCATTATTATAATTCCCAGAGAAAAAATGGTCTTTCTTCTCTGGTCTTTTTTCTCTTTTTTTAGATTTTTAGATTTTTTGTTTATCTTTTGTAAGATGCTTTGAATATTGCTTTTACAGGCCAGTTTTCTAGGCTCAAAATAAGTGATGCTATTATTCTATTAAAATCTGGCTTGCTAGATTGCAGATCAGGCTTTTTATCATTGCTATGGAATTATCATCATCATCATCATCATCATCATCATTATTATTTATATTTATATACCACCTCTTCTTCCAAGGAGCTCAAGATGGTTCTCCCCATTTCATCCCTACAGCAATCCTGTGAGGTAGGTTAGGCTAAGAGATGGTGACTGGCCCAAGGTCACCCGGTGAGTTTCATGGCTGAGGGGGGATTTGAACCCGGGTCTCCCAGGTCCTAGTCCAACACTCTAACCATTATGCCACCCTGACTCTAGAATGGCCAGGTGAAATACAATTTCACTGCTATGTAGCTGCCTTGAATCACATAGGGTTATTTGGTTAGTAAGTAATACTCGCCTACATCCATACTGGAAAGAGGTTTAAGATGTTCTGAGCATAAAAGCTTTTCCTTGGAAGAAAGCGTGGCACAACTAAATAGATGCATGAAGGTGGCATTCTGCCCAGGTTTGTAGTTCCTAAGAAGCATCTGTCTTCAAAGCTTGTCTAAGCGCTTGGCAAGTTTAGACGGTCTGTATGTGTGGGTACCTTCCTTTGAAGCCTGTGATTTGGCTGTGTTGTATCAGTGAACTAGAATGATTTGTCTGCTTGGAGCACATCATGGCTTGTATTTCACCGGTGAATAATTGCGTCATGTTTGCATTTGTGGTAGAGGATGGTTCTAGGTGTGCCTTGCATCTTTGTTTGTGTGAACTGGTTGTGTGGTTTTGCTGACATTCTCCACCCATTTTTCACGTAGCATGCTACCTCTGAAGGCTCAGAGGTCACAGGAAGGGCCAGAGCAGAGAGCTCTGTGGGGCTCTGCTGGGCTCTTGGCTCCAGAGGGGCTAGCCTTTGTTTGACTCTTAAGCCAGTGGTGCACAGCATTTAATAAGGCAGCAAGAGGAAAACAAGGGGTGTCTTCCCTCATTCTCCAGAGAAAGGGGGCAGCAGGCAAAGGCTGTTTAATCCAAAACAATAAGCCTTGGCTGTAAACGAACTTGGAGTTACTGTGGCAGTGTCCACTAGAGGGTAGGCAAAGGCAAGAAAAATAAAGCATTTTTTAAAAAAATTTGGGAGGGGGAGGAATGGAAGTTTCTTCATTCCTAAGTTAGAGTCTTGCTCCCCCTGCCCTTTTGCCTTGTGGTCTTGCTCTCTTTTCCAAAGGAGGGAGACTTGCATCTTGGTGCCATCTCAGTTCGTAGCTTTCTGAGGCTGAAGACTTTCCTCCTTGCTTGGGTCGCTGCTGAAACCGGTTTCTCTCTACCTAACAGTCTCCAGAAGCTCCTCCTCTGTGAAGGAAACAGGTTCATTTTGACTGCCCCCCCCTTCCTTTTTCTTTTGGCTGCAGGTGGTTTTCTTCAGTGAGGAGAGGGTTGGCCCAGGGAGGAGTTGCCATCTTGGGCAACCTGAATCAAGTTGGGTGGATGGGAGAACTTACAGTACCCCATTACACTGCTCAACTTCGCGGTCCATTTTAGGGAACTAATATTCAGGGTGCAGATCATAGCCCTAACTACCTTTTACAGCAGATGATTCCCACTGCAGCCTACTTTTAAAGAATATTAGCAAGATGCTTGTCTCTGTGATGGATAGATTAAAGAAAGAGTCCAGGTATGTTCTCAGTAGAGACCACCCTTCTTTCCCTGTTAGAGATGAGGGGAGAGATCTTGCCTATTACAGTGGTGTCCTCAACTGCTACACTTTTTCACATAGGAGTAAACGGCAGGGGTTGACTATAATGTACTTGACTAAGTACATTATAGAGGTCCCAACATTCCTATCCTCCTTCCAGCTCAGATCTCAAAACCAGCCTCTTGTCTGTTTCACATTAACCAAAGTTGCCTGCATTCCCGTTCTGGGCAGTCTTCTCTTTCTGACTTAAACGATGTTGTTGGTAATTAAAGCTTGCCATATCAAAACACTTACGCAACATAACATGCCTAGGGAAATAATTAGGCAAAGCAACATTTGTGTGAAACAAAATTTCAGGATGAAATAAAAAAATTCCTTCCAGTAGCACCTTAAAGACCAACTAAGTTAGTTCTTGGTATGAGCTTTCGTGTGCATGCATACTTCTTCAGATACACTGAAACAGAAGTTGCCAGATCCTTCTATATAGTGAGAAGGTGGGGAGGGGTATTACTCAGAAGGGTGGTGGGAATGGGAGATTGGCAGATAGCTGAGATGAGCCTGTTGACGACTCTTAATGACTGCAATTTCAGGATGTTGCTTAAACATCTTGCTCATCTCAACATGTGTATAGGTGGGTCACTTTTTGCTGGATCGTGCCCGGTCTTCCATGCTAGTCCTACTCAAAATAGACCTATTGAAATTAATGGGCATGACTGACTTAGGCTCGTTAATTTCAGTGGGCCTACTCTTGAGTAGAACTTAATTGGATACAACCTCATTTTTCCTGGTAACATGGATGATCAAGAAAGTTGTAATTTTTTTGTCTGATAAAAATTAGAACCCCACCATAGAACTAACTCATAGCAAAATGGAGGAGGATTAACAATACTTTGTAGCGCTTTGTGTTTAAGCAAGGTAGTGCATACAATACTCCTTTATCTCAGTAAGCAATAAAATTGTTCCCAACAGGATCTTGTTGGACAAATTTGGAGCTACTTAATAGGCTTAATAGGGAAGGTAAGGGAAGGGGAAAGGGAAATACCGTCGTACCTCCGCTTATGTAGCCCTCCGGTTACGTAAACTTCAGGATACGTAAGCAGCAAACCCAGAAGTACATTTCCGGGTTTTTGCCACACGCGCATGTGCAGAAGCGCTCTACTACCGTGTGCGCAGAAGCGGTCTCTCCGGTTGTGAAAACCTCAGGATCCGGCTGGATGTCCGGAATGGATCCCACCCGCAACCGGAGGTACCACTGTAATGGTCAGACACTGATTGCCCATCGAGAGGAACAAACTCTAGTACTATAAAGCCAACCTGGAAGTTCTGCCATCACCCTTCTCCATACATTGTTGATATATACTACAGGCGAAAACAGATATATGCGCCTCCAATTGATGCACGACTGCACACTTGTGCATCGCAGCAACTTGGAAGTGGCCGGAAAAGGAGGTGGAACCAGCTTATGGGTGTTTCACTATTGTGCGCGGTGACCCGGAATACAACCCAGGTGCAAATTGTGGTTGCCTATGCAGATAAAGAGCTCTTCTAAGAGAGCAGTCTTTTAATTTTGTACAAGAAAAGCAGCATACAAATACAGTAAGTAGTATTCTGAATTCACAGTGAATTCCTAGCCCAGTGTTTTCCTGCAGTTTTAAGAAAGAGAAAAGCAAATTGTTTACAGATTGGTTAATGTGACATTTACATTTATGATTTAACAGGTGTAGAAGTTGTAAAAATCTCATTTCCAGTAAGGTACCTTGTTTTGCCCTATATTGTCAGTCATTCCAAAAGGCTTTTATACTCTGCTAATGAACACTACGTGATTTGGTTACACAAATTGTAGTTTTCCTTCATTTAAGATGACTTGACTATATTTTACATCATGGCTGAATTCAAAATGCATTCACATAAAGTTGCCCATATAAATTGGTTCCACTGCAGTAAGTATTAATTCCTTGGCAAAAAAAAAATTCCCCCTCTCCTCTTGGAAAAAATATTTAGTTGACTGTGAGTAGATGCACATGAAATATTGGTAGGTGGAATAATTTGCAAGATCTTCCAGTGAGGGTATTAGCATATAAATAGCAGATGCAATGATGACCATCACAGCTGAGTACATTTAATTTTTAGTTTATAAGATAAAATGGGTTTTTAAATGCATAGTCATCAAGCCTGCTGAAAGACAAATGAAGTTTAGAGTTCACTTATCTGAGGAGGCCTTACATCATGTTAGAGGAAGGAAAACCAAGCCTGCCACATAGCCATACCTGAAAGAAAGAGATTTGATTTCTTGGGCTGGGGGAAAGGAATGAAAAGTGTTCAGAAAGGCAGAACAAGGAATCTGGCAACAAAATGTTAATGATCCCAGATGCAGTGAGCAATTAGCTGTAGCTTCTTGTTATATACACATGCACCTCACCATATCTGTGAATTCTTGGCCATTGCTTTTGCTTGTATAATACAGTTTTTTCAAGAGTCGGCTCCAGCAGCAGTAGAAAGAAAAGTGAATATAGAAACGCTGTGTCTCTGGCAATATGGCCACTGCACATTGATCAAAAGATTGCTCATAGGCTCTACCCTCTAGCCCTAGTCTCTTCATGAGGGAGCTATTTTCAGAGGAAGAACTAGGAAGGGAGGGAGACACTGTTTGCCATCAGGGGGTGGTTGGTTTCATCTGTGCTCGGGGGCATAGCTGATTTTAAAGGTACCACTTTAGCTAATGGGGCCTTCTGCGCCGCCGCTGTGCGATTTCTGTTCTCATCCTGAAGCAAAGTTCTTAACCCAAGGTACTATTTCTGAGTTAGCGGAGTCTGTAACCTGAAGCGTCTGTAACCCGAGGTACCACTGTAGTTGCTCTTAAAAAGGCATTTATGTGTTAACTAGTTGCCTCAAGGTGGGGGTTCACTTCCTCTTGAAAAGAATGCTGTGTGGATTGGCAGAATTGACAGCTGGATGTGGATTCTGACGTGCATTGGATGAGCTTCAGCCATGTTTGTTGTACTGCACGGGATGCACCAGCTAAATCCTGCTTATTCATCTTAGCTGGATGGAGTGTGAGCTTTACTTACTTCATTACTTAGTGCTTCTTAATGGAGCTGGGGGTCTTTTTAAGGGACTATTGCTAAGGATTTACTGGCCCTCAAGGGCAGCTGCCAAGTGTGTGCTTTCGGTGGAGAGAGTGAGAACTGGAGTGCTGGGCTGGCTGAAGTACAGTGAGTTAGCAGAGGGAAACTGAAGCCCTATGAGTGTTTGTTGGCACAAACCTGCTGCTCAGGTGTGGAATCCTAGGCATAAGGTTTTTCTGGCTACACAGTACAGGATTTTGCATCAAGCAAGCAGATTTTTATGGAAAGAAAGGGAACTCGATACTGCAAACTGAAATAGTAAAGTTCATTACTACCTGCCTCTTTTAAGCACTTATCTTTGCTTACTTACAAATGAAGAAAAATGCGACTTGCTTTAAAAGGATACAAAAACGAACCTTTTCCTATCTAGGAGCTGAGGCTTAATTTCTCATAGTTAGCTAAGCAGTTAAATATTTTTTAGAGGAAATATGAATTTAATAAATTCCTCAGTGAATTCAAGGGTGCAGACAATAAGCATAATATTTTATGAAAATGACCCTCATATTTAAAACCTGGCATTATATGTTATGCATTGTAGCACCAAGTCCACATCTACCTTTTAGAAAATTAAAACACATAAATTCTGTTTAGTGTTTGATATGCACTGCACTAGCTGAAAGCTATAATGGCCCTAAAACCTTGGGTTGCTTTTCACCTTTCATAAATTCCTGGGTAGATTCTATACAAAAAATAATTTTCAGCTCCGTGGCTCATTGTTATTCAAACGTGATTGATTGTCGTCATTTACTCAGTGAGGAAGTTAAGTGCTCCTGTCATTTCCAAAGAGTATAATTGGGACGTTTCACAGGTCAGTGCTAGTGACAGGTTTCCCTTTTGATTAGTGTTGGACTGATAACAAAAATTACAGTTTCCTATGATTAATGCTTCCTATAGTGCCTAAATGCACTGCTCATGGATTGTGCCTAAACAAAGTGACTTTGCATCTTATTATTTCTCTTTTCAGCAGAGCTCTGCGAGGGTCTCAAAGTTTGGGAACCTGCAAGTGTGCAGCAGTGTTGACCCCTCTGGTTTCCGATCAGGTTCTTGCACTAGGAATTTGACTGAGGCCTCTTTAGCCTGGCTTCTCTGTGTGCCCATGTGAAATCAAATCTGGGAACGTCTTTAGAAACGTTAAAATAAAAAAAATCCTTCCAGTAGCACCTTAAAGACCAACTAAGTTAGTTCTTGGTATGAGCTTTCGTGTGCATGCACACTTCTTCAGATACACACGTTGTGTTTCTAAACACAATTTAAATTATTTGTATTCTGTCATACATGGATGCTTTGCTTGTCAGTGGTCCTTCATAAAGGAGAATTTGACTCTTTTTGCTTGTGGTTTGAAAGGGGTTTTTTATACTTCTGAGTTAAAACTTTTCTTATGAAATACACACACACACACATTTCCCTATAAAAGAATTGCCTAGTAATTATGTCCCTCAGAGTTCTATTTTCTAATTTATTTGACCGAAGCTGTTACCTCTCGATATATAATCTTCCCAGCTAGTTTGGAAAAAGTAATGTACTCAGCACTGGAGTTTAATGTCGACCCTATAATTAGTTAAGCTAGGAGAAACTTTGATAATTGTTATAGGTGAATGGCCTTTCTCTCATCACCAGGTAAAAGTTAAAATGTTTAAAAGAGAGCAGGAAAGAACGCCTTCTGAATCTAGTGTTAAACCACGCCTTACTTTTTGTCTTAATAAAGAAATTCCTTCCAGTAGCACCTTAAAGACCAACTAAGTTAGTTCTTGGTATGAGCTTTCGTGTGCATGCACACTTCACATTTTTTGTCTTAAGTTACTGTTATATAAAAGTCTCCAAACATCCTCTTCCCAAAAATCTTCATCTCTCTCTCTAAAAACACAGTATGTTTTATAAAAGTGTGGGTTAGTTGTTGGTTCATGAGTAATGCAGCAGCTCAGGGGCTTGATCCAGTGTAGGAAATGAAAGGTAGGGGTGTGTGTGTGTGTGTGTGTGTGTAAGTGTAAGTGTGTAAGTAAGGCTGCCTCTGCATGCACAATTAGATGCATTCCTAGGCTGGACAGCTAGAATATGGCAGATCACTGTCTGAAAAAGTAACTCTGCACCACAGTCTATGCAGAGGAGAGACTAGTCACAATCAATTACTACCATTTATTAGATACGGAAGGAACGTGGGTGGCTCTGTGGTCTAAACCACAGAGCCTAAGGCTTGCTGATCAGAAGGTCGGCGGTTCGAATCCCCGCGACGGGGTGAGCTCCCGTTGCTTGGTCCCTGCTCCTGCCAACCTAGCAGTTCGAAAACATGTCAAAGTGCAAGTAGATGAATACCGTATTTTTCGCTCCATAGGACGCACTTTTTCCCCTCCAAAAATGAAGGGGAAATGTGTGTGCGTCCTATGGAGCGAATGCAGGATCCTCGGCTTCGCCGCGAGGCGCCTGACCTGGAAGCCGGAGGAGGAACAGAAGGGTCTCCTTCTGTTCCTTCTCCCGTTTTGCAGCGACGCGCCTTTCCAGCGAAACCGGAGGAGGAACAGAAGGGACTCCTTCTGTTCCTTCTCCAGCTTCGCTGAAGGGCGCTGTGCCTTCTCCCTCTCTGCGCAGCGCCTCTCCTGTGAAGGAGAGGCGCTGCGCAGAGAGAGAGAGAAGGCGCAGCGCCCCTTCAGCGACGCGCCTTTCCAGCGAAGCCGGAGGAGGAACAGAAGGGACTCCTTCTGTTCCTTCTCCAGCTTCGCTGAAGGGCGCTGCGCCTTCTCCCTCTCTGCGCAGCACCTCTCCTGTGAAGGAGAGGTGCTGCGCAGAGAGGGAGAAGGCGCAGCGCCCCTTGAGCAACGCGCCTATCAAGCGAAGCTGGAGGAGGAACAGAAGGGTCTCCTTCTGTTCCTTCTCCAGCTTCGCTGAAGGGCACTGCGCCTTCTCCCTCTCTGCGCAGAGAGAGAAGGCGCAGCGCCCCTTCAGCGACGCGCCTGTCCTGGCTTCTGCTTTAGCCCTGCGCAGCCTCTTCGGGCATCCCGCTGCCCTGAAGAGGCTTGGCGCGGTTATCCCAGAAGCCAGAACAGCCACAAGGTATCCCAGAAGCCAGGTCCCTCTTGCTGTTCTGGCTTCTGGGGTTCAGAATAAGTTTTTCTTGTTTTCCGCCTCCCAAAACTAGGTGCGCCCTATGGTCCGGTGCGCCCTATGGAGTGAAAAATACGGTAGGTACCGCTCCGGCAGGAAGGTAAACGGCGTTTCTGTTCGCTGCTCTGGTTTCGCCAGAAGCGGCTTAGTCATGTTGGCCACATGTCCCGGGAAAACTGCGGACAAACGCCAGCTCCCTTGGCCAGTAAAGCGAGATGAGCACTGCAACCCCACAGTCGTCCACGACTAGACCTAACGGTCAGGGGTCCCTTTACCTTTATTAGATACAGAAGTAAAGAGTCCTCTACAACTGTAAAGGCATATTTGTGCCTCAGAGCAAGGGCTTAAGCTTCCACGTGCAATTTCTAGCTTTCCTTGTATGCTGTAAGTCAAATAAACATAACTGAACACTGTTTGTTGTTTATATTGTCAGAATTTTGGTTGGTTTAAAAAAATTGGGGGGAGGGAGAAGATAAAAGCAATAACTCGAGCTTTGATATGGACTTGGAAACCTACTGGGAGTAAATGCATATCAAATAATGATGGAATAACAGGCCCTTATCAACAGCCCAGCAGCAACCAGCGGAACCAACTGTTGTTTCTGAATATTCTTCAAGGGCACATTGACTAGGTATCGTGGTTCAGCCTCAGTGGTCTCAGACCCTGCAGCAGTGGGAAATCACGTCTTCCTCTTTCAATTTAAGGACTAACAGTTGGCATGAATAAATAAAAAAAATCCTTCCAGTAGCACCTTAAAGACCAACTAAGTTAGTTCTTGGTATGAGCTTTCGTGTGCATGCACACTTCTTCAGATACACAGTTAATACCCCTGGTGGCTGAAGAAGTGTGCATGCACATGAAAGCTCATACCAAGAACTAACTTAGTTGGTCTTTAAGGTGCTACTGGAAGGAATTTTTTTATTTTGATAATAAGGGGAGTTTGTCCTTTGTTGCCAGATGTTATTCTTTCAGGAAAAGTAAATGCAGGTGTTGGAAAAGGAATGTACCTAAAGAAAAAAAAGGGGGGGAGTGTGGGTCCTGAAGCATAGAGGGTGGGAAACATGTGGGATGCCGGATGATAATAAATAATAATAATAATAATAATAATAATAATAATAATAATAATAATAATAATAATAATAATAATAAATTTTATTTATATCTCTCCCTCCCCAGCCGAAGCCAAGCTCAGAGCGGCTAACATCAAATGTATAATACATTAACATAAAATCAGACAATCAGTTAAAATACATCCTCAAATCAGATCAGGATCAGAATAAAATCCAATCGGATGGCAACCCGCAGATTAGGGTTGGGGACCTTAAATGCTCACCAGGCCCAACTGTTTGTGCTGAACTTATATGGGCCTGTGAGAAAAAATTGGGAGGCCCCTTCATGCAAGTTCTTATGAAAGGGGAGAGGGAGTCAGACTGAACCCCGACCAAAGGCCTGGCAGAACAGCTCCGTTCCATATAGTGTTCTGGTTAACGCTGAAAATAAAACCGGATGGCAGCTTTTCAGAGGTGCCTGTTGTAGCTGAAGCGCTTATGTGCGGGATGTTCACATGGGGTGTCCGCTGGGTGTTTTCCGTGTTTCTTCAGTGCTTTTGACTTTTCTTCATAGATGAAAGCAACAGATGACAGTGACGAGGAGGATGAGTTTGTCGACGTCCCTGAGAAGGAGGGCTATGAGCCCTACATTCCAGACCACCTTCGTAATGAATACGGTGAGTTTGCTCAGCTGTGAAAAGCTTCATCACTGCATGTTACTACTGCGCTAAAGCAAATAAACAGCCATTACAAGGTAATAAAGCGATCAGTGGGGTGGGTAATCTTTCCGACTGCTGTGAGGAAATCAGTACATAGACAGGGGGAGCAAGACCGACTTTACAAAAACAGAAATCCTCTAGGAGTCAACTTTGGTCAGGCCAGGAGGCTTATTTTATTCACTCATATTTCACTGTAGCTTTGAACCAAGAATTGCAGCGTACGTACGTGTGTGCACCTGTGTGTGTGTGTGTCCATGCACAGGATAATTGTTTAATCAGGTGCACAGAACAGGATACAACCATCTGATAGAGCAGTGTAGAATTTGTATAACTTGTTGCAGGTCATGCCACTTTTTGAGGGGACCAATAAACCCAGGGTGTCTGTACAAAACCTCATACAAAGGTTGAGAAGAAAAAATATTCTCCTGGCTTTTATTTTAAAGCCTCATGTTTTTAAAGTCACATGCATTTTAGATCATATCCCTCATTGTATAAGGCCACTGTTTGTGTTTATCCCCAGTTATTTGTAATCTTCTTTTTCGTGGGTCTGTGGGTTTTGGAAGCTTAGCAGCTTTCGGTATATCACAGAGGAAGAAAATGTTTTAATCTGGAAACAGAGCTTTGACTGCTGAGCGGGTTTTCGGTTCATATTTTAGAATACCGTAGGACTTGCTGAAACAGTGCTATGATAAAGTGAAACAACTTCTTCCAGTAACTAGTGTTTTTTCAGGGATGTTAGTAACATAACTGCAGAAAGAACAGGCTGCAAGATTTCATAGTGACACTGTGAGCAGCAGCAATCTTTGACTTGTTTGTCATCTAAGCATCTATTCAGACCGATCTCAAGACTGGTCATGCATAAGCAAGCCATGTTTTGTCAATCTTTAATGTGCCAGAGTTTGGCAACACATTTGCCCAAATTATTGGCTCAGGAAAATCTCTAGATGTCGTAGCCCCCCAAACCCAAGGAGTTAATTATCCCACCCCAATGTGAAATGTGAGTTAATACAGCTTCTTTGGCTCTCATGCATGTCTTCAGATTCCAGTCAGAATGGAATTGCCATTAAGATGTGCATGTTTATTAATGATCCTTAAAATTCTATATACTTGATTCTTTATCTGTCTAAAATTAACTACCAAAATAACCTTAACTCCTCTGTCTTTATTCCAACTATATGGTCTCGAAAAGCTTCTTAGTGACCTGAGTTCTATTAATCACATGCCATTCAATTTTTGTGACTGCAGTTTTAGAATAGTAAAAATGATAAATTCAGTTTAAATTTGCCACTCGTTCCAAAGCTTAGCAGGCTCTCTCTGCTCTCGGGAATGTTTGCTACTGTTCTTTGTAAAATATCAGTCTTTCTTATTGTTCTCTTGTGGAATCTTCAGAGCACATTTTTGTGCATATTTACTCAGAAGTAAGTCCCACTCTATTCAGTGATGCTTACTTCCAGGTAAGTGTGCATAGGATTGGAGTAAGCGCCAATATTGGAGGTAAGCTCCAATATTCTTGTGCTGATAAGTGTTCATATTTAATACAGTGGTGCCCCGCAAGACGAAATTAATTCGTTCCGCGAGTTTTTTCGTCTAGCGAATTTTTCGTCTTGCGAAGCACGAAATCCCATAGGAATGCATTGAAATTCAATTAATGCGTTCCTATGGTCAAAAAAAGTCCAAACAAAGCCAAATTTGGTACAACAAGAGTTTATTAAGTGCTCTTTAAAGTCACACATACTGTAAAGAGCATTTCAAAAATTGAAGGAACAATAAATTAAGTTTCTAAACATGACAGAAAAACATTTAAAAATCAACAAAGTGTACATTTTCTAAGACTCTGGGGGACAACTCGAAGAAGGTTCCTCTTCCACTCTTTGCTTCTTGCTGAAGAACCCCCTCCTCAACTGTTCCCCCAGCCACCCACCACACAGAAATTCAAATCCAGAATTTTTTTAAAAAAACAGCAGAATAGGCCAATGGTCACAGAAAATCATAAAAATGCAGGAAAAAACCACACAAGCTTCCAGATTCTTGCAAACCCCTCAACAACTGTTCCCACAGCCACCCACCACACAGAAATTCAAATCCATATTTTTTAAAAAAAAAAACACAGCAGAGTGGCCCAATGGTCACAGAAAATCATAAAAATGCAGGGGGGGGGGGAAACAAGCTTCCAGATTCTTGCAAACCCCTCCCCAACACCAAGTCCTTGAATTCCAAACACCCAAAATCCAAAACCCCCCCAAAAAAGTTTTAAAAATTTAACTTATCAAATGGCTGCAAAAGAAGTTTTGGAAAAGCTTCAAAAATCACCAAAGTCTTCAAAAACCTCAAAAAAGGCTACCACACTGCGTTCTATGAGTTGCTCCTCGAAGTCAAGTCGCAAGTGTATTAACGGTGTTAAGAAAAAGGAAACAAACTTGCAAGACGTTTTCGTTTTTCGTCTTGCGAAGCAAGCCCATAGGGAAATTCGTCTTGCGAAGCAGCTCAAAAAACGCAAAACCCTTTCGTCTAGCGAGTTTTTTGTCTTGCGAGGCATTCGTCTTGCGGGGCACCACTGTATGTGGATATCAGCTGCATAAACAACTTTTAAATGCTTTCTTGCCTTTGCTTCCAACCAGTTGATTGATTAATGAATCACATTTAAATGAGATTTTTTTCAATTAAGGTTTGTTTTGAAGATTCTAGAAGAAATTGAGATTTCTCTTAAGGGTGAAAACTTGCAGTGTATTGCGCAAAAGCTTGTTGGGATTAAAGGTGATATTTAATACTTAATCACTTAACTGGATAATATTCCCAATTACTTTGGATACAGACTTGAAGAAAAAGGCTGCTTTTAATTAATTTATTTTCTTTCATCAAATTTGGTACTGGTATGAGGAAGACAGCAATATGGCAGGCCCTTGAAGAGTCCATAATCTTTATTCTCAGCTTCACTGATTAATCTGAGGACATTTTTAAGGTGTGCTTAAGGCTTTCATTGATTGATGACACCAATTAATCAATTAAAGCCTGCAGCCCTAATTTAACAATGACATTTAGAGCTTTCTACCTCCATGAAATCTTTGCTTTCACACTCATCAGCCCTTTCCTGTTCTTAGAGTTTAGTCAAGATTCTGGCTGACATCCCCTGTGCTTTATATATCTAGCAGTCTAAGCTTAGAAACCCATTTGAAGAAATAGGGCTGTTTTCCAAGGGCACGTTAACCAAAATAAGACTTGTATTCACTTATGTGTGCTGATTTTTAACAAGTGGTTTGTGCGTTGAAGTGGCACATGATAGTGACTGAAACATATGCACACATATATGAAATCACGATAGCCTTGGTTTTTGTACTTCTGTTGAATGCAGTTCAGTAGAAACTGCTTTTGTAAACCACATAGAGGTTTCTTGCAATCAAGCGGTGTACAACAATTATTATTATTATTATTATTATTATTATTATTATTATTATTATTTATACCCCGCCCATCTGGGTGGGTTTTCCCCAGCCACTCTGGGCAGCTTCCAACAGAACACTAAAATACAATAACCTATTAAACATTAAAAGCTTCCCTAAAATTTATGAAATAAATAAATAATAAATAATGGATGTGTAGCTAGGCTATCTGTGTTCAGAAAGGACCATAGTTGACTCACCAACCAAAAGCAGATGTAGTCACTCCTAGCCATTGAGATCACCTGGACTTCAAGTGACAGTGATTATTCCTAGAGTACTCTAAACTCCATCAAGTGGACCATGGGTAGGCAAACTAAGGCCCAGGGGCCGGATCCGGCCCAATCGCCTTCTAAATCCAGCCCGCAGACGGTCCGGGAAACAGCAGGTTTTTACATGAGTAGTAAGTGTCCTTTTATTTAAAATGCATCTCTGGGTTGTTTGTGGGGGCCTGCCTGGTGTTTTTACATGTGTAGAATGTGTGCTTTTATTTAAAACGCATCTCTGGGTTATTTGTGGGGAATAGGAATTTGTTCATCAAAAGCAGACTTTACCACTGAGCTTGCCAGATGAAACAGTCTCCCTGTCCTTCCCACCCCCTCCCAACAGTGTTCTGGGGGTTCTCCAACCCCCACCCCTTGCGCCAATTTCGGGGAGCATGGGGAAAGGAGGCAAAGCTCAGGTAGTAGTTCTTGTGAGGAGCTTCTACTCACACTGAATACCACCCTATAGGAACCGCCCTGAGACCTCCAGGTATAGGGCAATATATAAATTCAGTAAACAATAATAATAGGAAACTTGGTTTAAATCAGTGTTAGTTTTTGTTTCATTGTGATTTTTCAATCAGTGAATTCTGCTTCCTGTCTAGATGGCTGATATGTTGATTTATTCTTTTTATTTTCTCTATTTTATATAGATAGATAGATAGATAGATAGATAGATAGATAGATAGATAATTTTTCAGTTACACCCTCCATCGATATATATTTCGTTTTCATTGGTATGGGTGTTGGAAATGTGTTGCGCAAACTGACTGTTTTAATAAAGTTACTGCCATCAAGCATTAATTAGGACTGAATGTAGTCATGCACAGCATTGCACACTGGGTACGCACATGAGAGTTGCAAACAAGACATATGACATGTACAATAAAGTATGGAATATTTTCTAAATGAATGAAATATCTTTATCACGGTCTTATGATCTATTCATATTGGAACACATAATGCAAATAAACAACAACAAAGTAGGCAAGTGGACCCTGCAGTTTATCCAAAGAAATTGAGCTCAATACACATAGCGATAATTAAAAAAGCCATTTGCTCAGTAATATATAGGACCTTGTATGGTAAACAGTTCATAACCAAACTCTCATCTGAATACCCCAGTAAACTGACCAGAAGAATGTCCCAAATTACAATAAAATATAGAATATTAAAGTACATCTATTATGATTCCAAGGACTCTAGCATTATATGATCACAATCTATATTGAAACAGGATTCTTCGAAATTTTACCCTTGATTAGAACATGGAATATTTTAAGAAAGAATGTGCTTAGGAACACAAATAAGAGGGAAAGTAACTTAATTGGGCAGGGCTCCTGAACCATGGGGAAACAAGTTTTATTAGCCAGCATGTTCAGTGCTCAGGACTAATGGGAGTTGCATTCCAGCAGCATATGGAGCAGAGACAGGCTAGCAACCCCTGCTTCAAATACCGTGTTTTTTGCTCTATAAGATGCACCAGACCACAAGACACACCTAGTTTTTGGAGGAGGAAAACAAGAAAAAAAATATTCTGAATCTCAGAAGCCAGAACAGCAAGAGGGATCGCTGTGCAGTGAAAGCAGCAATCCCTCTTGCTGTTCTGGCTTCTGGGATAGCTGCGCAGCCTGCATTCACTCCATAAGACGCACACACATTTCCCCTTACTTTTTAGGAGGGAAAAAGTGAGTCTTATAAAGCAAAAAATATGGTACTTATTGTTGCCCAAGCATTAGAAAAGACTCAAGATGATATACCAAGTAGGCAAGTTTTATTTACAACTTAAAACATTTAAAAAATAAATGAATTAAAAATGGTTGGGCTCTTTGTGCAGTCAGTGGGTGGGGTGTGTGTTGGTGTCTAAAGCCATCAGTTCACAATCCTTGTACTAACTAATCCCGATTCACACATGCACAAACCCACAGAGCTATACAATACTTTCTTGATGAGTCAGTGTTCAAATACGCCAAGTCACAGTCTTAATTTAATGGACAAAATATATGTTTCGAGTTAGTTATGTTTTGCTTTGCACTGGGGTCCCCCCCCCCAAGGTAAAAAGTTACATAAATAGTTTTTAATATGTCAAAAAGTACATTCTAACTGCAAATTAAGGCAAGAATTGTGAGTTTGAATAGAGATTATAATAAGAGAGAGGGGAGGAGTGAGTCCATTTGAGTTTCCATGTGCAAGATAAAATGTAAATTTGTAAAAGAATTTAGGTGATTAGACAACTGAAGTGTGAAGACATAACCCATTAAGGGGTGTCATGCCAAATTAACATTACCAGGGTTTTTAATGACCTCTCATTTGTATAATCCTTATTTACACTTGCACCTGATCTCTCAGGATGGCAACCATTTTGCAGTTTGCTTGTTGTTTTGTATGCCTGTAGTCATATAAGCTGACACTCCAGTCTTCCTCTGTCTGGAATGCATACATAAATGGAACACCAAGAGCGATTTGACTTGTGAAAGGGTGGTTTTAAAGAGCATGCAGGCAACAGTTGTAACAACAATAGATGGATATGTTCTCAGGCAAAAAACTGTTGTGTGTAAACAAACAAACAAACAAACAAACAAACAAATATGTACCTCTGCATGTAATGCAATACTGAATATGCAATAATAGATCAATAATTTTCCAGGCTGCAGACTATCACTTCTTCTTACTAGCAAACTCAGGTGACAGGTGAAGGCAGAAATGGAACCAAAAAGGGGCTACTGATAAGCAAGACTGAAAGGTCAGAATGCTTGGAGAAATTTCTAGGGTTGCACTAAATAATAAACCTAGCAGGGCAACTCCCTCATATTCCTATGAGAGGGGAAGATCCATTGCAACATTTTCTTGCAGATCCCACTCCCTCCCCCCTTACATGTGGTTCTCTTGGAATTGTAATTTCCAGCCTATTTGTTTTAATTACATTGGCAAAAGTTTTATTCTTTATACAATATCCTTATTAATAAAAATAATAATTTATTATTTATACCCCGCCCATCTGGCTGAGTTTCCCCAGCCACTCTGGGCGGCTTCCAATCAAGTGTTAAAAACAATACAGCATTAAATATTAAAAACTTCCCTAAACATGTATACTCCTTTGTATAGCTACAAAACAGTGTGATGTACAGACATGGTTTTGTAGACATGCAAAGGAGAACATATGATTAAGGACATTGTATAAAGAATAAAACTTCTGTCAAAGTAATTAAAACAAATAGGCTGGAAATTACAAGAGAACCACGTATAAGGGGGGACAGGACTCATTCAGCTGCTACTTGATAAATAATTTCTGCATGGTAGACCAATTGCGTGCTCAGAGTACTATCCATGAAACATGAATTGTTGCCAAAAACTGTTTGTATGGAGTAGGATCCCGATGTCTCCACTTCAGTGTCAGTGCTGCACCTCTTTTACAGCTGCTACACACTGGATTGGCATTTTCATCAGAGCTATCCAATACAATCACCACATCTGCTTCCTGGTCAGTTACTTCTATTTCAGGCACCATTAGTGTATATATATGAAAATAGGATTTTATGTCACAGTGTGCGTCATTTTAAACTTGCTTGTATTGAATTGCATATGCCATGTTACTTCCCATTCACCCAGTTTGGAGGGATCTGTTTGGAGCCCCTCACAAACCCTTTTTGTTTTAACCACCCTGAACAATGCATTATTAGCCGCAAACTTGGGTGCCTTGGCACCTTTAACTAGATCATTTCTGTAAAAGCACAGGTCCCAATATGAATCCTTGAGGGCAGTGCTGGATTTACGCATAAAGCTAAACAAACTATAGCTTAGGGCCCCACTCTCTTGGGGGCCCCGAAAAAATCCAAAGGAAAACAAAAACTGGATGCACATTTCCAAAATAGAAGATAAAAAAAAAAAATTACTTTGGTAAAATACATATTTTGTTATGTGCAAATGGCTTTAGGTCCATAAATTACTATATAGCATATGTTCTACACAAAAAAACAGCGGCAATTTGTTGTTGACAAAGGACAGCTGGACATATAAAGGGCCCCATTACCTTCAGTAGCTTAGGCCCTCATCAAACCTAAATCAGGCCCTGCTTGAGGAACTCAACTTTCTGCATCCCACCAATGGGAGACTCGTCCATTTATTCTTACTCTCTGTTTCCTGGTTCTTCACTGATACACAAGAAACTCTCTCCTCTTATTCAATGACTACTAAGCTTATTGAGGAGTCGGATGGCATATATGGTGATGTATTTTGTCAAATGCTTTTTAAAAGTCCAAGTATACTTTATCAGCCAGATCACCTCTATCTAACTGCTTCTTGACAAATACCTCAAATAGGTTAGTGAGACTGGAGCCATACTGGTTCTGCTTCTTTAAGACTTGTTCTTCTATATGCTTGGTAATTCTACCTTTAAGAAGGCTTACCACAAATTTTCCCAGAAGAAACTTTAAGCTTTCTGGTTGTAATTTCCAGGACCCCGCCACTCAGCAGATCCCTTTTTAAAAGTGGTGTTTCATTGGCCACTTTCCAGTCATTAATAGATTATGATTGTTGGCATCCATCTGTCTTGAGAGACAATGGAGTGCACCTCTGGGGGTGAAGCCAGACCACTATGTTAGCAGCAGTGAAGTGGCCTCCTTAGGCCATAAGTCTGGGCAGTGTGTGGGGGAGGTCCTGAGCTGTCAAGACAACAAGATATGGTCCAAAGAAAAGCAGAGCAAGACATTTGGCACCAGCTTGGCTTCAGGAATTGCTGGAAGGAGGCATACAAGGTGCTATCCAACCCTCTTAGGGACTCCACTCCGGATTTGTGTAGGGTTTACTCCTTAGGCCAAGGGTCAGCAACCTTTTTTCAGCTGTGGGCCGGTCCACCGGCCCTCAGACCATGTGGTGGGCCGGACTATATTTTTTTTGAGGGGGAAATGAATTAATTCCTTTGCCCCACAGATAACTCAGAAATGCAATTTAAATAAAAGCACACATTCTACTTATGTAAAAACACCAGGCAGGCCCCACAAATAACCCAGAGATGCATTTTAAATAAAAGGACACATTTTACTCATGTAAAAATACACTGATTCCTGGACCGTCCACGGGCCGGATGGAGAAGGCGATTGGGCCGCATCCGGCCCCCAGGCCTTAGGTTGCCTACCCTTACCTTAGCCTTTCCTTCTCCTGAAGATATCATGGAAGACAGCAGAGGTTTAAAAAGGTACAGGTACCCCTGACCATTAGGTCCAGTTGTGGACGACTCCGGGGTTGCGCGCTCATCTCGCTTTATTGGCCAAGGGAGCCGGCGTACAGCTTCCAGGTCATGTGGCCAGCATGACTAAGCTGTTTCTGGTGAAACCAGAGCAGCGCACGGAAACGCCGTTTACCTTCCTGCCGGAGCGGTACCTATTTATCTACTTGCACATGACGTGCTTTCGAACTGCTAGGTGGGCAGGAGCAGGGACCAAGCAATGGGAGCTCACCCTGTCGCTGGGATTTGAACCGCCGACCTTTTGATTAGCAAGCCCTAGGCTCAGTGGTTTAGCCCACAGCACCACCCACGTCCCTCATAGCAGAGGTTTAGGATCACAGTTTTCCTTCTGCAAGATGGGCCACCTTCCCAGGTGGTCGAGCCCCATCTGCCCCTCACTAGGAATATAATATAATACCACATGGTGTGTTCATGCATGCACATACAAACAAGACTTTCCCAACAGAACATTTTTAACCAAACTATTGCGGGAGTTACAAGGAACGGTTACAGTGTGGAGTGCTTCTGTTGAGAGTGTCAGCCGGCCACCCATGCCTTTTTGGAGAAAGTCCTCTCTGTTCTGTTTCTCCTGTCCCTCACCAGATACTCAGCATTCTGTGGCCAGAGAATACCTAATCACCATTATACAGGGATTTTGGGGGGAGGGGGTGCGGGTGGCTGGTTTCCTCCTTTAGTTTTATTCTTCCTATTTTCCCCCTATTTCGGCAAGCATTATTATTAGTAGTAGTAGATCATGGCCACTGGGCCCATCACCTCCTGGCAAATAGGAGGGGAAGAAATGGAGGCAGTGAGAGATTTTACTTTCTTGGGCTCCATGATCACTGCAGATGGTGACAGCAGTCACGAAATTAAAAGATGCCTGCTTCTTGGGAGAAAAGCAATGACAAACCTAGACAGCATCTTAAAAAGCAGAGACATCACCTTGCCAACAAAGGTCCGTATAGTAAAAGCTATGGTTTTCCCAGTAGTGATGTGTGGAAGTGAGAGCTGGACCATAAAAAAGGCCGATCGCCGAAGAATTGATGCCTTTGAATTATGGTGCTGGAGGAGAGTCCCATGGACTGCAAGAAGATCAAACCTCTTCATTCTGAAGGAAATCAGCCCTGAGTGCTTACTGGAAGAACAGATCCTGAAGCTGAGGCTCCAATACTTTGGCCACCTCATGAGAAGAGAAGACTCCCTGGAAAAGACCCTGATGTTGGGAAAGATGGAGGGCACAGGAGAAGGGGACGACAGAGGATGAGATGGTGGGACAGTGTTCTCGAAGCTACGAACATGAGTTTGACCAAACTGCGGGAGGCAGTGGAAGACAGGAGTGCCTGGTGTGCTCTGGTCCAGGGGGTCACGAAGAGTCGGACACGACTAAACGACTAAACAACAAAGTAGTAGTAGTAGTAGTAGTAGTAGTAGTAATGTATTGGGACTTCCCTGAGCATAGTGATATCCCTTTCTCGCCTCAGTAGCCCTGTTTTGGTTACACAGTCATCGTAACTCAAGCACCCAAATCGTTTAGGATAAATGGTAAAATGACAACAGTGGGCAAGAGTCAAAGAAAAATGTAACTAGATTCATGGGAAGTATGAAAATCCATTTCTGGTAAGGAGTGTGTGTGCATGTATGTGCATACATGTTTATGTTAAAAGGAAAAAGGTAATGAAAATTCTCTTCAGCACACACTTGCCTTTTGGCATGCCTGAAGTAGTCATTTGTGTGCCATATTGTGTTGATAGACATGTATTTTGGATTAGCAAGGGCTATGCGCAGAACAGAATGGAGGAAAGGGAGCAGAACCTTTTTCTTCAAATCTTTTTGTTCATATTATTTACATTCTAGTTCGGTGGGATCCCCCCCCTTTTCAATTAAATATATACTGCGACCTACTTCTGATTCTCCTAAGTCCAAATGGCTGATGAAACCTGTTCTTTTACTTTCTCTGAATTTTCATTGAGGAGCTTTTATCTCCTCTTAATCCCACCATTTCTGTCAGGACACAATCTCTTTCTCAAATTTACATTTTAATTACAAGGCCAGCTGAACTAGCTAAAATCAATAATGTCAGCATTCAGCAGCCTAACTTTCAGCTGAAATCCCAGCCTCTCTATTTCCTACTATTGATTTATCTCTTTAACGCTGTCTACTTTATTGCTTCAGGCAAATAGGTGCCATTTGGTCAATTTAAACAACAACAAACACCACCAGGAGATTGGACTTTAAAAAAAAAAAATCTTCCTAAAACCAAGTATTGCAATAAATTTGAACCAGGGTATTGTAGTAGTGATAATATAAAGGATATTTGAAAACGGAGGGGTTTGAATGGGGGATTAGCTTTAGCTATTGAGCTTTGTTCTGTTTCTGGTACAGACATGCTTTCTGCCCAAAAATAGTATTTTTCTTTGAGTATTTGTTTTTACTCTATGTAATCAAAATTAATTTGATGCCTGATTATTAGAATGAATTTGGTTTAATTTACTGGAAACAGATTATCTTCAACTGACTGAGCCTCTACCCCTCCATTAGCTAAGGTTCTCTAGTCTCCCCCCACCCCCAAAAAATATGAGACCGCCAAAGCCCATGAAAGAGAAAATTATTGCACTTACATGTAACTTGCTGGTCTTTGAAAGTCTTTCTGCAGCCCATTTGCCTTCCTCCCCATAGAGGCTTCTCTCAATTGAAATTGACCTTAGTGGTGTCTAGGGGGAGGTGATGTGATGACCTGGCCCTTCAGCTGAGGTCTCTGATACCAAAGCCATCATCAGTCAAAGGGAGTGGGGGCTCCAAGCTCTAGAGCAGTGTTCCCCAACCTTGGGTCTCCAGCTGTTTTCAGACTACAATTCCCATCATCCTTGACCACTGGTCTTGCTAGCGAGGGATGATGGGAGTTGTAGTCCAAAAACAGCTGGAGACCCAAGGTTGGGGAACACTGCTCTAGAGGATCCAATGACTTGACCTACTCATGCATAGATCCCATATGTGGGACTGCAGTGCGTCCTGAACAGTGGCAGGTGGTTGTTTGGGGGTGGGTGGGTCAGTATTACCTGTAGATGCATCCTTGGAGAGAAAAGAGTTGCATGTCAAGTTCTCCCACCCCATCTCATTGCATCAACAACACTTTCAAACTTAGTAGAAGTTGAAAAGTTGGGGGGGCGGGAAAATGATAGTAGGTAGCAAAGAAGAGCCTATTGTTTTGAAGAGAGTTTTGTTTGTTGTTGTTTAGTCGTTTAGTCGTGTCCGACTCTCTGTGACCCCATGGACCAGAGCACACCAGGCACTTCTGTCTTCCACTGCCTCCCGCAGTTTGGTCAAACTCATGCTGGTAGCTTCGAGAACACTATCCAACCATCTCGTCTTCTGTCGTCCCCTTCTCCTTGTGCCCTCAATCTTTCCTAACATCAGGGTCTTTTCCAGGGAGTCTTCTCTTCTCCTGAGGTGGCCAAAGTATTGGAGTCTCAGCTTCAGGATCTGTCCTTCCAGTGAGCACTCAGGGCTGATTCCCTTCAGAATGGATAGGTTTGATCTTCTTGCAGTCCATGGGACTCTCCTACCAAAGCAACAAAAGGGATATTGTTGTGGGCAGTCTCACTATATGCAGTGAAACAAGGATTGGATAGAACAGGCATAGGCAAATCGGCCCTCCAGATGTTTTGGGACTACAACTCTTATCATCCCTAGCTAACAGGACCAGTGGTCAGGGATGATGGGTGTGGTCCCAGAACATCTGGAGGACCGAGTTTGCCTATGCCTGGGACAGGAAATCACAAAATGCTTAACCTACTAGCAATAGCCAACATAATAGGGTGGCCAGACCAGCTCCATAACTGGCAAAAGACAAAGTTCAGGACTCCTTGGGGCTGTCATTCAGCTTCCTTATTATTGGAGCTGCAATCACAGTGGCAAATACAGGTCTTGGAACACTAATTGTTGTCCCGTCACTGTAAAACAAGAGGGTTCTGTTAGGACTGTGCCCTGGGTTGGCCTCTTCCAATTCTCTTTCCATTCCTCTTATAGTATCACAAGTTCTCAGATATGCTAGATCAGACACTGTATTTCTGAAAGAGTACAAAACTTTTTCTGCTGCTGGGAAAAGTATTTGGTTGGAGACATTTGTTAATGTGGAGTCTAAATTGGGCAGTGGTGCTTTTGCTTGGACTTTCTAAAGAAATATGGGTACAAATGAAATTTTGTCCTATACAGGTAGAGTTAGTGTTTTGGTGAAGACCAGAATTTTGCCTCAGATCAGTATTCCATTTCTGAAACGTGCTGTACAAACTGACCAGCTGTTACTTTCCAGAGACATAGGTTTCCTCCATACAGTATGTGTCAGCAAATGTGTGCTTACCCCAATTTTGCTTTTCTTTTGTAGGGTTGGAACCAGTATCACCTTCAAAACCCTTTGCGACAGGAAGAGCATCTGCAGCAACCTCCCAACCTAAAAGAAACGATGAGGAACTTGATCCAACCTGTGCAGCCGCAACATGGAAAATGATCCAAGATAAACTGCCTAGATTACATCTTCCAGGTGCCAGGTTGTAAGGAGACCAATATTCCGTTTGCAATCTTACCCTTTGCATTTCACGATAAACAAAGGCGGGCCTTAATACTTACAGAGCATTAACCTTGCTTCTCTCCTGTAGAGAAGAGGTTTTATTTAGTGTTTGGGATTTTTGCCCTGGTTGCCCTCACCAACTACGATGCCTCCGGGAGCTAGTGATTGCCACCACCGAAAGGGCAAGGCCAAGTTTGAGCTGCTAAACCAAGCTCACCCTCATGGCAGAGGAAGAGACTTTGGGAAAAGCTGTGGAGAAGATGCTGTTGATGCAGGGAGGAGGCAGTCCTGTCTGTCTCCCTTTTTTGAGGGGAAGGCGGGTAAAGGGGATCCTCTGAACTGTCTCTAGTCCCTCAGTCTTCTTGCCTGCCCTGTTTTCCCTCCTGTGGCTGTACTCATCAATCAGCCTGCCTTGAACATATTCTTGGGTCAGTCTGGTTTTACTGGTATTATAATAATAATAATAGTAATAGTAATAGTAGTAGTAGTAGTAGTAGTAATAATAATAATAATAATAATAATAATAATCTATTATTTGTACCCCGCCCATCTGGCGCTGTGGTCTAAACCACAGAGCCTAGGATTTGCCGATCAGAAGGTCGGCGGTTTGAATCCCTGCGACGGGGTGAGCTCCCGTTGCTCGGTCCCTGCTCCTGCCAACCTAGCAGTTCAAAATCACGTCAAAGTGCAAGTAGATAAATAGGTACCATTCCAGCGGGAAGGTAAACGGCGTTTCCGTGTGCTGCTCTGGTTTGCCAGAAGTGGCTTAGCTGTACGCTGGCTCCCTCAGCCAATAAAGCGAGATGAGCGCCACAACCCCAAAGTCGGCCACGACTGGACCTAATGGTCAGGGGTCCCTTTACCTTTACTGTCTGCTTCCACTTTTCTTTTTGCCAAAGGTTATGTTCGTTTTTGTTCTCTTCATTTGGACACGACTTGGACAAGACCTTGACATTCCATTGTTGCACCCATAACCCAGGTTTAAGGTGCCGTTCATCCCCTAGCTTTCATATCTCAGTTTCTAACACTGGTTGTATTCCCCTCAAAGCACTACAATTCGCAGAGTGATTTAAAAGTCAATTCCTCTTTCCAGGGAACTATGGGAATTGTAGCTCCATGAGGGGAGTAGGAGTCTCTGAACAACTCCCAGCCCTGTTAACAAACTACAGTTCCCATAACTCTTTGGGGGAACTCATGAACTGCTTAAAGTGGTATAATACTGTTTTAGACTTCTAAAGACAAAGGCAGTATTTAATCAGCATCGTGGTTCTTGCTTGGTTTGTGTTGTATTGTTCTTAGCTTTTCTTGTTAAAGTACCTTGGAAAATCATCTAAGAGTTATGCACGTCTTCTCGTGAATCGTTAATTCCTTGTCATAGTTAAAGTATTTGCTTTTCACAGCATTTTGACCTGCTAAAAGTTGACGTAGGTCTAACGTGAAGTGGATGCCAATTGTTGAATGTTTCCTGTCGTTCTGGATAGTAACTGTTGTCTCTTCATCATTTATATTTTATCCTGCAAATCTAGAAATTCTGAACCAGCGTCACCCAACAATAAGTCTGAAGAAGAAAAAGCCAAGGCCCCGGTCGTACCGTTTGGGTTAGATCTTTTCTACTGGGGTGAAGAGCAGCCAGGTTCTGGGAAGATTATTAAGTAAATATACTGCACGTTTTCTTTTAAAATATGTAAAAAAAAATCCTCTCTTAAATTGTGACGCATCAAGCCTTATCTGCTCATTTTTACTGAAGCCTTGAAATGTAAAAACTTTCTGCACACTTGCAAATTTTATGAGCCGTCTGATGACAGCGTTTCTGACATAACCTGATCCATTTCTAGAATTCATTTTATTAAATTTATATGCCAGGCTTCATCCAAAGATCACAAAGCTATTTACAACGTAAAAACACAAAATGATAAATTGACCTTACAAAATATGTGATGAAGCTGCTTATGGAGAAGTGAATCACTTGCAATCCTCTTGAGATAGTAGTTTCATTATATATTTTTTTAGCTTACAGCTGAATTAAATATATTCAATATTTTAAAAAATCAAAGTTGTTCAGGAATTCGGGCATGTAGCTCAAGCAGTGTTTAGATATTTTAAAAGAGTATGTCATATATCAGGAGATGGTGTTAAAATGTCTCTCTAAAATTTATGTTTATATTCATGACAAAGCACTGATGTAACTGTTCTGTTTTCTAGATGTTCTTCTCAGCATCGCTTCTGGGCACCCAGCGAAATGGAAGAGGAAGTGGAAAACAAAGAAGTTGCAGAGATGCTGAAGAGCAGATGTATAACATTTGCTGGCAAGTTTGAGCCAGTGAAACACAAATGCCGGGCCCCAATGCCTAATGGAGGACTTTGTGAAAGGCAGGATAGATTTAAGGTGGGTGCTTAATAACACCTCTGGAGCATTCCACTTGGTCCTATTTTGCCATTTCTTTAAAATATTAATACTGTAATGTGCTTGGCCAGAGATATGAGGCAGCAGTTTGAGGGAAACTCTAGAAGGGAAGAATTGAATGTAATCCAAAATGAAGTCCCACGTAGTACACCTGTTGCATTACTTGGAATTGAATTAGGTCTCCTTTCTCTAAAAGCCTGCCTCCGTAATTCATGATTAAATGATGGAAAATAATCTTGTTGCTGCTAGACCAACATGGAGCAAAATTAGACTTGCAGAATGGAAAGGACTGGGGCCTGGGCACAGCCTTTTAACAGTTTGATGCTGAATTATTCAGTACCAGTATAATGTCTTCTCAGGATATTTCTGACCATAAGATTTGTGGTGTAAGATCACTGAGAATGCCAAAATGGACTTTGACTATGAAGAATTTCAAGTCCTCAATTTGGTATATTAAACTTAAATCCAGCCATAAAAGAACTGTTTGAAGAAATGCTTCCCTGTTTTCCTAAAAGAGGGAATGTCCTCTGTTTTCCTAAAACAGAGGATGACCTCAAGTTCTACTGCTCTGAAAGAGTGAAGGAATTGCACTAGTTGTTTTTATCTTGGAGTTTGGGGTTGCAATTTGTTGATGATTGTAGGTTTTGTGGGTTTTTTGTTTTTTTTTTAAATGTAGGTACTTTTAGCATTCTTGCAGAAGGAAAAGCAAGGTAGTTTTTTAAAAATAAAATAAAATATTTCTGGGAGGATAGCTATGCTCTGCAGCAGCAAAACAATGAAGGGTCCGATCACTTCTTAAAGACTACAGCTGCAATCCTGTACTTGTTTGCCTGGGAGTAAATCCCATTGAACTTGGTTGAACTTTCTTCGGAGTAGGCATGCACATGATTGCACATTTACTGTGATAATAGTTTGTATTCAGATTTTCCACATTGATGTTCATTGCAGTATAATCTCATTTTAAACATCGTTTCCCCCACCCTGAAACTAAGAACACAAATAATTTAAGGACTTTCTTTGTAGAGCAAATGCTTTAGCCTTGCCCTTCAAGACGGGATGACCAGATTTTTTCCCCCAGAAGGAACAGACACATTCATAGGTTGCAGGTTGGATATTTGGTCTGATCCACTAAGTCCATTCTTACATTTTCAAGCAGAAAGTACTTTGTGTTTAGGCAGGCAACATACTCCATACAAAGAAAATGCACATATGAGTAAGATGAAAGAAAGAAAGATGATTAAGTGAATCCACAAATTCATATTTCTCAAGGCTGCCTCTCTATCTTCTAAAGATACTAAAAAAAAAACCCTTTCATTTCACTATCACTTTCTCAGTGGTTTTTGTATATTGGGAATTTGCAGGTGGAGGAAAAAGCTTGGAGTGCATTAACATGTATGTTGAGTGCAGAGAATTTGTACCAAACCCTTGGCTCAAATAAGCATTTCAGGGAACTACAAATAGGAGTTTTCAGAACTGGTTCCAGTGATAGCAAAGCAAAGTTCCCTGGATTTCATGACCACCTGCTGTTGGGATATTCCCATTATCCAGAATGATATGAATCAGACAGCACAGCCATGTATCTCAAATAAACCCACTTGTAGCTTCTCTGTTCTATCCATAAGCTACAAAAAATGTTCCTAATCAGGCCTAACTTGTTATAAATATATATATATATATATATAGAGAGAGAGAGAATATGTGTGTGTAACAGCACAAATATCATTGTTTCTTTCTGAAGTGCCCATTTCATGGAAAAATAATCCCCCGGGATGATTCCGGGACTCCTATTGATCAAGAAGACAGAGAGAGAGAAGCAAAGCAACAGTTTGAGAAAAAGGAAAAGCAACCAGGTTTGTATGTTTAATGAAATCTGTGATTATTGAGTTTAAAATATGTGCAAAGTTAATTTAATTTAATTTATAAATTAAAACATGGATTTATCCTTGGTGGAAATTTGGAGAAAAAATAGATTATTCCTGGTGCAAGAAAGGACAAGTCATATTTACTAATACCTTTTTTGACAGCATTTTGGTTGTACCCAAAATGCTTTTCATAAATTAAAGCTCTATATTTTGTGTAGCATAAGCTGTTTTCTAAATTCCAAGGGAAATGACTATTTTGCTGCTTTTAGATAATAGTGCACAAACTTCAACAAATTAATTTCGGGTGAAATGTTACATTCCTACACTTCATAGCCTAAGCATAGCTACAGTCAAAGTCATAACTGGAACAAGAAAGAAGCTAAATTATCAGATCCTCATTAGCAAAACTGAAAATGTCCCTGTGCCTCAGGCCTTGCAGCACAAATGCCAGTCAGAGCTGGATTAAATTAGGGGTGGGAAACCTCTGGCCCCCAGGCCAGTCTTGGCCTGCCAGAAGGTCTAGTTTGGCCCATGAGGCCATTTCCCCCAAACCACACCCAATTTCTCATCGCTAGTGACATTAGTTCAGGCACCCCCAAACTTGGCCCTCCAGATATTTTGGGACTACAATTCCCATCATCCCTGACCACTGGTCCTGTTTGCTAGGGATCATGGGAGTTGTAGTCCCAAAAACGTCTGGAGGGCTGAGTTTGCCTATGCCTGTGTTAGCTGATGGGCAGGAGGAGAAGGCTTAATCCCGCATTGGCTTGTACACCTTGTTCCCAGCAGGATTTAACACATGCTCCTTAGCAAAAGCACTGTTTGAAACAGCTCACGCTTCTCCCTCAGCACCCCCCTGCCTCTGGCCACCCAGTCACTTAAAGGAGAAATACAAGCTGTTTCCAAAAACACTTGCAAAATGCTTCAAGCACAAAGCAGGTTCTCTCCCCTCTTCCCACTGAGTGATATTGCAGGAGATCAATCCTGTTTGGTCCAGGTGCACAAGAGAGCTCTCTTTAGAGAGCTTGGTCACACCCCCAAACCTAGCAGGAAACCTTCGCTACCCAGCAGGGTGGATTTGATTTAAATCAAATTTATTTAAATCACTAGTCAGTAAGACTTGATTTAAATCACATATTTTTTACAAAAAGATTCATTCTTGCTCTATAATCTTAATATTTACAACCAGATGATAGTTTCATTTTTGGAATAATAAATTTTCAGAACAGTTTTTACAGTTATATCAAAAATTACTGATTTGCTTATACCATTAGAAATACATAGGCAGATAATTATGAAATTATTGTGAGGTTTAATAAGTTAACTGTTTATATTTGGACAACTTTTCTGCTGTACTTTATTGGAAGGAGAAAAAAACAATCATTTTCTTACTAACAATTTAAACAATTTATTTAACTAAAGCAATAACATTATGGCATATGTATCCATGTTTATTAACTGATGTGGTTAACTTAAAAAAAAAAAAAACTTAGACTGAGTTTTAGCACACATGAAAAGCTTAAAATAAATCCTTATTTCCTGATGAATAGCCTTTGGACTATAATATATCCTAAATAGAAAACTATCTTTAGAAAGATTTTTCCTCCAAAAGCGTTTTATTTTAAAAATCCAATTTAAATAATAAAAAAGATTTATTTTTTTAAATCATTCATTTTTATCTACCCTGTTACCCAGTGTCAGCTGGTGCTAGGGGAGGGTGACCCAGCTTTCTTGTGCACCCAGACCGATCTTTTTGGCTGCACACATTGCAGAAATAAAGCAAGACACTGCCAACAGGAAGGTTTTTTCCCCTTGAAAGGAAGGAAAGAAACTTCCCTTCAGCAGTGCCATGGTGCCCACTACCGACATCATTTGCAATGTCAATTGAGAGGTGCTCTGTGGCGATGCCACCTGTCAAATTTGGCCTATGAGGCAGTTCTTGATAGGACTGTCACCTACGGAGCCAAAAAGGTTTCCCACTCCTGGATTGATTGTCTGTTTGTTTTTTTAAATTTGCCTACCACCTTTCAAGGGACGCGGGTGGCGCTGTGGATTAAACCACAGAGCCTAGGACTTGCCGATCAGAAGGTTGGCGGTTCGAATCCCCGTGACGGGGTGAGCTCCCTGCCCACCTAGCAGTTCGAAAGCACGTCAAAGTGCAAGTAGATAAATAGGTACCGCTCCGGCAGGAAGGTAAACTAGCTTTCCGTGTTCTGCTCTGGTTCGCCAGAAGCGCCTTAGTCATGCTAGCCACATGACCCGGAAGCTGTACGCCGGCTCCCTCGGCCAGTAAAGCAAGATGAGTGCTGCAACCCCAGAGTCGGTCACAACTGGACCTAATGGTCAGGGGTCCCTTTACCTTTACCGCCTTTCATCCTTGTATCTCAGGGCAGTTCTGAGCATAAAGATAAAAACACAAAATGCATAATAAAAACAAGAACAAAACAAAACCCCTCCAACAAACACATTTAGAGGGATATAGGATATTAGTCAGCCCAAGGCCCAGTTGAAGAGTAATGTGTTCGCCTGGTTCCTGAAGGTGTGTAAAGAAGGGGCCAGGCAAGCCTCCCTGGGGAGAGCGTTTCACAAATGCGGAGCCACTGCAAAAAAAAGGCCCATCATCGTATTGCCACCCTCTGAACCTCTTGTGGAGAGGGCACACAAAGAAGGTCCTCTGAAGATGGATGTCAGGGGCCAGGTCAGTTCATACGTCGATTGATTGAGAGGCAGTCTTTGAAGTATTGCGGTCATGAGCCCCTTGAAGCTTTATCGGTCAAAACCAACGCTTGGAATTGGGCCCCTGAAACTAATTGGCAGCCAGTGCAATCGGGCCAGTTAAAGGGATGGTTTGGCAAGAATAAGGCAGCAGTTGCTCTACGTGGTCCTTGGTGTCTTTGCAAGGGAGGAGAATGTCTAGCAAAATAGAATCAGCTGGCTCTGCCCCACCTGTTAAGACACTTGCCCCTCCCTCAAATGGACGCTGGCCTCACTGGTTCAAGGTTTCAGAAAGAGTGTCCCCTTTTTTCAGAATCTGGTTCCCCTGAAAATAATGGCATCTACCATTTTTGCAGTACTAGAAATAAAGAGTTGGGACGTGAGGCAAAGTACCGTATTTTTTGCTCGATAAGATTCACTCACTTTTTCCCTCCCAAAAAGTAAGGGGAAATGTGTGTGCGTCTTATGGAGCTAATGCAGGGTGCGCAGCTATCCCAGAAGCCAGAACAGCAAGAGGGATTGCTGCTTTCACTGCGTAGCGATTCCTCTTGCTGTTCTGGCTTCTGGGATTCAGAATATTTTTTTTCTTGTTTTCCTCCTCCAAAAACTAGGTGCGTCTTGTGGTGTGGTGTTTCTTATAGAGCGAAAAATACGGTAAAAGACGAAGCATTTTGAGTCCCCTCTTGTGCCCTTTATATCTTCCTGTCCAGGTAACTGAAAGCAAAAGGTTGAGCGATCCTCACGCTACAGTGTAATAGTGATGAAGCCTTGATTTCTGTTTCTTGACTCTTTAAAAATATTACATCCTCGCCCAAGTGTCCACGGAGCTTCAGGCTCTCCTGAAACGACGAATCATGAGGGATTAGGCTGACCTGCTAATCTGCAGTGTTCATCCTTTTACAATAGTTCACACAGAGGAGCAAATTAAGTGCCTATTTTTTGTGTCAGCCCTGAAGAATATCTGGTTTTCCAACCCTTAGTGACTTGTTAACAAACAGGTATCAGGACAAGGTAGTGAAGGCAGCCCCTGGCCAGTCAGATGTGAAATAGTATCTCTTTACTAACTACAGTATTGATTCCGCCCTACCCCTTGCAAACTGTGTAATTTTCTTTTCCCTGCTGCTAAACCAGTAACAATGTATGAAGAGCTTTAGGGGCCCATCAGTGCTCAAAAAGGCTGTTCTTCCTGGCACGCTATCGATTTTTCTCAAAGGCTTTTAAATTGCTCCTTCATTTTACTCAAATGCTCATTTCATCTCTACTGAACGCCAGCGTTCTTTTTGTGTGTGTTTAAACAATCGCTCCATTCCCAGGGTTCCTAAACTGTGTGTCTGTGCTGCCTTCTTATTTACTGGGAGATAAACTGTTTAGTTTTTGTTAATCTTGGATTAATAGTTCCTGTATCTGAATTGTTCTGCTTTGTATTCCTTTCCTTCAAAAAAAGTAAACTGTGTCATCCGTCTGCTGCAAGTGAGTGCTTTAATTTTGCCCTTCTAGGCTTCTTGCCTTGGAATTTTTCTAGAGCTCCATTTGCACTTAATAGAAAGGTTCATCAGCGCTCCCCAAGCTGGTGCCCTCCAAGTGTTTGGAATGCAGCGCACACCAGCTGTGCTGATGGAAATCATTCACCAAAAAGACCTGGAGGGCAGCTAGTTGAGGGAAGCTGCTCTAGATCAGTGTTTCCCAACCTTGGCTCTCCAGCTGTTTTCAGGCTACAATTCCCATCATCCTTAACCACTGGTCCTGCTAGCTAGGGATGAAGGGAGTTGTAGTCCAAAACTAGCTGGAGACCCAAGGTTGGGAAACACTGCTCTAGATGATATCTCTTCGGTGTGGAATAGTTTGATTTTTTTTTTCTGACTCGGCCTCCATTTTTAATTCGGTTCTGACATTCTGAAAATTCAGCATTAAACGCTTGTTGGTGTTTTTGCCTTTGTCTAGAGTGGCAAGACCCAGAGTTCATGAGAGAAGTTGAAGCAGCCACTGGGACTGATCTTGGATCCTCTCGGTACAGTGGAAAAGGAGGGAAAAAGAAAGGGAAGAAAAAGAAATACGCAAACCTCACAGACCTGAAGCAGCAGGCAAACACTTCTCGCTCCCGCCTGGAAAAGAAAGTTTTCGATAAGTAAGAGGCTACTTTGCTTATAATGCCTATCTTGTTTGTTGCTCTGCTAATTTACTTTTGTTTTTATCATAGAGTTGGAAGGGACACCAAGGGTCATCTAGTCCAACCCCCCCGCAGTGCAGGAACATTGCCTTACTTCTTTAGAGTGTGCCTTTTATATACAGTATCAAGGAAAATACAGGTTTTGGTACCAGAAACGCTGTTGCTGGAAATCTGAAATTATGTCACTTGAGTCAAAAATATGAAGTTACACACAGTATTAAAACTGTTAACGATAAGATTTATTTTAAAATTATTTGTGTTGATTCATGGAATATTGCTACATAAGAGCAGCTAGTTTTTGTGCTGTCCATATTAGGTATGTTACTGGTAACATCATTGTCATCATTTGAACAGTGGTGATTGGACTTTATTGCACATTGTATGTATTCCATATCTCTGTGCATTGTGTTTGCCTTAAAGTAATGGATATCTGTTTTTAATACACATTTTTATCAAGCATTATTTCTACTACAAAAGACTGTGGAAGTGCTGAGTTTCCTTGACAATGTTACAGAAGAAAGTAGCAGCTTATGCATACATCTGATATTCAGTTGCATAAGATACATAACAAATACAATAGCATTCCTTGAATACATAAAACATGCTACTTTTTAAGGAAAATGGGATGGAGCATAAGAGATATTAATAATAATATAGCACATGCTCATCTTTCTATTTTCATTTATACCCAACAGAGCTATTAAGTGTTAGGGTTGGAGTCCACCCTCTCTTCCTTATTCCCAAACTGGTCAGCTAACAGCTTTGCTGGTTGTATAGATTGCTTCTTTGTGTGAGGAGTCTGTTCTTTAGATCACAGGAATCTATGCTTACGAAATAGCTAAGCGCTCCCAATTCAAAACTGTAATCCTGTGCAAGCCAGTATGTTGAACCCCTCTGCAAATCTGACTATACACAAGGGCAACTACCTGCTCAGTGCCTGGGTGCTGATCATTTAGAAATCTGGTCCCAAGAAATAGGCAGCAAGAAGTCTGAAACTGTAGCATGTTTGTGCAGAAAATATATGCTTCGTGTCTGTCACTAAATAAGAATTCTTTCTCCTTTTTGTTTTGTTTTCTATAATTTTTACTAAATTTTCTGTTTTATATTTTAGAATATTCATTTAAACAACCTTAAAATATCAGTGACCCCTTCTTCTCTTTCCATGGTTCATTTGCATAACATAAAGGTAAAGGTACCCCTGCCCGTACGGGCCAGTCGTGTCAGACTGTAGGGTTGTGCGCCCATCTCACTTAAGAGGCCAGGGGCCAGCGCTGTCTGGAGACACTTCCGGGTCACGTGGCCAGCATGACGAAGCTGCTCTGGCGAGCCAGCACCAGCGCAGCGCACGGAAACACCGTTTACCTTCCCGCTATAAAGTGGTACCTATTTATCTACTTGCACTTTAGGGGTGCTTTTGAACTGCTAGGTGGGCAGGAGCTGGGCCCGAAAGACGGGAGCTCACCCCGCCGCGGGGATTCGAACCACCGACCATACGATCGGCAAGTCCTAGGCACTGAGGTTTTACCCACAGCGCCACCCGCGTCCCTAGCATAACATAAATCCCTGCATATTTTATATAAACTAAACCATTCAGTATTCCATTATTACATCCATCAAAACTTATTTACACTGTTGAATTTCATCTTAATGCTGCCCACGTTTTCAAATATTTCCCTCCCTATATTCAGTAAACATTTTCCAATCTTCTTTAAACATCTGTTCTTCTTCTCTTCTTCTATATTATAGGTCCGCAAGCTGCGTATATTCCATCTGTTTGAATTGCCATTCTTCTTTAGTTGGGACTTCGCTCATTTTCCATTTTTTCCCATTCTTGCTTCTTCCCTATATTTTGCGGACAGGCATATACAGGCCAAAGCCAAGAACGTTCTAGAGTGCTCTGCACATGAGATGGAGTAAGGAAAGGCCTTCTATCCATCTTCCTTCAGAGTAAAAACATTAGGAAACTTTGAGACTTTTCATACCCTTTGAATACCCAATTCAAAGGGTATGAAAAGTTAAGTGTAGTTGCATGAGCAGTGCACACCAGACATTTTCTCAAATGGGATTTCCCTCTTCTCCAGCTCACTCTTGTTCAAGGAAGCTGGAATTGCATCTTCTGCAACGAAGTGTCCTTAGCGCTGATGCACAATGTATCATTTGTCTGACCTGATGTTTTAACACAATTTATTCATACATTCAAAATGTTATCGCTAATGTTTCAGCATCTTCCTATTATTATTTATCCCGCTTTTATTCCTAAAAGGAGTCCAGTGCAACAAACATTAAAGTAGCACCAATATGTAAACAGCGGCTGTTTTCAAATAATACACACATCCACAGTGTCTGTGACTTGAAATGACATCCTTGTGGCTGTGGGTCTGTGCCTAAGTAGCCACAGCTCATTCCACAGCTGTGCCAGCCACTACCACAAATGTGGGCTGGTGACATGAAAGCATTCCCAGACGTACAGATCTGCCTTCGTTGCATGTTGCAACCAGTGCATGTTCCAGCCGTGCCACAGTGACTGTTTGAAGCCAGCCTCTGTGTGGCAGAACGACAGCAAGTGTGATCAATCCAAGTGGAGCAAAACAAATGCCATTAAATCGAGAAGCAAAACACTTTTTGTTTGCAACAAAAATACTAGTGTTTACAATATTATATAACCTCAAAAGCCCGAATGAGCCAGTTTTGAGGGATGTTCATTATTTTAAAATGGTGTTGCTTTCCTTGTCTTGATGTAATGGTTGTTATGAGTAATGAAAACTCGCCTTGCTTTTCTTCTCCTCGCAGAACAACACATTGTCCATGACAATCTTGTATTATCTGGTCTTATTTTGAGGAGTCAATAAGCCATAAAGTTCTAATAAGCAGAATTTCACATCAGCTTTAGAAAATAAATTTTAAAAGTTGTTTTTAGTTTACTGTGCTTCGTGCTAATGATTTTGAATGTGTGTTAGTGCCAGGCGTGGGAATTCAATCTGTCATGTTTTAATAGGTTTCATAGTTTGCAGCACTAAACAAGATGATAACCTTGGCTTTATATAACAGTCCCAAATTACTTGAAATGTACAGGTGATAAACCCAGGCTCTAGTCTGCCAATAAAGTTAAGTGAAATTGCACACAGATCATCAGAGTGGGATCTCATTTCATTTACAGTATCTCACAAGCTAGTGCTGCTAATGTAAAACCTACATGACATGAAAGTGCCAAGGCCATTGTGCCGTGCTAAAGACTCACTTTTCTCCTGCCAATTAAATATCATTCCCGCTCCAAAACCATGACCACATAGTTGTCGTTCTTTTATAGCAATGCCTCCTGTAAACTCCTCAAGCCAGAGGAGTTTTGCTTAAAGGGCCACCTCTTTTAATCTGTTGCATTTGCTCCATGTATCCTCTGCCCTTAGACAACTTTAAAAGGTTTAAAGCAAAAACATGCCCAAAGCTATCTCCATTGTTGTCCTAGTTTCCAGGAAATATGACGGCAAGCTCAGTAGCTGGTGGTATCTAACGGGGAGCTTTTTAAACAGAGGCAGGATGGCCATCTGTCAGGGATGATTTAGTTGAGATTCCTGCATTGCAGGGGATTGGACTAGATTACTCTCGGGATCACTTCAAACTCTACAGTTCTGTGATTCTATGAATAACGAAGTGTGGAAGCTTTGGGGCACCTTCAGATTGACTGCCATCAGTGGCTGATGTTAGTGCCATCAGTTAGTTGGGTGCGAGAATTCAGCCAAGATGCATGTGAACAGCACACATGGGCCTATGGTGTCTATGCCCATACAGCTGCCAGTCATCTTGCAACTAGAGGGGATGGTTGTGCTAGAATATTACAATACAGGTTCATAGAAAATTTGTCTCACTTACCTTATTTGCAGATTGGAGAAGCTAAGCTTTAGGGACATCCTGTTGCAGGCCAGTAGGAAAACTAGGCACCTGTCTCAAAAACTAGAGATATCTAGAAATTCTAAAGCTGACTTGGTGAAGGGTTGACATATACACAGTAATTTTTATCCTCGAGCCTATACTTGGAAAAAACACATGAAATGTAGGAGTTTTGTGAAGTTGATTTGACTGAGAGAGTGTGATTTGCCCAAGTTCATCAAGTGAGCTTTAGGACTGTAATTTGTGTAGTTTAACACATATAAAATAAGTATGGAAATAAGATTCAGTGGCTTCAGTTTATTGAAATGGATTGAGATCCTTCCCTTTGTGTGGTCTGTAGAATAATAATAATAAAAAATAATAATAAAAAATTATTTGTACCCCGCCCTCCCCGGCTGGAGTTGGGCTCAGGGCTGCTAAAGCTCTTCCCTCTGATCTGAGCAACTCTTCTCAGTTTATGCTTGGGGGGGACGGACAAAATTTGTTTCCAGAAATGATTTTATGCAGATGCTTTGAGTTCTGTTAAAAACAGCTATTTGCAGGTTTGTGGGATGAATTGAATGGATGCATGCATGCACAGGGCCTGTTGTTAAGACTTTGTGGTTTAGGGGCCCCATTAAACTAATTTGATAGTTTCAAAATAGTTGCTGTTTGTTTATATTGCTCTGGTTAATTCCTTTTTAATGTACAAAACGCATTCTGCTCACTGCAGAAGATCATAAACATTGCCCCCTAGAGGTACATGTTCCATATATTCCCACTTCAGTGTTTAAAATTTCACTAAAGCAATTGTGTAAAAATGAATGTGGCCATAAAAGGTGTGGTGTGCGATCATTACAGTGAAGGACTTTGCTTTGTTTATTTCTCTTAATGAGCCCATTGCTAAATTAAAACTTATTTCTGTAGCTAATTTAATTAAGATTATAAATTTGCTCTGCTTCGTCATCAGCGCAGTGTTGTGGAGGCTTGATTAGCAATTAATCACATCCCACTACATTATATTTGCTCACATGTTCATAAATGCTGCTCACATTTGTGCGCAACCTCAGTTTCGTTCTCTCCTTTTCATCTTGTCTTGTTTTCTTCTTACAGAACAGCCATGAAGCGGGTGGTGAAAGCAATGAATCGAATGGATCAAAGAAAACATGAAAAGTTTGCAAACCAGTTTAACTATGCACTGAACTGAGTTGCCGTAAATGGCAAAACTGCAAGGACCTTTGCCCGTACTGCCACTCTGTAGAGGAAAGCATTTTATTGGACTAGTTTACTTAGTATCAACTTGTGTAATCTAATACATTTTACAATGGAGATGAATTGTACACATAATTTTGTGTGTGCTTATATTGATAACTGTTCTGTTCTCATTTTAAACAGAAGACTTGTGGTTTGTATATATTCTAACACCACTCTAGATTTTTTACTTTTTGGTGGACTGCAGATTCTCAGCCTTTAATACCTTGACTCAGTGGTCACAGATGATGGGAGTTGTAGTCTATGATGGGAGATGATGATGGGAGTTGTAGTTCCCCACCCTCTATTCTTCAGGAGCCACACTCCCCCCCCCTTTTTTCTTTTGGTACATTCCATTTCCAACACCTGCATTTACTTTCCCTGAAAGAATAACATCTGGCAACAAAGGACAAACTCCCCTTGAGCAGCTTTTGTGTCAATCTGGATGTGTGAGTTTATTCCTGCGATTCGGCAATTGTCCAGTTGTCTTTAGGTGAGAAGGTGTTCTTCTGTAGTCAGCACACTTGTGACTAACTGAGAATACAAGCGCTTTGCCAGAAACATTCTCTGTGGCTGTAACTATGGGCATAAGGTTTGCCTGGAACGGCTTCCTTTTAAAAGCATGCCTTGGCCCTTGGGTGCACAGGATCACACAGTCTAGGTTTCGTGGGTGAGGTCAGCCTTGCTCACAGTTTTCATTTCACGGGAAAGTCATGCCTTATGGACTACCATCACATGCACAAAGCAAGGAAAAATTTATTACTTGTGTACCATTTTAAATGCCCAAGACTCTTGTTCATGATGGTTGTCAGATGTCTTCATTTTTCTTGTAGGAATTTGCATGTAAATTTGTTAATAACTTCTAAAGAGGAACAACTATGTTCTGTGAACCGCCCTGAGACCTCCAGTTATAGGGCGGTATATAAATTCTAATAATAATAATAATATTAATAATAATAATAATATTAATAATAATAATAATAATAATAATAATAATAATAATAATAAAGTTAATTCCTGCCTGGGGGATCTGCAGACTTGCAAAATGGGCCCAGTGGAGAGAGCATGAGTGGACACTGAAATAAACAATAAATCTTGGTTTTTTTGAAGTTAAACCCTCCCCCATTCCAAAAAAAGGAGAGAAAAAATATCTATGGGCACGTGGAAAGGACAGTGGCCGCTGAGGGCAGAGCACTAGTGCAAGATTTTTGAAAGAAAGCTCAAGACTGCTGAGTTTCTGGGTGCAAGAATTGAGCATTGAGCTGGACGCATGAAAAGCAGCAGAGTGAAAGGCTTGTGTTGAGCAGGAAGATCACTGTTCGCTCCTCACTTACACTGCCAGTTAGGAAAATGGATTAGCCAAGCTTGCTCTCATTCACCACAAGCACACCTGACCCACGGCCAGGTGAGTGCACCTTCGCAGGAGGGAGAGTGGTAGGGTCAGCGCAGCGGGCAGGACCATACTGTGTGAATTCTCTTTTAAATGACATTAATTAAAGGCCTTGTAATGACAAAAGAGTTGAAGAGCTATATAAAGGAAATAATATGTAAAATGAAAATGAATATTTAAAATCAAAATATGTATTTATTGTAGGAGGAGGAGGGCCTGGTAACAAAAAAAATTGTGAAAATGTTTATGGATATTGCACTTATAAATAGTGTGTTTTGCCTTGGATACTTTTTTCTTAGTTTTGTTTAAAAAATTATTAGGTTTTATAAACAAGAATAAGGTTATACAAACAAGTATACCAAGTTTTCTCATGTCATTTGTGTATCACAAAAAAAGCATAATAAATGTGGGGAAATATCTACAACATGTGTTTCATTATTAGTTGTCAATGTACAGGTTCCTGGTTCATGAATTGGTTTAGAAAAGAAAGAAAGAAAGAAAGAAAGAAAGAAAGAAAGAAAGAAAGAAAGAAAGAAAGAAAAGAAAAGAAAGAGGGAGGGGAATGGTGAGTGGGATGGGTTCGGGTGGTTATACTTCTATTCTACTTAGTGTGGGTGGATACTTTTTTCTTACTCTTTTCTGGTAGCACTTTTTTCCTTTTTTATTTTCCAAAGTGGGCCCCCTTTCTCCCCCCCCCAACACTCTGGGTAAGGCTGATTTATTCAGGATGCTGATCAGGAGGGAGAATGGCTAAAACATAGCTAGCTAACCAACCTTAGCACAGCTGAGTGCGGAGTAGCGCTGCCTGTCTGTGGTGCATAAGTTGAGAAGTGGCACATAATTCTATATTGCGTGTTCAGTTCATGAATGTCAGTCTTCAGAAGCGAGGTGCTGAAAATTCAGAAGACAACTGAAAATTTGGGTTATCTTGGTAAATGACTTTTTAAAAATGCAAAGCACATCTATCAGGAATAGAACAGTTTTTTCTCAGAAAGCTTCATTTCCCTGAAGTGGGAATGGGGGGGGGAGGGGGAGGGAGAACCTGTGGCTCACGAATTAGTCTTGGCCCAACAGGGAGTCCAAGTTGCCCCACAAGACCCATTTTCTCCAAACTACGCCCACTCGGCCCATCAGCTGACATCACTTGTATTCCGATGCACAAGAGGCTGGGGTTAAATCTTGTGTTTCCAGCAGGAAATGGGCATTCAGCCACAAGAGCTGGATTCGCCCCCTGCTTGTTAGCTGATGAGCTGGGGGTTGGGGGTTAAGCCCTGCACAGTTTGGCAGGATTCCCATCACACTCTTTCCTGATTCAGGACCCCCCTGCCCCACTTATGGTAAGCAGGAGGAGAAGACATTCAGATGAGCAACTCTGCCTACGGAGACTGGAGCTTGTTGCAGGACCAGCTTTTCAACACAGCAGGTCCTCTTTCCTCTGGAAGTATCTCTTTCACAACTGCTTTATTAAAAGGCTGGAAGTCAGTTCCCAGGACTAGTACACTCCTAGTGTGAGCTTGAAAAATCGGAGCACTCCAGGGTTGTTAAGATTGTTTAAATTTTGAGTTAACAACGCCTCGAGACAGCAAATGATGCTAGGTGCCCACTTCATCTGCTGCTTTAACAACCATTCCTGTCCCAGTCCCAATATTCATGGGGATGTGATGATGCTAATGCAACCTCCATCCATTTCCTTTATTTCTAATGCTGCTGTAGAGCTCACATCCTTGCAAACTGTTAAATGTTATATAGAAAGCATCAGTCTCACACTATGGGTTTTTTTTAGGAGCTTTCATCTGGAAGCTTCAGAAGTAAATAGACATGTCTGTTGTTTAGTCGTTGAGTCGTGTCCGACTCTTTGTGACCCCCTGGACCAGAGCACACCAAGCACTCCTGTCTTCCACTGCCTTCTGCAGTTTGGTCAAACTCATGCTGGTAGCTTCGACAACACTGTCCCACCATCTCGTCCTCTGTCGTCCCCTTCTCCTTGTGCCCTCCATCTTTCCCAACATCAGGGTCTTTTCCAGGGAGTCGAGTCTTCTCATGAGGTGGCCAAAGTATTGGAGCCTCAGCTTCACGATCTGTCCTTCCAGTGAGCACCCGGGGCTGATTTCCTTCAGAATGGATCGGTTTGATCTTCTTGCAGTCCATGGGACTCTCAAGAGTCTCCTCCAGCACCATAATTCAAAAGCATCAATTCTTCGGCAATGAGCCTTCTTTATGGTGCAGCACTCACTTCCATACATCACTACTGGGAAAACCATAGCTTTTGCTATACGGACCTTTGTTAGCAAGGTGATGTCTCTGCTTCTTAAGATGCTGTCTAGGTTTGTCATTGCTTTTCTCCCAAGAAGCAGGCGTCTTTTAATTTCGTGACTGTTGTCACCATCTGCAGTGATCATGGAGCCCAAGAAAGTAAAATCTCTCACTGCCTCCATTTCTTCCCCTTCTATTTGCCAGGAGGTGATGGGACCAGTGGCCATCATCTTTGTTTTTTTGATGTTGAGCTTCAAACCATATTTTGCGCTCTCCTCTTTCACCCTCATTAAAAGGTTCTTTATTTTCTCCTCAGTTTCTGCCATCAATGTTGTGTCATCTGCATATCTGAGGTTGTTGATATTTCTTCCGGCAATCTTAATTCCGGTTTGGGATTCATCCAGCCCAGCCTTTCGCATGTTGAATTCTGCATATAAGTTAAATAAGCAGGGAGACAATATACAGTGGTGCCCCGCAAGACGAATGCCTCACAAGACGAAAAACTCGCTAGACAAAAGCGTTTTGCGGTTTTTGAGCTGCTTCGCAAGACGAAAACGTCTTGCGTTTTTTGCAAGTTTGTTTCCTTTTTCTTAACACCGTTAATACAGTTGTGACTTGACTTCGAGGAGCAACTCTTAGAACGCGGTGTGGTAGCCTTTTTTGAGGTTTTTGGTATTTTTGAAGCTTCTCCAAAACTTTTCCGACACTGTGCTTCGCAAGATGAAAAATTCGCTAGATGAAAAAACTCATGGAACGAATTAATTTCGTCTTGCGAGGCACCACTGTACAGCCTTGTTGTACTCCTTTCCCAATTTTGAACCAATCGGTTGTTCCATATCCAGTTCTGACTGTAGCTTCTTGTCCCACATAGAGATTTCTCAGGAGACAGATGAGGTGATCAGGCACACCCATTTCTTTAAGAACTTGCCATAGTTTGCTGTGGTCGACACAGTCAAAGGCTCTGAGGAAATAGACATAGCACAGTAAGTTACAAACCCTGGAATATGGCAGCAGAGAGCTATGGGCAAAAACTGCTTTCTGCCTTCAGTGCGTTGCTCCCCTGGTTGGAGAAGACTGTAACATGTACATACAATTCTCAGTAATTTCAGTATTTATCAGGTGAGTGACCTTGAATCGGTTGCATTCTCTCAGATAGACATGGCTCACAGAGACTATTAAGAGGATTAAAGTTGGGGGGGAGAGATCTTGTTTATTACCCTGAGATCCACGAAGGAAGTTCTAGATTAAAAGGTGCTTATTTATATCTTTATTTTATATGCCACTCTTGATCTGAAGATCAAAGGGTGGTTTGTAGCACAGAAATATAAAATGAAACCTCGGAATACATAACATAATAAAAACAAAGAAAAACCTATAGCCCCCCCCCCAACACATTTAAGAGGCCTGACCTCTCTCTATCATTTGCCCAATAATAAATGTTGGAAATGTAAAGAGACTGAAGGTACATTCTTTCACCTTTGGTGGATGTGCCCAAGGATTAAGGCTTTCTGGGAGATGATTTATAATGAAATGAAAAGGGTATTTAAATATACCTTTCTGAAGAAACCAGAGGCCTTTCTCCTGGGCATGGTCGGCTAAATGGTGCCAAAGAAGGACAGAACTTTATGTATGCCACAACAGCAGCAAGAATACTTCTTGCAAAGTATTGGAAGACACAAGATCTGCCCACTCTGGAAGAATGGCAGATGAAGGTGATGGACTACATGGAATTGGCGGAAATGACTGGCAGAATCCGAGACCAGGGAGAAGAGTCGGTGGAAGAAGATTGGAAGAAATTTAAAGATTATTTACAGAAATATTGCAAAATTAATGAACGTTAGAATGATGTCAGAATGAAGTTAAGTGGTTTAAGCAGCAATGTTATAAAGGTGTATGTAAAAATGGATTGTTAACAGGTGAGAACCCAAAGTTATAATATATTAAGTTAAAGGATTAAGATAAAAACAAAGAGGGAAAGAAATTGCTGAATTAACTAATTGACTTGGAATACAAAAAAGGGAGGTGTGAGGAGGTCAGGGAAGCAAGGAAATGAATGTAAGGTGGAAAGATTGATGTATTTTTTAAAGTGTTTTTTATCTTTTTTGTGTATTTTGTATTTTTCTTTTACTCTTATTTCTGTCTTTTTTTTCTTTTCTTTTTATTTATGTAATATTTTTCCCTTTGAAACTTTAATAAATATCATAAAAAGAGGCCTGACTTCTCATGGAGGAGGCACTTGAATAAAAGCTTCAGATTATGATCGCAGGCCAGGGTCTGTGTCGGTTCATATGGGGAGAAGCTGCGTTTGAGGTATTGTGGTCCTGAGCCATTTTAAGGCTTTATAGGTCAAAAGCAGCACTTTGAATTGGGCCCGGAAATTAATTGGCAGCCAGTGCAGTGCAGGTGGTGCTGTGGGTTAAACCACACAGCCTAGGACTTGCTGATCAGAAGGTCAGCGGTTCGAATCCCTGCGACGGGGTGAGCTCCCGTTGCTCGGTCCTTGCTCCTGCCAACCTAGCAGTCTGAAAGCACATCAAAGCACAAGTAGATAAATAGGTACCGCTCCAGCGGGAAGGTAAACGGCGTTTCCGTGCGCTGCTCTGGTTCGCCAGAAGTGGCTTAGTCATGCTGGCCACATGACCTGGAAGCTGTCTGTGGACAAACACCGGCTCCCTCGAGCTATAGAGCAAGATGAGCGCCGCAACCCCAGAGTCAGTCACGACTGGACCTAATGGTCAGGGGTCCCTTTACCTAGTGCAGTTGGGCCAGGATAAGTGTCAGATGCCTAGAGTTGTTGGGGCAACCCAATCAGATGGATGGGGTACAAATGCTGTTATTTTATGCTCAAACTGTTTTATGAATACATTTCATTTTTTTCTTAAGGAATTTCAATATAACACATTATCAAATCATATAATCACATACATTATTCCCCCCTTTCCCCCCTTCCACCCCCTCCCCTGGGGCTTCCCTCAGCTCCTCTCTCTGATTTCTCTGCACATATTATTCTCTGCATGTTATAAAATTATACATATCCTTACATTGTCTATCTATCATGTTATCAACCAATAAATTTGTGTATGTATTGAAAACCTGCCAAGGAGTCCAGTTCATTTTGTTGTCTTTTGAGATCATTTGTAAACAGTTCCCATTCTTCCTTAAAGTCACAGCTGTCCTTGTCCTGCAGTTTGTATATATGTTCAAACTGACTTGCCCTGGTGAACAGCCTGGCCACTGAATCCTGCACCAGCCAACATTGTTGCCTTCAGATGCACCAACACCCATGCGTTGGAGTAATCTAATTTAAGAGTTTATCACAGCATGAATGACAGAAGTTAGGCTATCTCCAGATAGGGCCATGGCTGGGCCACCAGTCAAAGCTGATGGAAGGCACACTGCACCACTGAAGCCACCTGAGCCTCAAATAAGCTACAAAGCCGTTCCTTCAGAGGGTGTGTAACTGCATAAAGAGCAGGCAACATCCCATCTATCTGGTCTAGGGCTCACAGTCTTATCTGGATTGAGCTTCAGTTCATTGGCTCTCATCCAGTCCACTGAGGCAAGACAACGTTCCAGTACTTCCGCTGCCTCACCTGCAGATGTAAAGGAGAAATAGAGCTGAGTGTCATCAGCATATTGCTGACTATGTACTCCAAACCTTTGGATAACTCCACTCAGTGGTTTCATGTAGATGCTAACAGCATAGGGGCTAAAATTGAATCCTGAGGAACCCCATGTTGAAGGCTCCACGGGGCTGAAGAACATTCCCCAAATATCGCCCTCTGGAAACATCTGTCCAAGTAGGACTGCACCCACCCCCTAACTCGAACTTAAACCCATATCATGGGGGGATGCTATTGGCTATCTAAATTAAAGGAGAGAAAATAGTTCTAAGATGGCAGGCAATAAATAACTTTCTGAGCAGGTTTTCTTCCTGTTCATCTGATGCTTAGCTGCAACAACAGCAGTCTAAGGGCTTATACACACTTAACTTTAAAAAAATATATGTTATTGAAACATTTTCATGGATAGCAAAAGTGCATATAACACCTGTTTTCAAGTCATAAGAGTCCTTTTTACAGGTCAGTTACATTCAGTGTGAGACACTTTTGTGGAAGGCATTGTGAGGTTAGAGGGGAGATTACTGTATTTTTCGCTCTATAGGACGCACTGGACCATAGGACGCACCTTGTTTTAGAGGGGGGGGACAAGAAAAAAAATCCCCCTCTCTGCTCAGCGCCCCTTCAGTGAAGTGGCAGGAGAAACGAAGCCCCTTCCATTTCTCCTCCCGCTTCGCTGAAGGTGCACAGCGCAGCTCTCCCTCTCTGCTGAAGCCAGAAGAGTCTTGCTCTCCCGGCTTCAGCAAAAGGAACCTGAAGCCTGCAGAGCACAGAGGGAACTCGTGCTGCGCTCCGAAGGCTTCAGGCGGCTATCCCTGAAGCCTGGAGAGCGAGAGGGGTCGGTGCACACCGACCCCTCTGGCTCTCCAGGCTTCAGCAAAAGCAATGCGAGGCTTCCAGAGCGCGGGGGGAACGCTCCCTCTGCGCTTCAGAGGCTTTGCGTTGCTATTGCTGAAGCCAAGGAGCCTGCATTCGCTCCATAGGATGCACAAACATTTCCCCTTAATTTTTGGAGGGGAAAAAGTGTGTCCTATAGAGTGAAAAATCCGGTATTATTATCATACATACATACATACATACATACATACATACCCTAGTCACTCTGGGCGGCTTCAAACAGAATATTAAAAACACGATAAAACATCAAACATTAAAAACTTCCCTAAACAGAGCTGCCTTCAGATGTCTTCTAAAAGTCAGATAGCTATTTATTTCCTTGACATCTGATAGGAGGGCGTTCCATAGGGCGGGTGCCACCACTGAGAAGGCCCTCTGCCTGGTTCCCTGTAACCTCACTTCTTGCAGTGAGGACCTCAGAGAGAGAAGTGGGGAGAAAGGAGCCAGGGATCATGATCTTTCATTCTTTTGCATAGTGTAATGTGCAGAGTCTTTGTGTCAGCACCACGTGTATAAGTTCTTTCTTTATTTGCCTCTTTCCAGGCGTGGTTCTGCACTTAAAAGCTCCGTGTCCCAGTGTTTGCCCTGAGTTTTCCCCAAGAAAACTGCTCCTTTTTGCAGGGAAAGCTCCGGAATCATAATTTTTAAAATGGAGGCGCTTGGAAACAGAGCTTTAAAGTGCTTTGAAAGAGTGGAGGAAATATAAGTGTGGATAAGGCCCTACAGTGTTCACAGCAGTTGAATGAAAGCCCCAGACATCTGGGTTTAAACTGCTAACATCACTTTTATCAGGTTGAGGGTTTTTTTCCTCACTTGTGCAGATATTTCTTTGCTGGGCTGTGTGAACCATGCTGCCCCAATGGACTTAACATACCGTCCTGCACTAATATTTCAGTCCACCTGGCTTCCATAATTAGTTCAATATTTAACTGTTTGGTCTTCCCCTTGCATTTTGACGGTGTCATTTAATAAAGGGATTAAAGTATTACCAGTGTCTCTCTGAGACTTCACTAAACAGCTATCAACTGGTAATGACCTCAAGTCGCTGCTGGAACAAGTGATGTTCACACCAGTGAAAACTAAGCTGAAAGTCTCCGGGTCTCATTACTAATCCCCTTGAGCTCATCAGTTCATCAGCCGTCATCAGCCCTTCTTCACCTGCTGTCGCTGGGAAAAAGCTCATTTAGGGTGATTCCTACCTTATAATCACTAGCCACTAGGGAAATTGGTCCCTGTTCATCAAGAGCCTTTAAGAACGCTCATCCTATCTCCACCAGCCACGAAGGTGCAGCTTGCAAGCCCTTGGTGCAAATATACCACAGCTGTTTAATTGAGTGAAAGTTGTCAGTCAGTGTAGCCTGTGTAGCCTTCCTAATGTTGCAGGCTGTGACATTAGAGCAGCTGAACTGGCACATCGAGAAAGCAATATGGTCTGAGAGGGAGAGGAGCACAGACACAACCAACCAAGGCCCCCAAATTGGAGACACCAGGTTCTGGCAGAGAAGGGGTAGCAGTTTGATTAGCCTGCCCAAACTACATCCCTTCCCTCCGACTTTTCCATATATTTCTTTTTTTATAATAATTTTTATTAGTTTTTTTTTACACACAGTTTAACATTGTTCAATTCACCTTCAATATAATCATTTCTGACATTTTGACTTCCATCCTTAAGTCCGTCACGCTCCTATTGTAATCCTTTATCTGTTACCATCACTACCATTTATTTTCTATTATATTGTGACTTACATAACAATCATTTATTTATGCTCCTTCCCTTGCCTATAGTTCGAATCCTGGTCGCAATTTCATTGGACTGTAATTTTTTCTTAAACAGTCTGAAAAGAATCATCACTCTTCGACAAAATGTTCATCTTTTGGATCTCTTATTTTTGCGGTCAGCTTCACCAACTCTGCATAGTTCGATAACTTTAAAATCCATTCTTCTTTAGTTTGAACTTCTCCTTCTTTCCACTTCTGCGTATATGAGATTCTGGCTGCGGTAGTAGCATGCATAAACAATTCAACCATCTTTCTTAGGACCTCTGCCCTTATAATCCCTCAAAGAAAAGCTCTAGGCATCTTGGGACTCTTTTTAAATTCATTGTGTATCATTTCCCAGAAGCCTGTCACTTTTTTTTACAAGTCCTCTTTTCCATACCTTTCTTGAAATGGCTAAAATATCCTCAGCTACATTGACTTACTCAAACAAAAACAAGAAAACCATTCTTGAATCATGCAGCCACCGTGCTCCAAATAAGGTTTCTATGTTTTTATGACTTTATTTTTCAGTTTTTAAAAATTCATATAACAAGCAACCCTCATATACCCCACCCCTCTAAAAACGTTTCATGCATACACAATGTAAATGTTAAGTTGTGGGTGAACATATCAGACGACACAGCAATTCTTCAAACAGCTCTTGTTTATTCACAGGCCAGAACAGAACAGAACTGAAGGGTTCAGCCAGCCTGCTTATATAGAGCTCCACTAGAACGCAACAGTAACCATTTTTTGTAACTATCCAATCACTGAACTTCACTTCAATCCCTTATTTGCATATGTGGACCTGAACTATCTACAGTATCCCCCTGCTGGCCCAGGGTGAGAACTTCAGTACATAACAGTAAAGAATACAGTCAAACATACAGCAAGTTGGCAAATTGTTTAGAATTAATTTCATCGGCCAGGTGTCTCCTACTGCCCATCTTAAGATTGTCCCAAGGTGAGCCATGGCAAATAAAGTGCCTCTGGCTTGCAAGGAAACCCTCCCTGGAGCTCAATGAGGATGTCCTCTCTGGGCTGTTGATAGAGTCTCCTCATGAGCCAGGGGGGTGATCCCTGCTTCTGGGTTCCCATGCATGTGTGCAGTCACGCACGGGTAGATGGTGTGCTAGTGGGGAGTTGTCTGTGTGGCATGTAGCATAAGCAGTCAAATACAACATTTCCTGTTTGCCAAGAGTGGACATGCAGGAGAATGTTGGTCCAGCCACTTGAACTTCCTGTTACACCTGGTCTGGAGCATCCTTCCTTTGCATGTGACCAGGTAGGTGGGCGTGACCCTTTCAGACCGCACAGAAGGTCCAGTCACACAGCCATCTCCCTCTCTTTAAGCCTTTTCTTCTCTTGGACAGCAGCACAGGGATATACCCACATGGGGTAAATCCACTCCTTCTACTTACTTGTAACTTCAAGCCTAAAGCCCGCCTTCAGGGATCAAACTGTGCTCTGATGGTGAGTAAACTTCTTATTGTTACTAATGAACAAGACTGTTGTGTCTTTATTAATTTATTAGGGAATCAAAGGGGTCTTACCGGGAATAATATAACTTTAGAGAGTCTAAGAAAGCCAGTGTGGTGTAGTGGTTAAGAGTGGTAGTCTCGTAATCTGGGGAACCGGGTTCGATTCCCCACTCCTCCACATGCAGCTGCTGGGTGACCTTGGGCCAGTCACATTTCTTTGAAGTCTCTCAGCCTCACTTACCTCACAGAGCGTTTGTTGTGGGGGAGGAAGGGAAAGGAGAATGTTAGCTGCTTTGAGACTCCTTCGGGTAGTGATAAAGCGGGATATCAAATCCAAACTCTTCCTCTAACGAATCTGCAACTAGCTTCCTGCTGTGTAAAAGGGGGAATGTACTCTGCTGTATGAATAAACTCACTAGCATGAGTTAGAAAGGATAGTATTTAATCAATATATCCTCTCCTGCTACCCACAACATTCCCACAGTCTGTATATATATCTTTTTTTATTGGAAGTGTTTTGTAGCCTAGTTTTATGCTATTTGCCCAACGGATGCTGGGGGCCACTAGGGATATTATAAAACAGAAATATTAAAACTTTCCAAGCACATTCCAAGGTTCCAGTTTGAACTAATCTCCTTACACACACACACCCTTCAAATTCTTGCAGGACCACATTTGGTAATTGGTTGTTACTGTATTGCAACTCCCTTTCTGAACACATCAACAGCTAGTATAACTGTAGATGCCATAACTGTCATAAAAAGAAAAGCAAAAGACAGAAATTATTTGTTGTGAGTTTGGTTGAGGAGTTCGTCTGCATGATAGCCGAGTCCCTTCTCATTCCTGGACTCCTGGATTCAGCAAGTGTTGAAATCTAATGGAGGATCCCATTATTAAACTAGTCAGCCCAATTTCTTTGTGAGACAATGGCCTAAGTACTGTTGTTAACTATAGAAGTTGATCTGTGCCAAAGTGCAATTGGGTGGGCTGCCTCCCTCACCTGGGTGGTACTTATAAATGCCATCTCCAACTCCTCAAAAGATTCCATCAACGGTGTCTCTGAAAAAAATTACACATCATTTGGGAAGACAGGTGAACTAATGTCAGTGTACTAGAAGAAGCAAAGAGCACCAGTGTCAAAGCAATGATTCTTCAACATCAACTTCGTTGGACTGGTCATGTTGTGCGGGTGCCTGATGATCGTCTTCCAAAACAACTACTCTACAGTGGTACCTCGGGTTACATATGCTTCAGGTTACAGACTCCACTAACCCAGAAATAGTACCTTGGGTTAAGAACTTTGCTTCAGGATGAGAACAGAAATTGCGTGGTGATGGTGCAGTGGCAGCGGAAGGCCCCATTAGCTAAAGTGGTGCTTCAGGTTAAGAACAGTTTCAGGTTAAGAACGGTCCTCCGGAACGAATTAAGTACTTAACCAGAGGTACCACTGTATTCTGAACTTAAAAATTGAAAGTTTAATGCTGGTTGTCAACAAGAGAAGTTTAAAGACTGTCTCAAGGCAAATCTTTAAGAATGTTGTATAAACACTGACAACTGGGAAACACTGGCCTGTGAGCGCTCCAGTTGGAGAACAGCCTTTACCAAAGTTGTCATGGGCTTTGAAGACACTCGAACTCAGGATGCAAGGAAGAAATGTGCTAGGAGGAAGGCATGCTTGGCAAATCCACACTGTCATCAACTTCTGCCTGGAAACCTATGTCCCCACTATGGAAGGACGTGTGGATCCAGAATTAGCTTCCACAGTCACCTACGAAATCATTGTTAAGACCACGTTAATGGTAAACAATCTTACTCAGCTACGAGTGACCACCAAAGAAGAAAGAAGACTTTGAAGACAAAAGGTGGAGTGTGTGTGAGCTGAGCCAAAAGCAGGCAGAAGCTGGAAGTTATGTTGGAATTCAAAGCCATGGCAATGGGAGAAGCAAGACCTTTTCGGGAGTTAATGCTGTCAGCCGCTCCATCCTAGGCTCAGGTTGTAATGTACACAGTATAAATAAACCATGTATCCTAAAGACACCACAGTCTCTGCTGTCCCACATTCCAAGGAAACCAAATCTTGGGTAAGTGCCTGGAACCCCTGCAATCTCACACCGCTTGGAGACTAGGGTGGTATGTGACAATATAGTTCCCTTTAGCAAAATCAAGGGTTTCAAATGCCTGCCTATTCTCCATTCATTTTTTCAAAAGTTGCTATGGTCGTTTTCTGGGGAATCCTGTAAGGATGTGAAGGTGCCATATATTGAGTCGATTTTATTGAGTATATATTGAGTATATATTGAGTATATTTTAGGGATGTGGGTGGCGCTGTGGGTTAAACCACAGAGCCTAGGACTTGCTGATAAGAAGTTTGGCAGTTCGAATCCCCGCAATGGGGTGAGCTCCCGTTGCTTGGCCCCTGCTCCTGCCAACCTAGCAGTTTGAAAGCACGTCAAGTGCGGAGGGACCACTAGGGGCGCATCAGAAGATGGCCGACAATAACATCTCTCCGACCCACATGAGGTAAATTGGAGGCTGTGATGGGAGTAAATAGCCTCCCTACCCCCCCAGGATTGTGGTGGGGGACTGCCCTTGCCTGCTGTGCCCTATACAACCCCCGAATTTGTGGGGGTGGGGGCACTAGGCACAATGCCCTCCTGTGGGATTTTGGCACTCCTGGACGCCGTCTCTGATCCGCGCCACTTGCTGCAAGAACTTCAAAAGAAACAATTTGGATGAAGCGAATGCACATATTTCAAGGAAGAAGGGGGAGTAAAGACTGCTAACAGAAGAGATCTCTGATAAAACAAGACGAGTCGGAGGAACAAGTATAAATCATGAGAAGATACGCCAAGACTCAGTATGGCAAAGGGACTGATGGGGGAGGAGGAAAAAGCTTTCCTTTCTTTCCTTTATGTGATTAAACAAGAATCCCCCCCACCCACAAGTCAGAAATGTCATTTTAAGGACTTAAGCTGTGGATTTAAGGCTGTGTGGAGATAAACTTTCGAACCAAAGCATGTTTTAAGAAGAGCGTGGAATTTATAAGGGCTTTGGGATGACGCAGTTAAAAATACTGTCGCCATATTGGGAAGTTCTGTCGGAGGACTTAAGTCTGAGAGGAGAAATAGAGAAATAGTGCTGTCTTTATATTGTGGGTGAAACTCCTCAGTGGGACTTAAGAACGACAGTTCTGTAATTAATGATGGAAAGAGCACTGTTATCTATGAAGGCGATGATATATGGAAACCATCTCGATTTGAGGACTGGAAGAACGGAAAAATTCACACAGGATTATTATTGGTGTTTATCGGCTTAAGGAGACTATCAGAAGAGATCATAAAGAAAAAAGAGAAAATATATGAACAAGATGTGATGTGGAAACAGCAAGATAAGTCTGGATAACTTTGTTTGGACTGATTTGGACATTAACGCAGTAGCAAGAAGATGATCAGAATCCCCCTTCGGATCTTGAAATATGAGTTCCCTCAACAAAATTTAAAATTCGGCTTTGTAATTCGGAATTTATGTGATGTGATGTGCTTTGATTTGATTGGCCGGTTAATAAAAATTATTTTTTTTAAAAAGAAAGCACGTCAAGTGCAAGTAGATAAATAGGTACCGCTCCGGCAGGAAGGTAAACAGCGTTTCCGTGCGCTGCTCTGGTTCGCCAGAAGCGGCTTAATCCTGCTGGTCACATGACCCGGAAGCTGTATGCCGGCTCCCTCGGCCAATAAAGCGAGATGAGCGCCACAACCCCAGAGTTGGCCATGACTGGAACTAATGGTCAGGGGTCCCTTTACCTTTACCTTATTGCCTATTTCGACTGCCAGCAACTCTACGCGTTTTTTGTACCTGCTGCTAATGTAAGATGCTTGGGATTTAAGAACCTAAGGTGCATGCAAACCATGGCTTCTAGCTGATGTGGGCTGTTGTTATAGCTATTTTTCATTTCATTTGAACTTACCAGCAGCCTAACTTATCATGCACAGGAAACTCCATGTACTGTATTAGCCTTCTCTCCCTGCACATTATGAATTTTGCTACTTTTTTAATAGTTCAGATTATAGGCTATGAATCAATAGCAGGGAGCACCAGGCTCTTGTCACTCAAACTATCCAATAGTGGACATCTTCATGGGAGGGGATTTGGCAGGAAGCAGAAGTCAATACTGAGCAAGCCAAGAGAATTCTCCATAAATGGGATCAATTGACTATATATCTAAATCTAATATAGTATCCAGAAGAGGGGGGGAGGCCTCATGTTAATAATGAAGGGGCTGTGGGCAAGTACCGTATTTATTGCTCTATAAGCAAAAAAATAAGCACTTTTTCCCTCCTAAAAAGTAAGGGGAAGTGTGTGTGCGCTTCTTATGGAGTGAATGCAGGCTGCTGCGCAGCTATCCCAGAAGCCAGAACAGTAAAACGGATTTCTGCTTTCACTGCGCAGCAATCCCTCTTGCTGTTCTGGCTTCTGCAATTCAGAATATATTTTTCTTGTTTTCCTCCTCCAAAAACTAGGTGCGTCTTGTGGTCTGGTGCATCTTGTAGAGCGAAAAATACGGTACACGTTTTCATGCTGGAGTAAGAAAAGTTGTAGCTGCTAAAATGCCCTCTTTGCACAACTAACACAAAGATTGGCGTCTGTTGTCCTTTGGTTACCTGGAAATTGGGGGGGAGGAATCATGATTAGTAACTGCTTTTGCTAAATGTTGTTACTTACCCTTTTATCACTACTGCACATTTTCAAGTTCAGGTGACTAAAGGAACACCGTGTCTAGAGCTTTAGGCACACTTATTCGAGAGCAAGTCCCCATTGTTGGTGAAATGTGAACAATGGGTTGAATTACACAGTGCTTGGTCTCGTGTCTTGAGTAGCACATCCCCCAAGTCTGAATGTTCTGAGATAAGGGTACCAGGTGCACAGGGTTACCATAGCAACAGAGCAAGGCATAACTCCCTGGGTCATTCACATCCCCATTGGCTTAGGAATGTAGAGACAGGTATAATAATCTTTAATTATGTCCTGCTGCATGTCTATGTCCTGACATTGCACTGTTGGCTTGTCAGGGTCTGACTCTGAATCTGTGAGAGTCAGAGGACCAGGCTGTGGGTTTTACACAGCAGCATTAACTAGCAGGGTGACAGTGTTAGCTGATCTCTCTGTACATATTTATTTTTACTTCAAAGTCTTGAGGAACTGTATATCGTGTTTAGTTTTTGCCTTGTGTCTGGAGGCAATAAACACTTTGTTACTTCGTCACTTTGAACTGTGTGGGAGAGCAGTTTTCCCCTTAACTGGGGACTCTGGAAGAAGCTGTCTGCCGGGAGCAGGAAATCTCTGAAGTCTCTGCTGGGGCTCCACATCCTTTGCTGACGCATCACACCGGTTGAGGTGTGGTGAAGTATCAGCTGATTCTCACAAGTCACCAACACCCTGAACACACTAAGATTACTAAGTTAAGATGTACAGCTGAAAGGGTGTGTTATGTGGGATGTGAAACACAGAGCAGTCAAATACAGCATTCCTGGAGTGGACATACAGTAAAAGGGGGTGTCTGGACCAGCCAGTCGGAACTTCCTGTTTCCTCCTCTGCCCAGGTGGGCATGACCTCACCTATGCAGGTAACAAAAGAACACAGGGGATGCAGCCAACTCTCTCTCTGACTCCATTCCTCGAAGAAGCAACATCTTCTTAGTCTGAGAGGCTTGCAGCCAAGAGAGGGAAAAGGAACTATCTCCTTATGGGATAGATTCCAGGTGTATCTATTTTGTAACCCAAGTCTGCCTTCTGGGATCCATCTGTGAACAGAATGTGTGTGAGTAAACTCTTTTATACTTTTATACAAGGTGTCATGTCTAATCTTTTTAAGACGGAATAAAGGGGAATTACCAGGAAACTTATTTTAGAGGCTTAAACAAGCCTGGCAAGACGTTATCCACTGTACAAGTTTAAAAAGGGGAATGTTACTCTGCTAAATTGTAGAACTTGTTAACACAAGTTGGGAAGGATATAATTAAACAATATATTCTCTCTTGCCTCCCTGAACATTCCCACACTTTACAGTTGCACTTTGATGGGCACTCACCAGCTACATTTTCTGTGGCACTGGCAATGTTTTCTATTAGGGGTGTGTGGTTGCGGATAACTGTTGCACAGCATTGCAAAGGTCCATTGAGAAAACACACACACACATTCACACTTCTGCAAAAGGTGCAGGGAAATGTAAGATAACAACAAACTTTTATCTCCCCTGCAGTGAAAAGTGAAGGTTTTGGGGAATGTGTGTATTGAAAACGAGCATTAAAATAAATAATATAAAATAAATATGGTTCTGTCAGTTTTGGGGAGTAAAAAAGAAGGTAGCTCTTCCTTCCTAAGGATTCCATTCCACCTATCCGAGGTCGAAGGTTTAATACAGGTGAGAGGAAAGTGGCAAACCGGTTCTGCGGTGGAAAGCCACCAGCCCCAACAATAGTGAATAGTAGTTGGTTCACATGGAAATCTGTCGCAAGAGTGCAGGGGAATAATAAAACGAGGAAATTCCTAAAATAAAATCCTAAAATAAAAGGGCAGAAGCAGGAGCAACCAATAAGTAGCATTACTGCAAAAACAAACAAACAACAACAACAAAACCCTCTAATCTTGATGATATCTGAGCCTTAGTAGGAAAGGAGCCACTGCAGATCTAGGATTGGAGGTGGTAGCCTGGCAGGGATCCTCTTGGCGTTGCATATCCTCTGGGGCTTGCACGTGTTGCAGGCGCTTGCCCACAGCTAAGGTAACACCAGAAAGGAGGTTTAAATTCCCGGTAGAATCCTTTTCCCGGACCAAACAGCAGATGGGGACCCTGTGCAGCAAGTCAAATCATAGAATCATAGAATCATAGAATCATAGAATCATAGAATCATAGAATCATAGAATCATAGAATCATAGAATCATAGAATCATAGAATCATAGAGTTGGAAGAGACCACAAGGGCCATCAAGTCCAACCCCCTGCCAAGCAGGAAACACCATCAGAGCACTCCTGACATATGGTTGTCAAGCCTCTGCTTAAAGACCTCCAAAGTAGGAGACTCCACCACACTCCTTGGCAGCAAATTCCACTGTCGAACAGCTCTTACTGTCAGGAAGTTCTTCCTAATGTTTAGGTGGAATCTTCTTTCTTGTAGTTTGGATCCATTGCTCCGTGTCCGCTTCTCTGGAGCAGCAGAAAACAACCTTTCTCCCTCCTCTATGTGACATCCTTTTATATATTTGAACATGGCTATCATATCACCCCTTAACCTCCTCTTCTCCAGGCTAAACATGCCCAGCTCCCTTAGCCGTTCCTCATAAGGCATCGTTTCCAGGCCTTTGACCATTTTGGTTGCCCTCCTCTGGACACGTTCCAGTTTGTCAGTGTCCTTCTTGAACTGTGGTGCCCAGAACTGGACACAGTACTCCAGGTGAGGTCTGACCAGAGCAGAATACAGTGGCACTATTACTTCCCTTGATCTAGATGCTATACTCCTATTGATGCAGCCCAGAATTGCATTGGCTTTTTTAGCTGCCGCGTCACACTGTTGGCTCATGTCAAGTTTGTGGTCAACCAAGACTCCTAGATCCTTTTCACATGTACTGCTCTCAAGCCAGGTGTCCCCCATTTTGTATTTGTGCCTCTCGTTTTTTTTGCCCAAGTGCAATACTTTACATTTCTCCCTGTTATCATAAGAACCCAGCCCAAACCTATCCCTCTGAAGCTCTTTCTTCTGTGGGACTTGGGATCCTAAGATAAAGGGCGGTATAGAAACATAATAAATAAAAACATTTGGGTGCTGGTATTATGAGCAGATGAAGAACATTTACCAGCCCCTCTTTTCTGCCTTGGCTCTCAGAGCTGCTACAGGGGAAAGTACTGGCTCTGTTGAAATTAGTTTTTGTGCTCATGGGTCGGGGGAGGGCGGAGAGAGGGGGGGCAATCAGTTTGGGCCTAGGAGTTGCTGAGGATACAAATACGCGAGCGCACACACTTGAACTCGGGGGGGGGGGAGGCTTACTTATGAGTAGCCACGTAAAGGGTGGGATTCAGCTAAGGAGTCCTGTCAGCTGCTCAACGGGTCCTGCTGGGGCAGCAGCGCCCCCTCTCCTTCCCCAACCCCCCCCGAAATTGGCTTCAGGGGGGCGAGAGAACCCCAGAACAATGCAAGGGGGAGGGGTATTATTATTATTATTATTATTATTATTATTATTATTATATTATTATTATTATTATTATTATTATTTTATTATTATTATTGCCTTGGGCAAGATAAGATAGGATAAAGCGGCTAAGAAATTTAATAAATAATAAATTTTCGAGGCATGCCCCGCTTGGTTTCGATGCATTGATGCGTTTGTTTGTTTGTATGGGAGGCGGGTGGCGCTGTGGGTTAAACCACAGAGCCTAGGACTTGCCGATCAGAAGGTTGGCGGTTCGAATCCCTGCGACGGGGTGAGCTCCTGTTGCTCTGTCCCTGCTCCTGCCAACCTAGCAGTTCGAAAGCACGTCAAAGTGCAAGTAGATAAATAGGTATCACTCCGGCGGGAAGGTAAATGGCGTTTCCATGCGCTGCTCTGGTTCACTAGAAGCGGCTTAGTCATGCTGGCCACATGACCTCGGCCAATAAAGTGAGATGAGCGCCGCAACCCCAGAGTCGGCCACGACTGGACCCTTTACCTTTACCTTTAAAGTCACAAACAAACAGCTCCCACCCAGCGCTGACGACATAGCACTTGGTGGAATTCGTCCTCCCATTATCCAGTCCTGTTGCCATCCTCTCTAACCAGTGGCCACGCTGACCGGCCTGGGGCCGGTGCAACTTTGTATATAGTTTTTTTATAGCCGTGTCTGGATATGTCAGTAGCAGAATTCTGCGTTTTATTAGCGGAATTCTTTGCCTTCCTTCGGCCTTAGCCCTATTGGTCCCCCTAGCCCTGTCACGCGCTCCTCCTGCTCCCTCTGGCGGCCGAGCGCGCCCAGCGCAGACCCAGCCATCTGCGCGCCCCTCCTTCTTCTCCCTCTCGCTCCGTTTCCATTCCCAGCCGTCGAGGCCGTCTGCGCGCAGCTGTAATTTCTCTGTCAGAAATTATAACTTCCTCGCTCCTCAAGTGTCAGCGGTGGCAGCAAGAGGCTGTCAAAAATGCTCAGCGGAGGAAGCAAACGAGAGGAAGGAGCTAATGGGATTAGAAAGAAGTCGTTTAATTCTGTCACCGCGCGCCAAGGAAGGACCGTCCGTCCCCAAAGGAAGGCCTTGTCACCTGAACGCCACGAGCCATCGGGGACCCCTCGCCCGCCCCCTCCGGCCCCGGGGCCAGCAGGACTAACGCTGCCCAGCCGGCCCCCTGCAAAACGCGGCGGGCTTTTGCGCCTCGCCAGCAGGAATCTTGCGCGCCATCGAAAACGCGCCGGCAGCTGGAGGGCGCAGGAATGCAGCCCGCGAGAGACGTTTTCCCCCACTGCAAGCTAAAAACAACCGCACCTCGCAGGTCCAAAGGCTATCATTGCCAAACTGTGGGGATCGGGAAGGGAATGCAAAGTGCCCGGCTCGGCCTGGCTGCAAAACCTACTGAAGTGGGTTGAACTCCGTCCTGCGCGCCTCCCGACGCGCCACAGAGCTGCGGAAGATAAGCCAAATATTTCTGGCTTTTAATAAATAGCTTAAATGACAAATCATTATTATTGATAATATGCATCATCTCGTTTGACTTCTAAATTACACCGGATACTGAGAGGGAAAGCGGAGTGTTTTTGTTTTTGGCGTGGTGGGTATAGGAATGGGGAATGAAAAAGCTCCCGAAACGCAGCTTGTTTTAAGGAGGGGGAAACCAAATATTGGCTAAGAAACTGATTACATATTTTATGTACACAAATAATGGCAGTATTAGTACATTTTAAAAAACATCCAAAATACAACCACGACCGGTTTATTACACTTTTAATCCCAACACATTATATTCGCTGTCTTTGGAAACTACCAAGAGACAGTGGCGTAGCGTGGGTTGTCAGCACCCGGGGCAAGGCAAGTAATTTGCGCCCCCTAACCCGTGGATTTGCGCCCCCTAACCCTAACCTCCAGATGTTGCGCCCGGTGCGGCCGGCCCCCCCTGCACCCCCCACGCTACGCCACTGCCAAGAGAAGAACCTTTACACGCACACACTAATTATTGGAGAGGGGCCGGGGAATAAACGATGGGAAATAACGTCCACACAGAAAAAAGTCTACATGCGGAATATGTTTCTCTCCAAACCAGAAACGCTGGAGGTGTTGGGGAAGACGCGGCAGCCTTTGGGCTTATTTGAAAGCTAGAAACATTAAAGGCAGCGGGATCCAGGTACGGTTAAGCGGCCTGCACAGTTGCAATGGGAAAGCGGAGCGCGCGCCTTGAAATCTTCCGGAAATCACAAGGGGCGGGGGACTAATAACTGCTTAGCTTTGGCTGGATCGTGAGTGACCTAGATTATTTGCTTCTTCTGTCAACGCCAACTAACTCTGGCGATGACTGCAGTGTTTTTTCTCTTTCTCTTTTTTTAAAAAAGGTTAAAAACAGTCGCTCAGGCAGAACATAGTCGACTAAATCAATTCTTTATTGATTTAGATTTCCAGCAAAGTGCTTTCTATACCTTTTGGATCAATGTTTCCTGCGCACTTTATACACAAATTATAAAGTTAAAATTTGTATAACATCCAGAAATATACATAGTTGACTGATGTTACAAAAAGGCTTGTCTCTTTCTCCCTCGGGTTTTTTTTTAACGCATTTCCGGAAAGACAGCCCCCTCGGTTTTCCATTTTTAAACTCCCTCCTCCCAGTTCCTCGTCCTTTTTTAAAAACAGCAACGCTGAAGTGCGTAAAAGCGCGGCGTCCCGAGGGCGGAGAGCGCCTCATTTCTTCGACGGCGCCTGGAAGGGACGCCGCGCCCCGTTTCACCCTGAGAGTCTGCGGGGCAGAGGCATCTCGGACAAGGGGCGGTGGAGGAGGAGAAAGGGGACCCGGGCAAAGACGGGACAGCGCGTATTATTTACATGGAGAGACCGAGGCGGCCTCCTTCGGCCTCTGCTCAGTTTGTCCCGCAGCTCAGAGCAACGCGACGGCTGCCCGCAGGCGAGAATCGTCCGTGGACCAGGCGCCAGGGCACCTATCCTCTTCGCTCCGTTGGGCGGACGCGGGGATCGTAGGCCGGGGAGCGAGGCTGCCTCGGCTCGGAGGCCGACCCCGCGCAAGTCTCCTGCCCCGCAAGGGCTGGTGGCAGCGGCGGGGGCCCCGTCGGTCCCTCAGAGGTGCGGCGTGTAGAAGGCGGGCGCGCCGTAGGTTTGCGAGCCCAGCACGAAGGGCGAGAGGACGGCGGGGCTGGGCAGGAAGGGCAGCTGGGCTGCGCACACCAGCCCGCCGGCCGGGTGGCTGCCGTAGGCGCCCGGCGGGCCGTGCATGGCCAGCCCGTGGCCCCCCATGGGGGGCGAATGGCTGAGGGGGCTGAGCGCGCCTGGCAGGCCTCCTCCGCCGCCCCCCACGCCGCCGCCGCCGCCCGTCGGGGCGCTGGTGTCTGCACCGGGGTTCTGCTTCTTCCACTTGGTGCGCCGGTTCTGGAACCAGATCTTGACCTGCGTCTCGGTGAGGCTGAGGGACAGCGCCAAGTTGAGTCGCTCGCACACCGACAGGTACCGTGTGGCCTTGAACTTGTTCTCCAAAGCCACCAACTGCTCGTACGTGAACGCTGTCCGCGCCCTGCGGGGCTTGCCCGACTTGGAATCCGAGCCCGGGCGCTTGCGCTTGGCTTTGCCCGACGGCGCGGACGTCGCCGACGCTGCTTGCTGGCCCTGCGCCTGAGGCTGCGGCGGCTGCCCTCCGGAGGCGCCTCCGGGCTGCTGAGGCGGCGGGGGCGGCGGGTGAGCCCCGAGGTCGTCCGCTGCGAGGCTGCCGCCGCCTCCCGCCTCGAGGGCGCCCCCCTCGCTGTGGCTGCTGCTCTCCTCGCTGCACAGCTCCTCTTCCTCCTCGTCCTCTTCCTCCTCGTCCTCCTCCTCGTCGGGGGCTTCGCTGCCCGCGCAGGGGCTCCTCCGCTTGCTCGGATCCAGCTCGGCCTCCTCGCTCCGGTACAGCTCGCCGGGCTCTGCACACACAAGCGAAAGAGAGTGAGCCGGGCGGGCTCCTGCGGCCGTCCTCGCCCCCACCCCTCCACGCGCAAAGCACACATACAGCCCCTCCTGGGCCCGGGGTGGCCGGCGCAGAGCCGGGCCGGGTCCTCGCCCCCAGGACAACAGCGCCAGGCGCAGCCCGTCGAAAACGGGAAAGGAGGAGACATTCCTTTGCCAGCCATTCCGTCTTGGGCACATTTCGCCACCCGCACAACCGAAGTCTCTCGGTTTTAGTTTGCTCACCCTAATCTCTCCCCCCATAAGTGCCTCAGACTACAGCTCTGCAAACACGTGGATCTGCGCTTCTGCCCTAGTAGGGGTCAGAAATGTGTCGTTCAAAAGCGAGGCGCGTCTACTTAGCCACTTTTTCATTATTCGTGATCCTGATGGTGGGCATTGGTGTCCGCACCGGGGGGGGGGGCCGTCTCTCCTTCCCCCACCTTAATACTCCAGATTCCCACTTTTCATTTAAAAGAGAAAGTTTCTAGTAGCCATTCTCATTTGTTTCGTGAGAAACTTGCCTACCTGCCCGCCCTGCTCTCGGTGCTTTAAGAATTAAGTTGTATCAGGGACCGAGATCTAGAAAAGCAGAGCAAGCCAATGAAACAAACAGAAGGCGAGACTCTTGGTCTTTTATAAAACCTTTTCTGCTGGTCTTCGCTGGCAGGGGGAAAAAAAAAGATTGCTGCCCCACAGGAAAACAATTCGGGGATCTGGAGTTTTGGTTTAGCTTTAATTAGGGTAGTATTGTTTACTGATAAATTTATTCATAATAAAAGCGTGTCAGCCAAGGCAACAGCCAAGACGGGAGCTCATAATGTTTCTAACTTGGGTCTTATTTCATACCAAAAAAATTGTGATTTTCTTCATCCTGTTAATACCAATGCACATAAAATCCTCCATGTTTTTGCCATATTGCAGGGGACAGGAGGCTGCCTAAGAAATTGAGGGGTCTCGCCAGCGCTGCAAAGTAACCTAGTGTCGTTATACCCATTTTGCTGAAGTACTTTAGGACAGCCCTAAAGTATAGCTCAGTGTTGTTAACCTGGTATTTGGGTCGTGTGCTTTTGTTATGTTATGTTTTGTTTTGTTTTAAAGATAAATGCAGTGGGCTGAGAAGTTGATTGTCAGAGCAATGCAATTAATAAAGTCTGCGAGGAAGTAAATGGAGTCAGGGAAACAATTCAGGTGGTCAGTGGTGAACGGACAGAGAGTGGTCTGGACGCCATGTCCACCTGTAGGTGGGCAGAGCAGACCTGGAGCACCAGCTTCTCAGAGACCAGGTCTGTCCAGGCGTCACCGCTGAAGACCTGCTCTCTGGTGCAAGTTAGCTTTGTCTATTTGTTTTTAGTTTTTTACTTCCTTCGCCCCCTTTAGAAAAATAACTGTGAATGCCCCCTTTACGCAAAGCAAGGAATGGTTAATTGGTTGGTTGTAAGTCACTTTGGGTTACCTTGGGCAAGATAAAACTACTTCAAAATTATTATTATTATTATTATTATTATTATTATTATTATTATTATTAGTCCCACCCTCTACACGCCTTACTCCCACTCCTTGTCCGCAACTTGAGGCCTTGAAAGTTCAGGGAGCGGCAGATGAAGAAGCCATCGGAGGGGCAACCGGGGAGGCCCGCTGGCCGGAGGCTCTGTTTGGAAAGGCGAAACTTGAGCGCGGCAGAGGCCTTTGGACGCGGCCTGAAGGTGGGTGGCGTCGCCTTTGAGCCCCGGGACCTGTTTGTTGAATGCTCTGCCGCTGCGATTTAGGATAAGGCTGGCGGGGAGAGGGAAGGGCTGGCGGGGGGGGGGCGACACCAGGAGCGTCTTCCTTCGCGGCAGGCCGCCAGGCGAGGGTCGCCTCTGTTGTTTTGGGGGTCTGATCGCGCGCGTCCAGAGCCATCCAGGGGCCCCGGGAGCGGGGGCCTGGGAGTCGCGCTGGGAACCGCCCAGAGGACCCCCAGAAGGGGAGCCCAGGCCCAGGGGGAGGTTTCACTCCCCTGCTTTGAACCGCCAAACCACAAAACTCCGGGTCCCCCTTAAATACCCAAAGCGCCTGTTCCCTGGCATGCCTTGGAGATAGGACGCCTTGGGTGATTTCCTAGGCTGTTGGCATCCCGCACTATAGTCTTCAGGTCCTGTTCCCCTCAGCCCAGAAGATTATCAGTCGACGGAAAGAAGACGTTGCTTTGGCTTCCTAAAAGTACTGTACTGCCAGGAACGCGCGGACTCAACTTGGAGGACAAAACTCCAACTAAATAATAATATTTTTAATTTTTTTAAAAAGCTTAATGATTAAAAAAATAATAAGCACGATCTCATTGGCCAAAGGATCGGCGCCCTTCGCTTGCTGCCTTGCAGCCTGCGCAAATCGAAGCCGGATAAGCGGGGAACGGAGCGGGGGAAGCCCGGAGAAACGCTTCTCTCCAGCCAGCTGAGCTGGGCGAATGGCGGGCACTCGGTCCCGCAACACGCAGATTTCGTGGAAATAATGGCCCCCTCATTCCCTACTGGAAAGGACTTGTTGAAGGCAGGCAGAACACATGCAGTTTATGGCCTGATTTTTAAAAAGCTGGTTGTTGTTCTTTGTTTTATTAAAAAAGATCAGAAAGTGCCCTTCATCCGAATGGAGCCGGAGAAGCAAGCAGTACGTCACTCACTTCCCATCAAAGCTTTGTCTGTCCGTTATTTGCTTATTCGTGTTTTTTTTTGTTTTTTGTTTTTTTGGCTATCCCCTGGAAGAAGGATTTAATTGGACCAAATACTTGTATCGATTGCTAGAGCAGATCCAAACTTAATTAAACCAATTCTGTGTAATGTACAAAGCAGTTAGCGGTCACTTAATTTGTTTGGGGTTATATATTAATCGCCAATTAATGGGACTCGGGCGAGAGTCGGGTTCTTGCCGGTGCCCCCAGACCTCCCCAGTGTTTTGCTTTCGCCGACGAGGCAAATGAGCGAAGAAGAAAATCTCACTTTTCGAAAGCGAGCAGCTCCCGGGTGGCAAAACGCGGCCTGGGGATAGTTTGTTTGTTTGGTTTTAAAAGCTTTAAATCGCCAAGACCCCCCAAACTTCACAGGGAAGTTCGCGCACTTAAATTATTGGAGGAAACATGAAATCGAGGATACAAGGCTTGGGCGTAAAATATACAGATTTCCCTCCTCTGCAATATCGACCTCCTTTAAACCAGAACTAATGGTACAGCGGATCTCAAATTTGGCTCGGTGTAAACGAATTTATAGAGAAATTGTTTTAACGCGGGCTGTTGCTGGATCCTCGCCGGACAAAAGAAACCGCAACCTCATTTCTGAAGTGGGGAGTTGTCGGACAATCGAGCTTTCCAAAGCTTGACTTGACTCCTCCCGGGTGAAAGGTGCAGAAACTCCGGCGCGCGATCGGGAAATTTGAAGCTCAATGAAAGTTTAGGCAAACTGCTTTGGTTTTGCAAAGCCTCTGGATGAGCGCGGCATTTCTTGCGCGGGGGCAATTCCTTGCCACAAAACGGTATCCTTTCGGGGCGCTTCGGTAGGAGGCTTTCCGACTGCGCCCCAAAGTTTTGCCTAGAAGAAAAGTACGAGCGCAGCAGTCTCGCCGATCGAGGTCTCCAAACTCCTCGAAGTCCCTATCCTGCCCCACCACGCCCTTAGGATCTGGCCCCAGGAGTGGGGTCCAGACGGGCCCTGGCACTGGGAGTAGGAAAGCTGGGCCTCCGCGCCTCCTGGCCAGGACTGTTTGGGACACCCGCGGTCCCGAGCGACCCGAGGACCTCTCTGGGCTCCCCGAGCAAGCGGCTGGAAGCCGGAGTGTCCCGGAGCGCGGGCCCCAAGAGTAGACCTTGGAGGCTGGGTGCGAACCGCCGGGCATGGAGTTGCGCGCCTGCTGACTTTGCGCAGGCCTCCGGCGGCTCGCGTTTCCCGGGGATGTGACCGGCTCTGCTTCTTCCAGCACCCCGGGCCCCCCCGGTCCCACGCAGGGGTGTCCCAGCCCAAGGAACCGGAAGGGAGCAAGGGCGAGGGAGGGGGCGTCGGGAGCCTAGCAGGGACCCGGGGAGGCAAAAGCAATCTGGCGCCCGGGTCGAACGCCCTTCCCGGTCGATAGGCAGCCCTAATAAGTGTAATAGGTTTTAATCGAGTAATTATCCGAATTTTGACCCTATAATTTAGATGTTAGGCGAGAGTTTGCAAGGTGCTTGAAAGAGATATGCACAATTCGATAATAGGATATCGACCCGCTCAGTCCTACACGCCACTCTGGGGCGATTTCCCCCATTATGCAGCCTCTTTACGCTGCTAAGCACATTTTACTTTAAATGTAATCGAAGGAATTTAATTGTTTTTCCAGAGATAACCAGCATTTTGTCACAATTAGTCTGATTTGTCCTTAAAAAAAGCTAAAGAGGGTGGGAGAGAGAGAAAATTGAATCTGTCGCCGGGAGCAAAAAGCCAGGTCTGTGCTTGTGTGTGTGTGTGTGTGTGTTTTAAAAAAGAACACCCCTGGACCTTAAAGGCACATTTTACCCCCAGAAAAGGTTAACCTGGGGAACCAGAACCCGCGCAGGAAAGGCGGCGGTTGCGGTTCTGAAGCAATTGGAGGGCTCTGGCAGGCTTCCCGCTAACGCCAGCCGCTCTCCAGTGGCCCGGCTTCCTCCCCCTCAAAAGGGGACTTGGCTGCGTGGTGCCATCTCTTGAGAACCTAGCCGGCCACCTGGAGTTGCAGGATGCTGCCTGCCTTGTCCGTTCCCTTCAGCCTGAGTCCAAGAAAGCAGCTCGCCGAGTCTGCCCTGGCCTTAAAGCTGAGGAGCGCACAAAGCAGGCATCTTCCAGCGCTGGAGCGCCGGCCCGGGCCCCTTCCTCTCCGGCAAGAGAGATTCTCCAGGCCGAGAAAGGAGGCTTCTTCCCCCTTTCCCAGGCTCCCTCTCCCTCTGCCTAGCATGGGAACCTGGAGGGCGAGTTCCCCACTTGGTGCCATTGCCTGGCACAAAACTTTGGGCGCGTCTGACCGGGAGAGTTCCGCCAAGCCCTCCCTTCTCTTCTCTGCAGAGGGCCTCGGGGGCTTGCCCGCTCTCCTGAGCGCCTCTGCTCCCCTTGGCTGGCCCGCAACAACAGAGGAACGCCTCCTGCGCGGAGACAGAAGTGGCGGGCAAGCCAATGCAGGCGACTAGACGGGACCCACCGGAGTCCTCCCTGGCTGCTGCTGCTGCTGCGGGGTCGGGGTTGCCAGGAAGGCGGCGAGGGCGGCCCGTGGTACTTACTGCGCAGGTCGGCCGCGGACTTTCTCCTGGCTGCCTGGAAGTCATCAGCCAAAGCCTTGGCATCGTCTAGCTTCTCCTCGCTCGCCAGCGTGTACTCTCCGCCGGCCGCGGCTTTGTAGAGCACGGCGCAATGCCTGCGGCTCTTGCTGTTGAATTTGTTGGGGTCCAGGATGTCCAGCACGGAGAAGGAGGTGGTTCTGTGCACCACGGGCAAGGCGCCGCCCGCCCCTTCGGGCCCGGCCGTGTTGTTGGCGTTCTCGCTGCCCTGCCTGTCCCTGCTGACGGGGCACGAGTAGACCGGCGGCAGGTCGCTGCTGGGCGTCAGGCGCTGCTCCGCCGGCCCGTCCATACTGTCCCCCCTCGGCCAGCTGCACGACCCGGGCTCCCCCAAGAGGCACTCCAGAGGGCTCGCTGCCGCCGCCGCCACCGCTGCCGCCGCTGCAGCCGGAATAGAGACGTCACCCACCTGAGCCTTGTCTCGCCTCACGTTCATGACTCCTCACAGAGCAGCCCTCCCCCCCTCCACCGCCCTCCCCCTCCGGATGACTTCCTTCTGCAAACTTCGCCTGGAAACACCCCCTCCGGAGGAGGAGGAGGAACTTGGCAGAGAAAGCGAGGCGCGGAGAGTGTGTGCGCGCGTCTGTGCGCTCCGCTCCAAAAGGTCCCTGCGCTGCTGCGGCTTCTGACCCCCGCCCCTCCTCTCTGGGGGGCAGCCTAGACATTTATCCCACCCTCCTTTCCCGCAGGAGGGGGGGGCTTCGTTATGCATTCATATTTAGCACCCGGTGGTAATTGGCTGCAAATTAATCCCTTGCCCAGAACGGCCAGCAACCTTCGTCCCAGAGGAGCGCGCAGGAGGGTGGAGAGGGGGCGGCCGGGAGGGTGAAGGATAGCGGCGCTGCCGGAGATATACTTCGCTGTCAGCTCGGTTTCAGCGCCCTCCACTCATCTGGAAAGCATCTAAATAGCCTTATTTGGCGAGGTGGGAGGAGAAGGAGGCGCTCGCTTTGAAATAATTGCGGGATCCGCCGAAACGCCGCGCTTGGGCTCAGCGACTGGAGAGGCTGCTTTCCACCCCGAGGCGCAAATTGCGCGCAAAAGTCACTCGCTCCCAGTCCCACGGTGGGTCTTTACCATCGCCGCCCTCCAGATCCGCCCATAAGTAGCAGCACTTACTCACGAACAAGGACACACTGACGTTCAGAAGAACCACAAATGCGTGGGAAGCTCGGGACCTTTTCACAGGAGGGGGGAGGGACGCCAAACGGATTATCCGGCCCTCTTAGTGCAAGGAAACCCCTCGAATTCCACATTCAGGTTCCCCTCCTGACCCTGTTCTGGAATTAGTGAGAGAGGAAATTGCCCAGGAGCAGAGAGCCCGAGCCAGAAAGACCTGGGATGCCAAGACCTCCTGCAGAGCAGTGTGGGGAGGGCGGCGGCATTGGAACTCCCCACCCAATAATTTGCACTGGAACATACAATAAAAAGAACAGGACTTTTCAGCCCATGGGGTGGGTAGGGGAAAATGCAATTTCCTTTGCTATCTGGAAATTTCTGCAATTTGCTTCTTTGAGGGCGTTAATTCTGTTCTTGTTTTGGATGTCTAGATCACGGCGGCTTGAATTACCTGCCAAAAGAAAGGCCGGGACTAGAGACAGAATAAACGAAAAATTAAGGGGGTGGTTTTCCCCCCCCTTTTCCTTTTTTTCTTTTTTGCCTTTGAGTCTAGTGACACATACAAGGGCAGGTCTTTTGCAATTACCGCGAGCAATGATCCTTTGGAAAGCAGAAATTAAAACTTGGAAGGAATAATGGGTAAAGCAATCAGCTGTAATTTTGGTCGGGCTCGGACATGATTAGCCCATCAGTGGGCCGGGCCCAGGGGAGTCCCTGCAGGCGGGAGAGCCGGCGCGGCGCGGCGCGGCTCTTTCTGGACACCTCGCTCGCCGGGTATCCGAGGGAGGCCTTTCTTCTTTTTTACTTGGAGCCCCCCACCCCCGGCTCAAGAAGGGTCCTTTAGGACTTAGTAATATTTAGGACGCGTGGGGAAAACTCGTCCCGCATGATCTCCATCCACCCCTCTTACACATCTTGGCCACTTTGGGCGAGCGCATTAATCCGACGCAAAGCCTCCCCAGGGGAAGAACCAACGCCGGATTTCTGGCTTCGCTGACAGGCCCCAAAGGGACCTTCTGGAAGCGGGGAGCCGCCTCCTGGGCCTCCTGCCTCCACCTCCCCCCCCCCCAGCCTGGCAGGAGGAAGGAGCCGGGCGCGCGCAAGGAAGGCCTTCCATTGCTCCTAATCACAATTGATTGTCAATTAGAGGCTCATTTGCGCAATCTCCATCCATCTGCCATCTCCGGTTATCTGTTCTCGGGAAAGTTGGCGCTGATTCTGGGGGCCTGGACGAGCTGTGGCAGGCAATAATATCTCCGTTCTCGCTCGGGCCGGGTCTCAGCCTCATCCCCGGCCACAGACGGGGCAGGAGCCAGGCGGCTACAACATCTTCCTTTCCGTTTCTCGGAGACAGGAGGGGAAGGGGGCCAAGGCAGCCCGAAGCAGGGACAAGACTCTCCTGCTCTCCTCCCGCTTGCCCGGTGTGGGCGGTCGCAGGTGGCACCGGATCAGAGGGTCCCTGGCTTGGGGGCGCTCCTCTCGGACATCCCTTTCCCGTAGGCCCGTCTGGGCCCTGCTGGCCCCGGAAGGCAACCCCAACTGCCCCCCCCCGGCCTCTTGGGCAAGGCAGCAGCTTGTCTTGTCTTTGAGCTGCCTTAGGAGCGATGCCCTCGGGGGGCGCCGCGTTGTAAGGCAGGCGGGTGGGCAGGAGAGAGCCGGGGAAAAGAAACTGCGGCAACCGAGGGGGTTCTTGGCCGAGCTCGTGGGACTCGCGAGTGCCCGGCCACCGGGCGCTGGACACCCGCTTCGTTCTCTGCCCCGAGGGCTGCCCAAGCGACGGGAGACCGAAAGTCTTTTCATGCCCCTTCCACCGACCCCCTCCCCCTCCCCGCAGCCGGTTCCGCGTCCCGCTCCGGAGTTTCAGCGCCAAACTTCCTTTTTAATTAGATCTTCCCAAGTCCAGTCAACAAATGAACCTTTTCTTTTCCTCCATTCATCATCGCCCTGCAGCGGCGCAGGCAGATCTCAGGGTAATTAAGGACATTTATCGTGGTGGTAAAACAGTTTAGCAGCCCTTGTTATATTGGGAAGGTCACTTTGATGGATTTACACGGGGTGGGGGGAAACTGGGCAGAAGGGTGTGTGTGCTCATCCCCCCTCCTCCGCGCCTCCGAGCCGCGAGCATTGATCAGAAACGTGTGCCGAGAGCACGGAAAGGTCATCGCGGGGGAAGGAGAAACGCGCCTAGGCCCCGGGTTGGGGGTACCGAGAAGCCAGGCTCCGGCGGGGGGGGGGGCTTTCCTGCGCGCCCTGCACCCCAAGGTGCTCAGAGGGTGGGAGACGCGGGCGGGGAGGGAAGGCGTCTCTTCCCAAACCGGCCAATTAGTTAATTAATTAATTAATTAAAACGCCTGTAACATTTCCGACGGGGAAAGAGGAGGGCACCCGTCGCGCGTTCGCCCTTTGTCCTGTCTTGGCTGCGCTTATTTGGAGCGCCGCGTAAAGAAAAGATTCTCTTTCTTCCTCGAGGCCGCCATCATTTCCCGAGAGCGCAGAGACGGCCAATATGATGAGGACTGGGTACTGGCAAGAAGAGCACAGCCAGGCGGGTCATTTTGCCCCAGAAGAACCACCAGACGCTTTCAGTTCTGCTTGAACTCTCTCCCCCCCCCCAACACACACTTTGCAAAACGCAGAGACACTGTTTCCACTGGTGAAAGCAGAATTGACAACAGAAAGGCAAGCAGCTTTTACACCAACAGCACGACGACCAGGTTTTGGTTAAAGAGCGTCGCTTGCACCCTATGGCACGCGGGGGCTGCCCCGTTTTTATTCTCGCCACTCACTCGGGGTAGCATCAACCGGAGGAGCTGAGCTTGTCAGTTCTTTGCTACAACTCACGTGCTGCAATTAAGTCTTAGAAGCATAGAATTGGAGAGTTGGGTGGGACCCTGAGGGTCATCTAGCCCAACCCCCTTCAGCGCAGGAATCTCAGCTAAAGCACCGATGGCAGAGGGCCATCCAATCTCTGCGTAAAAACCTCCAAGGAAGTCCACAGCCCCCCGAGGGAGTCCGCTCCTCTGTCGAACAGCTCGAAGTATCTGCAGCTTTATCCTTGACTTTCAGTCCCTCTTAGGAGTCATTGTGCTGAGTTATAATAGACTGGTAGCTCCTAGGGGGCAGGGACCATTTTTTGGGCACTTTGAAAATCTCCAGGCACAGTGATGTAACCATGATTGCTTGGGCCAGATCCAACATTTACGGTTAAACAACGTTTCAATCCTGAGAGTCTTTCCTCAGGGAAAACGAATCTGGAACGAAGCGAATGAAAGAAAGAACAGCAGGCTAATCGCAAACCTGAATATTGTTCTCGCATTGGCTTTGCTGCTGGTTCGCTTCCCCCGAGGAAGGAATTTCGTGTTGGAAACGCGTCGGGAATTGGCAGCAAAAAAATTAGCAGCGTCCGTTTGGTTTCTGCTTGCCTCGTGGTTCTACACTCCCCCCCCCCCTTTCGTAAATACGCCAGCTAGCCCGGCCCACTAGGCAGTCTCTAAATAGGCTGGGTTGGAAAGGACTTCTTCCTCTTGTGCGTTTGGGGAGGACCGAGTCCCTTTGAAAAGCAGCACCGTCCCGGGACACCACAGGCAAACCTCTGCGCGTGCAAGGAGTTAAACTTTTCGCGGGTACTTTTCCATTCTGCCCACCTCGCTGAGTCCCAGACACTTTGTGGCTCAAGACAGAGGTCCGGCTACTGGAGTTTTTTTAAATTGCTCGCAGGTTCTTATAAAACTCTCAGCAGTGGCAAAACCAGCTGGTTCTCCTCGTCCCCACTTTTTTTGCCCCGCGAATTAGGGCACAGGCCTTCGCTCCGGACATAACCAAGCGGTATATATATATACGAAAGCATATATATATATATATATATATATATGGCACACAACGAGATGAGCTCCATGTTGTTTCGGTTTCTCCCACTTCCTGAAATGACGCGAGCAGAGATTGTTTTGACGATAAAGGTTAAAAATTATTTAAATTGCTAATCAAGCCACAGTCAAAGAGACATTAATTCTCCCCAACAAATGGAATGGGGGTAGGTGGGAGGGAAAGAGGCTATGGAGCTGATCTTGCCCTCTATCAATACATTGTCAGCTCTTCATCCTGGAAGATTTAAAAGCTCAGGGGATTTTCAGGTTAGGCTAGTAATGAGCTTAATTGAGGTTAATGCTTCCTGCACATCTCCTTGATTATTAAATTAATATTATCACACGCATGAATCATAATTAGAAGTTTAAATAATGCTCCGGGAAATCCTCCGAGGACCTATTAAAACGGGGGTATCCCCCCCCTTCTCGCTGGTTTCCCGGGGAAAGAGGCGCGCACTGGCAGCTGGGCTTGCAGGATCCAGGGGTGCTGCGCTCGGGGATGGGGGCCTGGGAACCTCGCGCGCGCGCGCGCAGAATAATCTCTTCCCCGCCAGCCCACCCTCGCGGACCCTGCTAGTGCCTGCTTCTCCCATGACGTCTCGGCTCAGCTCCTCTTACGTGGTTGATCACCCCTGTACCAGAATCAACCAGAATCCTGCTTAACGTCACCCCTCCTCTGTTGATCGGACCTCACACCTGATCTCTCCAGTCCCCGGAGTTGAAACAGACTATTAATATAAATGTTGTTGCCATGCATTGATGCCGTCGGAATGATTTCGTCTCCTGCCCTCTGACTTCTGTAGGATCCCCTCCCCTCGTCATTCATCTCGACCCGGGTAGATCCCTCAGAGAGGCCAGGCTGCCTCTCCGAAATCTGTCCCCGTTAGGGCGCAGGGATCCGCCTCTGCGCCAGCGCCTTCCCCCAAGGAGCAGCGGCTCGCCTCGGCCCGGTGGAGTCCTCGGTGGCTCAGCTCGGAGTCTGCTCTGACCCTGAATAACGACCCCCCTCCCCGAATCTGAAGAAACCCAAAGCCCCCCCAGGGCCTCGGTAGCGGAACTGCGCGTTTTGTCTTTCCAAACGAAACGAAAACAGGAGTTGTGCAGTTAGAGGTGCGCCAGTCCCGCTTGGTTGCTGGAGTTACTTCCTCTCCAAGGCCCAGATCCTAAACTCAAAGGGAGCCCGCAAACAGAAGCCCCGCCAGCCGGGCGAAGTGGCCGGCTGAGCCCGAGGGGAGGCGCCGCGCAGCCGGGAGCCCCGAGCGGACAGCCGGCAGCCGCGCAGGGGACGGCGAGAGCCGCTGCCTGGCTGCCGCCTCCCCTCGGGGAGCGAGAGGGAGGTTCCCCCTCTTCTTGCTTTAAATAAAACCGGGCCGATCTCGAAATAAAACAAAAGAGGCCAAAATTAGCCGCCGGGACCATTCGTAACGCTCGCCTTTTGTCAGAGAGCGAGCGCGCGGGGAGAATCAGATGGCTTCTCCCTGCCACAACTATCTCTTTTCTCCTCCTCTATTTATTTTCCTCTCGGTTGCTGCAACATATTGAAGGGGGAGGAAAAGGAAACATTAAGATCAACCGGGAGCTCTGCCGACGGTTTAACGATTTCAAATGAGCGTTGACTCGGGTGAAAATCTGACAATTACCCATCAGGATGGCAGATGATGGTTAAAATTACCAGGAATCAATATTCTCACCGGGTGTCCCAGCCTGATAAGAGAGACCAAGACAATGTTGACTATTAAAGTCGACAGCTTGAGATATTACACTATTAGTTATGCTATTTTTAATAATCTATAATATTTGGGCTATAATTAATTAATTATACGGGTCAGATAATATCTGGGGCTGGAATTAGGTCTGAAAGGTCTATTAAGGTTGGTAATGAGAAAGGAGAAATCTAATCTAAGGACGAGGAGCCGTGAAGGAACAAATAGACAACCGACTTCAGCTAGACAGAGCGGGAGAGATGGGATGGCGCAGACCCGGAGCGCGCGGCTGCCTGCACCCAGAAGCGTCCTGCGCCCGCCGGGGACGCCGCAGCTCCGGCTGCTTTTGCCTAAAAAGTGCTCGGGGTCCTCCTGTGCAACGGGAGAACATTCTGCTTAAAGAAACATTCAATCATTTTTTTTTTTAAATGCAAAACAAAACATGCCTTGGTAGGTGTCTCACTAAAACGAGGAGGGGCAGAGATCGGGGTAGCAACAGCATTTTGGACAGTCAGGGCACCCCCTGGCTCCCCAAAGGCCTGCTGGGGGCCCTTTTCCTTTCTGAACATTAAAGATGCCTCATATTCTTGCACTGCAAAGAAGGTGGACATTTCACAAGCCCATTAAATAACAAACAGACTAGAAGGGCGCATTCCCACAGGGGTTCTTTTTTTGGACACGTGTCTGTGCGCGCGCGCTCACCCTGAAAGACACCGTCACGTGACAGCCTCTGGACCGGACCCGGCTCGCCGGATGTTTATCCACTCTTCACCAGATTCTAATAAATTGTCTATATTCTTGTCTTGGATACTGCAGTTCCAACCTTTGTACAGTGAATTTATTAAAATACATATTCATAAAGATTGGACTAAATACAGCTGGCTTCCTTCAAGGTTGTTAGGTGAGGGGTTTTAAAATCACCTTATAAATATGCCAACCAAATTATTTGTGTTTTGCTTATACACCCATGACTTTTCTATAGATGCAACCCCCCCAAATTATTTTATCTGCAGTTTTGGAAAATCTCACGTTAAACTGTATCAGTATAATTTAAGTCTTCTGCTTCCTGAGTATCTCTAGGTTTGCTAACCGGTGCTATTATTTTGCATAGATTCTGAAAGCAGAGAGGACACTCCTATCCACAAGGAGGTCACTTATCATATATATTCTGCCATTATGTACTCCATCACTTTGAAACAAGGCAATAAATATATCAAAATTTTCAGTCAGGCGAACCAGAGTTTTGCTACTTTTAAAAAAATTCCATAGATAAATAGATATATATAGGAAACAGTCAAAATATATGCTATCTAATACATTTGATTTATTTTTTCATAAGTTTTCATGGTTTTCTTACTTTGTTTTTTTATCTAAAGCCTGGATACACATTTTCTTAATTTCCATTGTTATTCGCACAGTGAATGGCTAGGCAAGGGGAGTTTGTGAAATCTTGGAAACCTTTGTCCTCACCAACATGAGAGCTTATGTTGTTCTGCGTGTGAACCTGTCCTCTGCTCTTTGTGACTTTATAATGGGTGGCCCTTTGGCACTCCAGTTGTTGCTGAACTACAACTCCCATCATCCTTTGCCATTGGCCACACTTGTTAGGGCTGATCCAGTTCAGCAGGCTCTGAAGGGCCAAAGGTCTTGTTTTGGAAGAACATTTGGGCAATTGGCAGAAGTTCATTTTTTTTAATGCACTGGACAACTTGAATTTTATACAAGCTGCTTCTTGTCTGTAACCACCTATTCCCACCCAATACAAGCAAACAAAACCTACTTAAACTCTGAACCTCTCATTTTCAATTTAGGGGAATTAGTCACCACCGCCGTTTAACACATAAAATCATGCTATCTTTCCCAATAAAACCACAAGAAAAATAGTACAATAAAACATGTTGTTCAACTCTCACATAAATAATATTTTCATTTGATGAAACAAAAGGGAAGGGAATAATGAAACAAGGCACCGGAAACAGGCATTTTGCTGTTAACAGAAATGAAACAAGGCCAAGGGAGAAATGGCCACTTTTTATTGAAGCATTGGCTTCATTTATTTAAAGGTGCCATTTTAGAAAAATAGCGGCATGTTCAACCTTTTCACATTGCAGTGATGATCTAACTTTTCATCTTAAATTAGTGCTGTGCCAGAAAGGCCTTCGTTTTATTTTCTCCAGCAATTAAAGCCAAAATAAATTGCATATGAAATTACCATGCTGAGATTCTCATGGGTGGGATGTAGGGTTTTTAAAAATTGCCCTTAGCTTACTTTGTGAGCCCTTTCTTTCGTTCTGCAAATTGTCTTTTCAGCACCCTGCAGTCCACATGGATGAAAGTGCTTGATGAAAACACCATAACATCTTCAGCTGCATTCTCCTGCAAGCCTCATGTGTGCCTGACAGCTGTTCATTATTATTTTAAGTCAAACCTTTGAATGAAGAAATTCTAAAATGCTCTGAGAATGAGACGGAAACATTGAAGCCTCTTTGCAGGGGGAATAAAAGTTGTGACAAATTGGAAGATGGGTTTCAGCCCAGCCCTATTTCAAACAGTTTTTCTTCTTTGGGCGCTGTGTGTGCTTTGGGTCATGTCTTCTGGCACCCAGAAGAACGAAGATCAGGATCGACAGATTCTCAAGTGCAATGAGGACACGGCTTTACATATAAGAGCATGCATGCTCTCCCGTGCACTCTCAAACAGATAATTGACACTGTCAGTTTTGACAAGACTGACCATTTGTTGAGCAAGATGGACTGGGTTCAGTCACCCCAGAACATGTGATGGATGTTGTCAAAACTGGCAATACCTGGATGGAGGAATCCAGTAAGGGAACTGGCTTATCTTGAAAGACCTACATTGGCTTCCAGTACGTTTCTGAACACAATTCAAAGTGTTGGTGTTGACCTTTAAAGCCCTAAATGGCCTCGGCCCAGTATACCTGAAGGAGCTTCTCCACCCCCATTGTTCTGCCCGGATGCTGAGGTCCAGCGCCGAGGGCCTTCTGGCGGTTCTCTCATTGTGAGAAGCAAAGCTACAGGGAACCAGGCAGAGGGCCTTCTCGGGAATGGCACCTGCCCTGTGGAACGCCCTCCCATCAGATGTCAAAGCGATAAACAACTACCTAACATTCAGAAGACATCTTAAGGCAGTCCTGTTCAGGGAAGTTTTTAATGTGTGATATTTTAGTGTATTTTTGGTTTCTGTGGAAGCCGCCCAGAGTGGCTGGGGAAACCGAGCCAGATGGGCGGGGTACAAATAATAAATTATTATTATTATTATTATTATTATTATTATTATTATTATTATGCGCAGTTTTCAAATATCATTCATAGAGCTTATTATTGACCATAGCATCCTCTTGGACCAGCTCTAAGGAATGGGAATTGGGCACATTGTGTTACAGTAGTTCTAATCGTACCTCTGGGATGGAGTCCAGAAAGTAGCATTGGGAGGGTGTCTTTCAGCCCCATGGGGGTGCACAGAACACTCTCTTATCTCCAGTGCTATATACCACACATGACTGTGTCCTAGAACAGATGGGAGTGAGCAGAGGGATGGTGCCCAGGACCCAGTGTAATTGTAGCTGAACCAATATGGAACCGTGACCGCAGCGCCATCAAATTCAATGTATCTCTAAATGAATGATTACATTGAAAACCAAAATCCACCACAGTCATATCCAAGTGTGCTGGGTTCTGCCCAACAATGTAACTAATCACAGTTGCAGGCCTGGGCAGTCCTCCTTCTCTAAGGGTTATCAATCTTAGATGCTCCAGGACTTTGGCCACCTCATGAGAAGAAAAGACTCCCTGGAAAAGACCCTGATGTTGGGAAAGATGGAGGGCACAAGGAAAAGCGGACGACAGAGGACGAGATGGTTGGGCAGTGTTCTTGAAGCTACGAACATGAGTTTGACCAAACTGCGGAAGGCAGTGGAAGACAGGAGTGCCTGGCGTGCTCTGGTCCATGGGGTCACGAAGAGTCGGACATGACTAAACGACTAAACAACAACAACAACAATAACAATGTGTCCTTTTATCTAAAATGCATCTCTGAGTTATTTGTGGGGCCTGCCTGGTGTTTTTACATGAGTAGAATGTGTGCTTTTATTTAAAATGCACCTCTGGGTTATTTGTGGGGCATAGGAATTCGTTCATCCCCCCCCCCAATATAGTCCACCCCCCCAAGGTCTGAGGGATGGTGGACTGGCCCACGGCTGAAAAAGGTTGCTGACCCCTTGTCTAGATCTATCACATACTCTTTGCCCCCGAGAAACTGGTTTCATTCCAAAAACAATAATGTTTATTGCAGGTTGAGTCTGCATTAAGCAGAGCTAGCAGGGTCACGGTGAATCCACATTTTCCCATTGACGTTGGGTGGGAGGGCAACACTTGCTTCTTCATTCACCTGGGGCCTGTGCAGGGAGAAAAAGGCATGGATAACATAAGCATGGGGCAGCTTTTCAAATGGGTATCAAGTACCCATGCTCACCCTTGCAGACGGCAGGATCTAGAACAGTGGGAGATTTGTGGTCTACAGGACTTTGTGTACAGTCCTTTGGAGAGGCTGTATTCACCCACCTAGATCATGTGACTATGTCTGAAAACACAACAGAGCTAAAGCCATAAGTATGAGTTCGTTAATAGCATAAAAAACAGAACTTTTTGTTTCTAATTAATAATATACCCGTATATAGAGAGGTAAAAAGAAAGCACTTCTCTTAACCCAAAAATGAACTTTATTTAAAGGAACAGAATGAATTAACATTCGTAGTTTTTAATAGGATATTTATAGTAATACAATTTATATGCATTTTTGTTCTACATTTCCATTGCACTTCCCATAATTTCATCTGGCAAAGCAGAACTTTTGATTACTTAAACTGCCGAACTTGTTAAAGTAGGAGAGTGAAAACTTAGAACCATAGAATCATAGAGTTGGAAGAGACCACAAGGGCCATCGAGTCCAACCCCCTGCCAAGCAGGAAACACCATCAGAGCACTCCTGACATATGGTTGTCAAGCCTCTGCTTAAAGACCTCCAAAGAAGGAGACTCCACCACACTCCTTGGCACGTGCATTTAAGAGTGCTGAACAATCTTTCACCAGTTGAATTTGATATGGGTAATGTTAAAAGCTTTTAATGAAGTGTCTCTGTATTTGGAAAAGGGACACTCAAACCACCAATAATGAGCTCGTACGGTGCAACGGGAGACTTTGGTGATATAAAGGCCTCGTTGCTGACAAAATGCACGAAGTGTTGCAATTCATCTTCAAAAACATCAGAATCCAACATCCGAATACCCAGTAATTCTTCAATGCTCGTCATCTTTCTCTGCCTGGATTATATGCTATACAAAAAACACCAGAATGAGTCCAAAACGGATTTCTTAGAATCTCCCTGCTGTCCGTGTTGTATAACTATCCCTCCCACCTTCTAAAATAGGTTTCTTGTCATCAGCTTCATAAAAAAAGTTTCCCTCTGCCTTAAATGATTCTCATTCGAGTCCTCATTGGGATTGACAGTATATTCTGTTTTATTTTTATTTTTTATTAATTTTTTATTATTAATTAAAAAGGATTTTTAATACACATATATTACAAATATACACGCATACAAACATACATTTCATACAATCCTTAAAAGTGTTCAAACATACCTACACTCAATCCCACGAATAATTCCTTTTCCCATCACCATCCACCACCCCTCACCCCACCTTTGTGTTTGACTTCCAATCTACTCAATTGCAATTTCTTTCCACTTCTATTGCTTTCTTCCACACACCTTTAACCTAATTTCATACTTCTTATTCTTATATGACAGTATATTCTGTTTTAAAAAGTGCTTCTATTTCATCGTAAATTTCTTTCAATGCAAAAAATGGCAGAGACTCTTGCAGAATACCTTGTATTCAATCCTACTCAGAGTAGACCCTTTACAATTAAGAAACACTAGCAACTTAGGCCCATTAATTTTAATGAGCAGGGCTAGCATAACGTCACAAACTGAGCCTGCTGCATCTGCTACTTCTGCTATGGGACAGCTCTATAAATGAAGTAGGCAGATAAATACGGGGAAAGCAAAATGTCAGAGAAAGATCTGAAATATTTTCCTCGAAGCTTGACTTTGCTTTATTCTGGATTGTTTTATTTAATGTGTTGTAAACAGCTTTGAGATTTAAAATATAAAGCGGAATAGAAATAATAATAATAATAATAATAATAATAATAATAGCAGCACATCATCCTGTCTTCACAGTGGCTGATCAGATGCCTGTAGGAAGCCTGGAAATTGGTCATGAGCAATATATAGCACTTTGCCCATCTGTGATTTTGAGCATTGGATACAACCCATCATTGCCTGTCTGTCACATGTTACATGTAACCTGTCAGGCTTCAGGGAATCCAACTCCCTCCCTAACAGGTGACTGCCAGAAATAGGAAAACAAGACTTTCTTACCAATATATTTTATTCAATATTCACAGAGAGAGATGTAGGCTGTTGCCTATTGGATAATGGCGTTGCTCCGAATAAGTCCCACCCCCTCCATCTCTCCTATTATACGTCATCCCCACATCGGCTGATCTGAGCTTCCGGCCTCTGAGCTTTCTGTTCTCCTACTCTCAATGCCCGCTGGGACCCAGGAGAGGGGGGGGGTCTGACATGCTTTCTAAAGACACTGAGTCTGTCAGCTGTCTCTCCCCTAGTGCTTCTGCCTCCTCCTGCTCCTCTCCCAATATTTCCTAGCTTCTCCCCACTGCAGCCTGTGAACTGTGACCTTCTGCAAACCACTGTTCTAAATCTATGCTGTCTTCTTCTTCTCTGGGTCTCCACCATCCCTCCTCAGTCCAGTCCCTGACAGAACCATGGCTATTCTTTTATCAGAGTGCCAAGAAAAAACTCAGAAGCAGTTAGTGGCTGTAGTACCAATAGACAGTAATCACTGCAATGTCATGGGAATCCACTCAGTGTTTTTCGTGTCCCATTTCCAGAGCCTAGAGTAGCTCCACTCCAGGTTTTACAAAACAAGTTGCAAGGTGCGCAGCATCTCCTGCTGAACAAAATCCATTGCTTGCCCCAGCATGCCTTGGAAGGAAGGAGGCTAATTTCCTACCTCAGAGTAAGCCAACTTGGTGGGGCGTACTTCTGAGTAGACGTGCATGAGCTAGTTTGTATGTTATTCAGCATTTTAAAGAAAACTATTCGGCTTAGAGACATTAAACTACTCGCATTTAGTTTTCTGCTGTTTCAGATTATTTTGACGTCAACCCAACGTACCTTCACACTCCCTTGAGCACAAAGATCCTAGAAAGACTTCTGAACAGGGGCATCCCTAAGAGCTGGTTAGGTTGGCCCCTGCCGAGGGCACAGGCTCAGTGGAGCACCAAAATCACACCTCTTCACTCTGGAAGGAAGGCAGCTGGATGGACCAGCAGAGGAGGAGGAGAGCAGACCTGACCCTGGTGGCCATGGAGGAAGTCACTGGTGGAGCACAAAAGTGAGAACTTTTTCAGTTTCTGGTCCATGGTCTCTCCTGGATTTGGAGGTGCCAACATATCTCCTTGCCGAGGATGCAAAGTGGCCTAGGTACGCCTCTGCTTTTGAAGTTTAGATAGAAAAATAAGTTTCTGTTTGAGAAACCCATGGTTCTCATCACTCAGCGTAAAGAGTCCCACAAAGTGGGCCAAATTGGTCTTAATTAGGTAAACCTACTAAATGTGCTACTTCTCCACATTTACATCATTAAGAAAACATATGTCTCAGGGAACAATTTGTTGTCTGTTGGCAGCCCCTCTCCAAAGTGTTCGGTTATGGTTTTATTAAGGCACCACAATCTCTGATTGATGCTTTCATTCACAAGTTGACCTTGTCATTGTTTCCACAAGTACTCGTAATTGTTACAAAGGAGAACGCTGGGCTTTAATTATCTGTGCTAAAACTCATATGCTCCGGTTACACTCTGCTGATTGTATTGGATACACTGCAATATTTATTTGCCAAAGAAGAAGAAATGGCAACCGCAAGTCAGTCTGAGGGCTCTCACATGGGAAAGTAATGGTGGGTATTACAGGTTTCTAAAATACTGTAATAGCATACAGTAATTCAGGCAACCCCAGTAATCTGTTGATGCTTGGGTTCAGTACAGATTTCTTGCTATTATATCAGGCAGTCTTTTCAGCGGAGAATATATTTGTTAAGGTATAAACATTTAAGTGTAAGAAGAATAGAGTATCAATATTGCGCTGGGCAAGCTGCAACACACAATGGTTTCCTGAATGCAGTTTGTTCATTTGTTCATGCAGTAGCTATATTGCATGTCTTCAGTTGTCACTGATAGTCGTAGCAGGTAAAATCCAGCAGGATATTATTTGAGGGGGGTGGAATGCTCCATTGTAATGAATGGGAGCTGCATCAGAATACAACTTTGTTTTTGTGCATCTCTATTTATTTCAACAAAGGTCCGTATAGTTAAAGCCATGGTTTTCCCAGTAGTGATGTATGGAAGTGAGAGCTGGACCATAAAGAAGGCTGATCGCCGAAGAATTGATGCTTTTGAATTATGGTGCTGGAGGAGACTATTGAGAGTCCCATGGACTGCAAGAAGATCAAACCTCTCCATTCTGAAGGAAATCAGCCCTGAGTGCTCACTGGAAGGACAGATCGTGAAGCTGAGGCTCCAATACTTTGGCCACCTCATGAGAAGAGAAGACTCCCTGGAAAAGACCCTGATGCTGGGAAAGATTGAGGGCACAAGAAAGAGGGGACGACAGAGGACGTGATGGTTGGACAGTGTTCTCGAAGCTACCAGCATGAGTCTGACCAAACTGCGGGAGGCAGTGGAAGACAGGAGTACCTGGTATACTCTGGTCCATGGGGTCTCGAAGAGCCGGACACGACTAAACGACTGAACAACTGAACAACAACAAATTTATTTCAGGATCTTGCCCAGGGGAACTTGCTGCTTAATTTGATTTTCCTATGCAAAGTTAAGCCCCAGTGGAATGATTTTACAAGTAGGATGTGAATATAGCACACAGAAGAAGCTGAATCCATTAGCCACCCTGTCCCAGTTTCGTGTCAGCTGCAAATTTGATGGGCAATCCCTCAATACCTTCAACCAAATCATTTATGAAGATGTTGAACAACAACGGGCCCAGGACAGAGCCCTGCAGCACTCTACTTGTCATTTTTTCCAGAATGATGAGGAACCATTAATGAGCACTCTTTGGGTTTGGTCAGTCAGCTAGCTACAAATCCACCTAACAGTTACCCTGTCCAGCCCACACTTTACCAGCTTCTCTGAAAGAATATCATGGGGACCTTTTTCAAAAGCCTTATTGAAATCAAGATACACTATGTCCACAGCATCCCCCTGATCCACTGAGCTTGTAACTCAATCAAAGAAAGAAACGAGATTCAACTGGCATTGTTTGTTTTTGAGAAATGCGTGCTGGGCCTTAGTAATGACAGCATCCTTTTTCTAAAGTGTTCACAGACTGACTGTTTATCTGTTCTAAGACCTTTCCTGGTATTGATGTCAAGCTCACCAGTCAGTAATTGCCTAGGTCTTCTTTTTCCTGTGTTTGAAGATGGGGACAACATTTGCCCGCATTAAGTCTGCAGGAATCCTGCAGGAATCCTGTATTGTAGGTGCAACCTCAGAATAATCTCCTGTCGTCCACAGATTGCTAGGGCTAGGAGAAAAAACAAACTAAAAAAAGGAGATACCTTCAGCCCAGGTGGGAGTTTCAGAACCTTCATTGCATCTTAGCCCACCTACTGAAAGGGGTTGTCCTTTGAGCAGAATGAACAAGCTCGTTGCCTAAAGCTATCAGCAGCCTTCAGCATAACCAGGCATCTTGTTTTCACAAGCTAGGAGTCAAGCATCGTTCCACCAAACACGGGGTGAGCCTTAAAGAACTGAAGAGGGAGAGCAGCTGGTGGCAGTTTTATATGTGCCACGCTTGTAAGGCATGAGAAGAAAATTTCCAAATCACCTTAGGGTGGATGTGTGTTGCAACCATGTGCCGGAGGCATTAAGCTATTGGGGAGAAATAGTTATTTCTTTGAATTTTAGCTTCATTTTTATTTTAAAGCTATTGGCAACGATGGGGGAAAGCAGCACCTCTATCGATGAACAGAAATAACAACCGCGGAAGAAAAGGCGGCGGGGCTGACAGCTGAAGCAAATAGTCTTCCAGCTGGATTTTATTTACCCAGAAGACACTTTCATTGTGTTCAGTGTGGCTTATTTCCCATTAAACGTTCACAGGATCGCAACCCGAGCCATAAAACACAAGGCAACCTCTCTCTCTCTGATCTTATCAAGCTCTTATCAGAAAACACATACATGTCTAAACTGTGGAGGGAATGAAAGAGAAGGGAAAAGGAAAGACCAACAACTGATGAGAATCATATACTAGTTCTCTACATGGTCTTTATACACACACACACACACACACACACACACACACACACACACTGGGGGGAGGGCTTTCCCCCCTTGCTTGCTTTGCTTGGCAACTCCCCTTCCCACCTCATTCAAGCACTATGCCCCCTTTTCACCATAGCTGTCAGCTTACAGATTTGAAAATAAGGGACCAGCAGCCTCGGAAATAAGGGACCAGCAGCCAGAATAAGGGATTTTCAGAACACAGCTATGTTCAACTTCTGAGCCCCTCCTATCCAAAGGCAGAAAGCCCAGCCAGCAGCCAAACGAAGTCTCAAGCGGTGGTTCCCACAGCGCAGCAACCCGGCAAAGGGGATGCAGCAAGGAAAACCACCGTCACCTCTCCGCTGGGAAGCGCTGAGCAAAGGCGAGTCCCCAGGCAATGCGGCCGATTTGATCAGCACAAGGCATGCAAGCTCCACCCCCCAGTCGTTCTTAGACTCCTTATTGGGTGAGCAACGCAGCCAAGCAACACAGTTGGAGCCTCCCTCCTCCCTGGCCAGCAGGGAGGGAGGGAGAGGAGCTGCTTCCTCTGAAACCCGGGAAATTTAAGGGACATCATCAATAAGGGACAGCAGTGGGACACAGTGCTGGGATAAGGGAGTTTCCCGCCAAATAAGGGACGGTTGACAGCTATGCTTTTCACCGTCCCAAACCGATTTCTGAAGCTGCTTCTCTCTTTTATTCTGCAGCCCCCCTTGCACCCCCATTTCCTTCCCATCCCCCTCCTTTTCTGCACCAACTCCCCCTGCCCATGCAATAACTTTCTGGATCTTTCACCTCCCACATATTACATCTACCAAGCTTTAATTCTTAAGCCTCTCTCCTGGTGTGCAGTCCCCTTTGTATTCCCATTTTCTTCTTCACTCCATTTTCACATTCAAGCCATTCTTCATATGTCCACCAGCTGGACCAGTTTGGCTAC